>NC_137541.1:203207174-204407174 GCF_963082525.1 Nesoenas mayeri
GCTCTCAGGATCGTGTTCATAGTGGATTCCTACAGGAATTGTTGCAGGAAGCAAGGATGATGTGGGATCAGGTTGGTGCCTTCAGAGCTCTCTAATGTTGCTCAAAAGAGCAATGGCAGATGTTTAGCCATCAAGTCCTGTTTTAGGCTAGCAGTGTCCTGTGTGTGTTATGTTAGCAGTGGCAGACCAATGCAAAATAAAAACAGATATAAGCCATCCTTAACTATATGGAGATTATAACACTGATGTATAGTGTTTGTGTTTGAGGTAAAACTAGCTTGTTTTACTAGGCTGGTGGCCTCTGAATGAAGGGTAGATCTTGAGAAGATCTCTAAGATATCCAGATCTTCAGGACATTAAAGGACAGTTAGGGACCATACGTGCAGCGTCTTCTATTAGTGAACTGTCCTGGATACACCTGGCAGGTTCTTCGTGCCACATCCCTCTCATGTAAATGAAATGCATTGATGTGGCTGAATCCTGATGCTGGATGTTAAGTGGGGAGATGATGAGTAGGACTGATCCTCACATAATTTTTGGAAGCTTTGATGTGCTTGTGATACTACTCAAGCCCTGAAAAACTGAAATACTGGATTATAAATCATCTACTTTGAAATTAAATGTGTGAGTCACTCAGCAACCACAAGATTTAGTTATAGTTGGCTTTGATGGACTTTTCTCTGGCATTTATCTCATTTCATTGCAAATTTCTTGACTTCTGCGAAAAAATGCAGTCATTTTTAACTCAAAATGGCATTGAATCTGTAGACAGAATCCCTTTTGCTGTCAGTGGGAACTGGATTAGGTTTGTAGTGGTTACTACATCAAATTTTCTAATGAAAGATTATTACAGTCCCTTATTAACTATTCCTCTTTCATGATCATTCAGATATAGCTGCTCGTCTGCTTGTGAAACTCTTGAATATCTTCAAATTCATCTCTGTCAATCAATGACAAAGTGAGCTGCATGAATACTAGGAAAATTACAATGGATTCAATTAACTTATTAATAAGACACTGGAATACTTTATAGCCCAGTAGCACTGTGCTTTGGGACATGATGCATTCACTGATAAATCTCACGGAGTACTGAGCAGAAAATTGATTCCTTCTCAGTGATTCAGAAGATGCACTTAACTGGACAAAATCAGATATATAATTCTCAGCTGCTGCCTTATGGAATAGTGATGGTGGAAGCTGCAGAGTAGCAGAAATGAGATGTTTTGAAGGATTGGGCACTTTCAGCTGAAATTTTGTTTCATTAGAAGAGAATTTGAGTCTAAACGCTTCAAGTCATGGACTCCATTTTGATTTGTGTTTATCAGTTGCTTTCAAGGAGATTTGTGAGGCAGAGTTACTGAGAGTCATATGAATCTTTGACATTACATAAATGTTTATAATTGATTGATCTAGTAATATACTAGTAATTCAGACTGCTAAACACCTCACAGACAGGAAAAGTAAGATTCATAACCTGAAAATTCTGAGGAAAGTGGGACTTTATCTCTGGTAATCTGTGCATGTTTTTATAAGTAATGATGGAACTGGTAGTTTTGTGTGCCGTGCATTAATCCCAAATGCACAGGAAATGTGTTAATATTGTAGAATACTGTGAACTGACGTCTTATTTATCACTTTTATTGTTCAAGGTCCTAGGCTTGCCTTCAAAGCTTATTACCAAGGTATAGCTGGAAGAACTATTGCTGCTTTTCAAATACTGCAACTGAGTTTGCTGTTGTTCAAGAGACTGAGCAGAGTGTTTTGGCTGGAAGAGGTTTTGTCAGCTACTCACAGCAGAGATAGTGAAATTCAGGAAAAAACCTGAATGACTGGGGTGGGTGAAAATATGAGGGAGGCTACTTATACACACACAGATAGGTGCAGTGTATGTATGTATTTTATCACTAGTATCACTGTCCGATTAATTAGAAATGGGCAAACATTTCCTTAGTTTGATCTTTTTGTCTGTTCCTTTGGGTAGTGAGTTTGCTTTTCTTTGCAAACATCACAGACTCTTGCTCCTTGTCTGTTGGAAAGTACCTACAGCTACCTGTACACTTGATATAAAAGGAGCCAAGGCCTGTTCTTTGCCAGTGGGATATATGGCACATCATGGTTTATGTCCATATGGTTAAACTTCTTCTTAGAGTAGGCTGGCCTTGATCCTAATGCTTTTAGGGAATAGTCATTCATTCATGCTGTCCTTGAATTGTGCCTGCATAATTCCATTTTGAATGTTCCACCCTTTCCATTCTGTGTAGTTTTTATACTGCTTCATGACTTGTGAGTGAAATTTCACTAGGAATGAAAATAAGGATTTTAAAATCTTACAGCTTTTCATTGTTAAGGAAAACTAATTAAGGGAAATAAATACTTTTTAAAAAAAAAAAAAAAAATTCAAGAAGTTAATTCATTTCCAAGAGGAAGCTGTGTTGATTCTTCAAAGAAAAAAGCATACAAAAAGATTTCTGAGAATTTCAGATGCAACAGTAAAGACTCGATACTGAAGACTTTAGAGTGGCTTGTACAGACACAACCTACAGGATCAGTTCTCGATTTGACAAATATCATAACTACTTGGACAAATACTTATCTTTTATTCTGGAGTAAAACAGCCATGTGAGCTGCTCCAAGGTCAGGAAACCTCAGCGAGTACAATTTCGCCTATGCCATTTTGTGTTTTACTGTTTTTCTGATTGAAGGGCTAAAGGGAAAGGACTGAAAGCTTTGAAGGCTCTCATGCCCAGAGATCTTGCAAGTTTATGAAAGAACATATCATCTGTTACATATCTGCATGGAAACCTTCCTGGGTCTGCATGTTACTGCAGAACAGCACCACCAGAACAAGAGACAAGGTTACTGGATCCAATAGCCCACCAGAGACAAGGCTACTGCAGCCTATATCCCAAGGACCAACTGGTGGTGAGGGTGAGCATGGGTTCCCAGCAGGCACATGCCCACAGAGAACGTTTATACAATACACATAGCCACACATAGTTGATCAGTAAGAGCAACATGGACAGAAAACACTATCACAGAAATGCAGACACAAATGCTTTATCCTGTTCCCTTCTCTGGCTGATAGCAACAAATATATATGTGTATATAAATGCATATATTTATAAATAAATGCATTAAATATATATATATATATGTATGTATACATGTATATATATGCACATGTGTACATTGTGGATCCCTCCAGCAGCTGCACTCAGACATTTTTGATCCCAGTCTCCCCAGTTGCTGGCACCTGAGCACATGAGCCCTTGAGGTTGCAGCTTCACTGCAGCTGCTGGTGCTCAGACCATCCTGCCCTCACACACATATGCACACAGGTCTCGCAGTCAGACTCCTCAGACCCGACAGGTTCTCCAGCAGTTGTCCTGGACCCCCTTGTCCTTCCAGTAGCCAGCTCAGATTCAGCCATATCCCTGCCCCCTTGTACTCATCATGCTGAGACGTGAAGTTCTGATTTCTGGTTGCGACTACAAAACAGTTTGCTGCACATAGAAGGGAAATAAAAAATTTACTGCAAAAAATAAAAGGGCTTAAATGCTTGGGCTTGTTTTCCTGGTAGATGCTAAATATTTTTTTTTAACTTGTTTTAGAGAAGGAATTAAAGGACAGGAGAATCCACATGAGATTCTTGCTCTTCTAAATCCAATGGCAAGACTTGCAGGGAGAAAATTCTCAGCC
Source organism: Nesoenas mayeri (assembly GCF_963082525.1). Classification (NCBI taxonomy): domain Eukaryota; kingdom Metazoa; phylum Chordata; class Aves; order Columbiformes; family Columbidae; genus Nesoenas; species Nesoenas mayeri. The sequence continues at coordinate 203,210,874 of NC_137541.1, forward strand.
ACTGAGCTTTTCCACATTTTCCATATGTGTTTTCTTATTTGAAAAAGAGAACCAGTGCCATAACTTCAGTCGCTACAAGCTGGATTAACTGCATTTAATCAATGTATTTGTTTTAATTTTCCTCAACAGAAGACCTGGCTCTCAGTTTCAAAGGCAAGAGTGATAATTTTAAAAGCATAAAGTTTTATGTGAATCCACTCTGCTATTATTAAGGAAGGTGAAAGTGTTACACATGAGGGAGTGAAAATTTGCTTTGAAAAGGTTTTGCATGTATCTACTTAGAGTTTTTTCCGTCGTGCTTTTTGCATAAAAGACATGCTTTCTGCGTCTGTTTGGAAATGCTCAATCTGAAGAAGAACAGAACTTGCTGTTTCTTTCTGACAACTATGATGTACTCCCTGGATGCTTGATCCAAACACCACAAAGTGTTTTCATTACCTACCCCTGTTCCTGTCTTTCCCATCTTCTATTACTTTAAACACAGGAGCAGTGTTTGATCACCTTTGAACCAAAGCTGTGCGCTTATTGCTTATTTCATAGCCACAGCTGGGTAACTGCTTTCCAGAAGGAAATTAAATCTGCGTGGAAGAAAAGGAAAAATTAAAGCCATTTAAATAAATATGGTATTTTTCTCTATCTGGTAGTCTTAGGAACACAGAAATTATTAGACTGGATCACACTCCAGGTCTGTCCAGCCCAGCATCCTGCCTCTGACAGCAACCAGGACAGGCTGCCTCGGAGAAAGACACATGAACCCCGGCAAATGCAGACATGGCATAATCTGTTCCTCTGTGATGTCTCATTTTTACTCTTCGGAGACCTCTATTGGGGTAATTATTGTAGTTCTGGATCTTGTGTTACTGTGTAAACTTCCTTTTCTTTGAATGGGGCTTTTTTCCCATTTCTAGTCTGAGACAAAAGTAGGTGCAATGTTATTCCCATATAACTACAACTGAAAAGGAAATACTATTAAAATCCTTAGCTGATTGCTATGGACTTTTCAGATGCATGAACAGTAAGTTTCATGGAGACCATTTTGTAGCTCCTGAGAAACAAGTGAGTCAAGCGCAGGTGTTTTCTGGCAGGTTTTTTTCACGTCTGGTGACAGGACCATACTGGCCTGCAGACTTCAGGATGGTGCTGTCATACAGAGGAGGTGAGCCAGCAGGTATGTGTGGGGCTGCTCCTGAAACAGACTCCTTGCTGAGTCCAGTGACATCCTGTTACGTCTACCTCAGATGTCTCTGCTCCTCACCGTGAGGAAATGGTGATGTGTGTCACAACTCACGGAGTTTTCTGTCTCACTTATAGAAAAGTTTGCTGGCCTTGCCATATGGAATCATGGGCACAGTGTCTTGTCCTTCTAGAAGTCAAAGAAATATATATGCTTGCTGATTTTTGACATGTTTGCTAATTTCAGTTTTTCAGAGTAATGTCATTTTTTTTTTTTTAACAGGCAGCCACAACTACCATTTCTATTTGAAGAATACAGAAGTCACAGTTCTCTAACTAGTATTGGCTAATTAACCAAAACGAGCTGTTGTTTTGATAAGTCCTGCCAGAGGAGATTGAATAAAATTTCAAGCCATCAAGGCAGCCAGGACATAAGAAGCACATGGGATTTTATTTCCTTTATTAGAGGTTGTGATTTTTTTTTTTTTTAATTGATGAACTGAGACACATATGTGTATCTTAAGCTACCTAAAGCCCTCAAAACCCACTGCTCAGCTGCTGATTAACTCAAGAGGGTTAAATGCCTAAATTTCCACTGTTGCACATACACAAAGCAGCTTATGTGCTGATCCTGCTTCATATTTTATGAGCTTCTTGGATCCCTCACTCGAACTGCAGCCCCAAACCTGGAGTTATTAATAATTCCCCTCCACAGTCTCCCATAGTCCTTCTCAGAACATTTCTCAACTAGAGACTGTTGCCAGCATGCCGACCCCTTGGCACATTACTGCAGGCTTGCTAAAATCTTGTTTCCTATTCAAATATTCCACAAAACTTTCCCTGTATAACCTTTCAAAACCATAATTTATTATAGTTAATTGGAAGGTGAGCTCCTTTTTTAACTTCAGTCAAATGTATACTCCCCTCTGCAGGCAACTTTCCATCAAGCCAGGTGGGGTTGGAACTAGGTGATCTTTAAGATGACTTCCAACCCAAACCTTTCTGTGGTTCCATGATTCTATAACAAAAAAGGGTCTCTACCAAGTATTTCTGGCTGCACTGTACACTTAATAGCTTCCCTGGACTCCTGTTTGCACTGAGAAATGAAAAGCGAGGTGATTCCTCTACAGATAGTGCAGCCATTCATGCATACAAACATCAGCTTCTTTTGTAAGCATGTACGGTCATTACTGCATAGAGGGTGAGAATTACTCCATGATGTGTATCCCATTCATTTTGAAAACAGATGTCACCCTGGAGCCATCTCTTCATTTTCTCGGGGAGGCTTATAAGCTTACAAAAGAGGTTAATATATTGAAAAGCTCAGCACTGTTCATTCTACTTCAATTTCAGTGTCCAAAGACTTAGAGCTTCTGGCCATGATAATTTCTAATATATGCTTTCTTCTATATGACCAATTTACATGCATATAACCTGTGGGTTATCTGTAAAGAAAGCTGGTGTTTCAGCAGCAGTGTGTATTACATTTAAGTGGAAGAAGCAAAAGGAGTATTTTTTTTTCTCCTAATAGTCTTTCTGCTTCTGATTTCTCACAGACTCATTCCCTTCTCCCCTTATTTGCCTTTTTTTTTTGCCTTTTTTTTTTTTTTTAATTTTTCTGGTCAAGACAGGGAAAATGTAGCTGAGATTTTATATTCAGGTGCTCGTAAGGCGGTAAAAGTTATTATAAGTATGTGTAGTACCTAAGATTACATGGTTGCTATAAGCTCTGCTGATGCAAACTGCCAACTCCCACACTGTACATACATTTTCCCCTGTTATATTGCAGACAGAAGCAAATCTATTCATATCAGCCCCATGTAATTCATTACTTAGGAGAAATAAACTTCATGAAAGAGTTGTCTGGACACTCAGGCCTCGGAGACCAGTTGAACCAGTAGACAGTAGACCTTAATTGTGTCAAGATGGAGCAACTGAACAGCCATCAGTAAAGAGGTGCCTATTGGCTGTTTTTACCTACCCCAGTCTCTATATCTCAAGCTGAATCCCCACTAACATCTTCTGCCACCTTCAAGCTGAGGAGCCTCACATGCTTGTAAGTACAACAAACTGCAAATGACCAGAAGTCAAAAACTTTGGTCCTTAGAGTAGTTCTGTAAGCATATGACCATGTACAATAGCTTTGACTGGACGTTAATGGTGGTGTGTTTCAGAAGAACCCTGTCTATCAGTATCTAACCTCCCACCAAGTCCTGGGTTGCCCTTCCCACAAAGTGGCTGAAAGTTGTGAAATTACCTACATGCACCAGTCCTTGATACTATCTGTACCAGCTTGTCACCTCTCTGGAGCAGGGACAGCTGGGGTGCTCCTTAGATGTCACAGTGCTCGCTGATGCGGAGCTGCTTGCCCAGTGAGGGTGTCGGTGGGTTAGATTTTAAAAGTCCATTAGTACTTTCAGTCCGCAGTGCTGTGGGTCTTGTTTTCCAAGATGTCCAGGTGTGTGCTGGAGTTACCAGCTGCCAGTTAAGTAAACTTCACAGAGAGAAAGAACGAAACCCCTGGTGACCCTGGGAAGTCAGCTCAGCCAGAACACCATCAATGCTGGAAGTGTTGTACTGATGAATCACAGCAGCAAGAAAAGGATTGATGGAATGGCATTTAGCAGCAGTGGCATCAGTTAAGCAGCATTTTACTTTTTTTTTCTTTTTTTAAAACATTTAAAAACCAGAACATTTCATCGTCTTTCAACCAAACACCACTGTTTTGTGGCAAGATCAATATTTTGCTCTGAAATTGTATGAGCAGATTAATACACTATGTATTTGGAATGTATTTCATCATCATAGATCATGTAAGTCCTGAAAAATACTATTATTTTGGAGTTTGCAGTCCTGAGCTTAGTAGTTAAGAAGTCACAAGAATTATTTATTTTAAACATTAGAATTATAACTGGAATCCTAAGGGGGCGTATCTCAAAATATTTCATTTTCAGCAACTGGAGAGGAAAGCTACTAAACTAAATTCTTCCCCAATTTTGATTACCAAACCCTGAAACACTTGAAATGTAGAGGGCTTTTTTAAAGTTGCAGAGCTTCCAAAGGGCACAGATAAAATTGAAATGTTTAACCTAAGTTAAAACGAAGAGAAAAGTGAATAAGAAAAAATTTCTGGCCTAGTCTACAATTAATAAATATGCCTTATCCTTCGAAAGACACAATATTTCCTAAGACATATGAAAATTGTGTCTGGATGCAATGATACTATTTAAATTTACTCAATATTATATGCTAAAGACAGGTTTTTAGCAGTGTCCTTCTCTGTTGAGATTTTAATAGCTGTTAATTCAGTCGCTGTTAGCACAACACCAGGGTCCTCTGCCACAGAACTGCTCCAGTGCACAGAGGTGTCAGGTTAATGGTGGATTTTATGCCTGGAACTAGTTAGCAAAGCCAACCTTTCATTTCATTTCAAGATAAACTACTAGCAGTTAATCTATCCAAAGTTTCCTGTTCATAAAAGAATGGATAAATGATTCTTAGGTTTTTATTGAAATTTAAGCTGTTTATATTAAGAAGTTCTTCATTCACAGTCTTATATTGCAGAGGAGTGTCTCTGTAGATCTACCTTGGTTTTATTCTGTTTCTCTATAACATTTACTGTTGACCACTGCCAGAGGGAGGATAATGGGCTAATTGGATCTTGCATTAGATGCTTTACTGTTTGATTTGTGTTCCCACAGTTCCATGTTTTATTATCATTGCCTTCTTCCAAATGCATAGTTTGTAATCCTTGTTTCTTGCAGACTCTGTGTTTCACAACAGGGAAGGCAAGATTTTGTTGCCTAAAAATAGGAGGTTAGCATCACCTTAAGCACAGAGGGGTATCCTTTCAGACTTCCAGCTGCTGCTCCTGAAGGCTGCAGATCTTCCAGTCTGTCCCCTTAAATGTATTTAAGATGCTCTTGGGTGTCCCAAATTGTACTAGGAACCTGTAAAAAGGCACGTGAATCCTGTCCAGACAGTTTTACACCGTTTGACACATTATACAGTGTCTAGCGCAATGAACCTCATATCCTGACAAGTGACTCTGGGTGCTATAAGCAATACTATGAACTTTGTGAGACAGACAAAAAAGTGAACTTAGAAAAGACCATGGATAGATCAAATCTGTGCTGTAAAATGTCTTCAAAGTTGAAACACTTCTTTTTCTTGTCAGAATTTGGCAAAGGCAAGTACTTCGCAGGAACAAATACATTGTGATTCAATTTCATTTTGAAAACAGGATAAAAATTATCTCAGTAAAGGACATTTTAATTGTTTGCCTCCAAATGGTTTTGTTTCCATTTTAAAATGTTATTTTAGATGTATGTACACAAAATGGCATGTGTCCATATGTCTATATTATGTCTAAGTGTAATGTATGCCCATAAAGCAAGAGGTGAAGTTGGAATGGAAACTTTGATTTGTGTTCTCATGGAACATTTACATCACCCTGGAATTCATTACTTGCATTTCATTTTGTGAGAAATTTTACAAAAAGTTTCCTTTCTCTAACTCAAATAATTGCGTAGGAAGACTGTTACTTGGGAAAGAGGTAAGCCCAGCTCCTCATCAGCTCCACAGATGTGGAATCTCCATCACCTGAGATCATAATGAGCCAGTTACTGAGCACGTGTCTCAGTGCTTAGATATACTGTATCCTGCTTTGCAGCAGGTATTGGACTAGGAGGCATCTTGGGATAACTTTTCTATGATTTTGTGGCTCAATGTGTGTATGTGTTGAACCACAAAAATCTGGACTTACCCACATAATTTTTGACACAAGACTGAAGTACCTAATTTAGGAGCAGAGTCATTTTAGCCTCCCTATTTAAGCTATGGGAAAAAAACCTGAAAAAGGCAACTCTGTTCTAAGCTGATTTGAACTGAGCTATGAGCTGGAAATGGAACCAGAAACGAAATTTGTCTGTCACTGCCATATTTGGTCAGGATTATCTCAATTAGTTTCATACCATGAATATGAATTCTTAAACACATTTCAGTGAGTTTTTCCTAACCAAGCAATGATAGTGAACCTGTATCTCTTTTAACAGATATATTATTAACACTGGGCAGGACTCTCCCTGAAAGTCTAGTGGTTTCCTCCATCTAGGGAAGTTGGTTATTACAAAACCCAGGAAGTATCTGTTATTAAAAACAACAATAGAAAGGAGACTGATTTATACATGGTTAAGATTTGAGTCATCTCTAGATTCGCCCTAAATACATTCCAGAGAAAATAATAAATTAAAATAATACACTAAAAATTGGCTCAATGGCCCCATTGGCTCAGCAAAGCATGATAAAACTGAGATAGACTCACTTGCTGGATACTTAACACAGACGAGACTTTTCTGAGTCCTGTATGTTGAACCCTGTATGTTGAATACCATGAACTGAATACTTCACCGAATTAGACTTGGAAAAGAATAGGACTATTTATTCCGTAAGAGCAAAATTGGTCTTGGTAGAAACACTTTCCTATAAGATCAGCTCCTTTGCTCAACACAGATGAGGAGAAAATATGTCACAAATTTTACATTATGTAAACTTCTCTATGCTGAGTTCTAATTTTCTCTGCTTTGGGAATTAAAGGTTTTTCACTCTGATTTGATTTTGCAATGAATGTATTTGACCTAAGCAAAAATAATCAAGGACCACCATCCAAATCATTATTTTGAATACTGAGAACCTTTGCATTTATATTTAAAACTTTAAAGGCAGTGACCATAAACACATGTAAGAATAGAGCAGTCTAGTTGTAATGCATAACTCATTAAACGATTTTCCCTGTTTTCTGAGTGCAAATGATCTGTGAATACAGTTGGCAATACATATATATATGTCTGAAGTGATTCCCCAAATGTTTCACACAGACAGTTTTCAGTTGACAAATTACTTTTAAACCATTTTGTTTTGTTTTGTGGTCTTTTTCTTTTTCTTTTTCTTTTTTTTTTTTCCTGCTGCTGTTTTTGAACATGATTTTTCAATCAATGTTGTTGGTTAGCCAAGTGACATGTTGGTGGTTCTCTTCTTTATATTGCTCTATCCAACACACATAAGCAGGACAAAGGCTTAATTGGGTTGCCTGTCAAGTAAATATTCAAAGAACTGTTACAGGGACTATCACTGTCATCAAGCTTTCATTATTTGCAGAAAAGAAGCAGAAGGGAAGGATAACCCTGTGGTTAAACTAGTGGACTGTAGCTCAGGATAGCAGAGTTCAATTCCTGCATCTAAATGCGTTGTAATACAATCAATGTAAGCCTCATTCTTTATTTTCAATGTGCGTTTGTTGTTCCCCATCCTCCCATTGCTTGGTTCAACCCCTTTGTGCCACATGAAGGAGGATGCTGCAGGTTAACAGTGAAAGGTTAACGCATTAGGGAACATGCTTTGAAATCAAACGACCTGAATTATTGTTGCGTTGATTAGTATGCAAGACACATTGTGTGTGAGTCAGCATCATCCTAAAACAGCCTCATCTAAGTGGAAGGACATAAAAATATTCACCCCCTGGGCATTTTGAAAATATTTTTAGCTTCATTGGTATGGAACCAATATCCTCAGGAGCTGGAATTGAATGTTCTTAACGCGAGGCAGAAGAAACAAGTGCAGCACAATAACAGAATGTGACATGCCATTAGCAGAGTTCCAGTAATTCTTGCTCTTCCTTGTTCCCCAAATAAATGTGCATTACTCAGTAACAGGCATCTTCCTTTTAAGACCAAGGAATTGAAAAGTATAGACTATATCAGGCCTAGGTATCACTGATTTCAGGTGTGTAATGGAGTAGCCTGCCAGAGCTGAGAAAAATCCCATGTGCGCAGCAATCACAGCCCTCTCAGTTGTGGGGCATCACTGTTTTTTCCTATGGAGGATCAGTGAAAAAGAGAGAGAACAAAGACTGCCAGGGAACAGACATGTTTGATAGCAGGGAAAGGGAAAGTCATAGCTGAGGGAATAGGTTGAGAGCCTGATTGCAGACAGGCAAGAGAAAGAAGAAACCTGTGAGGGATGCCAGTTGTACCAGCCATCAGACTTTTTAGCTGGATAAGGACTCAAGCAGGATATAAAAGAGTGAAATACATTTTCCATGGATAGAATGGCAGTAGACAACAGTGCCAAGGGAAAAAAAACAAAAAGAAGAAAAATTCAAAGAAAAATAAAAAGAGAAAGAAAAAGGAAAAAGAAGAAGAAAAAAGTGAAACCTAGAAAGGTGGACAACTACATATCTGATCTGCCTCAAAGAGGCACTGTCTCAAATATTCTCTGACCTGAATACCTGAATACTTACTACTTTGTCATGGCTCCTATTTATTTGGAACAAGAATAATGAATATGCTATGTACTGTGTTGCCCCAAACTTCTTTGTTTTATCCAGAGGTATTGATTGAATCAAAAGCAATACCTCCTTTTCTCCATCATCTCTTTAGACATTTATGAATACACCAGTGCCACTTCAGCTTTTCAAAGGTGAAATACAACCTCGAGTATCAGAAAGTGACAGTCAGCTTATTTCTTTTCTGCTGCTTTTCACAGCTCTGTGAGGCTCAGCATAGTTGCCTTTTGCTGTACCCGGTTTCCTTTCTCTGCCTTAGCATGCTGAAGAGCACCCTGCTTTCCAAAGAAGCTTGGCCATGTCCCAGAAACTAAGCTTGTTCTTTACTGGCTTTGGTAGAAAAGGATTAAAGTGATTTATTTTCCTACAGTTACCTCTGGCCAGCGTGGCATACACTCTCATATCCTACTTCACCATCATGAATACTGGTAACCCCATCTCCAACATGTATTGTTGCAGTTAGCTCTGTAATATACAATTAAGATGAAAAAAATGAGAATGATAATTTAAGAATAAAACAAGAACCTAACTAAAGGTTATTGAGACTTTTTTTAAAAAAGGTTTTAAAAATCAATTGATTCCTAGGGTTAATTTCAAAATTAATGAGAACCCTTTTTAAAAAAATCTATTCAGTCTTTTTATTTTTGACCAGTTCTCCTGATCTTTTTTTTCAGATGGTTATCTCCCTGAAGGTTTGAATGTGGAAATGACCATAATCCACTGTTTTTCTTTGGCACATATTAGCTGTAATCCATAAAAATCTTAATTTTTTGAACAAAATCATTCATTCATTTAGGGTCAGAGCAAAGCAGTTTGTAAGTTTCTTAAACGAAGAAATGTGTTCCCTCAGTATTTGTGATCCATATGGTCTGTTAGATGAATAAGTCTATAGTGAATATTTTAAAAGATTAAATTATAAAATTGAAAGATTTTGTAAAACAGTATGAACAAGTAAATATACAGTTACATATGTTGCTAAGCCAAATGTATTGCAGTTGCACTGAGCTAATCAAAAGTGGCACAAAGCAGTGATCAAATTGAGGTCACGGCCAAGAATGAATCAATGAGTTCAAATGATTAAACTTTCAAACTAATAGTGCAGGTAATCAAATCAAATTATGAGTTTGACACTATTTGAATTAGTTTAAGTTAGTTTTGCCTTGGAAAGAAAAAAAAAAAAAAAGAGGAGTTAGATGCATTTCTTTTATGATCTTAGATACATGTGCCAATATTTCTGGGGAAGGAGAAACATGCCTACAAGACAAAACTGCACTTCACCTGAGTGCAGCTTCTCTCTCTTAACTTTGCTTATCTGAATGTTAGACATCAAGGTCAAAAGTTATATAGCACTTGTGGAAGTGGCAAAGAGTGATACAAAACAGAGAACTATTCTGCTTTTAATATCATAAACATTTGATTTAGGGCGAGGTGAATTTCACTTTGGAAAACTCATTCTCCCCAATTTGTGCAGAGGATGTACAGGGTTGGCTTGGACTAAACAACTAATTTAGTTATGAGAAATCCTTCTTTAGGCATTTAACTTTTATTTGGTTTTTAAGGTTAGGTAAAATTGATCTGGCCCTGAGCATTTATTCTAGGATTAGCCCTTTGACAACACAATTCAGAAAATACAAGTGATGAAGTCCCTTTGTTCATCTTAGTGTGACTAGATGAATGCCATTTAAATGTCTCCTCCTTAAATCTCACTGCTACACATTATTGTGGTTGTTCTTATTCCACCCCCTAACTTTAGAACAAAAGAACCTTTTCAAAGACTTCACACAGAGGTGATGGATAAATCATACACATTAACTGCTTTTGAATAACACCATTCTAATCTGAAAAATCTAATAATTCTGTACTGTTTACTTAAAGAAAATTATTTAAGGCATTGTTTATGCATATGCTGACACATGCATATAATGTAATTGAAAAAATAATAAGGAAAAAAAGATGAAAGCAATTGTCATCACACACAAAGAGACTGAATTCTACTTCACTTCTTGGGAGCCTGAACTTAAGTGGATGTTGTTCTTTGTTATCTTTATGTGGACAGTAGGTTTATGGTCAGGATTGGAAACACATTCAGGATATGTTGTCGGACTGCAGGTGACTCATGTTGGCTTTACTAGCAAGTCAGGTCCTTTGTCTTTTCTGTTTAGAGAAAGGTGGGAAGCTTTGGCTGAGATTTACAACAAAAAAGAAAGGCCCATTGTTCTTGTGCAAAGCTTTGTCTTTATCAGGATGCTACCCTCTCTGCTATATCCTGTGCATACGCCTGTGGCTTTTTGGCCAGTTAGGGGAACACAAATCCTCACGGCTCAGTGTTTCTGTAGAAGAAAATCTTAGTGGATGATAGAGAATTCCATGACTGAGTAGCCCTAATGTTCGCAAAACCAGCACTATTGATTGCAGATATGGATACTCAGAGTGGATTTATAAGGGGAAGTAATGATATCGGCCACTTACCTTGCAACTGTGTTATACAAGCAGTTGACAGAAATTCATCCTTTATACAAATACTTAATTTTTGCACCTACTGAAAAGCATTTTGACATATTTAATACTTAAGGAGTTTGGTAATTAATATCAAATCATAAGGGGAAAGGCAGAATGTAATCTTGTTCTGCATTAGCCTGTTAAATATTATGTATCTAAGATACTTATGTGAGTTCTTTCCACAATCTGTAGAGAGTGATAGACCTCTCTAGAGGGCAATTTGTCCTGTCTAATTTAGACATCTCTCTTACTGTGGCATAAACTGTCATCCAAAAGAACCTATATTTGTATTTAACAGTGGAGTGAGTCTAGATAATTAGTTTAGGCTTGGAAGCTAATGTTTAGATGACAAATGTATCCAAGGGTTTCTGTCCAAAGCTTCTTTTCACTTTGCAGAATATGCCTTCTTCACACTGAATTTGCCTAGGCACAATTCAAACCTCACCCCACCTTCTCTACCAGATGCAGAGCTTAAGACAACTAGCTCTGTTTAGGCACCTGTATTGCAGTCATGTGGCCATTCAGTAGCCTAGTCATAGATTTCTCATGCCATCTGAGATGCCCCAGGGTATTCCATGTGGCTCTGACTAGTGCTTCTCTAGCTCATGTCATATCTGTCAGCCTTTTGTGAATGATTTGGACACTTCAAAGCATTGCAAATTGCACCATATGTTTGGGCAAATGACCAGAGCCTGTAGGGTGGAAGTCAGCTCCAGATTAAGACATTTAAATTCAGATGCCTGCGTGTAGGTGTCTACATGTGAGTTAAGTGCCTAGGCTGCTGCTTTAGTCAATGAAAATACAATCACTACACTGGAGCCTTTAAAGCAATTCTGCTGGCCTGCTGGCTTTAGCCAGACTTCGGATAAATTGAATTGCTCCAGACTCTACTTCCTATATTGTCAAGGGACTCAAGGCCTGTGGCTGGAATGCAGACAGAAAGCTTAAGGGCATCTAAGATAGCACTAGAGGTTTACGTGAGGACAAATGAATTGAGCTAGTCTGTGCTGCTATAATAGGAGCTTGGACACTGCCTCACATGTAGACAGCTACATGCAGGCATGTTAAGTTAGTAGTAGTTTTATCTCAAACTGAATCACACCTTGAGGTCACAGGAGATATATGCTGTGCTTGAAATCTGGGCACATGGCTACAGGTGCTAGATATGTCAACTTTCTCATGATGAACAGCAAATTTTATGTGTATAAGCATAATTTCAACAGCTTCAGACAAGATGAGCCAGCAAACCACTGGCAGAGTTGGAGTTTATGTGACTCAAGGAACTAGGAGCAGACTTCTGAAAAGCAGACTGAAATTTAATCGACATCAACACAAACAAAAACGACAGCGTGAAGCTGAAGGCAATTACTGACTTGAAAAAAATATGAATTTAGTAACTGCACTTGATGAGGCAGACCCAGCAAAGTCTGCGAGCGGCAGACAGATTGATGCAGATGAATGGTGCGATGACTCTGTGTTGCGAGGAAATACTGAACAAAGAGATTAGGAGGCAGGGAAAGAAGCCGAGTAGAAACACATCAGAAAAAGTTATTTTAAAAAGGAGTAAGGTGCCAATTTTGACACTGTGTGGACTGAGGCAGCTCTCTGGACCAATTCTATGAAACAAGGAATCATTTCTTGTTTATAACCCTTAGCTCACACACAGTAAAAAACGTTCCCTCTACCCAAATACATAGATCTCCATGTTCATTGCCAATGGCTCTGTTACTTGAGGAAATTTTGGCAAGAAAGATTGACAAATGCAATTAGCAAATATAGCATAGACTGGTTTATATCAAATATTTTGAGACAATTGCCCTTGAGGTTAGCCGGGAGAGTCTTTTGGCTCCCACTAGTAAAGCTGGCTGGGGAAGAATGAATGGGGTGAAAATAATGCCAGTCCACAGTAACGACCCATCGGGAGTGCCGTATGCTCCATACCGTGAGCTGTCAGGGAACTTTTAATTCCAAAGAAATATGGATATTCATTTATGTCTTGCATGTGTCAGACACATTGGAGCTGACATTAAAAAATCAAGCTAGGCAAGTGCTGTAGTGTTACATCTTACATTTAAATCATTGTGCTGGCAATAATTTTTTATTTGAGCCTACTGGGGTGTGAAAAATGCCTGGCCAAAAAACCAGAAAACTCTTCCATGTCAAAGCTCTATTAATAAAAGGAGATGGTGTGGCGACTGAGACTGACAACTTCTGTGTGTTGTGTTTTTGTTTTTTGTGCTTTGTGTTTGTTTGTTTGTTGGGTTTTTTTGGTGTGTTTTTTGTTTTGTTTTGTTTTTGTCTGGGGGGCGGGGAGGGCAATAGTAAGATTTATTTGGGGGGACTAGTTCACGGGTTTTTGCCAAAGAACCTGAGAGAGAACAAATATTTTTAACAGGCAAAGCAGGGAATTAATTCATTGATTCATGTTATATGATAGTGTCATTACATCAGTGCTGGCTGAGAGTATGGAGAAGACCTTATTCATGCATTGCTTGAGAGTTTCCTCTGCTGGGAAAGCATTCATGAGAACCCTGCACACCTTTCTAATCTCTTTCCCATGCATAGAACTGGGCTAACACAGAAAAGGGATGGGAACAAACTCACATTATCATCCAACCCATTGATTTACTTGCGTGTTCACTACCATCATTTAGAAGTCTAATTTTACAGCACTACCTTCAGGTCTAGGTTGAAACTTCAATCTCCATATGACGGATTTTGTACAGGTACACCTACTATGCCAATCCAGCCTGAAAACTAATAAGAAGCATTCAGGGTTATTACAGTAACATCTGAGAAACAGTGGTATAGAGAAATACTGCTCTTGGAGCCTGGCGTCAAAGAAAATAAAAAAATATGTCGTATTTGAGTCAAATCACTGAAATATATTCCTTATTACTAGGTAAACAGATGCTATAGGAAATCAGTATATCTAAGATATCAGCAGTCAATCACAATTATCTTACTGTCTTCACAAGGTGCTGCTACTCAGCTGCTAGTTATCACCTCTCCTGCTGGGAGAGGATTACTGATCATCTGTAGGACAGCAGAGAGGTAAGAGCCAAAGGGAAATAGGTTAACTTAAACCACAGTCATTACAGAGACAAAATGATACCTTATTTGCCTAACTGGACGTTCTCAGATTGCTTTTGGCTGGTTGTTTCTCTTTTTGTAACCAGTGAGGGGGGCATGCAGTGGCTAGTTTATCTTCTGACCACTGCCACGCAGGTAACTAAAAGACATTTTGAACTATTTCCAGGACATTTCTTCATGTTTGGGTTTTGCAGAGCCACAGCACTGTTCCTCGCTGAAGAAAAGCAAGCTTAAATTGGCAGGAGTACATGAGGGATGGCTTCCCACAAATATCAGCTGTGCTCTGCAAGGCTTTGCCCATCTGACAGGAAGAGACATTAAAATATTGGTCTCTTAATGGGCATAATTGTGTCAGCAAGCTCTCCGTATACTTAACTTTAGGCAATTAGAGAGAACTCTGCCTAAATAGCTCATGTCATTGTGGGGAAAGACTCATCTACACCAGCAAAAGAGCAACATCTATTTTCCTGTGCAAGTAACTCAGCAACAGCTGGGCTCTTATCAACCTAAAGGCTCATGTAGACAAACTGAAGCCAAAGAATGAGAAACAGGAAAGACTAAGGCATTAAAAAACTGAACCTGAACAGTCTCCAGACTGTCCTATGCATATCAGCTGCGCATTTATATGCATTTATATGGTTTCACTCACCTGTTCAATTCTCTTCTCCCTACGGGCCTGCTAACTAGTAAGTCCAGCACACCTCATTAGTATTTATATTCTATTGAGTGCTTCATTAGCCTTGGCATTGTATTAATGATAGCTGGGGGAAAATAACCCAGAAAGGGAAGCTTTAAAATGGAGACTACTTAGGATGTGATCAATCGAATAAATATGTAATTTCATTTAAAAGACTGAAGGAAAAATTGACCTGAATGTTACTCCCAATCAATAGAATATATTGAAATGAATGGAGGTATCTTTGTTCATTTCTGCCCTTGCTGCTTTACTGATGGAGTGATGGTCACGCCCGTACCACCTTTTCTTTTTGCTGATGAAGAGGATGTTGCACCATTATCCCATTTATTGACAGCAGTAACTAGTGCCCTTTACATTTTCCATCAGCAGGTGTCCATTCTTACAGCCCATGAATACATAGCCGCGTTCCAGCTGTGCAGAGAACGCATGCTTTATCATTTCTGCTGATGGATTGGGAAAGGCAATGGGGGGTTGCACACACAGACTGTCATGTGCAATGCTGTGCATGCTGACAGATGGAAATCCTCCATATGTGCTCCATAGATGCACCGGTCAATGTGCCTCCATGCTCTGCATGTTCATGATCCCCACCCTTGATGTGCTATGAGAGGGCAATTCTGTGCTTCTGTCTCTCTACGTGTCCATTATAGGACAGGAGGTCTGTATTCAAAGCAGGTAGTACATGTTCACATTTAACTGGTGGCGTGACTACCCTTTTTTTCAGATGAAAATCTGAGGTATTAGTTCCTGCTGCCAGAAAGAAGGACGGGAGGAAGTCTGAGAGCACTAGACTGGGACTTTGAAGACTGCAAGACTTTTCATCTGTGATCCACTGTGAGACTGGGAGTCTTTTCATCTCTCTGCATCAGTTTTTCCCTTCCTCCTCTAATTCTTTTCCAGAAAGCCTTTGGGAACCAGGGCTGCCTCTTCGTATGTGTTTGTATAAATATATATTTTTTTAATAATGTTGGTCTGATCTTGGGTAGAATTTTACAGCCTTGAAATACTAGTAATGACTAATAATGATAAGAATTACAACATGCAAACAAGCAGCTGCTGTGAAGACCTGCAGTTACTTATTAGTAACCACATATGTTCAAACATGACATTTTCCTTGGTGTTTGAATATTTCCTAGAACATTCTTAGATATACTTATACTTTCCCCCCCCACCTTGGACAACCCAGCTAAATTTCAGTCCGTAGGGATTTCACAGATAGACATGGTAAGCTTTTCCCATTTTTTATTTTACTTTGTCTGTGATGTATGGCTTAGCTGTTTACTGTAAAAGAACGTCTGGGAGTTGCAGAGGTTGTTTTTTAAAGCACATTCCTCTTGTCACTGTTATTGACATGAAATGGTGTGTGTTTCAGCACTTAATTGGTAGCTTAATACATTTTCAGTGTTCAGCACTCTGCGATTCTGAGATTACTTTCACTTTGGCTGTGTACAGGAAAATGTGAACATTGGGGACTGTGTGTCATTCTTATACCAATAATAGCTGGAAGCTACTGCACTCAGGTCTTAAAAAAATGATGACACATGAGACCACTTTGTTTTCTCATCATAGCATGCCTTGAACTGACATAAAATCATGTGTTGTATGTGTATGGGAGATGTTGCTAAAGCAAGGAGGTTCCTGATCCATGCACTCCTCTATTGATCTTTCCGACACTGGAAACAGGAAAAAATAGGATGCTGTACTTCTCCAAAGTTCCTCAAGAGGAGGAATATATAGAAGCTCACATCTTTCTCAGTGAAAGCCTTCTGTTTTCTTTGTAAAGATTAAGCAATAGATTTCCACACATGTATGCTTTATGGAATGGACTTAGACGAATTCAGAGTGATTGCTCTCCTTGAATGGGATATTACATGTACAAGTTCAATTTGACCCTTGACATATTTTTGCAATTCAAACAGAAATCACATTAAAACGTATCCTCTGCAAGGCTGCCCTCTGCATAATGCAATCAATATTGTTTAATTAAAGGAAGATACTATTGATTCTAATTAAGCAAAATTGCCTACCTCATTCGTTTACAGTTCATATGTGTTGCTAGAGACCAGATGATTTAGTACTCTTAATATTGCTTTCCATATACAAGAAAAATACGGTTGTTTTTTAAAAAACTCAACCTCTGCACCTAGAGCCTCATATGTCATTTTTTTCTTGATGAATGGACAATTTGATGTGTATAAACATAATTTCAAAATAATAAATTGTGTAAGCAGGTGATCCAAATGTGTAAACATAGAGCTTTGGAGAAATGAATTTTAAAGTGTTAGAGTCATTGGATTACTGAAAAATCTCTGCAGCAATTAATGTTACACTTTAATACAGCTTGAAACTAATATTTTTTACTCCAAATAATCTGTAAGGAAATAATTACTGTGAGATGTGTGCAAACATTTTAAGCCAAGGTGTGATAAAGAGAATACCTTGTGAGTATATTTATCATTTCATTTGAACAGAGGAATCTTGGTTATATCAATGAAATATGCCATCTAATATAAACCACAATATGCAATCTACTATAAAGTATGGAATGATTATTTATATTCTGTTTTTCATTATGGGAACTGACATGTAACCAAGGATTAATGACCTTCAGTTCTCTGAAAAGCTACATTTTCATTCTCATTGAATGATAATTTAAAGTGGACAGAATATATGGGAATATTTCTGTGTTAACCTCTAGGATTAGTATGGCCTTAGGATGGCTTGCTTAATTACACTTTTTTATGTTTTCTTTTTTTCTAGGAAGAGCTATTAGACAGTAATTACAATATTAGGATATAGGCTGAAAAATGTATTACCTGAGGTGTCCATGTATGATTTTGCAGTGTAGATATACTATGTATCAAAGAACAGGGAGAGTAATGGATTTGGAAAACATTAAGTATAGAACATTTATGAGAAAATTTAAAATGAAATAAAAGTAAGCAAAAGCAATGAAAAGCCTGCTGACGTTTAATGAAAGCAGCGAGGTTTGTGTCAGCTGGTGTACTTGATTTATTTCTGAGATAGACCTGATCTGATTTATTTTCCTAGTAACACCAGCAGATAGGCTTATAAGAATGGCTCTGTTATAATCTACATGGAAAATTTCAGCAAAGCAAATGTGGAAATTCCCAACAGGGTTTTACTGATACATAATTTGGAGCAAGACAGTTACAGGGGGTGGGCAACGTTGACAAATAGTACAGCATAGATTGTTTAGGCAGATACCTGGAGAACTGAAAGCTTGCCAAGAATGCTGTTGCCATGCCAGAGGAGATAGTATAAATTGTTTTATACAAGCCTGTTTGACTTATCAGTTGTTTGAAATAAGCTTTGATCTTATACCTAATTTTGCCAAGGGGGAAACTAGTAGCCATGCAGTAGCCAGTGGACTTCAGATGAATAGTTTTCCTGCAGCTACCCATTCAGTAGCGGCGTGTGGGTGATTTTATGATTAATGCCTTCTAATTTAAGAAGAAAACCAGAACAATTGAAAGCTATTTAATACAGTTACTATATTCCAAGTCCTTCTTTGTTGCAAAACGACAACATCAGATATTGTGCAGTCTCTCTTTAAGGCCTAAACCTGCAGGTGTGAATTTTGAAAATAGCCCAAAGACACTGGAGGCATACCAGTATCTTAGAAACTGATCAATATATATGGCTGCTCCTGTTCTTCGGAAAGCTGAATGAATAAAGGCAAGAGGAAAACAAAGTTACGAATGATAAAGGCTTCTTGGGCCCTCAAGCTGAAAAAAAAGCCTTATCAATTATCATTATTCTCTGTTCAAGTGGTCTGGCAGGTTAGTAAGGGATTGTTTGCTGATCAGGACTGACACTGTGTAGTGCACTGGATTCAGTAGGTAAAATAAGCCAGGACTGGTTCAGCACCACAGGGCAACTCACAGTTGTATGACTTAACCCTTTCTCCCAGGGGATGAATTTTCCATACATACAAGTGAGTGGGAACTGCCCCTGGGTTGTTCTGTGCTCTCTCTCACTGATCCCAGGGGTGGTCTCAGGGTGTGGACACTGGCCACAAATGTGCCAAGGATCTCACTGGTGGTTGGCTGGCGTGGATGACCATGCGCCAGTGCTTGAAGTTTTGTGCTCATCCTGTTTACCTTTTTAACACAGGAATAACGAGAGTCATCATCATCTCTTCACGATTTTGTCACTTTGTTTAATCAGGTAGACAAGAGTCTCTTCTATCTTCTGCAGTACCTGAGGTAGATTCAAAGCACAACAGATAAAGTAAAGCCACTGGAGAGATGAAAAACAGGGAGCTATTGTCAAGAGATGAAGATAAGGGGTAAGATACCTTGTTATGTTGCATCATGTATCTCTGCAAGTTTCTACTTATATATGGTCAAATTGTGCCCCAAGATATAGATAAGCAAGATGAACCCTTAAATGGGTACAGACCAGCACAGAAATTAAACTGCTCGGTATGTGAAAAGAGATACAATCCCTGTAGGAAGTGAGAGCATTTGTTTGGAGGAAGCAGCAATGTGTAGTAAATTCAAAGCCATTTGGCTGATGGAAACATTTTGTAGCATAATATGTACCTTATCTCTGATTCCACCTATTCTTTGTTTGCTACCCTTGTGTCTCCTGAAGGCTGCAGCCAGCTATCTGATTACAGTGATGAAGAGAGCTGCATGGCACTGAATTTCAGTTGTTCATTGATCTTGCCGGGAATTAGTAAAAAAAAAAATTAAAAAATCAATTGGAACATCTTGGTCTCCAGCCAAAAAAATAGGATAAAAGTGGTTCAGAGTTACTGTATGATGGGTCAGCTTAACAGGTGCTCTGGATAACTGACATGACAGAACATAATGGTTATTGTGGAGAGGCAGTTATGGTATTGACAGGAGCACAGAGGCATTAAAAAAAGGAAGAAGTAGATTGAGACATCCATGGTGATGGTAGAGCTAAGTGATTTTTTAACACCTTCTGAATGAGAGACACTGCATTCTTGCCACTGGAAGGCTGTTCTGTAGACAGAATAGATAACTGATATGTTGCATTTGATAACCTGAACCAAATGCTTATATGTAACCAGACTGAAAGAATTAGAGGATAATTTGGGTAGATGAAACAAAATCCTCAGTTGTAAAAATAAAAAAACAAAGCACCTGGGCTAGGAAAGAGCCCATTATATTTCTCATTAATTCAAAAACTTAGAACTCATTATTAATCTGTAGATTCAATATATCAAATAATTCTGCAGTTTATACACGGGCTTACAGCTTGGCTTGCCCCAGCGTGCTTGAAAAAGAAGGGAAAACTGCCAAGGGCAATTTTATCCTCTGTTTTCTGGAAAGCACAGATAATGTGCATGCCTAAAGCTTGATCAGAGAGGCTGAAAGAGATCAGGTCTCAAACTCCATCTCTTGCACAACTGTCTGCTTATGCTGCATTATGTTCATTCCACCATGGCCTAACTCTGCTGTGTAGTACCCTGGGCAGAAAGGGTCCTTTTGTGTACAACACTCTGAAAGTGCATCCACCCTCCCTGTACCCTTAAGTAGAGCACACTAAGGACACATGGAAGGCTTTGAATCTCCAATGTTAGGGTTTATTTTGGAACAAACTATGAGGACGACCTATGAAAAATCTCTTGCTTACCTTCTCTGAGTCTTGGCAGGGCTTTTCAATAATTTCTCATTTTCTGTGGGTATTGAAGGCTTCCTTATGGCTGCGTCTCTCCTCTCCTGTGTCTTCATGCTTCACCTAGAATCACAGAGGTTTCTCCTGGCTCAGCATCCTCAGATACTCCTTGGGAAGGTGCCCTCATCTTTTCTCCCCAAAGGGCTGCACATGCCCCAGGATGAAGCAGCAATGAAAGTGAGTCCTAGTGCACACCCAGCAACGAAATGTTGCAAGTCAGCAAAACACATCCACCTGTCATAATCCATATATACACGTTTTTGCAACTTATACACAATGTAAGACAATGGATATTCTGTCTCATCCCAAATAGACTGGGTGTATCTCCTTATAGGAAAATGTAAAGAATGTGTGCTTGTATTTATGACCTATCTCATTTTTTATACAATCTCCATATGTAGTAGTGTTTAAAATAGCAAAACCACCTGGGGAGCCTGTAGATTTCATTACACTATGGGGCTGACGAACACTGTGTGTATCTCAATGTTCCTCTTCATTTTAGGGTTGAGGTGTAGGTGTGCAGCACAACTCTGAGCTCTGGT
Source organism: Nesoenas mayeri (assembly GCF_963082525.1). NCBI lineage: Eukaryota > Metazoa > Chordata > Aves > Columbiformes > Columbidae > Nesoenas > Nesoenas mayeri. Next base: position 203,231,893 of record NC_137541.1, read on the forward strand.
TTCTCTTAGGAATCACAAATTGCAAGTGCACTGGAACGGAAGCCCATTTTTAAGCAAAACTTTTAACTACAGATAACAGAAGACAAAATTTGAACTATTTAAGTGTTGGGTTTTTTTAATTTTTATTTTTATTATTATTATTATTTTTTTTTTAAGCAGGAACCTTTGTGTTGCTGTTGAAATACACTGGGCCAAATTGAACTGCTGTATAACTCCCTGATTTCAAAAGAATTGCAGCAGGAAAAAAACTGTCCTATTTTGTCCAGCCAAGTGTTGAATTCCAGCCTGTTAAGGTCTTTTTAGTCTGCAACGGGGTGATTTTCTCAGCAGTAGGCAGGAGATTATCTGCTTGGCTTTTCCAGAAATGTCTTTGATTTCCATGTAACAGCTGATGACATGAGTTATATTTCTAGTCAAGTTTTATGCTGATGATTCCAAGCACTGTGAGAAAGTACCCTTTTTTTTTTTTTTCCCTATGAGATTCAGGACGGGAACTTAAGATACCAATGTCACTCAGTACTCTCTCATTGCCATGTCCACATGCACCATGTTTCACCATTCACCCAACCTCTATTCTCTTTTCTCAGATCCATATTTCAGGACTGGCAAAAGCAGGAGGAAAAGTGGTTTCCTCTCCCTCAGCTCTGTTGGATTGGGTGACTGGCCCATCTTTTCTCCTGGACTTCAGGGAGGAGTAGTACCTGTCAGGATGTGCCCTCTTTTATGCTTTCCAGCCACTAGATGTCTCTGATGTTATAGAAAAATTCAGAAAAAAAAATCATTTGGACCCTGGTAAACAAGAAAAACAAAGCTGGAAGTTGATAAGTGTGAAGACTGTCTCTTTGTGTCATAGCTAATTGCTATTTTCTCTAATAAATAATTCTTACTTAAAAAGGTGACTCCTTATGTTTATCTCATGATAGTCATGCACTTCTTTCTTCTTATCACCGAAAGCAAAAAAAATCTTGTACTAATTTGTCAAGTGTCCTCCTTCTTTACTAAATTTCCATCTGGGAAACAGGTAGTCGGTTCTCACACCTGTGATATTGCCTCCACTTTTGAAATGAAGCTTGGCTTTTGCAAGGGATCTGAAGGGCCTGAGAGTGTGCAGTGGACTGAAGAATGTAGATTCACTGTTCATAAATCAGCTCAGGTTACAGAAACCTCAAGGCAAATTCAGAGGACACAGCATTCAAGAGCAGTAGTAGTAGGATCAGTAGCAGCTGATCAGTAGACCTCATGGCTTTTTCTCTATCTCTTATTTTTTCCTCCTTTACCATTGAGAAAGACTTTGTTGACATACCAGTTGGAAGCAGAGGGGAAAAAATGGTGAAATCTTAAAAAACATTTACAAGATAATAAATTATTTTCCTGTCCAAGTCTAGTAACATCTCATAGATGTTAGCACAAGAAGCTCCTAAGTGACACTGAAAGATGTGTCCTTAGATTTCAAGATCTCTGAGAACCAAGACGTTTGCAATCATGATCTTCAAGTTATTGTGAAAATTTGAGTTTATGGGACGAGGACAGGCTGATTACGGATTGAATCAGGTCTATATGACTTGTGACTAGGTATTAGAAAAGATGTGTTGGGATATTTTATTGAGGGAAGCAATGTTAAGCTTAATAGGCTTCCAAATGGGAAGTTATTTGGAATATTTTCCTTTTTTTGGCTTTCCATTTTTCTTAATAAACCTCGCACTTTTGAATAACCTTATTTCAATCTATGGTCTAACTTTTAGAGACAGATCTATGAGTTATTTCTGGGGATAAACTTTCTTAATTTCTTCTGTAAACTTCCAGCACTCACACTCTACAGCATCTGAGTGGCAGGCACTGAGAAAATGTACACTCCTAGCTATGAACATGTAATTTTAGTTATGAACTTTATGTGATTATCAATAATAAGCATGTGCATGACCTTTTATACAGCACTTTCCAAACTAACTCTTTTGTTGCATTTGATTCGAAAGAGCCATATATATTTCCAGTGGTTTCTCCAGAATGCTGATCAAAATAGAAGTGTATGACCCAAGCCTGTTATTCACTTAAGCCTCAACCAGACTCAACAGTGACATGCCAAATTGATATCAACAGTTCTTCCTGTGTTTTACATAATTTACTTTGTGCAGTTCTGCATCTCCCTAGAAGTACATATGCCTTCTTTGTTATAGGGGATGTTTACATTGATATTTTCCATCACCCAGTTATTTATACACTTTAAACTTTTTCTGTAGTTCAACATTTTGCTCTTTGTTCCTTGCTTGAGTCTCCTTTTCCGTTTTCTCAGCCACAGCATAGTTCTTGTAACCAGCATTCCTTTTTTCTTGTTATTAATTGTTGGGATGTCTGTGCTTTTTGTTTCTCTTTACTTATATTTATACATAAATTAAGTGTAGTGGAAGTTGTCTTTGTAGATGCACTTGGGACCACTTCCTGCCATTTTGATCCAAGTGTCCTTATACTTCATGGTGAATCACAGCTGGGGAAGCATAATGCATCACAAAAGCATTTTGACTTTCAGCAAGCAAATGTAAAAACATAGCTCTTTATGGGCTTGGGCAGAAATTAGAGGCTACACAGACATTCCTTGTGTTGAAAAGAGGGAATACTGTAGGAAATGTTGTCTGGTTGTAAGCAGATAGACGTCTACTTTTTATGTCTGGCTATTTCTCTTTGAAACAGACAAAACAGGCCTGGATGCCAGAGGACAGAATCTCTGGAACTGAGACAATCTGGACACTGACTTGAGTTAGTTACCACCACATAGGTGTCTGTTGTAATTGGATTTGCTAGTTGGTAGATATGGTGCAGGAACTCTGTAAGATCTCTGTCCTGGAGTAGCAGCAGTTATCCAGACAGGATTCTCTAAAGCACCTCAAACAATAGGCTGTGAGAGAAACCAAGTCCAGCCAAAGACATAGAAACTGAGCACTAAAAGCAGGATTAACCTCACTCAAATTTAGCTATCTGAAGGTAGAAGTCTAGCCCAAGCCAATAACACATGTAGGGTGGGGTCAGCTGATACATTATTACAAAGCGGTATCAATGTGCTTTAACCGCAGGAGGAAGAACAGTTATCCTACTCTGCTTTCTATAAGCAGCTAAAATGAAGTCCAGAATTCAAAATCATGGAAGAGGCTGAAGACAAGACAGCTCACAATATGCTTCTGCTGTTGACACATCGACCCTGCTTCCTATGAAAAGTGTTGTGTGGTGATGTTAATCCCAATCATCATTTAATAATATGTTTTCTCCTTATTTAGAGTTATTTTTATTCAACTGACAGAGATTAACAATGATCACCCTGAGAAGAACCTGAGAAACATTTTCATTCTGTTTCTTGTTCTTGTTTACAAACAAGTTCCTATAAGTAATGTAAGCATAATTTCTTTTTTTTTTTTTTTTTTGGAATTAATGTCAAGCATGAGATAAAATTTCTTGCCTTTTAATTAAAGAGAGTGCTATGAGCTAGAAAAGCAGCGTGTATAAGAAGAAGCAGATGCAATGGATCCAATCCTATGAACACAATTTTCTAAACATCTGCTATGATTGTAAAGTACTAAAACCAAAAAACAAAGATATTAATGGCTCAGTACACTCAAGAATATAGCTTAGAATCTATATAAAAAATTGTGCCAAGCACATTTTTGCAAAATAAGACTCACCCACTGCAACAGACCTAGGCCAGGTGTTGTTTTTCCACCAAAAATCTGTGGGAAAAGTTGAAGTGAGGTATAGAATTGGCCTTATATTTTGACTGCGCGTGGCATACCTGTAGAAAAAATTACTTTAAGTTACGTTTCTGTAGAGGCAGTGCAGGATGGGGTTGCAAGCAAGAAACTACAGGACATAAAATTAGCTGACCTAGGGCTACCTGTGTTTCAGTATCCAGACACTTGCATGGAACACGGGGAATTACATCCAGTACCTTAGTCCATAGTCTGCAGTAAGTAGAAGTTTGTAGAGCCATAAGAAAGTTGTGTTACTTCTCTGTGACTCAGCACTGGTCCAGATGAGCTGATTTTGCCATCCGAAGGCACATGTGTTCTTCATCCAAATCACGTACCAATTCTCAGTTGAACTGCCTAGCAAGAAGTCATCTGAAGTGGTAGGGAAATGTCCCTTCTGTGTATTTGTCCCTATATCCTGTGTGGGTCTTGACGAATCTCTTGTCTTTGGCATGCGTTCAGATAAAGAACCAAATTCCTCAATCTAAACTGTCAGATATGGAGGATGACAGCCCTGCTCTGTTGTTAATTATGTACACGACAACTTTCCCAGGGCCCATTCTAGTCTCTGTATGTGTTTCTGCTTAGCTATGAAGACCTCTCTAACCACCATTTGTCCATAATAGATTATAATAAAGGAAGAACAACACCACAGGGAGATGAAAGATGCAGGAAAGACTGTGCTTGGGATTACATTTAAGTGGGTTTGGGTCGCAAATGTGTATGAAGCAAATAGAGGGAGAAACTGCAAAATGGATTATAGTCCTCTATATTTTAATAAAAACCAGTAACCTTCCTGTAATTTTTGACCGTATAATGTAATGCTCCCTTTATACACTCCTTAAACAGCAGTAGAAATATTACCATTCTTCCTAAATCTCAGTACAGATTTGGGAAGTGATTTCTTTCTGCTGATCTCACTGGACAATTTTATAGATGTTTGCTTGACCAGATGTAGACGTATACATTTGAGCTAGTTGTCTTGGCTTCCTTTGCACTTGGTGCAGAGTAGCTGCAAATTATAGTGTATGATTCATTTTATCCCCAAAACAGTCAGATAGATCTGACTGGCTCTACTTCTTCCCTGTGACTGTAACAAGACTTAGCTCAAGGCAACTGGCTCACATGCTCATGACTGTATTACAAATGTCTGTGGATAGATGAAGAGACTACAATTTTTCTGTCAATCACTATGAGGCCTTTAGTAACTATTTACTTAAAAAAAAAATCCTCCAACTCTTATTTAGTACAGTTAATGGAAAGCAACAGAAAAGTCCCCTGGAATCTCAGAAAACTGAGTACTGGTGATTTACAGATGATCCTATTCAATTGGGAAAATGGCCATATTTCATTCTCTAAAAGAGAAGCAGAATTAACCAAATAAAATTTACTTATCACATCAAAGTCAAGTATAAATGGCTTAATATTAACATAGAGAAATCACCTTCCTTTCTTCTTTTTGGCTTGGATGCCTACTCTGTACTTCTTTACCAGCTTAATTCCATAGTTAGGAGTGACTCTGATAGAGTATATAGCACTACGCATTTATCAATAGTACAGAGCAATTTTAAAAATTGTTCTGATGCATTTCCCAAAAGGTGGGAAACTACAGAGAAAATCCTGAAGTTTAGATATAAAATTCACAAGAAGACAAGTAGTTTTCATTATTTCTGATGAGGAATAGTTTTGCTTTTTTTTTTTTTTCCTCAAAAAAGAAGAGTTCTAAACTAAAGGCAGCATTTGCTCATCTAATAAAAACACATTTTTGTATTTAAAATTCCCTCATTGTTATAAAAATATTTTCATACCAGTGCTCATTTCTACTTCTTAAAGACACCATAGGTGTCCCAGGGCTTTGCTTTCCCTTCCAAATTGTTTGTCAAGCTGTAACACAGTACAGCAAAAGATTTTCTTTCATGATCAGGCACAAGCAGGCAGAGGAAGAAAAATGAGAAGTGACAACACAGAAAAATGTGACCAGAACATATTCAAAGCTGTTTTCTTAATGTTGTTCCTTGCTTGAAGAGCCTGAGTTGCCAGAAGATAAGAAGACTTGATGCAAAAGTTGAAGTCAAAAGTTTTGGGGAAACATGCACAGATGACCATTTGTCTCAGAAGATATTTAATTGGCTTTAGGAATGGCTGTGAACTGGGTCTACCATAATTGGTTTTGGGTTAGGGAAGATTTACAAGAATGTGTTTCATGATTACACTTTTTTTTTATTTCCCTTGGTAGTACTGGGTTTTTCTCAGAATAATCCATTCTTGTAGTACTAATTCATCAGAGTTAGGAGCATGCTTTCTCCATTGCCCAAAACATATGTCTGTAATCAGACGTAAAGGGGAGGAAATGCTGGTGGTTTCCAACACCACTCGTGTCCTAAGGCAGCAAGGTGTCTGAAGTTACCCCTGAAATCATTGGATCAGGACATGAGTGAATGTCTAAGTCAAAACTAAAAAAATATATATTTAACAAAGCCCAAGTGCATCTGGGAAATGTCTTCTGGGGAAATTTCCCTTCCACAGCACTCAACTTCGCTATCCTGTTTAGATTAGCCCACAAATCCTAATTTCAGTTTGGCTCCAGAAAAATCAGCCTATATTTTTAATTGTTTCTTTCAACAGCAGCAACAGCCAGAAACAGCCCTCAGTCTGCCCTTTTTAGTCTGATTAACCTTTAGCTAAGTGATAACAAAGGCAGACACCCAAGTCAGTTTTGGAAGAATGAACATAAATACATGGGTTTTTGTCCATCCTCAGGAAACTGTAAGTGATCGTTGTACTTTCTCAGGCTCAAATGAGTCTGCTGGCATTCAAGATGAAGACTCTAAAGATTTTTAAAATTAGCACTAACATTGTCTCAAATGGCCTGTTCCATAACCTTGAAAATAAAGCACAAGTTGGGACTGAAGGGAGCTGTAATAGGTGACTTAGTACCTTCATTGTGTTGCACTTCAGACAAGTGATTTCCAGGTGCATTGCTTTATAACTGGGTGACTGCTGAGAGTGTAATCAGGAACAAATCTCAGCTTCTTTCTGTGTGTAACAGTGAGTAACTAATCGTTTCACAAAATGGAAAGTCTTACCAAGGAGTGTAAACCACTGAGAGTATTAAAGTAACCTTGTAGCTCTGATTGACAAGTTTCCAGATGTTAGATTAATGAGTGGATCTGAAAAGTTTGCATCAGCATAAGCTTCACCCTTGCTGAAAGCAGTTGGCTTTGTTACTAGCACATTGCAGTAAATGATGAGCGGAGCTGTAGTGTGTTGAAGGCATTTTGCAAAAAATCCCCACATAAAATCTAGATACTGAAACGTGTGTTTTTTCCCCCTAGCAGCAAAGCCTCTTCAGGCTGAGATAAATCCCCTTCTGCTGCTCATTTTGGTCTCAGAAGTGCAATGTGTTGTCCTGTTTGTATAGCTGCCTCACTTATGGCTGCATTGCTGAGAAGAATAATCTCACTAAAACAAAAAACTGAGCCAAAGACAATAGATTCTGTTTAGTAGTGGCAAGGAACTCCCTTTGCTCCATCGCCTTCCCTTCCTGTCTGAAAACAGCTCAGTAAAGCAAAATGCTGGCTTTAAAATTAAGCAACATACCCTAAACATAAATGCTGGATAAGCAATTGTTAGACAAGGATCACAAGAGGTGACAGCAGTGAAGACTGACTAGGATTGCTTCAGAATTAATCTTGTCCTTTTCTGCTTTAGCATGCCATAGCAGAGCTCTCATCTGAGCATATGCTGATTTTTTTACTTATTTTGTGCAGAGGCCAAGTATGTGTTTATACTTAGGGTTCAGTGGCTGATTAGTTTAAGTCAGTCAGTGGCAGCCAAATAATGGGGCATAAACTTGGTTATAGGTATCATCCCTCCAACGCCATTCCTACACATTGCCAAGGAAAGAAACCTGTGTGGGAAGTACCCTGATGATCCATTTGTTTTCCTCTGAGCGTCTCATATTATGGTGTGAAAGGACATTTCACGGGTGTCTACCTTTCCTTTTGAAATTTTCTCTCTGTGTCAGGTCAGTTATTTTGCTGAGTCCTTAAATGAACTTTGGCGTTGCTGCTTGTGCTAAGGTGCATTTATATGTCCACAGAGGCAGCTTTGGCTGTCAGCTCACACTACGTGTTTTGCAGCACCTGCTGCAAACTTGTTTTATCTTGAACAATCAACCTATTCCTTTGTGGAAAGGGAAGATTCAACAAAAAATGGCAAAAAAAAAAAAAAGTGGTACCATTACCACAGCGATTTATTTCCTGTTCAAAGAGCAGATTTACTTGCAAGCAGACAACAGACTTCTGTCTCTAGGCTAATTTTGATTGGATTCATAAATGTTTGGCTGACATTATTCACACTTTGTATGCTGAGTAAGATTAAGATGTGCTACTGCTTATATGCTGTGCCATGAAGTCCTTTACCTAAACAAGCAAAAACTGCTGTCATGCCAGCAGTGCTTATTTTTGTAAAGCTTCAGGACAAGCAGTCCATGTTGTTTCTTGCACAAAAGATGAAAGGAAAGAACACTGAAGACAGTGAGAGACGAGCTTGAATTTTGAAAGGTGCTTTGACCTTTGTGAGGTCAAAGTGACTTCAAAGTGAAAATAGATAGGGAGCATTTCTGCTCCTTCCTAAGGGAAAGAATATACACAGCAACAAGACATCTCACCAACTATGTGAACAACAGAAGAGCTTCATAACAGGTATAAGGTCATGGTTCAAATTTAGCAGCACCAATCTCCCAAGGCTGCCTTTTCTCCTCTGGGGTTCCCACATATATCTGCCTCCAGTGCCCCTGGGAACTCAGTGCCTGATGGTTCACTGCAGCTGTGTCTCACAAAGTGTTTGCCCAATCTGCCTTTCCCCATAGAGCCATCCTCTTTACAAGTGAAAAATGGAAACGATTCCCTGTTTTGACCTGGATTTTAGGATGCAGCGAGCCCTCTCCCTCTCTGTGATTAGAGACTAAAGCTCCCTAGGCTTTCCGCTGTGAATTTGTTTCCCCTCCTGTGGGCCTGTGGCAGCTTTGCAGCAGCGGAGTTACACCAGGGTGGAAGGAGGAATGAGAAAATGAACGTTTCCAATAGCTCACAGGCAGCGTTCGCAGCTGACACTGATGCTTTGCCATCTGTGTGCTTGGTGTTTACAGTACTGGCTGCAGTGAAATTATGATCAAAGAGTGGCTCGGTAGCATTTTCTGTTGGTCAATTTTATTCCAGAGTATCTGCCTCTGGGGCCGATTTGTGACTTCACCTGAACAAGTAAAGTAATCTCAGATTCTAATTTTATCTTGTCTCTTTCAACCAGTAGCTGTAAATGGCACTTTTCAGTCTCAGAAATACTTTAGCTCTAAAGCTGACAGTATTCCTCTAGTAATAACAATATAAAGCAAAGTTCAGGGGCAGAAATCTTGCATTAAATATAAAATTATTTAGTACAATAATTGAAAGTTGAAAATCCTTGTCAACTTGCACACGTCAGACAATTTACCATCTGTAAATTAATCCCTCTGGTCCACAAAGGTACTAATATGTGTAGTTATGGGAGAGTTTGTCTAATGCGTTTGCTCTCCATCAACCATTATTTGCTCTTTTCATGTCATTTCTGGATAGATTTATTCACATACAAATGAAGGGGACATCTCTTAACAGTTCCAGCACTGTAAAATTTGTTACAATGGAGCCATTGTTTGAGAGACTTTGATGTTTCAGCCTTGATTTCACCAACTGTTCAGTTATTCCCTTTCCAAAACCTACCTGCAACCACTGATTTTGATAAATACAGGAAAATAAGCAACCAGAGTATTACAGACAAGCAGATGCAATGCTGTGTGATATGGGAAAAAGAGAAGAAGTTACTGACTACTGTCAGAAAGACTGCTGTAACTCTTTGCACCTTTTGGGGTCACTCACACCAGTAAATTATTTGTTGTTTTCTGTTTTACTGCAAGACCTTGCAGTGCTCCAGTCAGGCTTTGTTGAGCTGGGATGGAGCCGCCTACATGATAGTAGGGAACAGCACTGGGACCCAAACATTCATTTGTCTCTGTGCTGGAACAGGGTGGTTTTAAGGAGTAGTTGCCTCTTTAGCCTTGTTCTTGAAGCATAAACTGAGATCTTGTCAACCTGACAAGATAGAGTGGCCCCTAAACAAAGAAAGTTTCATTTGGAAATGATTGAATTGCTGTTATACATCCTACCAGAAGGTAACAATGTCTGCAGATGCAGAAGGGCTTATGTGCCTGTTGAGGGGAAATTTTCAAGTAATTTTTGCTGTGCCCACATTAGCCACAAATTCCAGATATACAGCTGAGCTATGGAAATCAATTTTTCTCAAGTATCTGTGAACAGACCTTGATAGCTGTGTACAATCCTAATAAAACTAGCCAGTATCTATTAATTGAATCCATTTTTCAGGAAAAAAAAAAATGAAGCTTTATCAACACTAAAATATTTTTCTCAGTTGTCTCAGTTTTAGCAGCTTCAGATGTGAAAACCAGCAAAAACCGTTCAGGGAATGCTAAATCACTTTGATTCAAGATGAAGTGTTCTGCTTCAGACTTCCACTTTCATTCTAAAAGAAGCTTGAATTTGAGATAAAACATTTCACTTCAGGATTGAATGAGGTCTTGAGTTTAAAAGAAAAGTTCAGACAGATAAGAATATACATAAATAGAAATATATAATAAATAAAAATATGTTTGGCAACAGTCAGTGATTTGCATACAGCAGGACAATGAACGTTTTTATGGAAAGAAATTCTTCCTTTTTATGAAGGAATGTGGGTCATCTGATTGCTTTGCCTTCTCTGGCTTCTCGGTGCTGATGTTTCCAGAAGCTGTGATCCCAGTTACTTGTACAACTTAGAGTGCAATTGTAAGATTTGTTTGCTCTGACAGTGAAGCTGTCAGAAGTATTTCTGTCTGGATAATTTAACTCTATAATTCAATAGGAAATACCCAAAAGAAAGCGGATGAAATTATATTTCTAAGCCAGGTTTGGTTTGTTTTTTTTTTTTAATTAAAACATTTATTTTATTATGGTACTGTATATAATGGAGTGGCAGAGCCTGAAACTGATCCTTAGTATAGGAGCCTAAGACATTTATTTCATAACAGGTAACCAAAGTTCTGTCTCCTGCACAGCTCAGTGGCTGGTAGATTGCTGCTACACACAGCTGTGTAATAACCTTGCAGTGAGGTAACTGTGCATGAACTGCATCTGGTAGGGGGGTGAATTAAGAGATAATCTTTTTTCTTCACTCCTCTGTTGAAGCTGAATGACCATGTAGGCAGCAATGTGGAACTCATGAGCCCAGAGCAGGAGATTGAGTTGAAGAACGATCCTGTGCTCCGCCAATCAGTGCAACTCTCTGCTCCCTTTCTCCAGGACTGCATGTTCATTTTAAATTAGACAGAAGTAGCATCAGTTGAGGGACCAGTCTTTGCCCATAGGAATGGAAGTTTTCTCTTCAGTTCTGTTCTGCCACCTAAATAGAGAAATTGTATAAGGGAAAAAAAGGAAAACAGGAATTGGTGAAGGCTGGACAATAATTCAGTGATAAGACAAGAAATACAGCCCGAATTCCCAGGTCAGTGATTTTCTCACTAATCTTTTTTGTGATTTTGTAATTTTTTGTTTTTGTTGTTGTTTTTGGTTGGTTGGTTGGTTGGTTTTTGTTTTGTTTGTTTGTTTGTTTTTCTCCTGATAACCAGATTCTGCTGTGTTACACTGCCACCAATCCAGAGTTGAGATAGGAATCTCACTGGCCGTGGTTTACATTCATTTAGGTAGCTTTAACATCAGTGGGTGCAAAGGTATATCTGATCATCCATCTTGCTCTTATTTCTTTTTGGCAGATATGCACAATGAAAGATTCTGAGTTGATTGTTAAATTATTAAGAGATTTTATTCTGAGATCCTTGATATATTATTCAAAGACAGACAGGTGCCTGGGGTTTATACATCAGAACAGCTGATTTTCTTTCTCAAATTGTACAGCAGTATTTCAGATTTCTAGAGACAGAAGCCAAAGAAAAGCCCTGTCCAACCTTATAATCACTTTGAAAGCTTAAATATTGGATGAACACATTTTGGAAATGGCTAAAGCTTATATTAATTTAATATAATTTCAGACAAGGGGGAACTGCAGGCATTAAGGACTGAGTGACAGTTCTGGGAGAGTTCTTTTCAGCCACAGATTCTGGAACAAACCTTGCAAAATCCACTCCTCACTGTTCAACAGCTTGAGGAGAGTGAAAAGATAAATGCAAGTACAAAGCTTTCCTTGACAGTCTTCATGATCCTACTCTCTCTTCCCAGATACTTATCTTCCCGTCCGAGACAGACAAGAGGCAATAGGACTTCAATGGAGGAGATGAACAGACATTGCGTTGGAGAAGGTTGCTCTTTAGTTTCCCCGGAGGCATAACAAATTTAAAAAATTTCAAAGTTCATGATGGACTTAATACTTGTGAAAACTCTACTTATCGATGCGGATGTCACGGGGGCCTGTGCTGGGAATGTATCCAACAGCAGCTCTGCTTCTGGAGGAGTTGGGAAGGAAATAAAGATCTTGCAAATGTGTTTAGTCAAGACTTCAGTGATATGGACCCCAGAGACTAGTGGATCTGGGAGACAGTTTCCCAATGTGATCACTCTATACTTCTTCCTCTAGCACAGTGTCAATAAGAAACACCTTTTGTTGTGTTTACAGTTTTTTGTCTTCTTTTGGGTCACAGATTTAACTGTAGGACACATGTGATGACAAAACCTAAACCTGCAGTGTTGCAGCCTGTAACAAAAGCACAGCAATGTTACACAAGCAGTGTCTTCTCCAGTGCAGGAAATGGTAACATGTAGTGTACAATTATTCAGCTGCAAGAAAAATAAGCCACTGGGGCCAACTTCACTATTCCTCTTTTGAAGAGGACACAGGATTTTTATTGTACCTAAAAGATCATAGAATCATTTCCGTTGGAAGAGACCCTCAGGATCATCGAGTCCAACCATAACCTTGGTCATTGGCTGTGTTTTATGGCCCATTTTAAACAGAGAATCTAGCATCTAATAACTTAGTAGGCTCTTTCAGTGATGATTCACTAAGAGGTTTTTAATACTAATTCTGTTTGCTGCAGCTCCTGTGATCTACAGTGGTCGTCCCTTTAAATGCTGACCAAGGTTGCTTTGTTTGGAACCTTTGGGACTCTCTCTTCAAATCATGTTAATCTCACTTCAGCTTTCTACAATATAGGTGATGGGTCTAAGCTACCTGCATTGCTTCTTGCAGTACTCAAAGGAGACATATCTCCACATAGTTATTCATCCCACAGATTTTCCATGTTTACCTGTGGAAAAGCTGAATTTTCTTACAGATGTGTCTGTCACTTTCTGTTGGTAGCAGTCTGATCACCAGTTACTAACTTGGGTTATTATCACTAAATTGTTGATGGCTACATACTTTGCCATAAATATAGTCTTTCCAAAGCATGCCATGGAATTTTGAATTTTTGTTTGCCTGAGGGCACAAGACAAAAGTTCTTTTTCTGCTGTCTGCCTCCAAAAAAACTCTTGGGCCTTTTGTTTTCAGTTCATTGCTCTGAAAACAGCTTCAGAATTAATTTCTCCATACTCAGGTCAGGAGATTCCACAGTGATGAATGTAGTATAACAACATAAGTAGAGCAGAAAAAAGTAATTCCTTTAAAGAAGTAGGATGGCTTGACACTGCACTATATAATTTATCAGGAATTTTGACATAAATTTCAGAGGGACCAAGGTTTCCAGGGACCAGGAAGAACATAGGACCTAAATAGAATTCAGTGCCATGGTGCAGACAGCCCATTGAAATGGCCGGGTTTTCATGGGTGACATGAACATACTTATTCTGTACTACTTAACATACTTATACTGTACTACTGTAATACCACTTCTGTACTACTTGGTCTGTGATACAGAATTTTCTTCCTATAGTGGCAATATCTGCTGTTGCAGATATAATCTTACTCTATCAAGTAACATACAGTAAATAACAAGGAGATTCTCTCAACATCCTGTTTTACTTTTTAATCTCTGTGAATGGCTACAAGCAGCATAGAGCATGGCACAACACAAAGCTGAATCCTCTTTTTATGGGGGATATTCCCTACAGAAAACTTAAGATTCCTTCTGGAGTGAAGAAAAAAATATCCTGAAATACAATTAAATTGTGAGTTTTAATTTCTGATTTGCAGAAGGTATCAACTAATTGCAAGGGAGCTGTGGAAAAAATAGCTGAAGAAAGTACCGGTAGACAGCACAAATTTGCTATATTGGAAAATTCTGAGGATTTCACAAAGTAGGGGAAAGAAAGGCTGAGAAACACAACTCTACAGATGGAAGTGTGAGGCCATGTTCTTTCCATCATGATGTGTATGAAAGTCTCTTTGTTCTAGAATGGATGACGTACAAGTGTGTAGTGAAGCATAAGTGATTCTCCAAACAGAGTTCACATTCTCAGTTTGCAAACAGGCCTTTACAGATCTGCTGGCTGAAATAGGACATTAGCCCTTGTACAGGGTGACCCAGAACTCCATAGTATGAGTGCAAATCCAGAGAAAGTTTCTCTAGGAAAAAACACTGGGAAAAAAGATGGATTTGTTCTGGTGTGGGAGGACCATTGACATTCAGACTGACTTGGAACCATGATGTACAGTTATGCCAATATCAGCTCTTGTCCCCTTTCAAGGGTGTTAAAAATTGATGCAAAAATAAATTATATATGAAAGACAAGTGGAGTAGCCAGGTGTTCTTGGCAAATGCTGCCATGAAAATTAAATAAAATAAAAGCCCTTTTTAGGAGGATCTGAACGAGCAGTCTTTCATGTTTCATGCTGAAGCCACTTGCCCACCATTACCACCTCACTACAGATGAGGAAAGAGACATTTTGAGGGCTCTTGAGCTTTATGAATGATCGCAGTGAATCAGCACAGTGTGATTTAGCACAGGTGTTCTATAATTGGGCTGCACAGGAAAAATTCCAAGTTCATTCAGCGATTTTCAATGTCACCTTTCCAATGGGGAGTTCAAGTGAAAAGTCTGCCGACTGGTACATGAATAAAATAGCTAAGTGTGGTGAATGTACGTAACCTCAGTATTTACCTTCCTTTACATTTGTATGTGCTTATTTGTTAGAGGTAGTTATTTTAATTTCAATAAAAAGCATTTAACAGGTGGTAGACTTTAAAAAGCCCCAACTAGTTCCAAAAAGTTACTGCTAAGGTACTTTAACCACCATGTTCACTCTGAGAGGACATTGCCCCTTCTCTTGTGCCCTGTGGCAATTCTCAGCACCTCGTCAGGCATCATTAAAACCTTATATGATTTCTATGATTGAAATTCTAAGGATAGTTTGAGGGAGAAAAAAAACAAACCAAACCATAACACCCCCCCCCCTCCCCACCCTGACCAACCAAACAAGAAAAATAGAATGGAGAAAAATGCATCAAGATGCATGAAAACCAGATGAATACATCCATCAGAGAGATGAATACATTTTCCTGGTGTGTTTGCTGTGGGGGATATTTTTGATTGTCAGAGCTGAGGAGAGATTGGGTTTTTCACAGATTCAGAGTGAAAACCAAAAGCAATGTCATGAATTAATTCTGGAAACAAAACGGAACACTTGTGCTCTGCAGCACCTGGGAGAAACCCAGCTCACTTTCCGCTGGAGTTTCTTTAGCCTCTTTCAGTCCTATGCATTAAAGTGTGACTGTTCTTACATACTTTCAGTAATTAGAACATATTGTTTTTCTGCCAAGAGAGACAGGGGTCTGCGAAAAACATTTCCCTGTAAGAGTATTTCTCAGCTCCTTTTCAGCCTCAGCTCTTTATGTCTCTTTGCCAAATCTATAGAGAACTAAAGCTCCCTGTTAGTACATTAGTCCCTCAGTGTTTCATATGCTTGGAATACAATTTTCCTTTGTTTAATTTTCCCCTCAAAGCAATCAAAGTTCAGGTAAATTAAGGCCCATAGCAATGAGGTGCATGCTATTACTTCAAAATAACAAATTGAAATAGTTAAGCCTGGTAGTTCTTCACTGCTGAGAAAAAACTGGCCCAAAGACCCTGCCACGCTGGAAAAAGCAGTTTCCAGCCTACATCCAAGCCCTGCAAGCCCTGGCTTCTGGCCACAAAGGTGGCTGCAGCCCTCCAAAGGACAAGTCTGCCTGCTCCAGTGTCCTGCCAGAGTGCCTGCCCAGGACAGGGCTCAGGTACATGGGATCCCAAATGCTCTGGAGGATGCACTCTGGACACAGTGGATTCATGCAGGAAGGTTTGCTGATGGAATGAAATTATCTCCAGTGTATAGGGTATAAATTCCCAAAGCCACAGGGAGTCCCAGGGCTTATTGTCCAGTTCGTCTTGTAGTAAATGACATTTTCACCCCTTTTGCTGAGTAATTAGGCACTTTTCACAGCATCTTTCCAATAGCTTTTTGACACCTATTGAATATGTGGTACTCTTGGGACTAAAACTGGGATTTCTGTGCTACCTCCTAATTGCCAGGCTCGTTAGAAAGAAAAGCTTGCTGAAGTTTTAAGTAGATATTCTACCCGTTGTACTGCTAGACTGGCTGATAGGAAGGTAAGAGTTAGGTCATTATTTGGGAAAGTGCTGAATTGATCCTGGCCAGAACTGTGCAATGGACTGTGCTAATAATTTTTCTTTGAACCTGGATTATCTGTGGCTAATGGTGTGCAAAGGCTTAAGTTTATGCACAGTTTCTACTTAGTTTATTAATATGGATATTGGCTCAGACACTGTCTTATTCCACTACGAAGAATGTTTGTGTGAAAGACAGGCAACACTGCTAAAACGTGAGTTTATTTGCACTCAACATGGTGATGAAGTAGATTACTTTGTTTGGTTTCCATGGAATGGTTACACACATTGGGATTTGTTTATGCAGTAACAGACACATTTTAAAAATTCTCCGTCTCAAATAAAAGGTTTATTTTATTTTTTTCTTCAGAGCAAAAAGGAAGAAGAGGCAAGTAAAATGTAGAGAAATGGGAAGCCTCCTTTCAAATCTGCCAGAAAAGCATATCTATAACTTGTGAAATCCATATATTTAAACAGATGAACATATGTTTTTCTTTTGTGCAACAGAGGGAGAAGGCACAAAACAGTCTTTCTACAACTTAGTGTGAGAAATAAAGAGGATAGTAGGGAGAATGGTATATTATCAACTTGAAATTCTTAGTAGTAGCAAAGATTTGACCTGTTCTTTCTCCTTCACCCTGTATACACAAAAAACAGCCTTTGAAAATGTCCTTTTGTCTGCTCAATTTTATTTATCCCAGAGAAAAAAGTTCTTAGTGTAGCTGTAAAGAGCACCATGAGACACAGATTCCAGAAAAGGGATTTGGGACATTTAGAAGTTATTAGAAAAATAGCAGAATACTTTAACTCTCTTGTCAAGTTCAGGCTTAATACACTTTATTTTCCATTCTCTATTAGCTGGCTGCTACAGACATCTCAGACTCTCCAGAGTTTGCACTCCTTCAGTAGCTATTTCACTGCTGCATGCTAGGATCAAGGTTTCAAAATAGATCACATTCAGAAATCAGATTCACTGAAGTTTGCAGGTGTTTGATAATAGAGCTTCGGAATGAATTTCTAATGTGGTACACAAACAGTTGCATCTGGATTAACATTTTCTGCATATTCCAGCAAAGCCTGAGGCATTGCTCCTTCAACAGTAGGAAGGGACTGCAATGAAATTCTAAAAAATCTTTCAGAAAGCATTTCCAATTATCATATTCTATTTCTATGAGAAATACAGGAAGAAGAGATTAAGAACAGAGATGTAGAAAAAGATCAAATTCCCCAAGGTACCTATGAAGTCAGTATGCACAGCTAATAATGACTGGAGGTAGCTTACAATATGCCCAAATCCTCCCCATGCATAGGGTTAGGCCCTGAACTGACCTAAGGTCTCAAAAAGCAATATACCTCACTTTAGTTAACCCTGTAAGCAACTATATTTATAAAGATTCTCTCTACTTATACTGAATTTTCAAAGTTCAGCTGCCCACTAATGCAAAAGCGTCTGCCCTGGGCAGAAAGGTCAAAGTTTATATCCCTTCTATAAGCATCCAAAAGTCTTGCTTGTTGCTTTTTCAGAGTTCACTGGGGTCATGCAGATAGGCTAAATTCTAAAGGATGAATAGGAACACTGTAATTTGGAGTATCTCTTTAGCATTACAAGACACTATGATCTAAGCAAGATGAGTTCAGTCTTGTCTGATTGAATGGAGCTGAAATTACAGGATCTCTTGTTTCTTTTCTAATCATCTGGCTATTACGGAAAAGGACTTCTTAGAGTGTGAGTAGATTCCCACTATTTCCTATGTTTACAGCACAAGAGAAGAATCCCTAATTTAGCTAGAGTCAGTGCTCTTCGGAATTGTCTAAATTCCCTATTTACTCAAATAAATACCTTAGAATTTGTTATAGCATAAGATGACTTGCCCATGGTGGTGCCAGTCTCTTGCTGTCCATTAAAACAATATATTTCAACATGATGTCTATATTTTAGGCAGTTAACATGAAGTGAGATGAATAATATCCCAGGAAACCATCACTGAAAATCCCTCTTACTATGCTACAGTTACACATTGGGCTTGAATGAAGATCTGCAAAAGCAGTACTAATTCTTACAATGTCCTAACTTTTAAGTGTTTGAATTAGCAGTCCTACCCTTTTTAATATGTATATTGCATATATGTATATACACACACACATACACACACACACACACACACATATATATATAGATATATGTATATACAGTTCCTCAATTTCCCTTAGAAAATACCATGTTACAATGACATGCTGCTGAGGAGACAAGTGACTTCTTGGAAAGCTCTTGCTCAGCTCCTGCAGGAGGGCCGTGCCCAGCATGTGGAACATCTAATGGCAGGAAGAAGCTGGGAGCAGTGGGAAAACTGTCAGGGGAATCACAGTCTGTGGAGAATAGGTCTGCCAAATTGAAACAACATCTAATTTGGAAATTTTTCAGAGGCAGAAACTCTTGGGAAGTTTGCTTGTTTGATTCTTGCTTTTAATTTTAAGTAGAAGAAGCAAAAGATGTATTGCAACTTTTCTTCTACCCTCCCTGCAAAATTTCAGGTTCTTGATGCATTAAGTCAAAGTTCTAGAACTTAGTGAAGATGACACAGGATAAATACATTTTTTATTCTTTTAAGCATGGGGAAAATATGCTTTCTACCTGGATTAAGCTTGATTGTTTTGGTTAAAAATTCAAAATCATTTAACACGTGGCAGAACCTCAGTATAGAGATTTAAGCCTACAGTGTTAAAACTTGACAGTTAAAAGACAATGAAGCAATGTCATGACAGAAAGTATGAAAGAAGTTTAATTCTAGACGTAGTTGCCTGTACTGTTTAATATCCAGCTTTTTTCTCCAACCATAAAGCAGAGAAACATGGCAGCCTTAAATTTGGAGTGATACAGCCTGTAGAGTGACTCTTGCTGTCTAAAGCTGTGTAAATGGTCCTTCCTTTATGTTTTTCACTTTTCCACAACTTGAAAAATTTTTAACATTTGAAGTTCCTTAAACTGAAAAAAGTCAAATAGTTTCCTGACAAAATATTAGCCACATGCCCCCATGTTTTGTGGGTTTTTTTCCTATATCCTGTATTTTTTCTTGTAGTTTATATGTAAGAACAAGCAGGAAATCAAATGAGAAAATTAAACATATTTAAGATTTCACAGACTGATCTAGGTAAAAACACAGTTCCCTTTATTTAATCACTATTCTTAAGAAAACACTGTGAAGCCTTTTACTGTTGTAACTAGAATCAGAATGAAAAATAGCCAGACTTGAGTTCCAGCAGTATCTTACCTTGCTGTTAGAGAAGAGTCTGCTTCTCCTGCCAAAAAAGACATCACACCTAAGAAGATATATGAGTTCATCTGTTTTACGGGATACTCTTCTAGGAAATTCAGCTGAGATGGCTTTGTGGAATAAATTGTTGTGCATGCAGAATTCATAGACAAATGCTGATTCTTCACAGATGTGTTAAAAAACATCTGGCCTCCCTGTCAAAAATACCTACCGCTTACAGCTTGCTGTTAACAAGAGCTGAGAATGTTTAAGCTTTTATTTCAAGGCATTTGAAAACAAGCCCTGGTTTATCTGAAGACATGCAGAAAAGTTATAAAATGAGAATGTGCTACTGACTCTTCCTTAGTAAACACTTTTCCATGTGTGGAAGGGATCCCATTAGTGTTGCTGAAGAGTCAGGGAAGGACTAGCACTGTAGGAAAGACATTGCTGACAGATGAGGCTAGAAATAAAAACATAAAGATCTGTCTTTAGGAACAATTGTCAGTAATATCCAGTTAGCAAAATCATGTAAACATGGTGGACAATTTAATCTATGCCAAGGAACTTTACATATTAAATTAGGGCAAGCTTGCCCTTATTTAAAAAGAAGAGGCTACAATGGAAGAGTCTTTTGCTCTCTTAACTCCAGTCCTAATTGTTGTGAAGGCGTCTCAATTTGCAAAAGCTGGTAATTAGACATTTCACTGATGGAACTGCAATTGTAGTATTTGTTTTAAAACAAATACATAAATAAAATTTATGTAGGGCATCGGCTATGTGACTCATGCTCAGGATTGTCTTGTCCGAAGCATGTTTCTGGTATAAAATAATCGATCCTCTTTAAGTTCTATAAATATCCAGGGAGAATCCAGTGTGTTAGGTACAAATAACTTAGACATCAAGTTCCCTTGGCAACAAGAAAGCACACAGAGTTTGCATGTTCACTTGGAAATCACAGGAGATGTCAGTGAAGAGCAGCAGGGATTTGGGTATTTTAAGGGACGGCAAAGAAGATAATGTCTTAAGTAGTCTCTTCTGCCTGCTCTATCCGAAGATTCCAGGGCTTAACTGTTGGTGGTGAAGTGAGAGATGCACACTGCTAAGCCAGGCTAGCTAACTGAAAGGAGCAAAGCAACATTCAGAACTAAATACAGCAGTTGCTGCAGTGTCTGTTGAGAATTTGGGTTCAACCTAAAGTTCAAAATGTTGAGCATACTTCACATTTCTGGTCTCAGTTTTGTTGCTTTATCATCTGTTTTTCTTTCTTCGTACGAAACAAATGTGAGGTTGATGTTTCAACTTCTCATCTTTCAAGGTGACCTGCTGGCCTGCAGTTAAATCTAACTGTAGAATCATAGAGTGTCCTGAGTTGGAAGGGACCCACAAGGATCATTGAGTCCAACTCCTGTCCCTGCACAGGACAACCCCACAGTTCACACCGTGTGTCTGAGGGTGTTGTCCAGTCTCTTGTTGAACACTGTCTGGCTTGGGGCCTTGACACCTCCCTGGGGAGCCTGTTCCAGTGTCCAGCACCCTCTGGGTGAAGAACCTTTTCCTATTGTCCAACCTGAACCTCCCCTGGCACATCTTCCTGCCATTCCCTTGGGTTCTGTCATTGGTCACCAGAGAGAAGAGTTCGGTGCCTGCCCCTCCTGCTCCCCTTGTGAGGAAGCTGTAGCCGCCATGAGCTCTCCCCTCAGTCTCCTCCAGGTTGAAGAAACCAAGTGACTTTAGCTGCTTCTCATTCAGCTTCCTCTCCAAACCCTTCACCAACTTCATAGCCTCTTCTGGACACTCTCCAGTAGCTTTATATCCTGTTTATCCTGTGTTGCCCAGCCCTGCACACAGTGCTCAGGTGAGGCCGCTCCAGTGCAGAGCAGAGCGGGACAATCCCCTCCCTGCCCAGCTGGCCATGCTGTGCTGGACGCACCAGGACATGGGTCCCTCTTGTCTGCCAGGGACACTGTTGGCTCATGTTCAATTTGCCTTTGACCAGAACTCCCAGATCTCTCTCCACAGAGATGTAATTCAGGTATTGTTTTATTTTCTTTTCCTCTGAAGTCAGTTTTATCAGCCCCTCCTGACAATGAGCAACAACCTGTTAATTTTTCTGCATCCTGAAACAGAGGGTTGGGTGTGGGTGGCATTGACCCCAAATATGGAAAATCTAGTGGGTGTTTTGATTTTCTTGATGATCTATGACCTGTGATGTAGACACATGAAAGGTCTGGGACTTTTCTTTACATTTTAATTACAGGCTGTTTGATTTATTTATCCATCAGCAACCCTGCAGCATAACAACACTTAATTGAACTTTACTGTTATAATCAAGATATTTTGACTTTTTCCATCATGGTAATAAAAATATCAATCATTTTATCATTAAAACAATCTTCTGGAGTAGTTTGTCTTTTCAGCTTAGTTCTACAAAAAGGAACAAACAGTTCCACAAATGTGCATAGGTTCCTAACTCTTACATAGGTACTCAGGTCCTCCTGAAGAGACCATCATTCAGGATCATTAGATAACTTGTCTGTGGTTACACAAGAAATGTGTGGTGGAATGAACCACTGAGCCCAGTCATCACAGACATAGAGCCTCACCCATTAGGCCATAATTTTGTGACTGTTTTTGGTAGAATCATACAATTGTTTCAGGTTAGAATAGACTTTAATAGATCTCTAGGTGAAGCTCCTACTTAACATGGAGCAAGTTGCTCAGGGCCTTTTCCAGTCAAGTCCTGAAAACCTCCAAGAATGGAATATCTCTGGACAACCTCTTCCAAATGGTAGGTTCACCCAAAGCCTTCTCAGGTCCAGGTTGACCAAGACCAACTTCCCACGCCTCTCCTCACAGGTCAAGTGCTCCAGCCCTCATCATCAGTGGCATTTCCTGAACTTCCGCTAGTTTGCAAACATATTTTTTGTACTGAAGAGCTGAAAGCTGGATGGAGTATTCTGAATGCAGCATAACTCATGCTGAGTGAAAGAAGAATCATCAACACCTTCAGTCTACTGGCTACCATCATATTAATGGGGCCCAGTGTGTTGCTACTTTTCACAGCTAGCAGAACATGCTTCTGATTCATGTTTAGCCTAGTGTCCATCAGGACCCCAGTGCCATTTTCAGCACAGCTCCTATCTAGTCCTCGATGTGTTTAAAAGTGATGGTGCCATGCTTCAGTGACACCTGAGGGCACAGAGACCTGTCCAGAGACTCCTCACAGCACAACACTGAATTCACAGGAAAACTGTGCAAGGGGAATAGTCAGTCATTTTAAGGTCCTGTTTCTGGCAAGTCCCATCACCCTAAAGTGTCTATTAACTTGGGCTTACCATGAGAAAAGCTCAGCTGTTCTGGGCAGCAACCTGTTCATATATTGCTCAGGTGTCTCTCTATTTTTATTTTGAAAGGGAAAACAGTAATCACCAGCTGGATACATAAGCAATGATGGGAGGCAGAAAAAACACCCTGTAATTTGCCTCATGGTGAAGAAGGTCCAGACTATTAAAGCCAATGACTGAACTAAGCCAGTGTCCATATCCACTAATCCTTTCTGGTGTTTTCAGAATTATGTGAACTGTTCTTTTTCACTGCAGGTGATCAACTGGCAGGATGGATCAAATCTGAATCTTCAGATGCAGTTCCCTTCTTTCCTTCCATGGCTTCTCCATGGCTGGCTGCTCTTGTCAGCACACTCATTTTGATGGTGTGTCTGGAGGTGAAGGGAGATCATCAACGAGTGAGTGCATAACCTTGTTTATGCTATAAATCAGTGGAGCCTGGCTGATTTGCTGTCAAATGCTGCTGATGGCTGATAGCTCTAGTATTCTGAGATTAGCCTAATATCTTAATTCAGTGGCTGAGGAAGCCTCTTGACCTTTTGTTGCTGACAAATTAGGTATGTGGTGTACTAGGTGGTTTCCTTCTAGTGCTACTGTACTTTTTCTTTTTTTCTTTTTTTATTTTTTTTCTTCCTCTCCTTTTATTAACTAACAGCTTGGGACTCTGAATGTTTCTTTTTATCTCTGAGACTTTCTGGATTAATTTCAGTAGGACTGGGCTAGAACTGAGAACATGTGAGGCTCCTTTCTGTATGAACTGACTTGGGTCAAATCACTTAACATCCTCATACCTCAGTTTCTCAATGTGTAAAATGGTGCTGATAATTCTGACCCTTTTTGGAATAATTTTGAAAGCTAATGTTGAAATATGTTGTTATGGATATGAGCACTACATCTTCCTTTCATTCTTCAATTGGTTTCAATTTTTACTTGTTTGTGGGCAATGAGAAAGCATTGGGGAACCCATAAAGTGAATGTGTAAACTGGCAATGAGTTTGAGATTCTCCTGGCAGCTTTTACCATCCCTGACTGGGAATTCCTGCCAGAGATGTTAAAGGTTTAGATGAGGTGCAATTGTGACCATCCTGCAGGAAAGCAAGATGTGTGTACTGGGAAACAGACAAAGGTTACTATCCACAGCACTTAAGGAGATCCCAGCTTTCACTGAAGATTAGAAGCAGGTTTCTCTTGATTCAGTCTATGAGAAAACAGAGAAAGAACCCTCTGTGAGTGAAATCAGTTGCCTTCCCGAGGTTTGTAGTAGTGGACCAGAGCCCGTGGTTTCCCCTGGGTGAACTGATTTTACTTTCAGGCTCATACTTGGTCCTCTCAAGAATCTTCATCAAAGCAGCTATAACTGTTGTTTGTTCAAACTGCAAGATGGTGAGACTAGACTACAAGATCCCAACCTATACCTATTATTACTGGTAATAGATTCACTCTAAGAAAGAGTGAATCCTCCTTCATTATTGACGTTTTACTTCAGAATAACTCTAGTGAGATCAATATATTGGTAAACTGATCTCATCTGCAGTCTAACCCACATCTCCTTTTGATTCCAAGCTGACTTCCTACATTGTGTATCAGAGAGTATGTTTATCGTGTCTTGCTCAATGCAACTAAGGATTTAAATTAGCCTTAATTTTCAGATACTCAGGCTTCTAAGAAAGAAAGTGTGCAGAGCTGACATTCAGATCTTCATAAAAATATTTCTCACATGCCAAAAAAAAGGCTTCAGAGAAGTAAAATTTTCATAATCACTTTTTAATCCTTTGAATTGTAACAAATAATATTTCTTTAATTTCTCATTGAAAAACAAAATTAAAAAAAAAACAATTATAAAGTTGTTAAAAACATATCTAAATTCTGGCTACCCTTCCTGAGAATAAAATCAAATTAGAGAGAAAGGACAAAAACCTACAAAAAAAAAAGAAAAAAAAGTCTGAAAGAAAAATACCTGTGGTTCCCTTAAAAAGAAATAAACAATCGCAAAGCTAAGTGAATGTTTTTTGCTTTTAGGAAATTTAAAAAATATTTTTCATAAAGTATGTTTTTTTCCTATGAAACTCAAATATCCAGCTTTCTAATTAATCATCATCATTTGTATTTCATTCCTAGACCAATATCTATATAGCATTTTCCATGAAAGACTATAATATTTTTCATCAGCGAACTTTGAGAAGCAAAGCTCTTGCATTAATTCTCTCATTTTAACTTTTAGTTCTCTCTTTTTTAAACTGTGTTAGAACTCAGGCTATTTTTAAAACTACTGGAAGCAACTTTCCTGATGGGAAAGTCACTAATGAAGAGAGTTTGCCAAAAGTTTTCCAGTTTACTAGAAGTTTGGAAGATGAGTTTTGCATAGTTTTTCTCTTCTATTATTTTTATTTTTTTCTTTCACCTTTCCCTAATAAATAATGAGCTTTAATTATAACCCAGGACTCAGTAGTGATATGAGACCTGCTGACAATACTATGAACATTTTCAATATTGCATGTAGAAGATGAATCTAAAAGCTGAGCTATGTCTATAGAGAGTGCCTGCCATCTCTGACTGACTTGTTAGGAAATCTGACAGTGATGCTGGTGCCTCCAGCTCTTGCTTTTAATCCTCTGCAAAATGTGGAGAAGACATTGATTGTCACATTTACAAAATAAAGTATCCCACCATTATGCATGTTCGACAGGTAAAGAATACACTGGGAATAAAAACCCATGATGGTATTTGAAATATAACAGGTTAGATCCTCAGCACCTGGTAATAGACTGCAATGAAGTTACACCCACTTTTACCTGTTTCTGTTTTTCTGCACGATACTATAGATTTTATAGAAGTCAGCTCTAAACCTTCCTGCAGTGAGCTTTTCTTTAATCCACAGAGTTCCTAAAAACTGTCATGCCAGATTAAGCCTTTGGTCCTTCTAGATCTGTATCGTGTTTCTAACAAGGGTGAACACTTGGCTTTACAAAGTATGATCCTCTAGTATCTGAGCTATTATGGCATAATAGAAAAGTTGTAGGGACATTCCTTTACTGACCACCACAGGTGACTTGTTTACATCCTGAAATATGAGCTTCTTTTATCTATTTTATTACATCAGCTTGTATGACAGTGCATGTCATTATTAAGGACAAACTTATCCAACCTCTTTAAAAAATTGGGACACGATGCTTGACTTAATGATCTCCTGTGGCAGTAAATTTCAGAAGGAGGCTGCAGGCTACATACGGGACTTAGTCTCTCTGTTTCTTCTACAAGGACTGCGCTCTCATTTAAAGTGCTGTCCAATTGTCTTTGTTCTATGTAACTTACTTAAGAGGAGAAGCTGTTTAGTCCCTCAAACCTTCAAACCTTCAAAATCTGAATATCCTCTCTTCTGTTAGTCACCTCCTCTTCAGGCAAATCTGTCTAAGCCTCTCTGGTTTTACTAATCTCATCCCAAATGTTTTTACTATTTTTATTACCCTCACAGCTCCTTATGATTTTTTTTTTTTTTTTTTTTTATTCTAGGGGTTTAAGGCCCTGTGTGATCAAAAAAGTAATCTCTTAAGCTCAACCATCCTCAAAAATATTCTTTAATGTTTTTCAGAGGTTTTGCTTCCATCAAAAGTTCTCGGCAAGTCTTCAGCAGGGCTCACTCCAATCATAGCTGTGAGGTGCTAATTGTCTCAGTGCCTCCAAACGGTGGGTGCATCCCTGGAGTGTAGGAACTTTACTTTCCACCCAGAAAGGCAGATGTTTATTATTTAAAAAGAAGTATCTCCAACTAAGCCTCTCTATCTCTAATTTGAATCCACTTAAATCTAAGACAACAATTTCAAACTGGCAGCTCAGTTTCAGCTGACAGTTCATGTTACTTGCAAAAAGGGATCTGCATGCTGTTCTCATCAGATGTTGTTCTCATTTGGTTCTTTACAATACCTAGACTCAGCAGTGAAGATGAGCAATGATGTATTAAGCACAAAGGAAGGAAGTGGAAGGATAGCAGGGGCTATGGCCAAATAAATATTAGTCTCATACATGAACCCGAACACAGATGAACCCAGATAACCCTCAAGTAAAAAGGTGTAGAAAAGATTGATGAGAAATATCTTTGTTAGGACTCATCATTCTAAAGGCCCATTCTTTCTCCAACCAAGATACCTTATTGAACACATATTAATCTCACAATCTCTTCTTTAAATGTGTTTGGTCTTGATTTCAAAAGAACCACAAAGATTATCCAGATGGGATATTGTAGGTAGCAGTCATGTCTCACCTGTTTAGCTGGAGGAAACCGATGTCTGACTGTCAAAAGCTCAGGGGAGAAGACCAGGCATGACCTGGTCTGGTCTTCTCCTCTGAAGTGAAACAAGGCACTTTTGCTGTACATTATTTAGCTCTGTCTCATTTTGGTGAATGGTTGAGTCATTGGTGTTAGATCTCAGAAAGCATAAGACCATCTTGCTGTGCTTACATTAGTACTGCCAGTAATTCTGCTATTACCCGAGCATACGGTGAATCAACTAATCCAAAGAGTGCTGCTACTTAAGGCCTAATGAAGTCCAGGCTTCTCCAAGTGAAGGCTTTTGGCAGCATTCACACTGCAAGGGCTGGTGCTGTTGCACAGAAGGATTTGTTTGAAAGGTGGTGTTTCTTTTTCTTTTACAAGCCAAGGAAGGCTTAATTCATCTTGGCTCACTGCAGCCTTCAGCACCGTCTGTGCTGCTTGCATATTAAACACTTGGTTTTATATCCCCTTCTTCAATTTCAGAGTTTACTTCTGCTTGGGAAGAAGATTTTTCTATTCCTTTTTTTTTAAATTATTTTTCATCCATGTGCACTAGAAAGGCCATACTCCTAAGCCAGAGCAGGGACTATCTGAGATTTAAATTTGGCTTCCAGATTTTCAAGACCAAGTTAAACTTGTAATTGGATGATTTATGGCTAAAGCTGGATGCATTATTATCACTCAGTCGTCTGGTTTGAGTGCTAAGTCAGCATGAGGTAATGGGCTCGTAATGGCACCCAAGTCAGCCGGGTCTCTCGGATGGCTTCATTTAAATTGCTTTTCCTTTGTAGTGAGCTTCCCAATGAAGACCAAACAGACTTTCAAACATAAAGTAGTTCAGTTTTATAATATTTACTCAATCTTTCACACAGACATACCTAAAAAAAAATAAATTTAAAAGGGGAGTATAAACAACTTATTTACCCACTTGGTACTTGCTTCCAAGCTGGGTTTTAAGCACTTCAGTGACTTTATGAGTTGTAGTAAATATTGAACAGTCTCCTCTGGTCTCCAGGAAGTTTTCTTTTTGTCCCCATGGAGGTCAGGGTATGTCTGCTTCTCTTTCCTCTCAGATTCTTCTCTCTCTGGAACAGCTGGTTTACCATTCTTTGCTGCATGCATCTCTTTTTGTTGCTCCCTTACATACTTTGCACCAAGAAAATTAATTTTTTCAGGTATGGTCAGGTTATCCCAATGGAAGGAACAACTTCCTTCTTTCGAGTGGTCTTCCCTGATCTACTTATTTTCTTTGCAAAAGAAGAGAACTCATAAATAGGTAAAATAAGTACTATCTATAGGTGGTGGGTTGACCTTGGCAGGCCACCAGGTGACAACCAAGCTGCTCTCTCACTTTCCTTCCTCATCTGAAAAGGAGGAAAAAAATAAGATTCAATGCTTGTGGATTGATATAAAGATAGGGAGATTTCTCATCAATTACCAAGATGGGCAAAACAGTCTCCATTTGGGGAAATTAATTCAATTTTTTGCTAATTAATTACAGAGTATGATATTGAGGAAGACAAAAGAAAGCCTAGCAAAACAAAACAACCTAAAACCACCTTCCCCCCAACCCACTTCTTCCCAAGCTTAACTTCACTCTTGACTTTTCTACCTGCTTCCCTCCAAGCGGTGCAGGGGAATGAGGGTTGACTTCAGTTCATGACACTTAGTCTCTGCTGCTCCTTCCTTCTCATGCTCTTCTTCTGGTCCAGTATGGGGTCTTTCCCATGGGACATAGTCCTCCATCATCTGCTCCAGCATGGGTCCTTTCCACAACATGCTGTCCTTGAGAATCAGACTGCTGCAGCGTGGGTTCCCCATGGGGTCACAGGTACAGCCAGAAATCTTGATCCTGCATGGGCTGCTCTCCAAAGGCAGTAGGTCCTGCCAGGTGCCTGCTCTGATGTGAAATCTCCATGGGCTTCAGTTTCCTTCAGCATAAATCCACTTGGTGTGGAGTCCTCCATGGGCTGCAATGCAGGTATGTGCTCTAACATGGTCCCCCATGTGCTGCAGAGGGACAACCTCTATCACTATGGGCTGCACCATGGGCTGGAGGGGAACCTCTGCTCCGGTGCCTGGTGCAACATCAAAATTCACACTTTTTTTTTTTTTCCTAATTTTATTTACATCACTTTTGTTGCTGTGAAAAATCCTCTTGCAGTGACCAGACATAAGCTGGACTACGGTTCTTTTAATTTTTAAAAGAAAGAAATCCAATCACCATTATCTAGGGCTGTAAAAGCAGAACAGTAGAAATGCTATTGGATTTTGATCTAAAAGATACAATGAATATAAAGAACTCAAATAAAGCTTGTGATATGGAGGTTGTTATTTTTTTCTTGTCTGTCTGTGGTATTTCTTTTACAGATGACTGGTAGCTGTTTCTTGGTTTGGATACATGACCTCACAGCTATACTGTCACTGTCCTGTTTTGGGTGTCATACAGCACCCATAGGAAAGAATGCATAAAAAAGAAGGTGTATCCATAAGAAATAAGGTCAAAAGATGAAATTTCATAAATATGTTCCATGTACTTCTTATTTATGTTTTCTCAAAATATCTATAAGCCCAAGAATTTGATCAGCAATGTGCTCTTTAACTTTGTAATTCGTGCTACAAACAGAAGAGGTGACTTTTTAAGCTCTATCTTTGCTGTTCTATTGTAATTGCAATTTTGTGCTGTTACTGGTCATAAAGGCAACACAAGGTGTCTGGTTCTGTAGATACCTGCAATGATTAATTATCTGTGGAGTTTTATGGAAAATCCTTAAAATGCTGGAGGCTTAGCTTTAAGCACAACATGTGCCTCATTTCATGAAATGAAGTATGAATTGGAGCGGATTTAAAGCTTTAGCTTGTAGAACCTAATCAGAAATGACTTGACTTATACCACTGTCAAGCACAAACTCTACAGAAGTCAATGGATATGAAGGGAAAATTTGTCTAGCTAAATGCATGTCAAGCCAAGAATTTCTAGCAGGACTCAGAGCCTCTTACAGAAAGCTAAGGAGTATACTGTAGCTCTTTAAAGGTTGTAGCAATCCCTTCTTTGGTTCTTTCCCTGGGTCACTTCTCCCCTAAATCTGGAAACTGTCAAAACTACTCTTAGCAGTTTGTCCATCTGCTCACAGCAATTTTGTGAGCTGGCATGTATGAATGAATAACGAATCAGACAAGAACAATGTTCCTCTTAGAGCTACAGAAATCGCTCAGCATGCTTATTTATACTCCATTAACTAAGCACTAAAGCATAAAATGCCAATTCATGATGGTCTCAGAGAAGTAGCCTTAAACTCTTGCACACAGTGTCTCTAGAAACTAGGAAGGTCCTGGTAAGGACATGCTTGCTAGATAGGGTTGTGTGGAAGTAGAATGCTCTGCATTATAACAGACAATCCAATTCCAGCACCATCAGCTGGCTTTTGGAATGCAAATTGTAACTGTCAAGTCTTAATTAAAAACTACCAGTCAGCACTATATAAAAAGTGGAAGAGAAGTAAGTGGTAGGTTGTTGAGGAAAATGTGCAAGTTACATGCTAAAAGAAGTAGGTAGGGTGACAGGTATGTAATTATCATCACATCAAGTGAAGGACAAGAAACAGTCTACAGTTCCTGAAAGGTGGGGCTTCAGCAGTCTTCACTGTGGCAAGGGGTTCTTCAGAGTTAATTTGACATTCCATTCATTTCAAAGGAGAACATCCTTCTATGCCAGACCTCTCTGAGCCTTTGAAACAGGCAATGTGCTGGGCAAGGTTCAAGTATAAAGAGGTTAGTGTGAATAGAAATGCTTGTGATCCATGCAATCGAGACCACATCTGGAATATTGTGTCTAGTTCTGGGCCCCTCGGTTCAAGAAAGACAGGGAACTGCTGGAAAGAGTCCAGTGTAGGGCAACAAAGACAATTAAGGGAGTGGAGCATCTCCCTTATGAGGAAAGGCTGAGGGAGCTGGGTCTCTTTAGCTTGGAGGAGACTGAGGGGTGACCTCATTAATGTTTACAGATATATAAAGGGTGAGTGTCATGAGGATGGAGCCAGGCTCTTCTTGGTGACAGCCAATGATAGGACAAGGGATAATGGGTACAAACTGGAACACAAGAGATTCCACTTAAATATGAGAAGAAACTTCTTCTCAGTGAGGGTGACAGACACTGGAACAGGCTGCCCAGGGAGGTTGTGGAGTGTCCTTCTCTGGAGACATTCAAAACCCGCCTGGACACCTTCCTGTGTAACCTCATCTGGGTGTTCCTGCTCCAGCAGGGGGATTGGACTGGATGATCTTTCAAGGTCCCTGCCAATCCCTGACATTCTGTGATTCTGTGTAATTAGGGACAAGTTTGAGACACAATGTTGTGTTCAGGTGTTTGGCATTTTCTGCTCAGCAGCACATCACAGCTGTGCTGTAATCCCTCATTCAATTTAGAACCAGCAAAACAATGAGCCAAAGGCCTACTGCAGTTGATCATTTGAAGCCAAGAACTTTCAGCATTGTCTACAGGTTTTAAATCAGCAAATCAGATCTGTGAATGCTGCTAAAAAGTAAAAGCTCTGGGTAACGGATAATTTTTGCTACTTAGGAAGAAACCACTCAGAAATACCATCCAGTGATATTTGTATTATATTAATACTACAAGCCTGAACAACAACATCCTATTCCTCGTAACTACACAGAGGATGACTTTCTGCACAAAGATTTGTTCTGTTTGGACACCGCAGTGTGAGGCCACAGCAGTGCTCTGTTTGCACAGGTTTTACAGGTCAGATCCTGTGACCCTCACACACTGCTGCAGTTCGTGTATAGGTGCACCGAGGGATAGCAATGGCCTTGAGTCCTACACCCCAAATCCATGTTTGCAGTCTGTTCTCTGCATGTCTGAATATTTGGTGCTTGCATGGCACCTGTGTTGTCAGAATGGTTACAGAAAGTAAAGAAAACTTGCAAAGAAGAGGGGTCACTGATGATTGTTCAGAAATATTTCAAGAAACCAGTGCCAACTCAGACTTCGAATTTTCTATTTCGTCAGCTTAAGGCCGAGCAGGAAAAAAAAAAATAAATCTTTTTTTATATTTAACCTGAGAATTTGCCTAAGTAAGCTTAGAAGGCAAAACTCAATTTTAGAAATGGCATCATGCTAAATGAACTTTTCTCCTTTCTCCCCGGTTAGAAACATTAGCCTTTAAATCTCAGCAGGTTTGGAATATCCAGTCTCCTGGATAATATATAACCAGTATTGAAGAGGAATAGTTTATTAGCTACTCAGACATCTGTCAGAAAAAATCTTTCTTTAGCAATTTTCCACATGTATGCAATCTATCCTTGACAAATCCTTTAAACAAAAATAGCATTACTCTACTTAAAAATTGCCAGGGCTTTGAGGGCACTGCTAGGATTTAATGGCCCTGCCCATCCCTGGGGTCTCCCCCGACCATACCCACAGCCCAGAACCCCATTTCAGCCCCCTATGGCCCTCAGTCTCTGCCCCAGTGACACCATAGGACATTGCTCCCCAGCACACTGCAGCTGTGCCCTGCCCACCCATGGGCCCCACAAAGCCATGGGCCAACTTCCCCATCCCCATGCCCTTGGCAGGCCATGTCAGGGATGTATCTGACCCTGGTTCCCCTCACTGGCCCTGATCCTAATCCTCCATTTCCCTCCTTCACAATGCTGCACAGCCTCTGACACCCATCAGGGCTGACACGTATAAGCTGGGGAATGACCTATTAGAGAGCAGTGTAGGGGAAAGGGACCTGGGGGTTCCAGTAGACAGCAGGATGACCATGAGCCAGCACTGTGCCCTTGTGGCCAGGAAGGCCAATGGCATCCTTTCCACCATGGTTATCACACTTGACTCTGGGCCTCCATCTGTTTGGGAGCAGCTGGATCCTGACAGTTACAGTACAACTTGAATGCTCCGATCCTTAATTAAATTCCATTTGATTTTCTATATGCCTAGGTTGTATTGGGAAAAAAAAAAATAAAAAAGAAAAAAATTTAAAAAAGAAAAAAAAGAGTGAAACACAAAAAGAGTCAGATAAAATGGAGGGCACTGTGATTCCAGCCTCCTTATATTTGTTGGTTTTACTTGCTCCAGGATCTTTGGGACATTTGTGGAGATGATGTGGGTTGCCTTAGGAAAGATGATTCAAGTTGAAGTGGAACTGCTTGGATGGGAATAATGTTGTCTCTTCTTTAACATAAATTTGGGCTGTTTATATTGACTGATCTGTTCTTGCCACTATCATCAACTTGAGTGCAATGGTTTCAGAACTCTCATAAATCAAAATAAATGGAATTCCACAAGAGGCTGCATGCAAATACTGTCCTACAGGGTAGTAAGTAGAAATGAATTCCCAGTTCTCAGAAAGGTAAATAAAATCAATGAGCTTTTAGCAGATACATTATATCATTATGTGACAGTTAAAGCACAGTGTGAAATCTAGAGAGAAATCAGACATGGCACCTGCCAATAGTTTTTGAACTGTGTGGGGTTTTTTTCAAGCTCATAATTTAAAAATCTTAAGAACTGGAATATCCTTAAATTTTTTAAGCATGTTTTTTACTGAAAAGCTTGTGAAAGAGTAAGGTCTACATTTGCAAACACATCGGGGGTTTTTGATTGTTCAAATCCTCCGTGCTGTGTCGTGATTACTTCAGGTATTGGCTGCTTTATTGTAAAAGCATTGGATAGGCTTCCCCTGAACATCATGGCACCTGATTCCTCTCTTCCATACGATGCCTTAAACTGAGCTATTCTCTGATGGCTACAAAAAACTGACAGGTCACTGCTTTGCTCAGCTCCCTGCTGGCCAAATCATTCTCATTTTGTTCATACTGTGTTGATCAGTCTGATGGGGTTCAAGTGACATGACATGCTGGTAAATCAGACCCAAGTTTCAGCTGGTACTTATGAGTGTCTGTTTCTTTCCATCATCTATAATGGGAGCGAAGGTTTAGTTTAGATGGACTTGGCATTTGTAGACCTCTGAAGTTAGACGAGGTGAATCCAACACTTGATTTTCTTATACTCTCCATCTGTCTTTATTCTCCACTCTCCCAGTACCAATGTCAGTATCTACCAGACGAACAGACATCCTTGACCTGAACCTCCTCTGCAGACATAAAAGGGACTTGGTAGAACAGACTTCTAATGGCAACCTGAATAACCGAAAAAGCGAGCAGAGTCTCTTCCACATTCTGACTTGCAATATTCTATATATTTCGATTGTTGATGTTACTGTAGTATTGTAATAAGCTGGATTTTAGTCATTCATGATGGAAAGTCTGCTGATATTACCTTTCCAGTCATTCCTTGTTCGTTGTTTAAACACAACTCTGTAAAATTATAATTTAGTTCCTATTATTTCAGCAGGTTGGATAGAAAGGATGAAGGTATAAATGTTAGGTTCTACTGACACTTACTTCACACTTAGGTTTGATTTTTTTTTGTTTTTTTGTTTGTTTGTTTGTTTTAATTATTATTTTTTACTCTCAAGCTTGTAGATTATCTTCCAAATAATCAATTTTCCTAAGCTTCCAAACTTCCAGTTTGAGGCCTAGAAAAAGCATAACATACTCTAGATGTTATGAGTAAACTGGACTGTTTTCTCTCTAATTTACATATTGTGATAACATCTTTTTGCTGAGTTTTTTGAAAGGGTTTCTAAGTGGTGGGTGGCACTGATCTGAATCACTCATTCACCTAGATGATATAACAGTGAAGATGACTAAATTGACACTACTGGGGAAGATTGTCATAATACAACCCTTTTTCCTAATATGTTGGTAGGAGCAGTATATTTAGATTTATGTTGAGTTCTATAGTAGTCTGTGCTGGAAAAACACATAATAAGAAAAAAGAACTTATTCCAGAGATTATTAAATAACTTTTTTTTTTCCCCTTATATTAAACTGCTAAAGGAAAGTGAATTCCAAGTTTATGCATCAGAAAAAAGTTATTAGGAGGACTTTCTGACCAATGATGGATGATCAAGGTCTGTAGCGCTGCACCTTGAGGCAGCCAGTATCACTATGGGAATGGCATGAAGCTGGAGGGGCTGCAGGAGGGGCTGCAGCTGGTAAAACAGTCTCCAACGTGTCTGGGGCTCATCTCCTTGTGAGTTTGCAAGCTGGGGATTCTTGTGAGTAGCTTTGTAATACAAGCAGTCACTTACTCAAACAGAAATTGCCAACACTAACCATGACTGAGGTTCTACTGGACAGGCTCTTGAACTCCTGAAAGTCTAAAAAAGAAATCTGAATTTTAGTTAGCAAATGATGTGAGGAAGAGTGGACATAAGTTATGTTATTTCTAATAAATAAAATATACCTATGACTGCTTTTTGATACTGATGTGGAACAGCTCACATCTGTACCACATATGTATTTCTTCTCCAGCACAGAGTGGAGACACACCATTGTCCACCTGAACCCTGCCTAGAAATTATTTTTTATGAACTCAATTGACATGGAATGAAACATGTCTGGAAAAGTATTAGCTCTGTAAATAAGATGAGTTCCCATGCCCAGGAATGTCTCCTAATGTAATTTCATTGATTGAAACAGCTGTAACTACAATGTATTTTTACAGACAATGGATCTCAGTTAACATCAGTTTCTGAGGAAAAGTTGCCTGTTTTTGTCTATTGCCTTAGTACATCAACATTCTGGAAAGAGGAACTTTTTTTTATCTGTGTTTGTGCACATGCTTCTCTGTGGGCTCCTGCTTAGTGATGGAGGCTCCTGGGAGCTACCAAATTCTGTGTATAGCAATCCAAGTAGTATTCCTGGGAGAAGAGGCAGTGCAGGTTTCCTGAAAAAGCCTTACTGAAACAACCTTACTGACTTGCTAACCTTCTCATGAGAAAGAAACTTATGGGTTCAGATTTGTCCTTGGAAAGTTTATTTGCATCTGCAAAGAAAAAGAAGGGAAAAAAAAAAAAAAAGAAAAAAAAAAAAAGAGGCTTAGTTTTAATGACCAGTTTGTCGTTATTGCCAGCCCTCTGCAAAAACAAATTAGGATCTGTACTTTTACTGTTTCCCTCTCACAGAGAAGAGAAATATTCAGTTCTATAAATATTTGATCGGGGCTCAGCCACCTGGAAAAGCTCGTAGAAGCAGAAATAAACTCCAAGAGGCCAGATCATCTCTTGGTATCTGGTTCATTGTATTGGACACAGAAATATTGAGACAGATTCCCCAAGGAGGCTCAGGGAATGTTAGTACCACCTGGTGTGGTACGTGTTCCCACACTATGTGACAGAGCTGTTATGGAGCCTGCACCTGCTTCTGTGTGCAGCCAGGTTTGTGGGTGGGATTCATCTCACTCCAGGTTAGGTGTCCACAGGATTAGTTTCTGCATCAGAGGCAAGTCATCCTAGCTTCCATTTACAGCCAATGGAGAGTAATAGGCATTTTAGAATATGATTAATCTGATTTGTTTCAAATGTCTACTCAGAATGAGACTAATCTCACTCTAGAAATAACTGCTTTTCTCTGTTTATTGCAAAGAAAGCTTGGAGTGACTACTTCATGGACCTTGCTAAATTTTTTAAATTGATTTACTATCCAGGACTGGGTAGCAAGCTAATATTTATGATTTTCTGTATGACAGTCTCTTACATGGGGATTCAAGAAAATCAAGGATGTGGCATTACTTTTCTAAGAAATTAATAGCAGGTGTAGGGAGAAATTACAGAGTCATTAATTTATCACACTAGCCCTATGGCCATGTGTGATGCAAATGATCCTTTATTTCTCTGTAAAGGATATTCAGACCTTGGATTCCTGCAGGATGAGGTTTCTTGATAGGAGTTGAGACAGAGGCCTTGCTATCTCAAGGCAAATGTACATCCTGAAAAAAGCATTTCACATTCAATGAGTTCAGCTCCTCATTGGTCCCTGTTGCTGAGGTGACTTAAAGCCACAGTGAAAATATGTCATATTATTCAGAGCAGAGATGGCTGAATACGTTTGGGTTGCATAATTTACTCTGAGCATTCTGCAGTCATATTTGAATGCATTATTCACTGGATTTCCCCTTCCTCTCATCACTCATCCAGTTCATGAAGTAAAAAAAATTGGGATTATATAATATAGTGTCAACACATTTCAGAGAATATTTCATGCAAAATAATTTTATATTTTTTTTTGCTCAGGTTTAATAAACTCACCAGGAAAAGAGGAAAGAAAAGCTCATATAAGGTTTTCCTGCTCCTTAGATACTGAGGATGAAGGGCAAATGATAAAGGAAAGAATAGCCCTGCTTCATTACATTACGAAGATGGAGTATTCTTCTTGTCATGACAATATGTCAGCATTTAGCCAGGAGACAGTGCATGTGATAATGCAGTGTAAGTATCATTCTGTCTGTAGGTTTATTGAGAAAGTTCATTCACGTCTCCTCAGGGAAGTAGTGGATTCCCAAACATCGGGCACTTTTAAGATTCAGCTGGACAGGGTGCTGGGCCATCTTGTCTAGACTGGGCTTCTGCCAAGAAAACTTGGACCAGATGATCCTTGTTGTCCCTTCCAACCTGTTATTCTATGATTCTAAGATTCGACGATCTGACCAACATTGGACTTTTTCCAATATTTAAATAGATCTCCAGGATTATCTGTGGCAGACTTCATGCTCCCTGGTGAACCTTGAGGTGATTCATCTTAACATTTTGCTTTGGCACGTGTGGTGTTCTGTCCTTAGCACATAAAATGTACCTATAGGCTTCACAAGGAAAGAGATGGCCCGATTTTAAAGCCTCTGAGGTTTTATAGTGGACTCTGGCTTAGATCCTAAAATTAATAAGCATGAGGTAGGACTAGAGCAGCATCTGTTGTGTGCAGTGCAACACTGGAATGGAAGGTGGTAGGCAGAGGACAGAGAGATCTTCCTGAAAGGCATCACTGCTGTTTTTCCTCTTTTGTGTGCTGCTGGGGGAGCAGTTTAACAAGCAAAAACATGCAGGCAAACAGTGCAACAGATGGTGCAACCTACTATTGAGGAAACATTTCGAAGGGTAACAAAATATGGTTGAAACCAGCTTACAGTTTACACACTGAATGCAAAACTGAACATGCTGTTTTCAGCAGGCTGTAGCTGTTTTCATTTGTTGATGCCAAGTGCTTTGGGGAACCGCAGCTCCAAAGTGGTTAGTGCAGCAGCAGGAATCCCTGTACTGTATAGGCTTGACTCAGCTGGGTAGGTAGGGTAGGACTGTAATCTTATCTGCAAATGGGCTGTTGTGTAAGCAGAGGCATCTCTCAGGGATACTTCCAGTGCAGTGTCCTACAGTTTGTTCTCTTTGTCTTTCTGTCTATGTACCAGGAATAACTTCTAAACCCAGGAGATTTTGATAAATATACAGAATGGTAAGGAAGATCTCAGAAAAAAACAAAAATCCAGGAGAAGCTGTAGTTTCACAAGAAATCATACAGTATTTCAATGGAGAGAAAGGCTAGAAAAAAACCTGTTTAAGACCTTTTGCTGAATTATGAAGTCTTTATTCACTCTAAACACTGTGTAAGGATAAAGAAGAGGCAAGCACTGATCATTAAGCACACATCAGAGCTTCAGGAACAGGTAGGGGCAGAATCAGAACAGACGGTACAGAACAAAGTGTAGCTAGGAAGAGAAACTAGAGGAAATACTAAATCATTCCTTGGGTTAGTAGCAATAGAAGGCTCAAGGGAAAATGTTAGGCATTTATTCAGTGCAAAGGACTAGTTATCACTAAATGATATAAAGAAAAATGAAGAGGTAAAGGATGCTTTTATTTCACTGTTCATTATAAAGGTTACTTAGACAAGTGGCAAACTTATTAATGGCAACAATGGATAACAGCTCAAGCTAGAACAGAAACAGATCATGTTTGTCAGTATTTTGGTTTTCTGTTTGTCTTGGCTTTCTGATCCTGGTATGGGCTGAAGCCATCTCAGAAACATTAGCAGTTGTCTTTGAGAACTTGTGGAGGACATATAAGATACTACTGGACAGGAAAGGAGCAATTTTAATGTGTAACTATAGAAAGAGAGGAGATAACTAGGAGGACAGTAGTATCAAAGATGAATTTGCCGATATAGATATCTTGTCAAGTGAATCTAATTTTCTTTTATGAAGGAATAAGGGGTCATGTAGACAAATATGAAGAAATAATCATTTATCTTGTTTGCAAGACATTTTGACACTACCTTACACTGCATTCTTGTAAGCAAACTGAGGAGACATATCAAAAGTGAAATTACTGTTGGAGAAGAGTGTAAAATGGCATGCAACCAGGCAAAATTATCAGTTGTTTCCTGTCCAGCTGCAAGAATAGTTCCTTTCACTGAGTTGTTAATGACATGAACTACATAACTAAACCAAGACTATGTTTATTAAATACATAGATGCTTATACATAGAAGCTTATAGAAACTATGTCAGAGGACAAGACTAAAATTAAAGATTATCTTAATAAAGTAAAGAAACAGTCTGTGGCAGGATGCAAACCCTCCTCTCTCCCCCTCCCTCCTTCAGTATCTCCCTCTCTCTCTGCTGTTTGAGGCTAACAGCTTCTTTTGTTTGGCCCCAGAGCACCCTGGCCAGGGCCATTAGGAGAAGGGAGTGCCGAGGCGCCAGTGAGCCGCTGGGTGCCCGAGGCCAGTGTGGGGGATGTTTGGAGGCCTCAGGGGCACCCACAGCCAGTGTGGGGGTGCAGAGAAGCTTTTGGAATGCCTACAGTCAGATCTGATCAGCCTATAAAAAACTCCGCACATTGTTGCGCGTCTCTTGGAGCACGAGCAGGATGCTGCCGCGAAGATCCCCCTCGGGAGGGAGACTCCGCTTGCCTTGCCACCACGGCTGTGAGTAAAACTTCTCCTCGCAGAATTGCGAGTGTATTTATACTTTCCATGCACGTATGCACGTGTAACTTTCCGTGATCAATATAAGCACATGTAGAATTAATCCCTGCATAATCGCCGGTGTATTTTCATCCCATGCTTCCACATAAGCACCTATAACTTTCTATGCATATTTGCACGCGTACTTTCCATGCTTAATACAAGCACGTGTAACTTTCTGTGCACATTTGCATGTGTAACTTTCCGTGCTCAATACGAGCATGTGTGTAAATTATTTCCTCGCACAATCATGAATGTATTTTCCTCCCGTGCTTCCACATAAGCACGTGTAATATTCCGTGCACAT
This sequence comes from Nesoenas mayeri, assembly GCF_963082525.1. Classification (NCBI taxonomy): domain Eukaryota; kingdom Metazoa; phylum Chordata; class Aves; order Columbiformes; family Columbidae; genus Nesoenas; species Nesoenas mayeri. Next base: position 203,272,324 of record NC_137541.1, read on the forward strand.
TTGCACGTGTATTAACCCTCGCAGGATTGCGAGTGTGTTATTAATTTACCCTCGCAGAATCGCGAGTGCACACTTTCTGTACTCACTACGAGTATGTGTATCTCTTTAAAATAATCCCGCACCGTGTTTAGGCAAGTGTGTACTCTTCCCGGACTCAGGGACGACTCCGGCATTGTTTTGGTGAAGCCACGTGCATGCACACTGTGGACCGCCTGCTGTATTAGTTGCTTCCCCTTAATAATTTTCCTCAACTGATATCCAAACCTGTATTTAAGTCACTTTTGGAGTGCTAAAACCCCTGTTTCTCACTGGTTTAATAAAAGTTGTTTTGGACCCTGTTGTCCCTTAAACTAACCTCAGGGTGCCTCTGTGACACAGTCGGAAAGTAATTAGGATACAGGGACAATATTCCACCTATTCTTAATAGAACTTAGACCTAATTAATAACAATAAAACTTCACTCTTTAAAATTGACCAGAGGCTGAGAACTGCAGGGAAAGGGACAGCTGCAATAGTGAACAGAGATTGAGTGAAATCAGAAGAACGAAAATATTGAAAGGCTTAGAGAAGGGGAAAGATGAACATTCTGAAGTAATCCAGAAATATCAGCTATAAATAAACACTAGCAAATATATTAACAATCTATTTTCAAAAGGAAATGAATGCTGAAACTCATCAAACACAGGCTTAAGTATCAGCAGTCCTGTTTTAAAGCAGAGGAATGGATAAAATAACAGTTTCAGGTTTTACCACATTCCTTCTATATTTTCTATTTATTTTATGGATTTTATTTATTTAAATGATATATTTTTATTATTATAGTTTTCTATTGAATTTTGTAGAATGATCTGTAAAGTACATTGGAACTGATGAATCTTAGTCTACTGTGGTTTCAGTCATCTGATGCTGTTTTTAAAAAGTGTTTATTTTGACAATTTTCTGAGCATTGCTGTGCTTATTTTGTATTGACAGATTCTCACAGGGCAGAATGTCACTAATTGAATCTAATGAATATGGCTGGAGACTTATGGTAGACTGGAGGCAACAGAGAAAACAACAGATACACATCAAGACTTCTGTGGATATTAACAGCAGGAATATGTCCATCAACAGAAAATTGCACCATGGCTACAATTTGCATATGCAAATACCAGGAGCTTTGGAGAATTGATATAATAACAGCAAGTGTGCACTCTAGGAGACCATGATCTTACAGATTTATGATCAAGTTACTTATATGACAAGAGAAGTAGAAAACATAATGTTACAGAAAAAATGTGTAGTGACTTTGAATGCTCAGAAGGATCTGACAGGAACTGTTATTTCAGTTTTATTCTGGATCCCTTTCTGAAAGAGTTGTGTATGACTTCCACATTGATAAAACTGTCCTAAGAATGTGATTGAGTAACTATTGTTATTTGATCCCCAAGACATATGTTACTAGAAAAGAGTAAATACAGAGACTTCCTTTTTATTGATGATATTTTGGAATGAAAAGAGCTTGGTGTTACTCAATGCAGTTACCAGAGATCCACAGAGTTTTGACTTCCACATGGTAGAAATAGTTAAATTGGTTGATTTTTAGTTATCTCCCTCAGTATTCCTACTTACAGAATATTTTTTCAGCTCGATGAATGAAGGAATCATTATGAAGGCATCAAGAAGAGATCAGGACCAGAAGGGATCATTAAAATAATCATGTGTTGGGTGCTTTGCCATTTATTGAACTGAGTTCTCTCTATGGAGAGAGGAGGAAATAGCTGGAGATGCTATGGCTATGTCTCTATAGCTAAATAAGAAAGGCATAAGCACTAAACCCTCCCCTGCGTGTCAGCGGTCATCGACTGTTTTGTGTCCACACAATTTTATGACAGCCCTACAGCACAGACAGGTTGGGTCTCCCCTATGAACAGGATGCTACAAACGCCTTGGTCATGGGTCTTCTCTGAGCCCCATGTGAGTGTCGTAGTCTACTCAAACACTAACAAAAATATTAAGCAAAACTAAAATTGAACTTTTTAATAATTCCTTTTTCTTTTAGCAGAATATTATTGCACAAAGCTTGATGCTACTTAGGAATGCTAGATTCCTAATTAAGGGGTTTGTGTTCATAGATATTTTTTTCTTCTGTGCCCAGTATTTCCCTTTTTCAATCACAGGGAAGAAAATAAAGGAAAATGCATTGACATAAGGTGATTAATCCTCAAATCTAAGAGAAAAAAAAAAATCCAATTTTTTGTGTTTAATGAAGTTATTTATAAGTACTTCAGAAGGCTGGTTGGTTGTGTGATTTTAGAAACACATCATTCAAGTTCTTGTGATACTTATTGTGTGCAATGCAATACTGCACAGTTTAACTGTTCAGTCTGGGATTGAACAGACAGTGGCTGTTAGAAGGTGGAAGCTTGTTCAGAAAATAAACAAGGCTATGCACCAGTCTACTCAATAACAAGAAGAAAGAGTTAGACCATGACATAGCCATTGAAAAAATCAGTAGAAAGTGCAGTACTGTGAAAAAAACCTAACTTTATTAATATTATACATGGAGAGCACTTCAGATTTACTGGATACAATGAAATGGGATGAAGTAGTGAATGAGAGATAGACCTTTCAGAGAAAAACTATGTGTTCATAAAGATTATTTTGCTAATAAACACAAAAATAAAACTGACCAGTGTGAGTGTTCTGTTTGAAAAGGTTATAAACAAGACCAGGAGAAGGCAATAACTTTTTCTGAAACCTAAAATATCACAACACAAACATAATAACAATGTATATTGATTGCAGTTTAAAAGTGTGAGAACGTGTTAAAGCAAGATTAAGGTAGTAAAGATACAAAAACTTACATCCTCTCTTTGAAAGAATTGTAGTGTTGTTTAGTCAGAATTTTGGCATGTAGAGGATAAATTCTGCTCAACCATCAGACTTCCTGGTCTGCTTCTGTCCACCTGCTATCCATCCCTTCATACTGTGATACAAACTCCTCAGGGCAGTGAGCATCTTTTTGTTCATATTTCTACAGTGCAAATGCTGCTTGTTCACCATTACTTTTTTGGATCAGTATCTTACAAATAAAATATACATGATAAAATTATCAAAGCTGAGTATTTCCAAAGACACAGAAGGCCATGCTTAAGGCAATCCTGAGATAAGTGGTTAAATAAATCTTTTATCTTAAAAAGGAAAAGGAAGTCTTTTAAACTAAAACTGAGTGTTTCCGTAAGTGATAGAATGTATTGTTTTGAATGCCTGATTCCGATGTACCTCTGCTATGAATAATAAATATGACTCACTGAGCCTCATAGGTACCCCTGCAATGCAAGTAATAGTGAAAAAATATTGGGAATGTAACAAGTTCTTGAATGACAACTTAGTATTTGTCAAATAACATCCTGAGATAACAGCTGATTGAATTTTGATACACTGCAGTCCTGTGTGAATCCTATTCCTGATTCTGTACAATCTAAGATGATAGTATATGGTCCATACATACTGCTATCCAATAGAGTTGGGATTTTCACAGTTCCTTAGTGGCTCATGCTAAGTATTAAATTGACATAACATGTGCTAAAACCACTTCCCAGGACAAAGCACATAATGCTCAGACTTGTTATTCTTAAGGTTTTTCCCTTTCCCTTAAATCGAAGCTCAAGCCTGTTTTACAGGAGCTATAGGGCACCTGTTATTTTTAAAGCACTGTGCTGAAGAGCAAAGATACAGAGCAGACAACCAAAAGGGTCAAACAGATTCTGCAGCAGGGAACATATTTTTGTGTCTGTGCTTCAGACAAACTCCAGACATCAGATATCCGTAAGATTAACTCCAGACACTGAAGAGCTCCTAAGCCTGTGATTTGTCTGTAGGAAAGATACTGGGAATTTTGATAAGAGATGGGGATTAAGCAGCATTTCAGAAATGTTTAGTATGATAAAGAATGGGCTTGAGTTCAAAAGTGGGCAAGAGTTTCGGAGGAACTCTTTGAGTTATCAAGTTCTTTGAGACCATTTCTGAGTAAAGAGATGAGGGTAAAACAGACAATTTATTCAGATTTCTGTGAACGGGTTGATATTTTAATAGATAAAAGATTCTATCCCTCTCCCCCACACTACTATTTTTGTTTAAAAAATAATTGCTAATAGGACTCTTTAAAAAATCTAAAGAGATTGAAAAATGACATTTTTAGAAGGTTAGAAGAAGGTTCTTAAGGAAGATTTGGAAGAGTAAGCAGTGGTGCATGTGCACAGAACAATGTTAGTCGTTCTTTCAGATTTTACCTGTAGGTATTATAAACATTTTCTTAGGCAGGAATAGGACGCAGTGAAGTCAAAGGCACCTGCATATGTCATCCTCTCTGAAGGATGAACTGAGCATACTGGGTGGCCATGGCCCTGCCACCTGCGTACCCAGTACACCAATGCCTTCCCTGGTCTTACCTACCTGACTGCTGGAGGACCACTCCAACAGTGGAGCTACAGGAGAGGGGAACAGGAAGAGATGCAGCTTAACTATTTTGTCTTTATCCTCAAGGCTATGAAGTTACTTTTTACCTATGTTATTGAGAAGTCTTAAACCATCTGTAATTCTGCTTATGCTCCTCTTTGAGCAGAATGTCACTGAGCACTGCAGTACCAAGGTCAAGGATAACAAGATCTGGAGAAAGTCAGGATTTATGTGCTGAGGTCTTGCAACAGAGTGAAGTTGACTGCATAATGAATACCCCAAGTACTGTGATCTTGGTCTCAGCACCCCTACCCCTGTATCATTATGGGTAGCAACGTCAGCGATGCAAGACACCAGTTCTGGATATCTCATTCTGAGCTGGAGACAAAAAATCTAGCTTAGGTGACGTTCAGCATCAGATTAAGAAATCTGAATCTAAGCATCCCCCATGTAGCAATTTACACTTATCTAAAGTCTCCAGTGGGTATGGCTAATGGAAGTCTTGATTTGGTTGTCTGCACATAGGCATATAATATCAGTTGAAACACACTAAGTGTATCAGCTGGACCCCATGCTTTACTCCACAATGACAAATGTCTCACATAGAACTTGTGTCATAGCTGCCAGGATTATACAGATGTCTTTAAGCCTCTGTGAACGGTTAAATAGCACTAGGAACGTATATTCAGGCAGTTGTTTCACATCCCTAGTCAGTACAATCAATGGAGTCCAGAAAGTGATTCATCTGTCTGATCAAGTGTAGGTGTCTATATTGATGGTAGTTGGAGCTTACATGTAGACTCCGATGCTGTAGACATCTGAAGTCAACTGCCCGTACCTGGCATTGAATCTCATCCCTAAAATTACATGAGATTAATTTCTTCCACAGAGGTAAGAATTCAAATATCTTCTCAGCTTTGTCACTGACCTAAGCAATACCAAGAATGTAAATTTGACTGTACTTGAGCAAACGGATTCTGGCAAAACCTCTTTAACATACAAGTAGATGGAAAATATTAGCTTTGTCAGAGATACCATCATGAACGTTTACCCTTATTATTATTTTATAATAAATTACTATAAAAACACATACTACTGTTATTTTATGTTTGAAATTCACTGTTTTGCAGAACTCTATTTTGGCAGTGCTATCGAGGCATTACAATGGGAAATCCCATCCTTTTGTATAGTATAAATTACTATTGACTGTGTAACTTCACATTAAGTGTTTTAGATGCATTCAGTGATCCCTTAGAGATCTGATGTGATTTACTGAGAACTTAAAGAAGTAGTTCTTTTCCAAAATAACAATGATTTTTTTTTTTTTTCAAAGTTTAAGATAAAAACAAGAATGGAATGTAGACTGGTGCAGTGCTGCAACAGAGGGAACAATTCTAGAAAGAACTGATGCAGCTGAATAAATGGGAGTCACTGAGCAATGACAAAAAATATGAATTAGTATTTAAAGAGGATAAAACAGAAGAGAGACTATTAAGAAGACCATCTTACTGTTGCCTACAGATAACATGCTAAAAAAATCTGCAGATGATGGCAAGAAATAGTAGAAATAGAAGCAAAAAAAGAGATACTCGTGTCAGCTTCCTGGAGGGTCAAGTTTGGAATACAAATTATCAAACCATCTCTGTCTAGAAAATAGGGCAATAGTAATTAAATAAATTTCTAAGACTTGACTCTACAGACATTGCTTAAACAAGACCCCCATTGAAGTTAATCAGAGTGTTGACCATATAATCATGCAGCCCTGGGCCTTCAGAGGGAGTTTACTATGTGCCAAGGTCCAACCTCATCTGCCCTATTGGCTAAACAGGAATTCCTCAAAATTGCCCTTGTAGAATCTGTTTTTATCATTGACTCTCTTCAGTCCAAATATTTTATCTGAGGTTTTTGGAAACATATACAGTGTTCATGACTATCTGTGCAGTTCACATGCTGTCATCTCAAGTACCTAAAAAATGCCTGAAAATAAGACAGTGTGAGTGCATTTGAAGAGAGGTTGAGGCAGGTATATTGAAGGACTGCAAGGGATGAACATGAACAGGAAAAACAAAAGGTGTACTCCTGTCTGAGCCCTGTATTTGCCTCCATAAGAAGACAATGGAGTTTCTACCTGACCTGCCATGTCTATCTTGGTGGGGAGGTGGTTCAGGCAATCAGCACAACAAATAGGTTATACATCCTCAGGTGAAAATGTGGCCTGAGAGCTTGGTCTGAACTAATGATTCCCCTGAGTTCACATACTCTTTTAATCATCATTAGAAAAGTACTTCTCTTTCCAAAAGTACTATTTTTGTAGCCTTAGGATAGAGTTGTTTTGCTTACAAAACATTCAGTGAACATTCTCTGACAGTTTCAAAACAAAACAAGCTTGGAAAAAAAATTGTTACAATGTATCACCATCAATTTTAAAAAACAATACATTTTTTCTGGTCTCCAACTCAAGTGCATTTATCCCGTTGAGGGATTTCTTTTATTATTCAGCTGTGACTCACTGAATGCATGGCAGAGCCTTGTTTCGACAAATTTATTGAAGCTGAAGAAGATGTTAAAAACAGACAGGCACCTGGAAATGCCAGAAGTGGGAAAAAGAGCAAATAGAATTTATTTCAAGGGGAGCCATGGCATAGTCCCTTATTCCCCCTGTGTATAAAACAAATATAATCATTCTCCTACTCCTCTACTTCCGCTCTTTTAAACTTTCATATGTGTTCAGAGCATAAAGTTTATTTATCCATCTGGTAATAACATTAATAGCCTTGAAATGCATTTTTGAGAAAACTGGCAGGAGATGTTGTTAGCCTTCTGATACACTGATTAAGCTATTAACTTTCCAGAGCCATACTCCCTAACTGTAACATTTGCATATGGATAAACTAATTAGTGAGGAGGGGGAATTGCATTTAACCAGACAGGAAATTTATAGATTTTCATTTCCTGGCATTAGTATCAGTAACTATTGTGATAAAACTTTCAGAAGAAATACAGGGAGCACCTTTTGAAACAAAATTAGTGTAGCCTACCATCTGGATGCAGATGAAGTTTTGGTATGTTGTGCTAACCCATGTGAATGTTTTGCCTGATGAATTTAATGTTGGATCCAGATATGCAATAGATGAAATTGGGAATTCTGTGGTGGCCAGAAATTCTGATACTACAAAGCCCTTAAGTACATGAATAATCCAGTCTTTCTACAATAATGTCTTTAAGTACATATTTAACTGTTATTGTTTTCAATGAGGTTTAGCCACATGCTTAAAGTTAAGCACATACTTACATGCCTTGCTGAACCAGAGATGTATTGGATAAATTGGCCAAATCTCTCTATTAATAGGAACAGAGAATGCTCACAATCTTAACATTTGGTGTCTTAGTAAAACATCTGGTTTTTACCTATTCATGCTTATGTCTACACTGCAACCTCCTACTTGTACAGCTATCAGAAACAGACATGTGATAAGGTGCAATCTTTGGCCAAGGCAACAAAACCCTTTAATGTAGTTGTAGCTATATTGACAAAAATGTCTTCTCTTTGCCCATGTAGCTTGTTTCACTAGCAAAATGTGGAATAAAACACCCAGCATTCAGGTTTGCCAACATAACTTAGTACATGTTGAAAGGGTTTTGTAGCTGTCATGTGCCAAGGTCTTTATGATCAATAAAGTGCTTTTAAGTGGGAAATTAGCTTCCATAGTTTTAGGTTTTAAAATATTTTGGAAGACAATGGAGTAGCTAAGTAAAGGAGAGAAAAATATTCTGTGTTATTAGATAAATACTCAATGTTCTTTAAAATTGTGATGCTGGTCCTGTGTGCAGAAATAATTCTGGATGAGCTGCAGTGAGTCTAAAGAGATCTAGAAAGGCATTTGGTACATCTAAATGGTCAAAAAAATTAAGGATGGTTTTGAATATCAACCTAGAGGGGGAAGATTGCATCAATTATGTGTTTACTGTCTGATATATGTATTAGGTGGGTGAAGAAATACTGCTATCTCTTTATACCTAACAAGTGAACAAACCTGAAAGTAGTTACTGAGTTCACTAGAAAAACCTGATTTGGGTAATAACTGGGGAATAATCTCAATGAGATTGATACATTTGGAAGTTCAGCACCTGTCCCTAACTAGCTGTCCAAAATTCCTCTAAAGTCAGTAGTGGGTGCAATGAGACGACCTCTCCTGCAGATAAGTCATTCTGTGTCAGACAACTCTTGAGAGGTGGGATGAACAGTCATATGAAAATGCCAGTCTCTCTTGGATGAACACAGAGAAATAGAGAAGCTTGCTTTAACTAAAAACCTGACTTTCAGAAATACACATACTCATCACATTCATTTTTCTAGTGTATTTTAGAGTCTTTGAGATCTGGATGTTCAAAATCCCCTAGTGGGGCAAAATCTCAGCAGGTGAGCAGAGTAGGGAGCAGAAACCAGAGCTTTCTAACGTGCTCCTCAGTCTTGCATGATACATGGAGTAAGTCTCTGGAATGTCCTGCTACATACTATTGACACAGTCAATAGCCCCAGAATAACAAAAGTGAAGGTATTCTGGCCTGTTTTTCAATTTAATGAAAGATACATTCTGGGAATTTTTCATTTGACAGAGGGTGGTGAGGTACAGGAACATGTAGCCCAGAGAAGTTGTGGATGCCCCATCTAGTGGAAGATGTCCCTGCCCCATGGCAGGAGAGTTGGAACTAGGTGATCTTTCAGGTCGCTTCTAACCCAAACCATTATGTGATTCTGTGATGATTCTATACATTACCTTCCAGGGAAAGGGTTTTATAGAAGCAAGGTGTTATTCTAGATGCATTTTGTATTGGACGCATATTTTCCTGGTTATATTAAAATATTTATTAATAGGCTTGATTAATACTTTAAATCAGATTCTACTGGCATAGCCAGGAACACTGCGCTGGTGCTAGCATGTGTGTCACAGAGTCAGCATCACTGCCATAAGGTAACTTAATTGAAAAACCATGTAACATGGGAAAAAATACCGGATCAGAACCTTTGGATTTATTACTATTTTTATTGGTTTTGTAAGCAAGAATTCTTCATTACATTTTCTTACTCTACTGGTACCACAAAGAAATTTTAAAATTATCTGAAGACTTAGGAAAGGCACTGTAGGTTGGACTATGTTATATACAGGAAAGAAATCCATACTTCTAAAATACCGCTATTCTTGTTCCAGCATCAATATTACTTTCTGTGAAAGTTTCCTTGGTTTTGAGATCACCGAATCCTGTGATCCTACATTAATTAATGCTACATGGACCAAAATAGAAAAGAAGTAGTTTGGGGCTATTTTGGATCTGATGAAAGATGATATTATGGAAATTGCCTTCACAGTAAAAGGTTTTCCAGAAATAAGTGGTTATTCTGTGTATATGCTTTGGACTGGAGGCATATTTTCCAGGCACCTTGCCTGGTTATACTAAATATTTATTAATAGGCTTGATAAATTATTTCTGTCAGCTAGGTTTTATTTCCTTGCTGCTATATCACAGCCTCTAGCAGGAAAAATTCCAAACTCGGCCAAGTGCTGAGCACCCGTCTCTCCAGCTTAGGTCAGGGCACTGTTCTGGTTTCATCAATGAAACCTTCGTGGATGGGAGGTGGACAGTGACTTTGATAGTGTTGTTTGAAATTCCCTCTAGTGTCAGTGGAAGAAGAACGAGGCCTTGGTGTTACGTCTGTACCCTGAGGAAGGGTGGTCTCCAGATGGCTGTGCAGATGGTACGTTACACCTGCCACAAGCATCCTGTCTACATATCTGCCTTATGGGCTTTCTGTGGGGTGCTGGCAGACAGCCTATCTGGGTGTGCTGCAACGTGTGACTTCATTTGAATGGAATAAATACATGGAGACGAACTATTTCAGGGGTGTGAGCTTTGACAGCACCTTGACTGGGTACTTTTTAAATTATTATTATTATTTTTGTTTCTGTACAGCCTTTACTCTGGTCATGAAGATGTCCTTGATACTGTCCCTGCAGATATCTCCAGAGGACTTCTCTCAGGTCAGCATGTATAGGGTGGATACATCAATTTATAGTTTGGCCTATTTTTCCTAGTCAAAAATAGTTTGACACAAGTCTCTCCAAGTTGTTACTCTCAGTAGTCATGCTTTTTCATATTAATTTGAGAATGTGTGGCCTTAGAATGACTTGGACACTACTGGTGGTTTTTCTTGTTAATGATCTGGATTTGAATCTGATTAGTAGAGTTTTAGAACAATGTCAATGTGGTGTATTCAGAATCTGTGCTTCAGAAAGGCCAAAAAAAAGTATTTAAAGGATATGTGTTTTCAAAGCCTTTTTTTTTTTTCAGAGAGGTACTTTTTCATCATAGTAATGGGAATGGCAAAAGAATGATTGGAACTGTATTTCTGGCATCAAAAGGTAGTTATAAGAATACGATCCAGACAGCTGCATCATATTCAAATGTCATTTAGGCAACATTATTAAGTCAGTTTTTATAATAGCTCAATCGGTTAGATTATCGTGGAGTAATTCAATCACTAAGAACAGGGCTCTTAACTCTTGTCAGAGCAAATCTCTGATATTGATCTCCAGAACAAGAGGCAAACAACAAAAAGACAGAGCAATCATCATACAGTGTGGAATATTTCCCAGGTGGCCTCATGGACCTTTCCAGGTACAACACAAGTATTTATATTTGAAGGACTAGCTCATATTCAGTCAGACCTATAGCTGAAATCAATAGAAATTTTCTCTATGTAGATCTTTAGTGCATAAGGCATCTGGTCCATGCCAAATACTGCTGCATATTTTAATAGAGGCTTGAAAGGCGGAACATCTAAATTCTGGTTCTGCTTGGATTTTTGACTCCATGGATAGTACTCAATATGTCATGCACACATCCCACTACTAAAAAGAGCCTGTTTTTTTTTTTTTTTTTTGCTTAAAGAAAGGCACCAGTGCCATTTGAGACACTCTGAGATATCCCAGACAGCTGCATGTGAATAGCAGATAAGGTCTGAGGAAGACCATCTCCTGGAGCAACAGGTAGAGACCAGGCAAGATTTCCTGGGGTATGTCATAAAAACATGAAACACTTATGTTAGGTAATCCAAATCAAGTCCTGAATAACTGGCTGAATGGGATTAGTACTTCCTAAATTTAGCTGACTGAATGTTAACTATATAGCCTAAATTATTATAGTAGTCCAAATTTGTGAAAAAGAGAGAAATAGCTTTCGCTGTGATTCATTCCATCTCTTTTAGCTCTGTTACAGGACAAGATGAATCTCCTGGAGTAGATTGTGCATCTACAAGAGTATTGACCATCAGTATTGTTTTGATATCTGGACGGCTGGGGTTGAACTGATTTGCCCACACATCTACTGGCATTGAGAAGCACAAGTATATCCTTCTTTGCCTTCAATTTTAATCAGTCTAGTAGGGCACAGATCTCTTCTAGGTCCTGTGACATTTCTCCCATGCAGAAGTCTTTGATACCCTAGGACCTTCATATGATATTATTGACTGCATGGACAACTATATCTGCCTCCTGATGTTTGGGGAAATAAAACCAACTTCTGCTTTCTGATTTAAGGGACATACTATAAAAAGACTCATTTTCAGAGGATTAGCACTGGATATCATAAAGAAAAAAAACAGATACTCAGCAGATATGAAAATCATACTATTTTGTTTAGGTTTAGGTGTTTAAATCTCTGGATGTCTGGTGAAAAATGAGAGAATTGTTTATGGTGATAACTGTGAAAATGTGTACAATTTCTATAGTTTGGTATTCCCAGAGGAAGCTTCTCTGTTCCTGTGGAATTGCTTTCTGTGCCAAGAAATACTTGAACAGGGTATTTTGTCACTCTAAATTGTCATTACTGTACTGGTAGCAGAAACTAATTAATTAATTGGGATAATTAAAGGTGCACTTGGGATATAAATGAACATTTTCACTAATGTAGGAATGTGTTATTGATTCAGGAACTAAATTTTCTGCTGGACAACTGTGGGAAAGACAAGATGACAGCATTAACATTCCTTTTACAAGCTCAGTGAGATTTTTCTGCAAAAGCATCAGTGACAGTTATAAGCTCTGTTTCAGAACTGCTCTTTGGATTTTTTGTTTGTTTGTTTATTTTCAGTTAAAAAGACTACTAAAGCTAGGCCTCCATTTGTTTTGCATTCCAATCTAATCTTAGCAAAGTATTTTAACAAGGTTAGTAATTAACAGAGCTGGGTGACATGTCAGTCTTCAGTTTCACAGATTAACCTTGCAGACTTTTTCTGTTGAACTTTGCTCTCCCTGCCCTGACTTGTTCTAACCATATGTTTTATGATGAGCAGTAATAGCGATGGGACCCTGACTCACATTGACTGCAGATGGCTTGAGACTTTACTGATGTCCCTGTCCACTCCAACTCTGTGCCAGGGATTTATTTTTGAATACATGCTGGTGCTTCAGTTACTGTGGATAAACCCATCATTTTAGCTTGTATTCTTGAAATTGCAGTAAAAGGCTGGAAGGAACTAAATCTTCATGAAAGGAAAAAAACCGTTGATCCAGGAAACTTCAGGCTAGTAAGCCTCACCTAGAACCCTGGGGAGGAAGCAAATAATCCTGGAAAGGAATAGAATAGAATAGAATAGAATAGAATAGAATAGAATAGAATAGAATAGAATAGAATAGAACAGATTTCATTTGTAAGGGACCTGCAATGATGACCCAGTCCAACTGCCTGACCACTTCAGGGCTGACCAAAAGTTAAAGCATGTTTCAAGGGCATTGTTCAAAAGCCTCTTAAACACTGGCAGGCTTGATCAGCTCTCAAGGAAGCCTGTTCCAGTGTTGAAAAGCCTTTCTGAAAAGAAAGAAAGAAATGTTTCTTAATGTCAAGCCTGAACTTCCCCTGACACAGATTTGAACCATTCCCATGCATCTCATCACTGGATACCAGGGAGAAGAGCTCAGTACTTCCTTCTCCTCCTTCTCTGGAAGCTGTAAATATTTCCAAATGAATGGAAGACAAGGAGGTCATTTGGAGTAGTCAGCATGGATTTCTGAAGAAGAAATAATTCCTGAGCAACCCGAGAGCCTTCTGTGAAGAGATGACTAGCTGGGTGGATAAGGGGACAGCAGGTGATATTCTTTAACCTGACTTTAGAAAGGCTTTCAACACTTTCTCCTACAACATCTTCACTGACAAACCGATGAAGAACAGACTAAATAAGTAGGCATTGAGTTGGACTGAAAAGTGGCTGATCTGTTCAGTGTAAAGTGTTATGATCAGTGACACAAAGTCCACCTGGAAACCAGTCACTAGTTGTGTACCCCAGGGCTAGATACTGGTGTCAATACTACTTAACATCTTCATTAATGACCTAGATGATGGAAGAGCATGCACTATCAGTACGCTTGCAAATGATGCAAAACTGGGAAGAGTGAATTATACATAAGATGGTTACACTGCTTTTTGGAGGACCTGGACAGAATTCTTCCAAGAAGAATGTAATTAAATTCAGTAAAGGGAAATGCCAAATCTGGCACCTGGAGAGGAATAAACCCAGGCACCAATAGGCTGAAACCAACCAACTAGAAAGCAGCTTTACCATGGAGGACATGGGCATTCTGATGGACAAGTTTACAATGAACCAGCAATGTGCTCTCCTGTGAACCTAAGAAGCTTCACAGACTCCTATGATCTAGATACTGAATTACATTTATCTTTCAACTATTTTTAAAAGTTGTGTAATTAGTATTTTTGCAATAGTTAATTTAAAGAGAACCTCTTAATGAGATCTGACTATCTACCACAAATATTTTCTTCCGTCTCTTGTGCTAAATTTCTGTGCATATGCTATGTGGTAACAAATGTTAAGCAAATATCATAAGACATTCTCAATCATTGAATTTTTATTCAGGAATTTTCTCATCAGAAGCCATAGACTCATAGAATAATTTGAGACAGAAGGGACCTTTAAACGTCATCTAGTCCAACCCCTGATCTCAAGCTTAATGTTTGAATGAACAGAAATGTAACATGAAACCTATAAAACAGTTTTAGTTATTAATACTCAACAACAAAATGAATAATTACCTGAAAACTTTCATTTCTACTAAAATCTGCATAAGTTGTCAAGGATAGGGCCCAGTTTGAAATAGGACTCATCATACAAAACTACTGGGATGAAACAGTTAATATGTGAGCTGGACTTCTACATTCCCAATATAGTAAGTGGAGAACTAGGGCTCAGCTCACTTACTCACAAGTAAATGCCTTGAGCCATTTGAAAACTCTTTGTAAAACATTGGCTTAATGTTACAACTTAAAACGTATTTAGCACTAGGTATTTTTTCCAAAACCAGAATGAATCTAAGGTTAACTTTGCTCACATATGTGATGAAGTGTGAATGCTTTGATATTTTGATTCGTAGTATGAGCAGGGATTTCAGGACAGCTGGTGGCAGAAAGAACTAGCGGTTGTTTATATCAATAAAGGTTATTTCACAGGTTCAAAGGGAAAGAGCAAGACAGTAATTTTTACAAGAAATGAATGTTTTCTTTTTCCTGTTGAATAGAGGAACAAAAGAGGAACAAAATAATAAAAACAAAGGAATAATGCAAAAAACTGGAAGGGGAGAATGATGTCCCTTTCAAAATCATAGATGCTGAGATGTGTTTATTTTTTTAGTGCATCCAAATAAACTGCAGTCTGATGTTTAAAGAAAGTTGTTTCAAAGAAAAGCACCTGTAGAAATTATATAGTGAATTAGTAAAGACAGCTGTAATACTGTTAATTTTCAGGGTGCGACTCTGCTGCCAAAACAGAGGTGGAAGTTCCCATAAAAAATTCAAGAAGCTCCATAAATAGCACTCCCAGCATGAAGGTGCTGTTGACAGAACAGGAGTTGGAATGACAGCCATGCAAAGTGCACCGTGGATACCCCAGAGGATTCGGAGAAAACCGAAACCGTATGGTTCCTGCTGAGGTGACCGGGAAAAGCAATTGGCTTCAAGCTGCATGGATGTGTTTGATAAACTGATTGAACTGGGAGGATCTGAGGACATGGGGGAGATTTCTAAATAAGATAAACGCTCTGAAAATGAAGGATGCTTGCATCTGTGCCCAGGACGCTGCTGTCACAGTCCTGTCAGTTTGCAGCTGCCTTTGCAGGTGCTGAATATGGTTCCCCAAGATAGATTGATTTGCATCCTAGGAAATAAAGCCTTAAGAGCACTTAGACACTGTTTCCTAAGCATTTCAGTAGCTTATACAAAGTACAAGTTTATTCTTGCTTTTAACATCTTTACTGTCATATCCACAAAGGAAACCAATGTACAGTTTACTTACTTTTCTTCCAAAGAAGAAGTCTTAATATGACTTGACAGTGTGATAGCTTTATAATCTGGTATTTTAAACCTGTGATATGTTTTGTGGGTCATAGCCAGTTGAAAACCAGGATATCTTTTTCACTTAATCTGGAAAAATCAACATCAGCTGCAAAGTAGAGATTACATAGCTTCAGAGAGGATATTCTAGAGGGTTTTTAGCTGAGATCTGTTTTAGACAATATTTTAGACAAGCAGCTGTCAGTCTGGAAACTGGCTCATATGTACTACTGCAATGAGTCTACATCTGATAGATCACAAACTGAATGCAATACTAATGTGTAACAGGGGCAAAACCTATGCTAAGAATAGGATTGAGGTACATTACGGTGGATAAAGGCAGATTAGCTGAAAGTGCATGGATTAGCAGATACATCAGTGATGAATGGAATCAAAATCTTTCAGGCTAATTCACATAGCACAGCTACTGAACATAGCACCTGCTCAAAGTGGCTGTAAGATGCTAACAGATGTAGTAACATAATAAGTGAAGAACCTTTGTCTGGTGAATTTTCTGCAGAATCTGAACAAGTGCCTATAGGACATGAAGTAAATTGCCAGTCCTGTGCATAGATATGAATGTTATTTTGATTATGAGAAGTATAAAAATAATGAATATTTCTTTTAGTGTTAATGAGTATTTTCACTCAGTTCTATTAAAAAAAAAAACAAAAACAAAAACAAAAGAAGACATAGACCTACTGTGAATTTTTAGATAATATTGATAGTTTAATATCTCTCAGGAAAAAGATAGTAGGAGGCAGATGCTAAGCTCTTTCATGGGACATTTTAGGGAGGAAGCCAATGTATTATCCAGTGAAGCTAGTTCTTCATAAATGAATCCAAAGATGTTCCCTAACATTGTGTGCACACTGGATTGATCTGACTACCATAATATAATAATTTCATTTTCTGCTTCACTCTTCCTCTTTGGTGCCTTGGTTTCTACAAAAAGAAAATTCAAGGAGGCAGGTCAGTTCTGATAAGAAAAATATACTGCAAGAGAACTAGAAATTCAAAACCTGTCCTGGCATATGAGTCTGGACACAGTCTGAGCTGCCCTCTGGAAGAGCTTCTCTTCTCTGTTCACTAGATAGAAAGCCTGGATTCCCAATTAACTATCAGAAGGTGGATGCCCAAAGTTAGACCATGTGGTTAGCTTTACAAATATGTAGTTCTGCTGAGAGTTTTACAGTCACATGGAAGATGATGGAACTATGGTGGAGTAAGGAAAGGAGAAGAAGTTGAAATGTTTTACCTGCGCAAATTTTTCAGGAGCTGAAGTTAGATACACTATCCTGTTAATAAAAAGCCAAGGTGTGAATATCAAATAAATAAATAAATAAATAAATGAAGTGGATTTTTTTTACTGTTAACAGAGTAAATAAGCCCCACAAATTGGAAAAATAAACACAAAAAATGTGTAACACCATTTTTCAACTTTTACTTCTAAGAGTAAAAATACGCTTTATTAGTGCTATGTATCTCAGTGTCCTATGATTTTGATTCCTTCACTGGTGTGGCCAAAAGCCATATTGGTGGAGATGAAATGGCTGAGTTGAGCATTGGCATGCTGCTTGACAGCCCTGTTAACAAATGCTGTTATTCTACATTATCAGGACAAAATACATCAGTAGGTGTTATATTGATTGCAGATGGCTTTTCCAAACAAATATATGAAGTTTACTAGCAGTTCTCTAGCCTTGTATAACTAAGCTTTACTTTAAAAATGTTACTCGTTAAAATTTTAACAGGAGTTTTCTTTGTATTACCTTTGCACACAGGTTTTCAGCCACTATTTTGAAGACTTGGGGAAATATACTCATCTCACTTGATCCTGTTCCAGTGCAGAGCCTGAGAGTTCTTGGAAACAGATTTTTGTGTCCGCATTTTTCGGAAATTTTTGCACTTTCTGTAACCCTGATTTTGACATTTTGTACATCTAAGAGTCAGAAGCAACCATTAAAATATTAAGTCTGATCTTGCAGGGTTTATTTGCCATCTTCAACCTATTTATTAAACTAGCTAGACTTTCTCTAACTACTCCTCTAATTGTCCTAACTCTCCAGTAAAGTCTTATGGGTATTTAGGTAATCTCATTAATCAGGGTTAGCACCAGTCATTTACTGCCATAGGTAGCAAATGTACTTTCACATTTTTAATACATTTTTTGACAAACTTAAAGAGCCATCTATGTTTCCTAAAGGTCTCCACTGAAATTCAGAATGGATATTGTCTACAGAGAAAAAATGTGTATGGATGGAATTTTTCAACCTCACAGTATCATTTACTGTCCTTTTTGAATCTTCGATCTTCATGCCATGTGTCACTCGGCTGTTTACATTGAAAAGTCAGTGAGTTGTTTAGATCTTTGAATATTCTTAAATAAAAACAGTAGTATGAGGTGTAGACATGATAAAATTACTTCAACTTAAAAAGTAACTGTGAATCATTTAAAACTATGCTAATGCTTATTACATTCCTCTTGGCACACACAAGATAATTCAACTTTCAGTGAAAGAGCATCATATTCCATTTGTTGTGGCTGAAGAGCTTGCATGGAGAGAGTCAGTGCAGCTGAGAAGACTCATGGCAGCTTCTTAAGAAGTTGTAAGAGTGTGCACAGCTTGCAGAGGAGATGCAAACGGATAAGAATGGGTCAGTGTAGTTAGGGACTGGCTATAAATCTCTGCTTCTGAGAGGGGAGTATCTTGAAAGGTACATGACACAATGATGAAGGAACCTAGGCAACGTGTTTTTGCCTGAATGCCATTAAGAGAGCATCACAACCTTCTCTTTTGTCTGCGTGATTACAGGCAGTTCAAGGCCACTCACCTCTAGAGATGTGAACACTCTAAGATCTCATTGTCTTCAAACTCCTGTTTGTCTTCCTTCCTGACTAGTTTTAATAAACCTGTTTTGTGAAAATCAAAAGACTGCTTTTCAACCTGTTGCATGCACTTCTGTTCACTGCTGAGGGAAGGGCTGTAACCTTGTTGCCCACAGCTGTGCTAAAATATCCTTGATCAGTCATCTTCTCATCAGCTCAAAGCTTCCGACACATCTTGGCTTTTAATTAAATTAAAATGGGAGGAAAAGTTCCCCTTTTATGTGCGTACTTCGAAAGGAACAATATCTTGCAAGTGAAGCGTACACAATGATCCTGTCTATTTACAAGTCTGCGAATTAGATGAAAATATAAAAAAGGAAACTTTGTTCTGATCAGAACGACAGTTTGATATGAAACAAAAAGGGTGGCTTTCTAAAACATTTCAAAAGATGGGATTTTCTGAACATGTGTTTGTAATAGAAATTCCCAGCCTACTTCCAGGGCTTTGTACAAGGCAAGTAAGAAAAATTGAATCAGTTGTGGGACCTGAATCAGAGTCTTAGATCCAGAGACTAATGAAAGTTGAACATATTTTGCAGTTTTCTGTGTAAAATAAAATTTAAAAAAATACTGGAGATTAATATATCCTCTTTAAAGACAGGACTCTGCTGCACACTCAGTCACTGTCCTCCAAAGAGGGGACTGGTTTTCTTTCTCTGACAGTCATCCGTGAATATAACAACCAGACTTAAATGAGCTGCACAAAACTATTTTCACACTATTTCCCTGTCCTTCACACACTGAATTTTCAACATGTGGCAGGACATACACAGGTGCATGCATTGGCTACTGAGGTTGGATTCACAATTAGGGGAATGCTTTTTTGTACCCTATAGGCCCAGCAGTGAAGATACAGGTTAGAAATTCACCTTGAGAAATAAATATACCCTGAATACTTTTCCTGCATCTCGTTAATAACTAATCATATAATACTATGGAAATTAAAAATAAAATAAAATAATAAAAAAAATGCTATGATAGGACCTCAAGGATCATTTGGTCCAAGTTTTCTTGGCAAAGACATGGTCTAGACAAGATGGCCAATACCATGTCTAGATGAATCTTGAAAGTGTTGGTGAATCCACCTCTTCTCCTGAGGAGACTATTCCAATCTCCATGTTCTTTGTATCCACCTTTCAAATATTGGAACATAGTGATAAGCTCTCCCCTAAGCCTTCTTTTCTTAAGGCTGAACAAACCCTCTTCTCTCAGCCTTTCCTCATATGGTGGCTTCCCAGTCCTCTGATGGTCTTTGTGGCCCTTCAGTGGACCCTCTCCAGCCTGTCTACATCTTTTCTGTATAGCAAGGACCAAAACTGGACATAGTGTTCCAGGTATGGCCTGACAAGTACTGAGAAGAGCAGGATAACTTCTTTAACTCTGCTGCTGATGCCGTTGCTAATGTAGCCCAGAATCCTGTTGGCTTTCTTTGTTGAAACAGCACACTGTTCACTCATATTGAGATTGTTTTCCACTAGGACCCCCAAGTCCCTTTCCACTAAGCTTCTCCCAAGACAGGTAGATCCCTGTGAGCCTGTGTTGCACTCCTGGATTATGTTTTCCCAGGTGCAGGACCTCACACTTGCCCTTGCTGAACTTCATGAGGTTCTTGTTAGCCCATTTTTGGTCTTTCTGCAGTGTGGTTCTCCCAAAGTGTCTACTTGCTCACTCACTTTGGTGTCATTGGCAAACTTCACCAGAGTTCACTTGATCACATCATCCAGATCACTTGTAAAGAAGTTAAACAGTGTTAGGCCCAGTATCAGTCCCTGGGGGAACCCACTCATGATAGGTTACCAGTTTGAAAAGGAGTCATTTACTACCCTCTGGGTATGGCCTGTCAGCCAGTTCCTCACCCACCCCACAGGCCATTTGTCTAGACCATAACACATCAGTGTCCGTAGGACACTGGTAGACAATGTCCACCGCTCACCCCACATCAACTGAGCACTTTACTTTGTCGTAGAAGGTGATCAGGTTTGTCAGACATGACTTGCCCCTGGTGAATCCATGATGGCTTTTTGCAAAATCACGTATTTTGATTGACTTGTGGTAGCCCCCAGGAGGATTTGTTCCATAACTTTCTAAGAGACTGAATATTGATGGGCCTATAATTTTCTGGATCCTTCTTTAAGACTTTCTTGTAGATGGGGGTGAAATTAGCTTTCTTCCAGTCTTCTGGGACATCCCCAAATCTCCACGACTTCTCAAAGATTCTGCAGAGTGGCCTCGCAATGATGTCAGACAGCTCTCTTAGCATCCACATTCATAACTAAGCTACCTAATATCATGCCTGGTTTGTTTTTTACCCAGTGTTTTCTTATAAATGGTACGGCCCAGGTAAGCTTCACTTAAACAATAGCATCCCCCACATTACTGGTGGTTAAAACCCATGTGGTGTCTCATAGATGAATTTAATTTGAATTTAATTGCATTTTCTGATAATGAGTATGACTCCTACCTCTGAACAAATGAAAAAACAATGTGATGTCATATTCTGCTGCATGGCAGAACACAGTTTTACACAGGCAGACATAAAATCTCAATTCAAGAGCTGCAAGCAATTAGCATCAGTACTACCACTTACTCATCAGTCAACAGCCAAGACTAGGGTGGAAAGCTGAAAGTTGTCACCTAAAGCAGGAAGAGATAACAAACTGTCAGACAGTATGTTTTGAATAGATAAACAATTGAATCAGATATTTATTAATTTTTATCAGCAAATGAGTGGAAAGGTCTACAATGAAACTTACATGGGATTTACATCACTGTAAATAGGAGTAGAGGATCAGCCTTGCGCCAAGTCTGCAGTCCTGACACCAGTGCCTACTGAAAGCTATTGCTGTCTCACATATTTTGCTATAAGTGGCTAATTAAATCTCAGGGCTGTGTTCTATTATTAAAACAAGACTCCTTAGCAGCTACCAAGCAGTGCTGCCTCCCCACAGGAGCAGAGTTATCAGCTGCCTGGGTTTCCCTGATATGTCTTTGTTTTCTGTCCTTGGAGCACTATCTAAGCAGATATTTAAACAAATGATACCCATGTGTGGGATTTGGGAAGTTCCAGCAGAAGCTTTGAGAGGGGCAGGCTTGGCAGGTTGCAGCAGGCAATGGAAGGGCAGCAGTGAGCCTGGGCAGGCAGCGGGATGAGGGAGGAGGTGGAGATGTGCATGCAGCGCTAGAGCTGAAGTGCTGGCAGCTGTTGAGCTTGGCCTGGCTCCATAGAGAACCAAGTCTGGGGAAAGCGGAGCTTAGTCAGAGTGAGTTGGGCTAGGTATAGTAAGAGATTTAGGTCAGGGTAGTGGACACAGGAGGCTGGAGAGGTATTTGGGTTATGTTACTTGATGATTGGAAAGGGAAGGTGTTGGGGTTGGTTTTAGGGCAAATGAAAATCCGGGTACTGGGGCTCTGGGCTGGATTTGGAAAATGTGGGTAGCCCTAGGGCAGGACGCTTGGGACCTGGGCACTTTGGGACACGAAAGATTTTATGTGGAGCTGCAGGTGGAACTGATGCTCCATAGGTGAAGAGGAATGTAATGTGGTGTGGTTTGCTTTGACACAGTGATTTTGGTTTGGACATAATTTATGAGTTCCTTTTCAGGAAAGAGTACTGCATAACAACGAACTACTACTATCCCCTACTTCTTCTAGATCCTCACTTGGAAATATGGTTGCTTTAATCAGAGTGCACTATAAGACCTGACTGTACTTCCCCCCAGAACAAAAAGCTTCACTTTTTATAGGGCAAACAGGAGAGAAGAAGGACTACAGAAAATTAAATGCCCCCCTCTCCCTGCCCATCAAACCTCACTTCAGTGATTAGTATTCATATTACTAGCTCTTTACAATGCTCAATGTCCTAGTGCAAGGACTGCAATACTGGCGTGAAGTAGAAGCCTTTTGCACAACTGCATAAGGATGCATACAACCTATCCTAAATGAGCACAATGTATGCATCACAGGTTCCACACTCTGACGCTCATCACATCGTTTATCTCCACCGAATACAGAGGAAGTCCGGCACCACCTAATTTCCCACCCTAAGTGCTTAAATTTAGATGGGATCAGTGCTCCTGATGTCTGCTTTTTCTGCATATGGATGTTGTCTGCATCTAAAGCATCTTTTGCACACACAGTCAAACTCAATCCACTTGCTTGCCCAAAGCTGGTGGACCAAAGTGTTTCCAAAACTAATGCTCACAGCTTAGTGTTGGAAATACGAAACCCAAAGTCTCTACTAGTAGAGTAAGAAGAACACTTCCTATCCTTTACAAACAACTGACAAAAATGTCAAAATATAAAAATATACTAAATATTAACTTTTTGAAGAAATCTGTGCCTCTCAGGAGAATGTTCCTACATTGTCTTCTGCCAGAAAAGTGTCCCACACTACTTGCTTTGCCCTGAAATGGAGGACATAATTAAATTTTTTCTTTCCTTGTTTGTTTGCACCTAAGATACCATTTACTATTAAACTGAAATGATTTTTTTATTTTTTCTTTTCTTTTTTTTTTTTTCCTCTCGTGCATCAGCTGAATGATTTTAGAGGAAATATACTGTATGTATACATACAGTTTAAAAAGAAACAAATTCAGTAAGAAAGATGCTGTAGAAGATGGAATACAGTGCTCTAGTCTGTCCATACACAAGCACCTGTGAATAGGTACAGAAACTTATATCTGTTCCCATATCTTCCTGTATCTCTCTGCTCTCCAATTTTAATAAAAAACTAAAACCTTTCATAGTGAGTCCCACATAGCCAAAAAAGAATATGTAATCCTGGAGCGGTAGGAGTCAGCATGAGGTCGCAGGCAGAAAATTGAAGAGGTCTGTGAATGAGCCAGCTCGCTGTTATCCCAGGCAGCCATTCTGCAGAATTTCATTTACAAGCTAATTGTACCCTACCTCAAAATCATGTTGTTTTTTGGCTCCTCTGATAAAAAATATTCCAGAGCTTCACTCCTTTTTTTAGCAGAAAATGTCTTGTAGTTCTCAACCTGAATGTATTGCTGGCTAGCTGGTGTCCATTTGCCTTGTGCCAAACTCGCAATGTATTTATTAAGTGATTTTAACCTCCTACTTCTTGTCTTTTTCCAGCTGCAGTATTCCCGACCATTTAAAAATCAATAGTTACTTTCCCTCCTCCCCATCCAATTATGAGAATGCTACATAAATTGCAACACAAATCAACATTTTCTTTTTTTCTTTTTCTTTTACTTTTTTTTCAGGTGTATTACAGAATTTTGTCCTTTCTTCTAACTTCTTTTGCATCTAAGTTAATGAGATATGTTCAGGGTATGTTTTCAGGCTTGTCTCGAAACTTGAAAGAATGAGGAAGACAATGGCATTCCCTGAATTCATGTGACTTCTGATGGACTCTTCCTGGCAGTGATCATTAAAGAAAGAAAGTGTTTGATTATTTGTACAGATTTCATAGGACTTCATTAGGAGTCCTATGTCCTTCATAGGACATATGATTTCATTCATGTTAGAATGAGTTGAGCTCAGTGACACAAAGGGAAAATCTGGAGAAGTCTAGACGAGTTCACTGTAGGAGATTCATTTTGTACTCATGATTTGTCTTAAAAAAAATTATTATTTTCAATAAGAACTTGAGTATTTTCATGTAGCAGAAAAACATTTTAATGTCAGGCTAGACACAATCAAGGTGAAACTTCTAGTTCTGTAGAGATATCTTCTCCCTTCCCTTCCCTTCCCTTCCCTTCCCTTCCCTTCCCTTCCCTTCCCTTCCCTTCCCTTCCCTTCCCTTCCCTTCCCTTCCCTTCCCTTCCCTTCCCTTCCCTTCCCTCCCCCTCCCCCTCCCCCTCTCCTTCCCCTTTCCCCTTTCCCCTTTCCCCTTTCCCCTTTCCCCTTTCCCCTTTCCCCTTTCCCCTTTCTCCTTTCCCCTTTCCCCTTTCCCCTTTCCTTTATCTCTCCTCTTCTTTTCTTTTGTAATTTAAGTTTCAATCAAGTGTCTTGACCTTGTCTCCAAGAGCATTCTCGAAACTAAAGAAAAACTGAAAGGTAAATCAAGCTGTTTCTTGATAGGTCTACACATTGATCCCAACTTTTAGTTTTTGGTATTTTGTAACCAGGTCGTCTTTGCCACAACTTCAACAATAGTTTCTTTGAAATCATGCCTTGCATCCACTACAAGCTCCTCAAGTCTGAGTCACTTTGAACTCAATATTTCTGGCTCATTGCACTCACATTTTCTAATGACACTTTCTCTCATAGGAAATTTCAGACCAGCTGAATAAGAATGTATTATTATTATTATTATTGTTGTTGTTGTTGTTGTTGTTGTTGTTATTTCATTTTTATGCAGCAGTCTTTAAGATTGTGGTACCTCCTTAAAATTAAAGAGTTTGACATGAAGACAAATGCTGAAGACAAGATGGAATAATTGTGATGAGTGCCCCACTTACAATAATTTTCTCATTACTCAAAACCTCTGCAGCCATTAAACAGTTCTTTTAAGAAATTCACATAGCAACAATGGGGTAAAAAAGCCAATATTCCTTCTGCCCCACACTCTGAAAAAAAATTGAGAAGGATTAGAGTGAAGGAAAAAAACAATTTATTTTCCTTTTGTCTTTATATTGTGATCAAAATACACATATGCATCCACAGGCATACAGAGAAATCCTTATTTCCTGAGTGATATCCTTCTTAGGCTTGAAGAATTAGACTAAAAAATGCTTAAGCTACAGTAAGAGTACATTAATCACTGCATGAACAGAAAAGCTGATGAGAAGAAAGACTGAAACAACAGTCTGCATGTAACAGCTTTCAGAAACTACCCAAAAAAGCTGCTCGCTGCCCTGGAGAAAACTCATGCTGGACTGGAACCAAGCATAAAAAACCTGGGTTAGTCAGTTCACCTTAGTTTGATGTGTTGCACCGTATGATAACAATTTTTTTCTCCCCTCCTTAGCATATATAGAGGGTATCCATAGTATCCATTTTATTGCCTCCATGATGTGAATTAATGACAGGCTGAGATTTGTGCCTGTACCATGTTTTTGGGCCCTTAGGGCCAGCCACAAATGTTCAGTAAATATGATGTCAGATACTTTGAACTAAATGAGCATTTACTTGGTGTTTGTGTAGACATGTGCGCGTGGGGTACTGTTCAGTCTCCTTGTACTTGTACTGCAGAGTCCTCCACAGAAGCATTCATGGGAGGGCTAAGGATTGCCAGGGGTTCTTGGTTGTCTTTCATTGTGGCATGGATTTTAAGCATCCAGAAATATTTCTAGACAGAATTTACAGCTCTCAAAATGCACATTGCACAAACTGATTAAAGTGAGATTTTCAATTGTGCCATCTAATTTCTGTGTCTTTTTAATGTGTTGAAGATTGTGGGGAAAAAGATTACAGAGAAGAGCAAGAAGACCTCTCAGTAAACACCCTTGCAGGATAATGAAGCAACAAGAATAGAATTTAGAACATTTTTTATTCTTACTTTATCTTTATACTGTGTATACTTTGGTGCAAGTATCTACTTTAATAAAAATGTATAAGAAATGTAGCTTTATGCTTCAGGGCATTAGACTTCCATAGATTGCCTCAGGCTTGAGGTAGTCTTTCCATGTTAGGCACATTTCACCAATTCTCTTTTATGGGATTCTTCCTGCAGTTACTTTTAAAAGTAAAATAAATAATAAAAGTAAAATAAAGCTCTAAAAGTACCATCTATTTTGCTCAAACTGGTAATTTTGATCTTCAGGGGTTCTTGGTTGTCTTTCATTGTGGCATGGATTTTAAGCATCCAGAAATATTTCTAGACAGAATTTACAGCTCTCAAAATGTACATTGCACAAACTGATTAAAGTGAGATTTTCGATCCTGCCATCTAATTTCTGTGTCATTTGTGCTTGTCGGTTATTTTTGCCATTTATGAACATGTTGTGTCTATAAGGAACAATGGTCCAATATTTATCTTTAGATCTATATCTCTACATCAATAGCTCTATATCTTTGACGATTTTATTTAGCCTTTAGCATGTGCAACCTAATAGGCAATGATTTAGCTCCACTCTGTAAAATGGAAGTGTTGGAAAGGTAATTTTAGTAGAGCCAGGTTAAAGTCAAACAATCATCTGCACCTCTGGCATATGTGATTTACAGTTTACCGCAGTAAAGCAGCAGGATGAAACAGACACACAGTCTCATTTACTCAGTGGATGAGGATTTTATATTTTTTTAAAGCTTGACATCCCTTTCATTTAGCAATAGTTCACTTGTTTACTTGGAAACGTAACATTTTGTTCAGTTGAAGTCTATCTTTCCTTGTCACTGTATTGCAATTTATGCTAACTAAAAAAAATGAATAGTAAAACCTTGACATTTTTCTGCAAAGCACAGAAACATTAAAGGTCACATTTTCAAAAGGACTTGTAAAACCCTCCTAACAAATTATGTTTGAGTATTTAAGTGCACAAACTCTTTTTTTTTTGAGAGTGCATAGAATGAAGAATGAATGCAATTCAGGTAGTGTGTTTCAAAATTTGGCAATGAATCTGAATTAATGGAATTAGGCTAATTTTTCAAAACCACATATGTCATGCAGGAGCCTAGATATTACTTTCAGGTTTCACGTGCAAAATCCCAGAAGTACTTACAAACGTATAGCCTTTATCATTGGAAATAAGGACAGTGGCAGAAGAATTTCCGTTATTAGTAACAAATGCCTTTGTTATTCCTTATTTTTATTAAAATAAATAACATACTGGGACTTCTACAAGGTGGGAATTTTGGTTTACTATGCAATATTTAATCACACTGACAGGCCATCACAAAGAGCTTTCTAGACTGAGAAGTGACAGACTGTGGGAGGGGAAATGGAGAGTTACAGAAGTGGAATGAGAGCCTGGAGATCACACAGATGGTCAGGCACCGTATTTTCCTTTGAACTATCCATTAGATCTTTCTGACTGTACACCATGATGCTCTCTCTGTCTTCAGATACCCCATACACACTGAGTGAACAAAATCCTATTGATAAGCCTCCTATTGAAAAATAGATGGAGAAGTGATCTGTATTTGTAATTAGCCAGCCAAATGCTATTTGAGTAATCTTTACATTTATCTTTAGAGTAATAAAAAATCACGCACCCTGAAAGCTTTGTTGACAAAAACTATCAAGAACTGCTGTTTTGGCAGGTGGGTTTATGGTTATTTGTATCTTGTACTTACTGACAGGCTCAGCTTGGTAAAGGTAACTGTTGCAAGAAATATGCCAATAAATCTAGCAAATAATCTCCAGAATATAGTTCTAGGTTTTGCTCTAAAGGGCTTGTCTATTGGAGAAACAAAGAAGGGTATTATAGTGCACTGATTTGCTCAAAGGTTATGGGGACTTTTGTTACATGAATTGCCTACCAGGTGGGTGGGGTGAAAGTGTTTTTTTGCTTCCCTATTTGTGTTGATGGCTTTGCGAGATTTTTCTGTAATGCAGTATGGGAAAAGACTCTGGAAGGAAATGCTGTACAGAGGCCTGGGGTCAACCTAGAATTCTTTTTAATTATTCTTTAGCATTAGTTGTGCTGATAATTTATATTTGTTCATCTGCCTGGTTTTTGTTTGGTTTTGCCTAGCCACTGTTGAGGAACCATGAAGATTGCAATGCCTTGACAGAAGTAAATGAATTTCACTGGCAAGTAAAATTCAAAGTTGGAAATCCAGAAACTGCTCTAACACCATATAGGAAATAAATGGTGGTCCCACTGTTAGTGGATTGGATAGAAAACATCTCTGAAATTGGTAGAGCTGTAGCTACTCAAAGCAGTGGTGTGAAAAAGGAAGTAGACTGGGGAAAAAGAACTCTGTTTAACAAACTTCTCTTATATTGAAAATGTTTCCAAATTGTCTTTTCTTGTGGCCATATGCACCACTCTAAAATGCTTCTTGGACATTTCTTGGCCAGCTTGCTGACTATGACAAAGACCACTTTTACCAATTCTCAGACCTAAATGCTAATGTCCTTCTCTTTCCCAGCCTTTAGAAAGTTCTCATCCTCTCTTTCATCATCCACCTTCAAAAAGTGGAGAGTTTGCCATACATTTATCCTTTTGAATTTTTCCTCTACCTTTTTGAATGACACAAAGATATTGAGTGATCATTAGCTCAGGTATCCTTGGAGAGCTATAATGCTGTCAGATGTGTGATCTGCGAGTCAGGAAAATAACAAACCTGGTTTTGCCTTTTTCCTATTCTACATACCACTGAACACCGTAATGGGTTGGAAGATTATTGCTTTTGCTGTTCGGAGAGCAGAGGTTGCCAGCCAACCTAGAGATACCATTCTCCCATCTTCCAATCAAGACCGAGGGACCCTTCAGTCGGTTATATTACATTTTACATCCATGCATGGATGAAGCCTACATGCATCAGTAGTTGTAGGCACTGAGGGCTGTCCTGGACTGATGGTTCACAGATGTTCTGTATTGTTATCAGTTGAAGGACAGGACTTCAGGTATTTGATTGAAAAAGTGGTTTGGAAGGGGTAGATTAGTGGTTTCATTCTGCCTCCTTTCAAACTGTTTTAGGCTGAAAGCCAGTTCATCACTGTGAGGACTCGGGAGCTATAGAAAATAGTGGTTCCAGTAAGTGAAGGGGAATCTTCAAGCACTGCTGTTATCCACCAGTGCAGTCATATGTCTATGCATGCCTGGAAGAGGATAACCACTTCTGATGACTGAGGCAAGAAGTCATCTCTGTCTTATTCTGACAGTATGAATGGAAGCTGTAAAATGAAGGAGGATGGGAAAGTCAATAAAAGACGAGTAGCTTGCTAAGAGCAGACAGCTCACACAGTAATTCTGGAAGTCCAGCGGAGTGGTAGCTGTTTTTGTCACTTGGAGGAAGGGTAGAAAAAGACAAGAAGTCACTCAAAGGACACTAGTTTTTATCCACTGAACAAGAAAATGTAACAACTAAAGTATAAAGGCCAACAGCATACTAGCTTGCATCAGTAATATTGTGGACAGTAGGACTAGAGAAGTTATTGTGCCACTGTACTTGGCACTGGTGAGGCCCCGCCTTGAATCTTGTGTTCAGTTTTGGGCCCCACATCATAAGAAGGACAATGAAGTAGTAGAGAGAGTGCAGAGGAGGCGACTAAGCTGGTGAGGGATCTGGAGCACAAGTCTGAGGAGCAACTGAGGGACCTAGGGCTATTCAGCCTGGAGAAAAGGAGGCTGAGGGGAGATGTTATCACTGTCTACGACTACTTGAAAGGAGGTTGTAGCATGGAAGATGTTGGTCTTTTCTCCCAAGTAGCAAATGATAGGATGAGACAAAATGGCCTCAAGTTGCATCAGAGGAGGTTTAGATTGGCTATTAGGAAAGAATTTTTCCTGGAAAGGGTTGTCAGGTATTGGAACAGGCTGCCCAGGGAAGTAGTGGAGTCACCATCCCTAGTGGGACTTAAAAGGCATTTAGATGAGATTCATAGGGACATCGTTTTGTGCTAGAGTTAGGTTATGGTTGGACACAATAATCCTGAGAGTCTCTTCTAAACAAAATGATTCTATGATTCCCATGTATCATAGTAGGAAATACGATATACTTGTAAGATCAAATCTAACGAAGACAAAAAAAAATAGTTTTAACTGAAAATCCTGTGGGAGACTGAAGGCTGTGCTTTTAAAAAGGAATGGTAGGAAGATGGTTTGGTAGTTTTCAGATTTTTTAGAGGATCCTTTGGTATCTGTTCAAAGCTTGCACACTGAATGAATGTAAGGTTTGAGTGAGGGATGAAGGATATCAGACTACATGACGAAGTTGTACCAGCTGGTTCACACTATGGATGGGTGGCAGGAGCACCCCTGGATTTCTCCATATCACATTCTTACTTTCTTGTGAGAAGATTTCTGATTCTGCTCATTACCTAGCTTCTGGTTATACTTCTGCATGGTGATCCCTTTAAGGATATCCTCAGAAATATCCTTCATCTCCAGAGCTTCACAAAAGTTTGTCTTACTCTGAAGGAAGAGAAGATTTGGGTCCTCCACTATGTAGCTTAACTTCACATCAATATTTAAAGATGGAAATACCATCCTGTCACTGTGACCCTTGAACAGCAGAAAGCCAATGAATAAACACAGCTGTTGGTCTTAGATAGAATACAAAGCATCTCAGAATGATAACACGATCACTGTCAAAATTCTGTTTACTGAAAATAAGCCTGCACATGCTTTTACACATGTTAAATTACTACACTGTGAATTTACTTTGCTTTCAGATAGGAGCACACTCGTGTTCTTATCTGTTCATCCATATCAGTCCTTACATTGATAACTGAAAGATGAGTCATTATAATCATCCCAATTCAAATAAAACATTGCTGCACAGAGAAACTGTTTAAGGAAATACATACCTTTAAATGTTCATGTCTGCAGCAGGGATTTAGAGAAAGCAAATAAGTGAATGTGAACAAATGTCCATAATCTACAGAGGTATTTGAGGTAAAGACAAGTGTCTATTCATTCCAGTGGACTATGGATATGTAACCAAGGTACCTAAAATCACGACTGGATCATCAAAATCTTAGTAGGGACAGAAAGAAAGGGCAGAAAGAGAAAAACACTTCTGCAGGGCAATTCTAAGATTCATATGGGCCAGAAGGAGAGAACTGGCCCCTGACAGAAACACCAGAAACAGAATTGGCCCCTGACAGAAACATCCCAGAAGTGGGATGAGTCTGGGTTCTGCTGAGATTTTCAAGAGCACATAACCACCTCAATCCCATTGATATTTTTAATATTTTCTTGGATTAATCTACAGATTCTGAAGTTATTTATGTGATATGTTTTATAAGCCTGGTCATGCAAATGCTTAACTGAATTTGTGTAAGTACTCTAATTGCAGTGAATATGCTCGTAAAAAATGTTTTTGTTTTTTTTTATAAAGAACTATATAAAAATAAACAGCAATAGTTTCAGGCAAAGGATACATCTCCAATACTAGATAGAAAAGGGTTGTAAGAGATCTCCATTTTCCCTATCTGCAATAAAAACCTTCTAGAGAGGGAACTAACAAAAGTAACACAAGATAATTAGTACTACTTGCCCTTGAGGCAAGGAATTGACTCATAGGTCTCTCTTCATTGGTAGCATAGACATAATCTGCCTTGGTAGTACAAAATCTAAACAAGGAAATTGAATTTTGAACTTTGTTTTGACATTCCACAAGAGAAAATATAGACACAATGGAATAAGACAGATTACAGAAAATGGTTTGGAAAGATTGATCTGATAAAGACTTGCTGAAGACACACAGTAAAGAGTAGTGTCATCAGTACGGAATATCCTCCAAGTCACAGAGGATGGAGGTTATAAGCAGTCGAGGAAAAAAGAGGGGGGAAAATGTATCATTACTTGAGCTACAGCTCAAAGTATCCAGAGAATCTTGGAAGTGCTCCTTCTCACAACTATCGTTCTCATGATCTTTCAGTTTTTGTTGTATGGTTGCATAAGTGTCAATTAAGAAATTTAATAAAGCATATTTTTTGCTTTTATCATTCAATAGTAGGAAGATTAACCTGATTTTGAGAATCTTTGTATCACTAGACTTTATATAATGATCTCACCTATCAAGTTTCCTGTGTTATTACATAACTTCTAATTAACTCCCCTGTTAACGATTTTATATTCTTCATTTTGCAGTTTGTGAATGTTATCAAAGCTATTCTGAAATTAACTACTGTTAGTTCTATTCATTGCTTAAAATTCATCATTGGCTTTTGTGAACTGTTAATGGCTTCATTAAAAGAGCACAGCCAGAATACTGTATTATCCTGCTAAACACTGGTATGATTCTCATCAACATAAGACCTGAAGACTTCTTAGTCATTAATGGATTTTTTTCTCTCATATCCATGGGAAATAGTGAAATATTATCCCTACTCTGTATAAGGAGAGATGAATCCGAGTAGATTAAGTAGACTATTCAAGATAGTGTGGGAAGAAAAAAACAAAACTGTAGCTCAGCTTCTGTTTAACCACATGTCTCTTAAATTTCACATTATTCAGCATTTCAGAAATTAGCCCATGCTTCTGACTACACTTCTTCAGACTTTTTGAACCTTGGAAATGCTGAATTTGCAACAAAGCATCAGGAACTGAAAATTCTGACTGAAAGGTGATGAACATTTTTAAACAATTTTACTGTAATATTAATAGATGAACTTTTCATCAGAGAAACAAAAAATACTGAGAAATACCATCAGAAATGTTTATAGGGAATGCAGTTCAGGTGTCTTGTGTCCCTATTCTGAATTTTCTGGTTTCCATGGTCAGACTCTCTCAGACTGGATAGCCGAACAACCAAGCAAAAGAGAAGTCAGGATGCATCTCCCTCTTCCTACTTTGCCCAAACAGATTGCTTCAAAGAGGACAAGTAGGACATAAGGCATCCAAAATATATTACCACAATATATTACAATATTACAATATATTACAGTGCTTCTTAACAAAAATGTTTGCTTGTGTTTACTTGTTGTTTCTTTTTTTTTCTGGTTAGGTTGTCTGTGAAAACAGATTTTAAAAAATTAATAATCTAAAAAATTCCCTATTCAAGATATTCAGCTTTCTACACTGCATAATAAAGGATCTCTCTTCCCACTGCTTCTCCAGTTTCCTCTGAAGCCTTTTGTTTTCATCATATTCATTGGCAAGGGGTTCCACACATCTACTGTCCTTTCATGAATAACACATTCCTCCAGTTTGTTCTGCACCTTACTTCAACCAATAGTTCCTACTATTCTTCTTGTATTAGAAGACAAAATGAATAATGAATTTTTATTAAACCTCTTCATGCTTTTCATGATTTTATAGCCCTGTAGCATATCTCCCCTGAATCATCTATTTTCCAGACTGAAAACCTTTAGTGACTCTGTCATTCCTCATATGGAAGGAAACAAAGGTTCATGTCTTTGGTAATTCTTCCCTCAATGTTGTGCAGTTCTATTATTTTATTAGAGATTAAGGGATTATAGCTGCACTCAGAATTTAAGATAAAAATAAACTATGGATTTATACAGTGGCATAATTTTGTTCCCTGTTTTGTTCTCAGTTCATTGAACTTGCTCTTATGACTGAGAGGAACCACTGAGCTGGTGTATTCATGGAAAAATAAAGGTTCCTAGCAAACCATGTGCTTCTTTCTATGTATTTAAAGTGCAATTTTTTTCTTAGCAGACTAGAAATTTTTATTTCTTAAGGTAGGAGAATAATATACATGAAAACTAACAACTAGGAGGATGCAGGCAGTGACAAAGATGCACATACAGCTGCAAACATGAAATCGAGTTTTTTGCTTCTGTGAAAACGGATAACAGAAAAAGAAAAGAAAAATCACCAAACATTCACTAAACTGCAAGTTCAACTCTGAATTAGAATTGCTTATTCGTGTTTGTATTCCTTTTATATGCAGCCTATACTGGGTTTAAAAAGGAATGAAGCTTGCTCTCATGTTATTTAATAGGTAGTCTCTGAATCACCGTGTAACCAGAAAGTATCAAGGAGGTGGCATGTTGTAATACATACGACATTTATCTAAATCAGTCCAGTACAATACGGCAAATAAACCTTTTCACTACTGTTGTAGCATTTAGTACCTTTTCCATGTAATTCAGATCATAGACCTCTAATTAAAGATCAGTGAACCAAGTGTTTAAAAGGCAACCAGTTTAATTGCTGTAATTGTATGATTTAGATGAATAATAAATGTGCTAATGATACTGTAATATTAAGTGTTCAAGTTGGTGATCAAGTCAATTAAGACATAATTGTAAAGTAGCAATCCACAAATAATGAGCAAAATCTTTCCCAATTGAGATGATGTTGACAGGAATAAAATACAGTAACCTTATCACATTTTGACATTTAATTTGATACAAAAGAGCATATAGACACATTTTAGTCCTGCTGATCATGTAGAAATCAGAATGTCCATTGTCTTCCCCCTTTCAAACAGACATGCAGGCTTAGAAGTTGGAGGCAAATTATAGCAAATGTTTCATAAGGTCCTTATTTAATTTTTGGACTGACCTGCAGTAGTCAGATATTCAAGAGCTATCTAAATCTGAGGTGATGGCCAAAACTGACAGCTCCACCAGAACTGACAATTGCAGTACAAACTTAATCTCTTTGCCAGAAACAGCCTCTCCCTAGGAATCAGTCAGAAAGGGAAACAAAATATTTGCCAGATTTAGACGACTGTGTTGGGGGGTTCTATTCCTCTTACTAACAGAGGGGGTGTGAGAGAGAAAGAATGAAAAGCAATTCAGAGAAAGTGGAGATGCTTCACCCTCACCTCCGGAGTAGTCACTTCTGATATTCTCAAGGTCAGACCTGACAGTGTCATGCTGGCAATCTCATGGATGAACAACAAGGATTGATAGCCCTCCTGACAGTCAACAATCCCCCTGAGATACCAGGGCATGTTTATAGCCAGGAGCTTCCATCCTTTGCAGGACTGTCACCTGCCAACTTTTCCTTCTCGATGTGAACATGTGGTTCAGGCTCAGCTGGTTCTGGTCCTGATGGTCACATTCGTCCTTGTTCCTGGACCATCACATCAGTCCAGGAATTGCAGCTCTACAGGTGGAGAAGGAGCTTGAAGGATGAATAAGCTATTGCTTGTAGTATTAGAAATGGCTGTGATAAGAATAATTGTGTGTTATTAATTTTCCTTATCATCAGCCATCAAAGAGGCATGTTTAAACAACTCCTCTCTGCTACTTGATAAGTACTTCAAGAGTAAGATTCACAGCATTATACAAAAGGTGTCTAACCTGGATAGGATAAATTGTCCTCTGAAATGAACTCTCCCTCCACTAACCCTAGAAGAGCTAAAAATCTAGCTCTCAGATGGCTTGAGTTAAATTAAGTATATCCTACCCAGATTGACTAGTACTGGCCTTTTTAATACAATTGAATCTACTTATTGATTAACGGTACTTTATTTCTAAAGAGACCATGCCCAATTGTGTTTGCACTCTGCATATAGTTTCATCTGAAGAGTCAGGTTTTATAAACCAAATTTTGGAATGTAGCCTAGAAGTTTAAATAGTTTCCTGGAAATTCAAGTTCACAACTCTTCTCTTTTTGATTCATGAATGGTCTTTAAAACAAGATCTCACTGCTTCCAGGTCTTTTGGAATGGATTTAAATGCCACTCACCCTAATCCATGCTCACCTGATTTACTGGCAGAGACTAGATTAAGTTTTGCTTTGCAGGTCGTTTGCAAGGATTGATTCATATGTGTGTGTTCTAAAAAGGCTCCAGAAACTTTTTTTTTTCCCTCCATTTTTTTTGTTAATACCATACAAAGTGCAAAAACTCATACAGAACAGATTGCCAGTAAATCCTGCTCTATGGGTAGAATATTGCCATGGCAAGCCTTCATCTGAGGTTTCCCAGTGAGAGAAGGAGCTACAATCTCTTCATCCTGCGTGCAGGTCAGACTGCTGGGCGAGTGGAAAGCAGGCAGCCTTCATCTGTCTGTTTTTAGAGAATTCCTTTGCTTGTCTTCTATCAGGAACTGAAGGAAATAAAGTGTGCTAGAAAATGTTAAGTTTTGATTTCAGAAGTAAAACCTGAAAAGCTGTTTTTAGTTCAGAGCAAACTTTTTTTCTTTCCTTATTTCTTGTGCAGGCTCCAATATATCCTAGATTAAATATTTAAAGCATGCTGACACCCAGGCATAAGCTCTGAATCAATGGAAATAAAGTTTCTACAAATGCATATTTAAAGTCATTTTACGTAAAGTCTGCATTAGAGAACACCAAGTAATTAAAGAGTAATGTCATGTTGCTATATTTCATGCTATCTTGCTTCTTGTTAGCAGTAAGTAAATGAATTTTATTCATGGTATCCATACTATGTGTGTTTCTGAATATGCAGTATTTTAGAAATATGTCAGTTAGTACATCATTATGTAAGGCTAAATGATCAAGGCCACAGACTCACATTATTAGTGAGTGTACATGAATTCACTTATAAATAGGAAAAAAACCCCATAATATCTTAAAATGGTGCAGAAGAATTTGAGAGCATGCACATTCCTCCAAGCACAGTAGATGTTCATGGTGGCTGAAACCGCCTTATAGAAAAGCTTTGAAACCTTTAGAGTCCCAAGGAGAGAGATGTGATGCAACCAAACTAGAACAGTGCTTGCCATGGACTCATCAGAGCTGTCAGCAAACAAGACACATCCATGTGGACAATTATATTACCTACTCCTAAAAGGCAAACCAGTTTGCCCATAATGAACTCCAGTGTCTCTACGTTATGACAGGCTGAACAGATCCAAACTGCTGGTCCAGGCTTTATTGTTACAACTTTGTCTTTTCCTTTTTGTCAAATGAACTACTGAAAAATAAATACTCATAAGCACTGTGAAACTTTTCCTAAGAACAGCCAATATATCTCAGTAATAAGTTTGTACCTTACATAAGCAATTTTCCATCCTATCAAATTAGCATAATTTTTAATTAAATCTTATAATCTTCCTTTTTTTTTGTTTTTGTTTTTACTAATGCGGCTAAAGTATAATCATATTAGTCTCTCAAGAAGCATGATAAAAGAATACTAATCAGACAGCAATAAAGTACAATACTGAACTGTTACCTGGAGAATATTAATATTTTCATGGATTGGAAGCCCTGATTTTATTCATTCCTTCTACAGCTTTTTGCTTATTCCTGCTACCAACCTCCTGGCATACCCCTCAAAGACATTTAGTTGCAGATCTGGATCACAATACTTGTTGCTGCAGATTGTTGACAACAGTGCCAAGGAAAATGTGAGAACGTATTTGAGGTTAGGCAGATTCAGAAGCATTTTCCTGTATAAGGGCAGAAACACAACTCTTGTAACACGTCAGTATCATGATTTCCATGAGTACTAAGGGAAGTGCTTGGTTTCAGGCTGTCATTTTGGTATCTCCTTACGAATGTCATCTCCTAAACCCATCACAACTTAAGTATCTGGTTATCTTATCCTTCATCTTACTGATCTTTTTCTTGTATTTACTCTTTTTTCTCAGTAACTCAGACATTTTTAAAATATCACCTTAACTGTCAATGAGTTCAGTATGTTGGGCCTCCTTTTGGAAAGGCCTCTTTCTTAATGCTGATGACTTTTTGTCCACAGCACCTGAAAGACGTATGTTTTGTTCATAGTTAAAACGTCTCATCTATGTAACTGGCATTTGCATTTCTACCACTGAACAATCTTTCCACACACCCTGCTTGTTCAATATATTGAAGTAAAGGACATCTATGCATATATTTTCCTTTAATTTCATTTTCTCCATTATAGAAAACATAAACTACTTTTGGTCTTATTTTTTTTTTTTTAATACCTTTCCTTCTTGTCTCTTAGTCTCTCTTACTGCTCTGAAGGGTAGTATCAGGTGATACTTCTACCCCAAACCACATAAGTACCACTCCTTATCCTCAACAAATTTCATTTTCAAATTTTCAAATTCTTTCTCTCACCCAAGCTATGCTGTACAGGGAAGAGAGACACCACATATTAGTCTACAAAGCTTCTCCATTTTTCCCTTTAATTTTTCCTATAAATGCTCTGTACTCTTCACTCTATAAACCCTCCCTAACCTTTCCTGATTTCCTATGGCTTTATGTCTCTCTACTCCAAGGATTCAAGGCCAAATAACGTGCTCCTAAACAACTTCTTTGCTCTAATATCCCTGCAAATGCTCACAGAAAATGACTTATACGCACAAAAGACATATATGTGAATGTATACATACCTTTAATCTGAGATAATAATTTTAAGCTTGCTTTACAAAAAAATATGGACAATTGTATGGTTTAATACGTATCACACTAGAGTTAAAATTATTGAAATAACTTCCCTGAATCTCAGTCTAGATATGCTGATTTCTTGCAACTGGCTGTGAAGAAAACTTTAGATTTTAAGTTTAACTTGGGTGTCTAAACTATTGAAGTGAGATAAAATGAATGCCAGTGACTTGTAAACTAAGATTGATATAGGATTCCATCATTTACAGGCCACCAGATCAGGGTGAGGAAGTTGATGAGGCCTCTACAGGCAGCTGAGAGCAGCTTCACAGTCACAGGCCCTGGGTGTCGTAGGGTATTTTAACTTCGCTGATGTTTGCTGGAAGAACTACTCGGCCAGCCAGCCACAGTCTAGGAGGCTCCTCCAGTGCCTTGATGATAACTTTCTGATGCAAATGGTGGAGGAGATGGCTAGGAGAGGTGCTCTTCCTCACTAAGGAGGGTCTGGTTGAAGCAGTGAAGGCTGAGGGCTGCCTTGGTTGCAGAGACCATGAAATGGTTGAGTTCAGGATTTCATGTGGCAGGAACAGAATAGCAAGCAGAATTGCAACCCTGGACTTCAGCAGGGCAAGCGTTCGCCTTTTCAAACAATTACTAGGGGAAATCCCATGGGCAAGGCTGCTTGAAGGTAAAGGTGCCCAAGATAGTTGGTTATTGTTCAGGGACTGTTTCTACCAGGCACAAGATCAGAGCATCCCGACATGTAGGAAATCAAGGAAGGGAGCCAGAAGACCTGTGTGGTTAAACAGGGAACTGCTGGGCAAGCTCAAGTGGAAGAGAAGAGTTTATAGATCATGGAAGGAGGAACTGGCCACTTGGGAAGAATATAAGGCTGTTGTCAGAGGGTGTAGGGAGGCAACTAGGAAAGCTAAGGCCTCCTTAGAATTAAACCTGGCGAGAGGGGTCAAGGACAACAGAAAGAGCTTTTTCAATTACATGGCAGATAAAACTAACACCAGAGGCAATGTAGGCCCACTGATAAATGAGGTGGGTGCCCTGGTGACAGAAGATACAGAGAAGGCAGAGTTATTGAATGCCTTCTTTGTCTCTGTCTGCTCTGCCAGAAGCTGTCCTGAGGAGCCCCGTACTGCTGAGTTCCCAGAGGAAGGCAGGACAGTGGAGGAGTCTGCCTTAGTTGATGAGGACTGGGTTAGGGAGCAATTAGGCAATCTGGACATCCACACAGTCCTTCAAAGGCAATGAGGATATGGGAAGTTTAGGGGAAAAGAGGTAAATAAATTAATATTATTTAATTTGAGTTCCCTGATAAAGAATAGCTGAGTGAAGTATTCTCTTCAGTATAAAAGAAAATTAGAGAGGTTTGTTTCCACGTCCATAAAAATGATTGTTTATATGTTGAAAAGCCTTTGTCAAACACGTAAGATCACATTATTAAAGCTATTTTTTCTAGTGAGATTGCTATGGGAATACATAACAAAATATGACAAGATAATATTAGTTACAGTCAATAATTATGGAATTATAGATTAGGTAATCATATACCGCAATTCTAGTAATGGGATTGTAAGCTCATTCAACTTCATTGAATGAAATGCTTTAAAAAAAGAACAAAAAGAAAAAGTTAGTTTGAAAGTGAGTTCCTTGATTTCAAAAGAAAACCTATGACAAATGCATTGTTCGAGTAGTCTGAGAAGCGGCTTGGTTGAGAAATTAGGTGTGGAAAGACTCCAGAATTTCTTTATGGTGAAGGTTCTCAACCCATTCATTGCCCCAAGCATGGAAGCAGCACAGTCACAATGGTCCAATGAGATAAATTAGTTCTGCTAAAACACTCTTTAACACATGTGTTACTGTGGACAGAGCAGACTGCTTTCGGGGAAGCAGGTCCAATAACATGGGGGGGGTTAGTAAATTTTTCCTCTGGATATCCATCCAAACTTTCTATAACTTCATACTGCTGAGGCCTGAATCCTTCTTTCTAATTGGTCTGAGACAAACTGGGATGCAAATATGAGGGGGTCTTCTGGAGAAACAGAAAGCAGGCTTGTATATTCTGTATATTGTAAAAATCTAAACCATGTTAATCCCATTCAGATGAATAAACAGGAAGAATTTTCAGAATAAATCATATGAGACTGCTTTGATAGGTATCTTAGATAAGTTTTTATATTTTCTATGCAAAGAAAATATATCTAATCCATCTGCACTTTCAAAAAGTATTTGGTGCAGTGACCCACAGAAAATGAATTTAGCTAGGAGAAATGTAGAAAACAAGGCTGATAACTTGGACCAAGTAGAGTTAACTCGAATAGAAGAGACTAAAGGCTAATAGGCAAGGACCTAACAGGCAAAGATAATACAAGAATTGCTAATATTAAACTCAATACTGTGAAAAACATTTAGACAAATAGTAAGAACATTTTTCAATAAGAAATGAACAAAGGAAGATGTTAGGCTGCATGTGTGTTCAGGCAGAAGGTAGTATGTATTAATACCACATCCATGTGTTATCTAAGGGAAGAAAAATCAAACAGGATGGAAGTTGCAAGACAAAGTCTTGAAAATGTGGTAGTGTGGGACTTACACTGGTGACTTTGGCATAAAAGTTACAAACGCATGTGTCCTTTTAAAGAACAAGGGTGGATAACCAGAAAATTCTATGAGGAAACATTTTTATTCCTCCCCCTCTAACTGCTTTTTCTAAAGGTGTTTGTTTGTTTGTTTGTTTAATTATTATTATTTTTGTTATTTATTTTTGTGTTGTTTAAGAACGCTTAGTTGACCATGTATTATAGTTAATCCTGATACTGTCAGTAACCTCACATGGGTTAGTTTTAGATAAAATTCCCAGCTGGAACAGCAAGGAACTCTTAAGGATGAGTGTAGCTTCACTTGAAAGTCTCGTTTCACATTTTTTAGAAAAAAATCAATACAGACTGTTTGCACAGACAAATATAATTAGGAACAGTTCTGCTCTTTTTATTCAGGGAGATATGTGAAGTCTTAGGGGAGCTATTAGCTCATGCCTCTGGAAAACAAAAAGTCAAGAGTACGTTAGAACTTCAGGATAAGAGAACCTGGGTCTTGACTCTAAAGTAACTTTCCAGCACTTGCTGTCAAGTTCAAATTTTTCTCTGACTGAGTAAAAAAAAAATAAAAAATCAATATTTTTTCTAGGAATAACTTTTTCTTTTAACAAATTACTGAACCAGCAATGTTAGCTACACTGGCCAGAGGCAAAAAGCCCATCTTCATCAATATGCTCTTTTAAAAAAAAACATTGAGATGACAGAAAAATACCGCTTTATTTAAATTACGTATGAAAAATCTGTATAGTTATGGCTCTTTAATTCCATAAGGAAATGATTTTAAGTACTTTTTTTGTTGCAGAATGCTTGGATTAGCATAAGAAGCCTAACTAGTTAAAGGAAAGTATTTAGTTTGCTGATCCAACCTGAAAGAAAATAATAAAAAAACCTGTTTTGGAGTTCAACTACTGCTGATTAATATGGCCGAAAAGGGTTCGTTTGGTTGTTGTTGTTTGGGTTTGTTTTGTTTGTTTGTTTTCTCAAACTGCTCTTGCATTTTTATTGAACAGCTTCATAAGTGGACATTTCCTCAAATATGAGTATTTTCAACATTAAAGCCCTAAACATCCCAAGTTTCTCTCAGAAATCCATCAAACATGGCTGAAAATTTGAGTTTCGCACTCCTTTTTCCTAAGTCAAATAGAACAAATTATATTACATCTCAATTGTCCCAATGCCACTGTGACTTTCTGCTCAGTGGAAGATAGCTTGTGTCCTCGCAGTTTAAAAGAAATCATTGGGGTTTGATGACTTATCTCTAAGTAAAAGGCTTCTGATATAGTTGAATGGAATCTATTAGTGCAAAAGTATATTTGACGCAGGCATTCTACGTCTTCCTGGTATTCAGTTTTGATATCATTCTCAAGAAATTGCAGCAACAGATTGTGCTCTGTTAATTTTATTTTTAAAAAGGCGAGTCAAGGTAAAAAGAATTATTTGTCTTACTCATTTTCATTGGTGTTAAGCATTTACCTGAACAGGGTTTTCACTTTCCAGATCCTATTAGCAACCTTCGAAAGAAATATATCACTATTGTTTTTACTAAAATGACATTAATGCCTGGATTTTTTTCTAGACAAGTTTGTTTTTACAGTTCTAAGAAATGGCTACCTGACTGACTCCATCTTAAGTATATTTTCAGGTTTTTATGTCTCCAGTTTCTATCTACACTTTAACAAAATCTAACAGTGCCTGAAGAGACATACCTCTTCTTCCCTTCCCTTCCCTTCCCTTCCCTTCCCTTCCCTTCCCTTCCCTTCCCTTCCCTTCCCTTCCCTTCCCTTCCCTTCCCTTCCCTTCCCTTCCCTTCCCAATTGTTAGGTGCAATATCTATCAATGCACTTGCCTGTCTAATTAATAAGAATAATTTTAAATGGAGAAGGCCTTCACTTTTCTCTATGGTGGATTTTGTAATGGTACGAATGAGATTCAGCTCTTCCTATGGACACCACAGTTTAGCCAATGCAGTCTGGTGAACTATTCACCTACCTATAGGCATGTGCCTACTTTAACTTGACCTGAATACCTCACCAAGGCCCATTCCCTGTACCAACTACACCTCTATGGTCTCATGCAATTTTCTTTAACATAGTTGTATTATGCCAACTTAGCCTAAATTAACCCACTTAGCTTCCAGTTGACACTTCCTTAGAAATACCTTTCCTGGAAGTTTTGGCTTAGAGACATTTTAAGCCAAAGTCAGTGTTTTGTATTTAATCTTCCCTTAGAGCATTTTTTTCTTCTGTGTATTTATCTGATTTTTCTTTTAGTCCATATAATATTTTAATATTCACAAGATCCTGGGGTAAGGAATTCCATAGCTTGAAAAAACATAGGTTCTTTGAATAAACACAACAGGGCTTGAACTTCCCATTTACTTGTTACATGTAATGCCCCTGTTTCTTGTATTGGAAAAGCCAATGCACAATCTTTCCACAGTTAGTATTTCTCCATGTAACTGCTGCCTTTATAAACCTAAGTCATGTTTTCTTTGAAGTATATACTTTTCCAACTTAATATGTAAGTTGTTCCTTAAGTTTGTCACTGTACTTTTATGGTATTAAATCTGATTATTTTGGAATTTGAAGATCAAAACTCTCTCATTTTTGTGATTTACCGATATAACTAATTTTTACTGCATCTATTTTCCTGTTGTGTGTTGAGTAAAAGCTATGATAGTTTTGGAGATATTGAATAAAGAGATAACTACAAGTCGATGGTCATAAAAACTGTAAAATAATGTTAAGCCAGGTCTCTATAACAAGCTTGTTGCAGGACCTAGTCAGACACTTTTGAGATGCAGGCAGGAAAACTCTGTAATTTGGTCCTTCCAAATCTCCCACTTCTAGAACTGCACAGAAAAACAGTTTTACTGCTAAGATTTTTGAGCTATAAGATAGGATTTGAAATAGACCATCAAGTTTATCTTTAAATTGCCCTCTTCTTTTCTGGTGGGAAGCGGGAAAAGCTAAAAATGTGTTCTTTATACATGGGTAGGGTCATCTCTCAGTAATCCAGAGTCACAGTGGCATGGGGTATTTTCAAGAAAGGATGTTGCTAATACAAAACTTATTTAAATTAATCTGTAGAAACATATTTAATGCATCCATTTTTGAGTTAGTAAATCTTGTAAATTACTTTCTTCAGCAGTTTGATATGGCTTAATCTAGGCAGTACGGGCTTTCTGTAGACTTTTCTCCAGCCTATGGTGTTAGGAAATGTGGTCTAGATTATTGTGCAGGCTGCTAATGCACTTATGAAAAATCAAGAATTGACTGCCTTTATGTAAAGTAAATATCTTTATGATGATGGCTGGAACAGAGTGAGTGGTGGGAGGGATGGGAATTGCTAAAATTTCACATTATGTTCCAAATATTTCCTTATAATGATGTGTTGTATCCTGTTATTGTTTTATATGCTGCTTAAACATTTTGTTATATCCTGTAACAGGCACAGTATTTGTGAAGCAGCAAAACATTGTCTGAGGTTTTTTCCGTCCCTAAAAGCCTTCAGATGGATTTTAACTTGAAGTGTTTCTTTTCTACTGGGGACTTAGGTATACTTCCTTTTGGCCACTGCATTCCCACTAAAGGGTAAGCATTGATACTATCTTTTCCCTCTCCCATCTTGGTTTGAGCTTCCTGCACACACAGAAATAGCTGACAGAGAAACCAACGGTGCGGTAGTTCTGACTTTCTATCTAGTCTATCAGAGCTGCTTCCAAGTTCAGTTTCTGCCCCCAGATTTATCTGTTGGAAGAATCCAGACCTGTGGCTTAATTCTCATTTTTCTCGTAATCCTTTCAGGTTTCATTCAGCCTCTAACTTGAAGTAAAATAATGCCT
The DNA here is from genome assembly GCF_963082525.1 of Nesoenas mayeri. Taxonomy (NCBI): domain Eukaryota; kingdom Metazoa; phylum Chordata; class Aves; order Columbiformes; family Columbidae; genus Nesoenas; species Nesoenas mayeri. Next base: position 203,317,282 of record NC_137541.1, read on the forward strand.
CCTTTCTATTCTTCCCTGAGCATCTTTTTTTAAGCTGTTCAAATTGACAAAAAGCACAGCACAGTAAGGATCTTTTCCTTATTTCAATCAGTAAATGGAATTGATAGCGATTGCTATAAATAATTAAAGAATGATAATTAACAGAGCATAAACATATGAATATTTCAGGGTTTTGACAATAGCTGACAAATGCAAGAGCATTCAGTGTCAAGGGCAGTCTGCCTGGGTCCTTTATGACTGCTGCAGCCTCAAAAGCACAGAATTTTTCAGAGCTGACCAATATTTTTCAAGACATTTCTAAATTCATTGAAGTCCCTGAAAAAATCAAACCATTTTGCTAAAATATCTAAGCCCAAATCCAAGCATACAAGTGCTTTTTACACATGAGAGAGCCCCTTTCAAACTCCAGCTGAAATATTTTCAGGATAGGTCACCTAGAGACAGATTAGTAAAACAACAATAACAACAATTTGCTGATAGCTGGCTCTTAATTCAGGAGAAATTGTCTTTACTGACAGAAGACCTCTCTGCTGTGAAAACAATTTTTTGCTGCATTATATATATCAAGAACCTTTTGGGCAGTCACCTGCAAGAGCTACTGCAAGAACTGTCTCTCTTGTCTAATCCAAAAGTTTGTAAGGCCACATGCAAACCTTCCTCTAAATTTTTAATGTTTGGAGGTGATCTTCTCAGCCTTTACAGAATGACTGCCGCTGCACCGGGACAGTGCTCTGCTTTCCAATCATATATTTTCCATTGCCTGTAGCGTGTTCCCTCAACTTGCCACGTGAGAGGTCTACCCACAACTCCATGTGTGATTCGGTCTTTGCAACTGGAAACAACGGAGAACTGATTTAGAACAGAAATTCTGAGTCAGTCAAGCAATGTTTCCAAAACAGCTGCTCACTTTTTAGAATTGCTTTCAATGTTCCTCATGGCCTAGTGGAGACACAATAGCAAGGTGTTTTTGCAAAAGCGAGCATAAAAATTTCTAAAGACTGGATGGAACAAAATATATAAAGGAATAATAAAGATAAAGAAAGGCTCTAATTTTTAGATTCAGGTGGCTGAATCTGGCATTTATGAAATTCCATAAGTAGCACTGTGTTCATGGTTGGTCCTGGATTACTCATTGATTGAGCACTGATTTTTACTAGAGCTCACTGACTGAATAAATTACCTTGCATAGAGTTATTGAACGCTTAAGTAAGCTAGAAGTGACAGAGGAGGGAGAAGACAGCCTGCAGTCAAGTGAAAAAGTGGCAGGCCAGGTTGGTGAGCAAAAGGTACAGGTAATTTGGACAGAAGAGACACTGAAAAAAACGAAACAGGGTTGAAGAAGTCAAGTGTACATACACAAATGAAGGAGCGCCTACAGGAAAGAATGATGGGGTAAGCTCTCAGTACCTCTTCTGGGAACAGGACAGCATAAGTGGGTGTCTCTCTGAAGTGCCTGTACACTAATGCTTACTGCATAGGGAAAGACAGGAGGAATTAGAGGCCTGTGTGCAGTTTGCAGGGCCACCATCTCATTGGGATCACAGAGACATGGTGGGATAGCTCTCACAGCTGGAGTCCTGTGAGTATCTGTTCAGGATACAGGCTGAGAGGCGAGGAGGGGGATTTGTCTATTTTTTGAGAGAGCAGAAGGAATGAATGGAGTGCTGCCTGGGGATAGGACAGGAGCCAGTCAAGAGTTTATGGATCAGGATCATAACACAAACCAAACAGGGAAATATTGTCGTTGGTGCCTGTCTCACATCACCTAATAGGTAGAAGCAGATGAGACCCTCTTTGGATCAAGAGAAGAAGCCTGATGTTTGCAGGCTCTGGTCCTCATGAGGGACTTCAACCACCCCAGAATGGAGGGAGATCCTAAGAGGACACAAGCAATCCAGGATGTTTCTGGAGTGCATTTTTGACAACTTCCAGACAGAAGTGATTGACAAGCCACTGACGAGAGATGATCTGATGAATCTGATACATACAAAAAAGGAAAAAGTGGTCAGGGACGTGAAAGCTCTGGACAGCTTGGATGCAGGGACCTTGCAATGGTGGAGTTCAGGATCCTGAGAGGGATAAGCAGGGCAAAAAGCAGGATCACAAACCTGGACTTGAAGAGAGCAGACTTGCTCTTCCCTGGGAGATGGTCTTGAAGACAAGAGGGGTCAAGGAGAGCTGCTCAATATTCTCCAAGCTCAAAAATGGGACACCCTTATGTGCAGGCAGACAAGCAAAGGTGGCAGGAGTACTCACACTTGATGTGAAGCAGTAAATAAAATGGAGCCAGGCTGTCCTCAGTGGAGATCAATGAGAGCATGAAAGGCAAGGGCACAGATAAGGCTGGGTTTGTTTTGTTCTCTTTTTACTTTATGGAACCTGAAAGGTTACTCAGAGATGCTTCAGAATCTTCATCCTTGAGGTATTCGAATCCCAAGTGGACACTGCCCTGAGGAACCTGCTCACTCTGACCTGGTTTTGAACAAGGGGCTGAACTAGATGATCTCAAGAGGTCCCTTCCCACCTTGACTATTATGTACGTCTGTGATCTTGTTCCTGCTCAGCCAGGCTCTCTGCCTGGCTGCATCTGGTCTGTTACAGTTAATAGAGCTTCCAACTGTTTCATCTAAGCCCACACGTCCAGCAATAGCACCTGTTCTTCAGTTATTTCTGATCGTTAATAGCATTTCATGTAGCATATGGGATTACTCAAGGACCTTGTTGCTCGAAGGAGAATTCTTAATTCTTACTTTCCCCAATGACCTTTATACCCTAGCACTGCCAGCCTCCTTTAGGTTAGGGAGAACATTTACTCAGGCACATTTAGACATAATTAATTGCTCCTAATTTTAATACCTATAAAAGCTATTAAATTTCCTCAATTTTTTATTACTTGTTCGCTTTGAAAAGTGATACTACAAATATTATCAAATAAAACTTTTAAACTGAACAGATTTTGCATATGGCTTCTTTCCCTTCTGTTACTGAGATGGCAAAAAAAGAAAATCCTGGCTTCTTCTTTCTTTTCTTTCCTGCTGCTTTTCACTGTTATGCTTAGCCATTGGTCTTACACAATTACAGTTCTTATACCTATACATGTTCATGGGACCAGCTTTTAAAATTACTTACACAATTTAAGTCATACTGAGTTCAATATGTGTTTGACTCCTAAATAATGTATAGACGTTGTTTCACAAAATATTACTACTTCAGGAGAGAAGGGAATTTTTAGAAGTATGAGCACATAATCAGAACCTTTTTTCTTCTCAAACTGCTATGCTGCTCCCTGTGGAAAGGGACCCTGTGTCATGGATTGTAAAAATTGTGGTGCCCTTCTGGGATCCCAACGTGAGAGGCTATGTTAAAAGGAGTATGTTGATAGGGTATATCATGTGTACTGAAATTAGATTAGCATAATTAGTTCTTCTTAGAGATTACACTATTTTACAATGGAGGTAAAACAAGCCCTAAATAGCAGCAGTGCAAAGGTGATTAAACACTTCTCCATGTGCTTCAAACAGGTTGAGATCAGCAATGTGGCTTCATGTTATGCTTTATGTGATCCCATGGTGCTACTGATGGAGAAGTCCTGTTCACTCCTACTTTTCCCACCTCTTCCTCACATTCACAGTGAGGACTATGGTCCTGCTGCTATCCTGCTTCACTTTGAGGATTACGCAGCTGAGGGGTGAGGCAGAAAGCTCATTGATCTAATAGAAAATAATCCCTCTGCTGTTCACAACATCTGCACTCACCGTGCAGGAAAACCAGTGCCAGCCCAAGGGAGAAGTCAGGACTGTGTGACTAAAGTGAGTGGCAGGCAGCAGGAAGCCACTTTTGGCATAAGTCTGCCTTAGAAGTGTTTTAAGAATAGCAAGTCAAGTTCAAAGAACTAGATCTTCTCCCTGACTATATGTCCTGAGATCCTACATGTCTTTGGAGCTGCTATAAACTGAGAAAAGCCAGGGGAAGTTCTTCACTAAGTTTGGAGAGAAAAAAAAATCATACAATACAATAAGAATTTTTCTGGGATAAAAGGAGCATTTTTGCTATCTGTACAGCACCAAACATTGCAACATTGCCACGTGGAATAGGAAATTACTCAGGCTGACAGAAGCAGACATGGGAGAGTTGTGCGAACTGTGCAAAACCAGCCAAAAGTCTCATTGCATTTGCACTTCTTGTATTCATTAAAAGTCCTTCATAAGTTTTGTTGACTTGACCTGCCATTTTATGATAGATGTTTTTGACCAGTAAAAAGTGCCTGTGGGATAATATTGTTCACAAAAGGTGCTGTGTCATTTACACTGTGTTGAAGTAGTCTAAACTTTCCCTGGCCAGTAAACCAGTCTGTCTGCTGACCCAGGGAGAGAGGATTACCCTCCCCACAGTGTTTCCTGGATGCCTGTGGGCTCTAGATGTAAAAAAAACCCTATCCCCTTTCTAAATATTACTATTATCTTTGATTTCCTTTTTTTTTTTCTGACTGGAAACACACTCTGTAGTCTAAAGACCAGTGACTACTGCTATACTCTCTATGATGATGGCAGTTGTGGTAGGCACAAGAGGGTGGATTGCAACAGTCTGTTCACTAAGGAATACTAAAAAGAATCCTCTTCATACTGTCAGTCTTTAAGTAGCAGATAAGTAAATATCATGTCTGATTTGTCTTCAGCATATGTTTGGGAATAGTTTTTTGCTCTTACTGAAGGGAGATGGAGAAACTCCAGCACTGAATAAAGAAACTAAGAGGAATCTCCTTGTCTTTCTCCCCTCTTCCCTTCGCCTCTAGTTGTGGTCAAGGACTTTAGTTTTTTTGGATGATTCTTGAAAGGAATCAAGGTCTTATATACTAGATGCTGAACTGGGGCACATGCAATATAGAATTAGTTTACAACTGAAGTAAAGGCACCCTGAATTTTCTGTACCCAGAGTATTTATCTATAAATAGGAAGTAAGACAATAAGCCTTGTGACTGATATATATATATATTTTTTTGTTAAAAATGTAAAGCAAATGTTAAGCCAAACTTTGAGACAAAATATTGTTTCTACTCTACAAATGACTTTACATTTCACAGGGATCATTTTCTGATTGCTGGCACTTTTATTTTTCCCAGTGAAACGTTTCTGCAATGATAGCAGTTTTCCCCAGTATCTCATGTCGAGACAGCAATTTATTCAGCATGCTAAGCAGGAAACATGGTTCCTTCCATAAGCCATTTCTAGCCAGCAAGGCAACTGAATATGCCTCTGTTATCTCAAGGTAAAATAAGAACCAATGGTTCCTGGTGCCTGGCAGGGATTATTTTGTGCCACGAAACCTGAATATGAATCTTCCCTTGTAACATTTAACCTAGCAAAAGATATGTGATAGAAATACCAGAAATGTGGAAACACCAACTGGGGACAATATATGTTGCTTATTGTTGCTAGAAAAGTCCTGAAATTTAGTGTAGTTGTAAGTACAATTTCTGCTGTTTTGTTATATGTCCTTTTTTTTTTTTTTTTATTCCAAACATCTTTTTATCCACAAAAGATTCTCATATCAAATCTTACCTGATTACTGCTTTTCAGGGTTTCTTTTGCCTCCTATTTAATTCCTCATGAAATGCTGTCATCATCTCCCTCTTGCCTTTTGGGACATCTTAACAGGCTGCTATCAAGTGTTGGTCAAATACCATCTTGGGTTACAGTACTGAAAATATTTCTGAGAAATTTGATAGAAAATGGAACTTGCCTTACTTCATGCAATTAAGTAAACAGATGAATCTTCAGGAGTGAGGCCAAACTCCATGAGACAATCCAGAATTTGTAGTGCAACACCCTCTACACATTGTTTTGGCAACAGTAGCTACTTCATAGGGGATTTGAAATTCAGATGCCTGGGGAAGAATAAATAACCAGACACAAGGAACTCTCACCTCAGGAGAAGGATTTCTTGTAATAAACAGATACAGGGAAAACAAATTGGACATGTTTTTTTTACAAAAAAAAATATAATTTAGAATTGACTGATAGAAATTTTTACTTTTAAAACAAAATTTGATTATTGGAATAAAAGAATGGTAAGTTCAAGTTTGGAGAAAACCAAAGAAGTATGTGAAAAAAATCATTTTCAGAAGAAAGCAATTAGTGTCTTATTAAATTAAAAGTGGTTTTAATGGAAAAAGTCAATCATCTCTAATTAAAAGCTATTGAAGTTAACGTTTGCTTCAGTTCACTGTTGTTATATGTGTTGCTGGTGGGGATAAGGCTATTATTTAGCATTCTAAACTGCATTTTAAGGGCTTCATATTGATAGGCCATGCTGTTGAGATGTATTGTTATGGTATTGAAGCTTACTCAAGGATTTCATGCTGTGCTTTTGTCCTCATGTGCTGTTGCTGGTAGCTATTTCAGCTTTGACTGTGCTTCAGATCCTTTGCTGAACAAAGATACTGAAGACACGCAAGGAACTGTAATCGCTATTGATGAAACGGTGCTGCAGTATATAGAGCTGTAGCGTCCTAGACAATATACTCAAGTGTGATGGAAGACAGATAAGGAGACAGAGTTAATTAAGCATCTTTTTCTCTCTATAAGGATCAAAAATTATTATTATTAGAACACTTTTGAAATTAAAAGTTACTGCCTGTTATCTGAAATTCCTGCAGCTTAGGGGAGAGTTACAGTATGTGTCTGTTTAGCATGTCATCAACTTGTCTTAGACAAATTAAAGCTTAACTCTTTAAATAAAGAAACAGTAGTTCATTTCAAGTGAAACATGGTTTTACTAGAGAGACTTAGTACCATACTGAGTCTGTTTGCATGAGTGTTCAAGTGACAAGCAACAATGGGAACAAGAGAGAAGGATTCATGTTCTGAAGGGAAAAGATTTTTTTAAAGGAAAAAGTAGATACAAAAGAGGGAAAAAGGGCACAACATGAAAAATAATGTATCTGAATAAAAGTATTAGAAAACAGGATCTAAATCCTAATTTTTAACTTTTCTTGTGCCTATCACATAGGAAATAGAGGAGAATACAGCTTTGAAAAGTTAAGCTTACTGTTTAGGATAGTAATTGTCAAATGGGATCTCTTTCTGTAACAGTACTTTCTTCCAAAATTGTTTTGAAGTGATATAGTACAGCAAAGACACGCACTGCAGCTGGGGAATCCTGGGGAGGAGCAGTACCAGGTAACTCAGTCCACCAGAGCATTTCTCCCTGTACTAGAAAATATCACTTCAAAGTCAGTTGTCATTTCCCCCAGTCTCCCCTGGGTTTGCTAACGTTGGGTTGATACTCCTGTAATAGAGCCAGATTTCAGTGGTCAGCTAATTCCGTGTCAGAAGAGCAAAGGAATGGGATTGGGCCCAGAGACTGAAGATTGAGTCTTGCGTAACTCATTTTTCTTTGTGAGAGCATAAGTACTGTGAGCTCACTGGGTTAATAATTCCCATCTCTGTTCAGATATGCAGAAAAGCCCTCCTGCTTATCTTCTTGGTGGAGTCTGTGGCTCCAAGGCCTGGGAGGAGGGAAATGGAAGCCCAGCTACAGCTTCTGCTATAGACCTGCAGGAGCCATGGCTCCAGCCAACCATTCACACTTGGGAATGTAAGAGGTAGAAGAGCTGTTATATCCTAAACAAATCATTCTCTATTCCAAAATAAGTGTCTCCATCACAATTTGTCCTCTAATCTTTTCACAGGGTAAGTCAGTATATGAAGCCTCTTATGCACCAAGTTGAAAGAGGATGGGAGTGAATCCCCAGCCATCCCAGCCAGGGATGTTTTTTAGAAGGGAAAAGTTATGAATTCAGATGTAAAACTGTCCAGTTATAAGGAACATTCCTACAATTTAGACAAACCACAAGTGACATGCAAATCATCTCCCTGTCTTGTGAACGTGAAAGCAGGGGCTGCACCAAGTACCCCTTCCAGCCCTAAGTGCACATGCTGTGCATGGAAACAGATGGCTGTGTCTCCAAAGAAAGCATCAAAATGTTCAGTGGTTGCTGAATTGAGCCAGATTCACAGGAAAACACATTTCTTTTGGCAAGGGGTCCTAATGAGTTTGTGGTGGTCTAAACAGCATGTCCAAGTGGACCTGGTGCTAACACAGCATTTAGGAAATCTCATTCCTGTTCCTTGTTCTGCTACAAAGCTATTGTGTGTGACCTTGGAGAAGTTATTTTATCTCTTTCTGTCCAGCTTGACCCTTCAGACAGAGAAGTCTCAATGAGTTTGTAAAAGCCTCTCATGCAATGCGGCCTAACCCCTGCTGCTGTCCTTGTTTTCAGAGGGCTAATATTCTTGTCATTGGTAAAAGGCTCAGGTCAGGCTGCTCTCTTTCCAAAAGACAAATGTTTGTACCCCACTTAAACAGAGGCCTTGCCCTGGCTCTCTGCTCTCTGTATTCCACTGGGTACCCTTTATCCTTCAGAAAGAAAGAAAACGATCCATACATGCCAGAAAGACAAATGTAAAACCAAAACACTTCTATTTGCTTGGGTTAAATGCATAGATCTTGAATTGTTTTGGTCCATTTAAACATTACAATACCAAAACCAGCAATCAGCCCTTCTGGATAATTTTAGAAACTGTCTTTTCAAAAGCCAGCATTGGTATAGTAGTGTGAGAGTAATGAGCAGTGACAAATTATTTGTGCTATTTCCAAGGGAAACTGTTGGCATTAACTTGATGCAGAGTCTTTGTTACTTTATGAATAAGAAGTGCAGTTAATATATTATACTCTACGTGTCTTCCAACCCTACCCAGAACCTAATTACACTTTATGGAAAGTTAAGTAGGCAGTAAACTAAGTGCTATGGAAAGCACATACAGTAAAACTCTGTTGGCTACAAGCACCGAACAGTTGTTTTGTCCTTCTACTTTGGAGAACTTCATAATTATACATTTAGTGCTACTGAGATATCTACTGTGTAATTACACAGCTCAGCAATAATGGCACTGGTTACTGTGCAAATAGAAGGAGCCACAGGAGATTAAAACAAATACAACATCCACAATATGTGGAAACAAGATGAGAACCAGTAGTGGGTCCATGTGTCCCTCTCACAGAGAGTTTTATGGAGCTTTGTTCAGTTAAGAGAAAAGTCTTAGGGTAGTGGCTTTGTCCCCGAACAGACATGACATTTGTTCAAAGCCTCCAAAGAGAGTCGGTCCTGTTTTATAGGAGCCATGGCATCAGCTGATGAGGGGATGCAATGACAGGGCTGTTCAGCTGCACAGTGCATTTCCCAACTCATACTGAACCAGGTAGTGGGCTGTGGGACGTGTGGATCCTAAAGGGACTGCGACACAGTTTGTACTTTAAAACACACCTATTAAAAGCACCTAGAGACTTCCTACTTCCGAATTACCTGAGCATCTCACAGTCATTACTAAATCTCTTGTCACAATGCCTTTGTAAGACAAAGAGACATATTAATATTTCACCAATCCATAGGTGCCCTAATCCTTGAGCAGAAGTCCTGTCCTGCATTAGAGGGACAGACAAGCCCTTCTGAGTGGGATTCCTACTGTTAGGAGAGCTATGTGAGGAGCAGCTGAAGCTACACTGTGGGAACTGATAAGGAAAGCAGAATCATTTGTGGAGAACCATGGAGTGTGTGTCAATATAGGATAAAAGGAGAGCTACTAAACCTGACCAACATTCACAGCCTGTAGGCTGGTGTCCAGAGGTACAGCTACATTGACTCTGATCTTTGCAGTAAAATATGTGCCAAGCCCTGTTTGCCTAGAGCTGGATAGCTTCTTAGGGAACTTAGCCACTATTTGCTACTACTGCATGCAGTCTACATGCCATCAGCAGAGTCTTTCAAGATGGGAAGATATCATTGATTCTGTTTTATTTTATAATATAGAGGCTGTATTTGTTCTCTTTTCAGTGTAGCTCTTTCAGACTTCTACATTTAGTCAATAGTCCATGTAGTATTCTTACAGGAAAACCAAGCCCTCAGCTCTTATCCAGCTTAGGACGTGCATCTCAACATTTTTTATCTGCTGCGGAGAACCACAATTATCAAGCCTGCTAACATTTCCCAGTAAAGAGAGGTTTCACAGCTCCTGCTGAAATTGTATTGAAGTCCAAAAAAAAAAAAAAAAAGCAGTTTCCACAGTATTTGAACCAGGCAGAAGAAGATAACATGGCTCAGTAGCTCTGGGATTACTTCATGGACTTAGGAAGTGGGGAGCTGGGCCTTTTTTAGAGCAGGTGCCTTTATACCTGACTGCAAAACCAGTCTCTTCTGCGCTCCCTCTGTCTTCCCTTACCCTGAACTGGTTCCTTGCTAAGCAGGAGAGGTATTCCTCACTTTCAGAGGGGATCATGCTCTCCTGGTTCAAACAGTCTCTTGGCACAGGACCTTTCAGGCTACAAAAGGCTTGCCTTTTTAAGGAGCTTCTGACTTCTATACCATCTCCTTTACCACCCGTCCAAGTGAATTTTCCTCATTTAATACCTTGAGGAACGCTGTCTACCTCTTTCAGAGTAACTGTACCTCCTTCAAAGCTGCCATTTCCATTTGACAATAGCATTGGAAGGTCAAAGAAGAATTTAAAGGGACTGTTTCCTATAGCTGTAATATTTTGTTTTCCAAGAAGTCTTCTTGCCTTCCTCCATCTCCTTTTTTGCAAATTTCTACCTCTGCCTAGCCTGTCATCTCATCTGTTATATTTTTTTCTCTTACATTTGCTGTCAATGCATCCTTTCTTTCTGGTCTCATAGAGCATCCTTCATTTACAGTCTAAGTTTACCTCTTGATTATGTTGAGTACAATTTCTTCAGAGTCCAATTAATCACACTATCTAAATTATCCATCTCATCACAACTTTACTTTGGCTTTTAGATCCAAACAAAGAGTATTTATGCAGGTATAGCTTTAATGGAGAGTTCATTAAATGTAAGCCTGATTAATGCCTACTACAGATATTTAAATTACTTTAATGTTACTATCTAAAAACATCTGTACTTGCTTTATGGGAAGCTTCATCCAGAATCAGCTGAAATCAAGCCTGGGAAGAGACATGATTCAAGAATTCTGCTGCATGGTTTGCAACTCATTTGTAGACTTTTTTTATTCAATCTTTATCACATTTATATGTCTTGCAATGTTCTGTTAAGATCTGGTTTCCTTCACAGGTGGGAGTGGGAACTCCTGTCTCTCAGCAACTGCTTACCAATTTAAATTAAATTAATTTTATTAAAATTACAATGGCACTCTCAGCAAGTTAATTGTAAATGAACTCTGAATATATACAGACTTTTGTCTAGAAATCCTGATACATATTACATGTCTAGGTTAAATCAGTTCTTCTAATACCCCTGTGAGGGAGGTGAAATAGCATACTTTCAAGACTGATTTTTTTCCAGGCTTGGGTTTAGTTAATCAGATATTTTTATAACCTTGAAAAAATCCCTAAGTCAGTTTGTGTGTGGAATAAATCCCTATGTTAATTTTCCAGTGTTCCTTTCATTTCTCAAGTGTTTAAAATTATAGAGGCATGGCACTAGCCAGCTCTAGACTATTGGGCTGTTAGGTTTGTGGCTGTATTTCAGAGCTGGACCTAACATAGTCTGCCTTTCAGAGGTGTATAAATTGTATTTTTTCCTTTGGACTTAGGTCAGCTACGCCTCAAATAAAGGAGACTGGACATGCCACCACCAAAACATTTTGTAAATATATCTCTGCTTATGTCCCAAACCTATACTCCTTGGTAAAATCAAAATGAAATCTTTACATCTCCATATTATATCTTTGGTTGGTAAAGTAGTCTTTTTGTTACTGTATCATTTTATTCTGAACACATATTTTATAAACCAATTGTCAAATGCATATTTATTCAGTCAACAAACTGTTTGATATTTATCTTTCTATATAAATTCTGCAGTTTATTTTAAAGAGAAATTAGCTGTTGTCTTCAATGAAAGTTTGACTTAAACTTGTTTTAAGACTGCAATATACCTCTTACCTCTTTCTTTCTGAAAGTTAAACAAGCTAAATATGTAATTCTATTTTCAGAAACACCTAAATTATTTACAATCGTATTTTATATGTATTATCATTAAATCAATTCAATACCATTCCTCATTCTCACTAATGCCCTCATCTCTGCTGTAAAAACTGCAATATTCAGTGCATTCTCTCATTCATTTGACTTGGAAACAACACTGCATATGTCGAACTATTTATCCCCATCAGCAGAAACAGCTATGTTGTTTCATAAACCTATGAGGCAAATGTCCATCTAAACGGGGAGAAAAACAGAATTTAGGTTTCAAAGGCTGCAGTTTGAAGAAACAGGATGCACTAATCTTGCTGCTTACCTCTGTTCGCACTTATTTTCATCTCTCTTCTTGACACTCCTTTGTGAGTTAATTTAGCTTGCTAACCTGGCAAAGGAGAAACCAAGGAAAAGTGACTGGATGGTTTTCCTCAACATTAGTGAGCTGAATCAGCTTGGAGAACAACCTGACGAACAATTAGTTCAAATAGTTCAAATGAAACATGCTTTAAAGTTGCCCATTTCTCACATTGACTTTAAAAAGCACATGGGATGAGTTCAGAAGTAAATGCCTACAGTGTATCTCTAATAGAATCATTTCAGTTGGAAGAGACCTTCAGGATCACTGAGTCCAACCATAGCCTAACCTAACACTAGCACTAAACCATGTCCCTAAGAACCTCATTTAAATGCCTTTTAAACACCTCCAGGGATGGTGACTCAATCACTTCCCTAGGCAGCCTGTTCCAAAGCCTGACAACCCTTTCCAGGAAGAATTTTTTCCTAATAGCCAATCTAAACATCCCCTGGCACAATTTGAGGCCATTTTGTCTCTTCCTATCATTTGCTACTTGGGAGAAGAGACCAACACCCTCCATGCTACAACCTCCTTTCAAGTAGTTGTAGACAGCAATAAGGTCTCCCCTCAGCCTCCTTTTCTCCAGGCTGAACAGCCCCAGTTCCCTCAGTTGCTCCTCATCAGACTTGCACTCCAGAACCCTCATCAGCTTTGTTGCCCTCGTCTCCACTCTCCCTACTGCTTCAGTGTTCTTCTTATGATGAGTGGCCCAAAACTGAACACAGTTCACCCCAAGCAATTTTTGCTTAAGATGAGTAACTCAGCCTGTCTACAATTCTCTGACCACATCAGACATGTTGACAAGACCAAGCTCCTCAAAAAGAGATGGCCATAACTTTCCTTGTAAATACAAAAGAAAGAGGTTTATTGCAGGTAAACAACAGCTGAGTTATCAGAACTAGAGTGTGAGAGACTCATCTTTACTTCATTGCAGAAACTTCTCTTCAGCCCTGGAACTGTTTTCTTCCAAGAAAATACACTGTCAGGCTACATGCTACAGGCAGGAAAGAAAAAATTTGGGAATATATCAGCCCTCACTCTCTTCTCTTTCTCTGAAGACATGCCTTTGCTATACTCTTTTTATAGACCAAATGTCAGTTAGAAAAAAATAGACATTTTAGGTGACTTATAATTTACCATAAATACAAAAGAGTAATACTAAAAATCATACTTTGGAAAAGCAAAAGCTTTCTCTTAAGACATGACCATTCTTAACATCGGCTTAATATCACTGAAGAAAACTTTTTTGTCTAGTTTAGTTACTGACATTAACACCTCATTGTCATGGTGTTTCTTTGGCTCTTCTGGTAACAATTATACAAATAAGTGTTAATGTTTATTTGAAAGAGAAGACAGAGACTGGACAGTAGAGAGAGAGATCAATTAATTTATCAGTTTATTCACCTATTTCCTCCATGGTCTTTGGAAAGTCAATGAACCTTTCTGTGCCCTAAGCATACAACAGAGAAACTTGTAGAAGCTTTTTAGATGCCTTGGAAGAAAAGCTGCAGAAATAGATTAAACAAGTGAAAAAAACTTATCCCTTCTTCTTGCCTTTCATGAGAGAAACAGGAAAGCTAAAATGCATCAGCTAACATTTTTTAAATAAGGAACTCTTAACACATGCCAAAGCAATGCCATTGTCAGGATGAATGGGTCTGTGGAGACCGACCTCTCCAGGCGAGTGTGTAGACAGACCTGCAGCAATCCTTCACATGGATAACCATGCAAAGCTTACATAAGTGTTGTGAACATTTTTGGCAGTAGTGAGTATGCGGTTGAGAAGCAAAATATGATTCATTTGACATTTCAGTTTAAAGGTATGTTAGGGAGGGATGAAAGAAACAGTAAGATTTCTTCAAAAACTTGTTAATGTAGACAGTTGCACAGATGACAGTGTGAAAGCAAAAAAAAAATAGAAAAACCAAACCAAAACAAACCACCCAACATATAATTTATATCCTATTGACATTGATTTTCTCTCTTAGAATAGAATCATAGAATCATTTTGGTTGGAAGACACCCTCAAGATCATCGAGTCCAAGCATAACCTAACTCTGACACTAAACCATGTCCCTAAGAAACTCATCTAAACACCTCCAGTGATGGTGACTCAATCACTTCCTTGGGCAGTCTGTTCCAATACTTTGCAACCCTTTCTGTGAATAAATTTTTCCTAATATATAATCTGGACCTTCCCTGGCACAACTTGAGGCCATTTCCTCTCATCCTATCACTTGCTACTTGAGAGAAGAGACCAACACCCTCCATGCTACAACCTCCTTCCAGGTAGTTGCAGACAGTGATAAGGTCTCCCCTCAGCCTCCTTTTCTCCAGGCTGAACAGCCCCAGTTCCCTCAGCTGCACCTCATCACACTTGTCCTCCAGATCCTTCATCAGCTTCCTTGCCCTTCTCTGAACTTGCTCCAGCACCTCAGTGTCTTCCTTGTAGTCAGGGGTCCAAAACTGAAGACAGGATTCGAGGTGCGGCCTCACCAGTGCCAAGTATAGTGGCACAATCACTTCTTTAGTCCTGCTGGCCACACTATTCCTGATACAAGCCAGGATGTTGTTGGCCTTTTTGGCCACCTGGGCACACCACTGGCTCATATTCAGCTACTGTGCGTCAACACCCCCAGATCCTTTTCCTCCAAGCAGCTTTCCAGCCACTCTTCCCTGAGCCTATAGCTCTGCCTGGCGTGGTTGTGACCCAAGTGCAGGACTCCAGTGCACATGGCCTTGTTGAACCTCATACAATCGGCCTCAGCCCAACGATCCAGCTCGTCCAGATCCCTCTGTGTGGCCTTCCTACCCTTCAGCAGGTCAACATTCCCACCCAACTTGGTGTTGTCTACAGACTTACTAAGGGTGCACTTGATCCCTTCATCCAGATTATTGATAAAGAGATTAAGCAGAACTGGCCTCAACATGAAGCCCTGGGGAACCCCACTTGTGACCAGCCACCAATGGGATTTGACACCATTTACCACAACTCTTTGGGTAACTCTGAGGGAGAAGCAGAAGGACAGGAATGGAATTTTAGAGGCTGGGTAGGACTTCAGCTGCTGATAAGATTCAGGTCTGGGACAACTCTGGCCTGCTGAACAAGAAAATTGGGGACTAGAAGCTGTGAAATCAGGGGTCCCAGTAAACTCAATTTCCTGCGCCCAACATGATCCACAGCCGAGGCTGGGATGGGCTGACCAAGCCTCAGAACACCTCAGATACACTGTGGTAGGATCCCTAGTACCTTGTTCCTGCAAGCTCTTCAGGCTGGGTAGGGAGGCAAGAGCTCTTTTGCTGCCTTGTAGGCCACACTCTGACACTTTCTTTGCTCAGAGTACCAGTTCACTCTCTGCTTTATGTGTTTAGAAGGATATGCACTGATCAGATTACACCAGCTAAAGTTAGCGTTGGTCATGGGAGGTTTGTTTGCATGTCCCATTATGCTATTGGCACATCCATCACTTGACAAGGAAGGTCACAGGCCACTCATCTCTTCCTGTGCCTCCACAGAGTACAATACAACCTTTCCATTGGAAACCTGAACACAAGCTGAGGATATGACTCAGTGGCCCTGAAATTTGCCTGATTTCATTGATCCTGGTGGAGTCCAGTAACTGAATGAATATAGCCCTGTGTTTTCAACTTTCTGGAGTTCCAGACTGATTGCTTTTCAAATGGAAATGTTCTCTACAACTTGGCAAGAAGCATAGTCACGTCTTACCCCTTTCAGAAAACACTTGCTTAAACAATCCCATTTTGTTACTGTTTTCTCTAGGTCCTCATTCTGATGTGAAGAGAGTGCAATGCAAACAGATATATGTAGACAAATTATTAATTACCCAGCTCTTTGCTGTTTTTAGTTACAGGCAGATTGTCAGTGTGCTTGCTGAATTCACTCCTGCCTTTTCCTTGTCAAGCCATGAGTTGCAGATCCCCACTACCTTCAGGTTCAGGTCAAGGGGAAGGTCATACTGCAGGCTTGGAGACAATTAGGGTGGCTAGGGCATCTGAAGATCCTGATGTATGGTGGCACTGGAGGGACATATGCACTAATATGGGTAATATGGTACACTGTCACTTCTGGGATTTTTTGCCTTGCCTCTATGGCTAAATAAACAAAAAAGGGAGAAGGAAAAGATCTCTGTCCCTGAGAAAAAGTCGTACAGACTGGCTTAGGTCACCACTTCTTAACGCTATCCCATTTTCCTTGATTCGTCTTGGAGAATGAGAGAGCATGAGAGAGAGCGCTGGAGTGCCCCAAAGCAAAGCCAAGGAAGAGTCTTAAGAGCTGTTAGCAGTCCTTGAAAACACAATAAATTTAGGGGATAAGTTATCTCCTCATTTACCAAAAGCTCAAAAAATGAAGCTGAGATTCCCTACAGGAGAATTCTCTCATGCTGAGAGGTGTCACCACAGAAGTCAGGGAAGTTAAACCCAAGTGGTAAGAATAGGGTTTTTAGTTTATTTGTTTTGGTTCTTGTTGTTGTTTGGTTTTGTTTGTTTTGTTGTTGTTGGTTATTTCTTTTGTTTTTCAGTAGATCTTTGCAGTTTTGCATGGAAACACATGGCTACACCTAAAATGATGAAAAAAACAGTAGCAAGAACCTTTCCTCTGGCACTGAGTCTAAGTGGTATGCTCCCCTACATCCGCCTCTGGCATTCATACTACTTACCAGTTTTCTCTAGCTCTTCTGTGCCCTTTGTGATAGCCGAAACACAGAAGTATTTTGTTCAATTTTTTTTTCTTTTAAACTTTCTGAGATCATGTGAGATCAGTTTAGCAGCCCATTAGAGTGGAAGTTTTGTAGCACAGCCCTGGATAGTATTTATTGCTTGTGCTGAGGAATCTGTGGGAGCAAAGTTTGCTGGGATAACACGTGAGACCTGTTGTACATGGCAGAAAGAGCCAATTTAAAGTGGTCTCATTCTTACTGAGTTCTAGGAGTACTCTCTAGTAAACTACTTGAAAACAGTTTTTGCTCATGAGCTTGGTAGAGCTAGTTGGAAAAGCTCAGAAAAACTGGGGAACGAGCTAACAACTAAGCAGTGGAAATGAACAGGGAGTCCAGTGCTGACATCCCAGGTTCTCTTATTTATTAATGTACACTGTTAGTCACCTGAGCCACTCTGCCCCTCACAGATTTAGCTATCTTGTGATTTCTTCCCAGCTCCACAATAAAATCAAGATACATAAGGTAGACCCACAAAAATATTTTGTTTTGATTCAGGCTGACTTCAGATCTTGAAACTCGTCCACTCAGCTGCTTAAACTTTTAAAGTGTTTGCTTTTCTGATAGAACATTTTCTATAAACCTGAATGCCAGATACTGAAAGGCACATCAGCCGTAACAGGATTAAGCCATTTGGATTCCAGTTTACATTCAACTCCTCTTTGATGCTGCCCATCTTGCCTAGGCAGCCCAGTTCAGGAGACCTAATCCTGATCTCAATTCAGAGGTCCCATAAAGCCTGGATCAAATTTCTTCTTTGCTTATGAGCCATAGTATTTCTTACTATTGCCTCAAAGAGTTTCCAAAGATGGGAAAGAAACATCTCTGTTCTAGGAGGGTGTTGTGAAGATAGATGATCCATAAAACAGCAGAAATTATACACTGGTTAAACGTGCAGTTGACCACAGTTTGGTGAGGTAGAAGTTATGTGGACAGACAGATAGATTAAATACAGGAACAGAGAAAGCACGTAACACTTGCAGACCTGGACACTGCCGGAAAGAAATCCATTAAAGGAAGACTTTGGAATTGTACTCACCTCACCGTCAGCTCCCAGTGCAGTTCTGTGATCTGAAGGACTAAAACCATTCCACATTTATGAAGAGGGAATCCCTTCAGCTGTGGTTTCTGTTCACACAGCAGTGATACTGTAGAGTATCTTTCCCATTTATATTGGCCATGTCAAGAAGAGTGTGAAAATATAGGTATTCAAAGGGATCTCTGTAAAATGATCCACAGATTAGAAAGCAACATTGCAACATGAAGCTAGATGAGCTCTACTCTGTGTTGGATTGTGCATAGAAAGAACTGGATGGTGGAAGGAGGTGGTTTTTTTTCAGCCTTGTTGGCAGAGGGAAAACAAGATTCAGCACCTGAAAACAGAAGTTGTACAAATGAAAACATAATATCCTATTAGTGAAGTTAAAGTGTTATAACATCTTATCCAGTAACATCTCTGTATTTGTGAAGGGCATACCATTTCCTGATGTCTGCTAGATCAAATTGGATATGTGTAAGAAAACAGATGCCTTAATCTAACTACAATTTGTATGAGTCTGGTGGCCATGGAATGAATTAATGCAGCTCTAGATCTGTGAATATTTTGCTCGGTTCTTGATTTGGTCACAGTGAGAGCAGAAAGCTGTGCAAGGTCCTCAGCATACTGATAACACTTGCAGCCCACTGTTAATACTGGAGAGAAAATCAAAGCTAATGCATTAAGCCTGTAGCCAGTTGCCGTCAGGGTAAAGGAGTGTGAACACAGCCTCTAGACAATCAGAACTGAGTGAAAGCTAGAACTTTGAGTTTTTAGTAAAAATAGAAGTTTTGGGCAGTTTGCCTTGCATGTGTGCGCAGTTTCTATGCATTGACTGTATATTCATGTTAAATCCATCAATAAACTTGTGCTATGAGGCTCTGTTGCTATTAATATCTAAGGCTCCATGAACCAGAGTATTAATGAACTTTTGAACTCTTATTGGTGTCAGATGTGCTAAGTGTGTCAGGCAGGAGAGAAAGCCAATTAATGGGCTGGCTGACTTCCAGGTTAGGAAGATCTAGTTAATGGGAAGTCAAATGCATAGAAGATTAGACATCATTGTTTGTCAGCAGCCAAATTTTTTCTCCCAGTTTTAAATCTTGTCTAATGAAGACTATTCAAGGACCATAACAATCTAGGTTGGTTTGCTTTTTAAAGGCTCCCAAGATAAGGATGCATCTCAACATTTCTATCCTTTCATCTCTTAAAGTTAGAGCCTCAAAATCGACTTTTGGAAATAGACTGCTCTTCAGTTTGAGAAGGAAAGCAAGAAATAAAATTTACCTAGTTTCTGATACATGAATATCTTACACATAAATATTTACAAGTCTATAATGCATATATAAATGCATACACATACAACCTCTCCAATATTTCCATCTTCTCCTTTATGCTACAGAGGCTTATTACAAGTCCTATGTTAGTTCATCTGAACATTCTTGTAGTAAACTAAGGAGATTGATCAAGGGGTGGATCTGAAAGGGTGCGAATTGGTTAACTGGACACTGATCTGTTTGTATTTAACAAGCAACAAAAACAAAAAATTCCTTTCAAAACATGACTGTCTTTGCCTTCCTTTTTTCCCTTATCTTTCCTTCTTCACCCTCTAAAGCATCACACTTTAGACACAGCCAGGCACAAGAACATAACTAGTACGATTTTTTTCTCTCAGAAAATGCACGGGACACCTTCCTTAGTTGTGCCTTGCTCATATGCACAAGCAGAACATAATCTGGAGCCTGAAAGAAAGTCCTCCCTTTCCCTGTCTGGTAAGATTGACAGGAATGTGAAGACAGGAGAAGGGGCTGCTTCATCCAGATCACAGGAAAATGTTCACCTGTTACCATTACTTGAGTTATTTCTCTCAAAACTATTTTTGCTCTGTGAGCATTGGTAGCACTGCAGTTTCTCTTGCTTTCTTTTGAGGGACACAGGACAGTGATCTGAGGCTACATGACTGACCTCTGTCTGGAAGTAAGTAGATGACATTTGATGGCTCATGACAGGCACAGTTCAGGCAGAAAACCAGCCTTTTCCTAAAGTGACAGCACTTATTCCACTGCATGATTAGGGCATTTTAGCAGTTGGGGATTATCCTGACATTTAAAAATCACTTTTGTTTTGTGCTTAATTCTGTAACTGTGACACCAGTGTTCCCCCTTGTTCCTACTTTAATAATCCCCCTTGGTCTTCAGCTGTTTGAAACCAAGGAATAGGAAAGATTATTTGACAAGGTCATACATTTAGAATTTTTCTTGCCATGAGTCGTATTTGCATCTTTGTAAACACACATTTCTCACTAAACTCATCACTCTGAAAGAGAGTACAACTCTGACCACCAGGGAATATACTGCTTTTCCTCGTTCCTAAAATACTGTACACAGAACAGGCTCAGTCTTGCTGCCACAGTCAGCTGGAGCCAATGGGAAGAAGGTCCAGGAACATTTCCAATGTACTCACTGAGCCAGCCATTGAGAATCCAGCAGACTCCTTCCATGCTCTGGAAGAGTGTAAGTTCAAGTGCTGCTAAAATATGAAGCAAATATGGTTTTTGGCTCTATTCATCTTTCTTGCTTTTCTACAACTTTCCACATGACAAGCTTTCTATGGGTCTTAATGACTGAAGGGACTCAAGCACATGTGTTTTGCTTAAAAAGCAGTCAGGGTGATCCAGAGACAATCCAAACTCAGCCCCCAAGAGCTCGGAGTGCCCAGCAGCAGGCTTGCATTTGACAAGTGAGTTTGAATTTACTTCTTCCTGGAGCTGTTGAGGAGACTTCAGTCTCTCAGTTTATCACACTACTCCTGAGCCTAGAATTCACATGGAGTTTAAAAATCAACAAATTAATTTAGTGTCTTGCAAGAAATACATGAAGAAATACAGGGAACATTTGGTGGGAGAAGTAAAGTAAAATATAACTCTGACCTTGATCTGCTGTATGAGCTTAGGTGAGTTATTTCACCTTCAGTCTCTGTTTCTCTTTTATCTTTCTTGTCTATTTGAGTGCAGACTCCCTTAAGACAAAACCTGTCTGTCTCTATTATAATCAGACAGTTCCTTGCACAACAGTGTCTTAGTCCCTACATATGTATTCTATGCTTCACAATATAAATAAAATAATTAACTTACTACACTGCTAACCAATTTAGTTTTCTGTCTGGTTAAAGAAAATTGTAAACTGAGTTAAGTCAAGCTTTGTTATAAAGGCTTTGTCACTTCAAAAATACTAATGTTAATGGCTAAAAGGGCTAACTGTGGTGTGCTGCTATCTATTCTTAGATGAGGTTCTCTGAGGAAAACAGCAATTCTCCCCTCTGCCCAATAAGTTTTTTAGGTATCAACAAGAACAATATACTTTTTGTTATGGGCAAGCACAGCTACGTTCAGATAGTTTAGTGGATTTTTAACACACTGAAATTTAATCCAGAAAGTGAAACTCATTATGAGCCAGGACATTCCAGGACACATCTCCTTTGGACAAGGATAAAGGCATATAAATTTATGAGCTATGCCAGACAAGGTAGCTGCTTCTGGAAACAGAAGAGAAATAACCAAGTAAGTGTGTCTCTGTGCCCTGCTTAATTAGAGTTGCCAACAGGCCAGGGTAATTAACTTATGGGATGGGATGAATTAATGGTGTCCTGTTTGCAGGGTCCAATTGGATATCTCTGCCAAGCACTGTCTAATGTTATGTAAATGTTCCATCTAGTTCTGCATGATGCATAACATAGATGCATCCAGAATCAAGTTCTGAAGAGTGATCAATCTAATATTTGAATCACAAGCCATTCATCTGTGTAGTTCAGGAAGGAAAAATGTTTGCCAACTGCCACATTACTCAGGTGTCTAAGTATGTTACAGGACATTCCAAACTTCCTTTGAAGCATCGGGCATGAGAAAGCGCCAAAAGCTGAATAACAGGTGATATACAGTTGAAGTTGTACTGGTTTCAAAAATACCTAGGTAATGATTTTGGAGGTAGAAATCCTCCACAATGCTGATGCGATCACCTTTCCCACCAGCAGGCAGACCATGTTGAGTAAGTGATGTAGAAGACTATGAGGTTGCTAAATCAGACCTGACAAACACATTGTATGGAGTTTGGAATACTGTGTGGGGTAGGTGTATTGGAGCTGACCTGTCAAAAGCTGTATAAGAAAGAACCAAGAATCTCAGCATTTCACTGCATTTTGAAAGGTGTGAGTCTCACTGAATATAAACATCTATACTGGAAATGTCTACATCTGAGCTAGTCACTCTCAGTTCGGAGAAGATGAACTTTCTGAGCAGAATACAGGTAGTGTAAAAAAAGCCATCTAAACCAGCCCACACAACTCAGTGCTGACATGCTTATTTTCATTTCCCTCGGAATAGAGAAAATATTAATAGCTCAAAACGACCAATGGACATGAATACTTCTGTTTACATTGTCTGGTTAATACTACGTCAGATGAGTCCCATTATCTGATTTATTCTCATCTGAATTTCATTAATGTAATTCCATAGCAATCTGCATTACTATGATATAATAGTGATAACTATGAGCAAATAGTAAGATTTATGATGACTTAAATGATCATAAATACTCCTGGTCACACCTTATTTTTCCTGAGGGAGAAAATGTGTGTGGATATAAGGGTGTATTGAAGAAGATCCATATACTGCATGTATAGAATACAGCACATAGCACCTCCTAAAATAAACAAAGAAGGATGGAGCAGACCTTCACAGGCCTGAAATTCAAAATGATGTTCCCACAGCTACTCATACAAAGCCACCTCTACTGTCCATTATCTAATTAAGAACCAGCTTGGGTATTCTGCAATAGAAAGAAATTCAAGGGTATCCAGTCAATTTGAAGATACTATCATTAGGCATACACTCACACTCATCCACTGTTATAAACAGAAAGGAAATGGCAGCTTCACAGGTCACTTCAGAAAATTTGAGATGTGAAAAGGATTGGAAAAGTCTGTCTGAAATGGGTGATTGGAAGCGTTTGTCTCCCTCCACTGACTGTTTAAGGCATGCTGGACTTTGTTAAGAAAATTCCTTTCTTGTATTATATCAATCTTCGTAGTGTGAAAATGTATTAACTTTGTTAATATATATTAATTTACATTATACACTGTAATGTAATAAGGTAGTGGAATTCTAATGGAGACTTTGACAACCCAACCCTGAAAATAAAGTCTTTGCTTCTTGGAGCTTAGAGCCATTCCTGAAGGATAAAGGATTTCTCTGGACATGCAAGATAACACCAGCATCCCAGCCCCTATAGAATCATAGAATCATTTAGGTTGGGAAAGCCATCTTATTCAATCATTTCCGTGAATAAATTTTTCCTAGTATTCAATCTAAACCTCCCCTGGCACAACTTGAGGCCATTTCCTCTTGTCCTATCACTTGTTACTTGGGAGAAGAGACCAACCCCCTCCATGCTACAACCTCCTTTCAGGTAGTTGCAGACAGCGATAAAGTCTCCCCTCAGCCCCAGCAAGAATGCTGCAGAAAGTTGCTTTTCAAAGTTTTAGTATGATTAGTAATTGGTTGTGTGTGTGTTAGTAATTAGTTAAATTGTGCTGTACCCAAAAGTTTGAAGGGTATAAGAACCCTGTGTAAAACTATGTTTCGGGTGCCTACATTTGGCTGGGACACCTCATGTGCATGAATCTTGTGGTTTAACCCCCGCCAGCAACTAAGCACCACACAGGCACTCATTCACTCACTCTTCCCTTGCAGGATGAGGAAGAGAATTGGAATGGTAAAAGTGAGAAAACTCATGGATTGATATAAAGACAGTTTAACAAGTAAAGAAAAAGCTGCATATGTGAGCAAAGCAAAACAAGGAATTCATTCACTACTTCCCATCACCAGACAGGTGTTCAGCCATCTCCAGGAAAGCCAGGCTTCATCATGCATAATGGTTATTTGGGAATAAAAACACCATCACTCCAAATGTCCCTTTTCTTCCTCTATCCCCCAACTTTATATACTGAGCATGACAATCATACGGTATGGAATATTGCTTTGATCAGTTGGGATCAGTTGTCCTGGATGTGTCCCCTTCCAACCTTTTGTGTATTCTCTGCCTTCTTGTTGTCAGGCCACTATGAGAAGCTGAAAAGTCCTTAACTACTTAACAACAACTAAAACATCAGTGGGTTGTCAATATTATTCTCATTTTAAATCCAAAACACACCACTGTACTAGCTGCTAGGAAGAAAATTAACTCTATCCTATATGAAACCAGGGCAATTAATAAATATTTACATTAGTAATTCTGTAATTTACATCCCGACCTCCGTCCTTGGTCAGCGTGGGCCAGGTACAAATTTTTGTAACGTCTTACTT
The DNA here is from genome assembly GCF_963082525.1 of Nesoenas mayeri. Classification (NCBI taxonomy): domain Eukaryota; kingdom Metazoa; phylum Chordata; class Aves; order Columbiformes; family Columbidae; genus Nesoenas; species Nesoenas mayeri. Next base: position 203,341,778 of record NC_137541.1, read on the forward strand.
TAGTGTCTAACTAGCTCAGGTGGGATGTATTTGGACCAGCAAGAGTAAGGGGTTTTGCTAAAGCACAAATAGTGAAATCATTATGTAATCTAAATTAGAACCAAGACTACCTAGATAAAACACTAGTTTTTGGACTACAAGGCTATCTACTGTCCTATTATAAGCCTTTGGGTATACAGTGCTATCAGTCATAATTAGTTTTATTATCAAAATTAATAGGACTTGTACACATGTAAGGAAATATCTTAGATAAAATCTTTTAATAAACTTAGCTCAGATTTGTATGAACAGAATTAGACTGCTCAGTAGTAGCAAGGTAATGAGCTGAAATCAGCAACACTAGGAAAGAGAAATAATTGAATCCTACCCTGGGTTTCTAATGATTCAACAAGATAAGGAGAACTTTTTCCTTTCCACATTATTAATGGTATTTTGGCCAAACACCTTTCAGTGCCAGGGTATTTTTAAACTCTTCAGTGTTCAGTGGTAAAATAAAAAACAAAAACAAAAAAACAAACAGCACACAAACAAACAAACAAAAAATCCCAACCTATACAACAGCAACAAACAAACCAAACAAACAAACCCACACAAAAGAAACCCAGAAATAGCTATTCCCTCCTGCACGTAGTCAATAAATTGTGTGCCATCCTCTTCAACTTTAAGCTTTAAGCAGAAAGTAATATATTCTGCAAAGGCTCCACATTGTACAAAATAGAGAAAACAGAACACTAAGCCATTCAAAACTGACCATTCTTCACATTGCATTCTGATTCTGTGTTGGATATTATTAATAAATAGAGTTTAAAAGCCTTAATTTTACACTCAAAACTGCCCTTAACTACCTGATCAACCACATTACACTCTGAAGGCACTGAAGAACAATCTCTGAGACTAAAAAAGTGAAAATTTACTGGGCTGTGGGGCTGACAGTGGAAATAGAGACATATCCAAATCCTTATTTCATCAGTATTCCTTAGCCTGTCAGAAGAAGGATTCTGATACCTTTTATACTTATACTTTAGCTGTTCTGAAGAGCTAAGCAAGGTGCCTAGTAGGGCACAATCAAGGTGATCAGTGGGAAACATCTGGTGGAAAGCTTTGGGTGGAATAGATCACCTGAATCTGGTCCGTGCACCACGAGCAAAACAATCACTTGGCAGATGTTTGTGTTTACAACTAAAGGTCACATTCTTTTTCACAGTTTGTACAAAGTGAGAGCAGGTAACCATTCAGATGTAGTCTGATGTATGTTTTCAGCCAAGAGAAGCCGTCAGCAGAAGTCCTTCACTGTTCTCTCTCCAGCTGCTTATTTGTGGCCCCCTTCCACTCTAGATCTTGTGTTGGCACATGTATTTGAGTGCTGTGCAATGGAAATGGCCAGGGAACCGATTGGACTGAAAAATCACCTGCCCACCAGCAAAATTTTAATTTTCTCTCTTATATAACTCAGTGCTTAAAGTGCTACAACCTTGTTTATTCTGCACTCACTTCCTTTCTAGTGTAGAGGTAAGATATGCTACAATTCCTTTTTTCCTTAAGACACATATACATTTACATGGAGGGACCGAAGCTCAAGGTGACGTTGCCCCAGTCACATTATTTGCTATGTTCCTTGTTATGTTGCAGTGTTATCATTATTGCTAAGCCTTGACATATCAGATATTTGTTCCTTCACCTTTCAGTATACTGTTTGATTTCTTATACAGTGCTTTTGCCTCCCTGAGAAGCAAATCTGGGCTGAGAAACATTGATTATTTGTGTATTTGTGATCTCAACTTCAAATTAGCTGCCAGGCTTTGCATAACAAGGCACAAATTATTCATGCGAGAAATAAAAAAAAAAAAAGTGATTTATTATCTTGTCTGATTTCCAGTGAAGAATTTTCTTCAGATCACCTAGCAAGGAGGCTTTCCTATTTTAAATATGATAAATTACAATTGACATTGGAATTCAAAACATTACTCCAACCTTTCTAGATCTTTTGGTCATACAGAAAGTAAGCCCATGAATTATATTGACATCAAAATTCATTAACAGTGTTTCTGAGCTTAACTAGGCTGAAAATGCTGAGACTCTTTGCACAGACTCAGCCCTGTCTCCCTCCTGCTGCACCACTAGAGCACTTCCATTGCCTTGGGAAGACAGCAATGGTCAGAGATGATGGCTGGAGCAGGCTGGGATATATCTATAGGAGACAAATTTTCAACTGCTCTGTAGAAATAAAAAGATTGTGCTTTAGTATATACATTAAACAACTGACAATGAACTTTTCTCTTCCTTTGCACTATCTGCACAGCCTAACCAGACCTTGGACTGACATGCAGGAAGGAATACAGTTGTTTTAACCACATCTTCCCTGTGGCAAACAGAAAGCATGATTTTTAATCCAGAGCTGCAGAAATGTGTAAAGTTAGAGGGAATATAGTAATCTTCTGGGACAAGGCAAGAGGTTGATGAAATAGTTATGTTTTTAAATTGAACATTTAAGGGGAGAATGATGGCAATGAAAGGTTGCCTTGGGGATACAGGACTTAAACTTAGTTATGGTAAATGGTGGGGAACACTCTTTAAAAACAGATAAGCTCTTTCAAATGTCCAGCCCTGTTTAGGAGCAGAAGGAAAAGCTCCAAATGACTTCAGAGGAAACTGAAGGAGCTCAGACAGACCAATATATGGGGATGGGAGATTTGTGAGAAGGACATTTCTCTCAAGGTGCAACCCTCAGTAGCCCCATCTCCTCCATTTGTCTTAGTCATTGACACCACAGACCTTCTTGCCTTCCTTCTTGAGAACCAAGAATAGCAAGATGGGGTTGATCACATCTATTCCCATTTAGGACCTCCTTCACCTCTTGCCGTGGGTCTATTGGATAGCTCTCTGGCAGACAAACTGGTACTTTCCAACTCTGGAGATCTGTACAAAAGCAATGGTTGCAGCTGTCAGTTCCTGAAGAGACTGCTCTGAGTTTAGATTTGCCTATGAAAAAGGAAAGGATATAAGAAAGGGCATGCAAAGCTTGGTGGCCTTTAACTCATGATGTCATCTCAGACAGCACCTTTGGTGTCTTAAGAAAAAAAAATCTTCAAAATCTTTATCACTCTTAGGAAAACAAAGTTATTTTCCAGGAATTAGTCATTGAGTTTCCTAATTTGAAATCACAAATCCTCAAACCAAAGTCAGAATTTATAGCTATTAAAAGAAAAACCTATACATGCATAACTGTTATGTGAGCATTTAAGTATTCATTTGATATTTTAAATCTCTTCAAAGCTTTAGAGCAGGGTGAGGATGATTGGACTGTCACAAACTTCTCTTTCTCTGCTATTCTGAAAAAAAAATAAATAAATAAAAAAGAGACTTATCCATTAAGCAAACTTTGCCCTAATGACCTAGTGGAGCCCTAAAATGAATGGGAATTTCACTATTCATTGTAATGAAAGGTGGATTTAAACTGCAGCTTCTCTTACAGCCTGGATGTAGCTTCAAGATGTTGTATAAAACAGCTTTAAAATTGATCTAACATTATTAGACCATCTTCTTGCAGGATATACCTATTATTTCACTCCCTTTTCCTGCTCCTACCCCTCTGTCAGTCTTGATGTTTGTAGATTGTAATATCTCCCAAGCAGTGGTTGTGTCCTTACTTGTATCTGCCTGCATATTACATGACGTATTTTATACAATATCATAACCCAAGCAATAGAAAATATTAATTTCTGGAATGGTGACTGCATTTCAATTAGCTTGTAAATGTCTTTTAAATACTTAATCTGACAATGCATTATATATAGGAAAAATTGTAATGTGTCAAGATTTTATTGACATCCACGGCCAAAAAAGGCACATAGGCTTTGACATAGATTCCCACTCAAATCTTCAAGAGGAAGGCACCTAAGCAGAATCAAGGAGATTAAATAACTTGGGTGATTCCAGTCTGCAGGAAGTGCCTGATAAGCATATATCCCAGGGCTTCATTAAACTATGAATTGTGGAAGTATAAGATGAAGACTGTTTACTGTCCCCACGGTCTTGCAGGCCAAGCACAGAACAGAAAGACAGCTAGTAAAACAAGATCTAGTCCGTATCAGCCTGGCCTGGCTCAAGAGGACACTGGTTTGAAATCCATCTTAGAATTACATAGTCACAGTCCTTGGTTTTAAGACATTGTTTCATCTGGAGTTTCCATGTGTAGGCATCCCCATTCAGAGGCATTTATTGCATTTCATACAATATTTTTCTACAAATGAAAAAAAAAGCTAGCATGAAAAGGAAGAGTGAACTGATGAGGGTATTAAAATACCAAAAGGGTGAGTGAAGTTGGTGATTATTTTGACAGCTGCCATAAAACCTCACTGAGTTCCGGTCCACCTGTGCTACTTCCATCTTCCATTAAATCTGATGCCTGATTTTCAATTTAGAAATATTTACAGTTAGTAAGGAACAACATTTAATCAACGCGGTAAAGCTGCAAAAAGTCAATCACTGCCTTTCACGAGTTTTCTACAGTGGATTTTCTAGTGCTTCTATGGACTTGTGGTGGTAATTTGAAGGGGAGATCTTGGAGGCAGGAACTGGAGGAGACTTGGAGTACCTCTCTTCAGAGCCAAGATTCAACTGCACTGACAAAAATGACACAGAGTCTTGTAATACAACACATCTAAGTTGACATGAATGGACCTGCTTTAAACAACTAGGTGCTCCCTTCGAAGTTATCAGTGGGAGGAAGGTTGTAACTGCAGTTTAACTTCCACGCTCTGAGTTGCTCCCTCAGCTGTCTGTTTCTTTCTTCTGCATGTTTTAGTCTAAGCTTTAAACTCAGCATCTCAGTCCACCACTGAAAGCTTTACCTGGTAATACTGTTTTATAGACTTGATTGAAATCCCTAGATTCATTCAGCTGTTAGAAGTCAAGCAGGTGCAGAAATTATGACAGGACTAGGAGAATGTTGATTTACTTCATGCTTTCAAGGATTACTTTTTCCCTTCAAAGTATAAACACAGCTTAGGAAAGTTACAAGCATACAAATGCTTTTAATATTTTATAAATTAGCAGCAATATTTATAATTGAGCCACTGAGTGACCTTGAGTGAGTGACTGAGAGGCCACGATATCAGACTGTTTCAAGGAGAGCACATACAAACGTGTCCTCATAGAAAGCAGTGGTGTTGCTCTGTTTAATTACTTAATTTCAATAAGTTATTTATGAAGTTATAAAAAAATCTGTATGGCAAGTAGATCATTGTTCTTTTCAGCTCCACAGGGAGCCACCATGAACATCTGCAAGACACTGCCTCACACCAGGCTGTACAAGGCAGGTAACGATGAGAACACACATGAGAATAATTATACCAAACACAATTTCAGAAACGAAACTGGGGAAAATACCAGAAGGCTTGACAGTCCTGGAGTGCGAGATTCAGGTTTCCATGAGGAAATCTGCAGAGTTCCTGTGCATTTTATGGTGTTAAACACCAGTTTTGCCAATAAGCTATGATAGAATTTGGCTCAAAGACTGTCCCGTGAAAGGTGTAGGTGATGAAGGAGGTGTCTGGCAAGAACTCCAGAATAAGATACTAAGAGTATGCACTCTCTGCAGAAGGGTGATTGTCCTTTTTCAGAGAAAGAAAATGCTGGGAAATTTTCTGACAGCCTGTGTTAAAAGCTGAGTGGTAGGTTTTGAAGCCTTTCATTCCTCCAATGAAAGCCTGTTTCCCCATTGCTTTGCAAAGTCATTTACAGCTTAGGCTGGATGTGTAACATAATAATAGTCTCCAATTTATTGCTGAATTACAGTAAGTGCAGTGCAATGCAGAAACAGTTCTGGCAACTGTTTTGAGTGCAGCTGAGCAGGATATCAGCAGAAAGCTGTTGACAGTCCTGTTGACATCTGATGCTTTTTGATGCAGTCTCTGTGATATGAATGCCTCAACCTACTCCCTAGAATAGAAGCACTGTCATAGTGCCAATGTAACCAAACACAGGCAACTTCTGTGCATAACTGGGAGTCAGCAGGTGTGATGAACTTTCAGAGGAGACCCAATGCACCTAGTAGGAGAAGTCTTCAAAGTCACATAACATATTTGAGATTAACCTCTGTGTCCCACACTGATGCCCCTTCCACGCCCTCACACCCCCTCCCAGGAATGTTAACTGTTGGGAAAAATCAGTGCCTGGCCACACAAAAGCAAATAATGCTGAATTAAAGAAAATTAATTAGGATGATGTGTTAACAACAGTGGCTGGGAGAGTAATCTTGCATTAAGAGTCTCCTGCCCCCTCACTATAAGTTGGCTGACTCGTCTAACAGTTCTGTAAACCGAAACTGTAAGCAGAACTGCATTGAAATTCCCAGTTATATCTCCATAATCAGAAAATTTTGACTAGCTGAAACCAGGTATTTCCCTTGAGAATATAAACATCAGCGTGAAAAATTGATGTGGTTTCTGGTCAACATCTAAGTCCCTCCAGAATTTAAAAACAAGTTTGAAAAGTAAGGGTCTTGCACATAACTCTTCATGAGGCTGAGATAGAAACAGGAATAATATGATGGAGAAAGCAAAGCTTTCTCCTGTTTCTTTCATATCTCTACAGAATCTCTCACTACTGATTCTTAGAAGAACATGGCTGAGATTGTGTCTGGTTTCTGTTGAAAAGCTTCAGAATGCTTTCCACCGTGTCAAATTATTATTTTTGGAACATCAAAATACTTATTGGATAAGAAAGACTATTGCCCACTTACCCTGCATAATAATCCTCTCCTAGGATCTTAAGAGTCAGTGTAATGAAAACTGAACCACAGGTACATAGAGCATTTCAAGCACAGGCTTGAGACTATGTTTTAGTTTAAACTTGCTCTGTACCTTCACTACATGGACATACAGGCAGCTATTCAGCTGTGAGCTATAAATTACCTGCCAGCCCATTGGAGTGGAATCCTTGGACATAAGCTACCCTTTAGTGAGGACACTCACTACTCACCTACTCATGGTGTAAATAGGTTGTTACCATGTGTTTCACCCGTCTTTGTAGTGATGTTGTGTGACTGTGCAGACCTTTCTGCAAAGACATTTCCATAGTCTAAAGCAAGAATAGCTGGAATTTTTCTGCTGTCTAATTTGTGATACCTTATAATAAATGTGGATATAGCAGATGTATCATGTTCTGTGGCATAACCGGTCTGTTATTCTAGTGTGATTGTGTGGTAATAGGGCCACAGAAGTATGTAAGACAGAGTAAGTCTATAACAGGAAACAGATCTCAAAATATACTTTATAAATCTAGGCTCCTCCTTTGTGTTTTTAAGCTCATAGAAAGAGGCTTGATTTTCAAATGGGTTGATAAAAATTATTCCTAAATTATTAATTCCAAGTTTCTTAGTGTTTTAAAGATCATCAAAGTACACTAAACATTAATCTTCTAGGTGTCACATGGGATATGGAAACTGACTTTGCTGTTCAGCTCTGGGAGGAAAATGCTGAAATGAACCAGTCTCTCCCCTTTGTAACTTCTGTCCTGGTCTCCTTATTGCCACTCTCCTGAACATAAAAAAAGATTGACAGCTAGATATACATTTTCATGTCTGAGAGACTTTGACGAAGTTGAGCTGTGTGGTGCACACAACATGCTGAAGGGAAGGGATGTCATCCAGATGGATCCTGACAGGCTTGAGAGCTGGCCCTGTGCAAACTTCATGGAGTTCAACAAGGCCAGTGCAAGGTCCTGCACGTGGGTTGCGTTAACCCTTGGTGTCAATACAGGCTGGGGAATTTTCAGATGTAGAGCCATTCTGAGGAAAAGGACTTGGGGGTACTGGTGAATGAAAAGCTGGACATGAGCTGGTGCTCATAGCCCAGAAGCCAACCATATCCTGGGCTGCATCAAAAGGACCATGGTCAGCAGGTTGAGGGGAGTGATTCTGCCCCTCTTCTCTGCTCTGATGAGACCCCACCTGGAGTCCTGCATCCAGCTCTGGAGCCCTCAGCACATGAAAGACATGGATCTGTTGGAGATGGTCCAGTGGAGGTCCACCAAGATGATCAGAGGGGTGGAACAGCTCTTCTTTGAAGACAAGGACAGCACAGTTGTGGTTGTTCAGCCTGGAGAGACCTTATAGTAATCTTCCAGTTCCTAAAGAGGGCCTACAAGAAAGCTGGAGAGGGACTTTTACAAGACCATGCAGTGATAGGACAGGGGTAATGGCTTTAAACTGAAAGAGGGTAGATTTAGATTAGATATAAGGAGAAAATTCTTCACCATGAGAGTGCTGAGACACTGGAACAGTCTGACAGGGAAGCTGTAAATGCCCTATCCATGGAAGTGTTCAAGGTCAGGTTGGACAGGCCTTTGAGCAAACTAGTCTAGTGGAAGGTGTTCCTGCTCACGGTGGGGGTTTTGGAGCTAGATGATCCTCAAGGCGCCTTCAACCACAGCCATTTTAAGATTCCATGATTTTTTCTATTACAGGCAAGATCACTTTCATTTGTGTGTGAAATTTGAATCGTATGAGTTGAGTGAGCTGGCATTATTATGCAATACTCCCAGTTCTTACTCTGATAGGAAAATGGAATTAAAACCTCCAGAACAATCTTCCCTTTATAAAATTGTTTCTCGTGCTTTTGATTAACATGTTAGTGCTAATTAAATACGCAGCTCGGCATGATGCATGGGGAATTAGTAGAATAATTCTAACAACGTTAAAAATACGTTGAAAATATACCTTGCTGTATGTAGATACTTGTTTAGCATAAAAGTGCAACATTATCACAAATTGTAAGAATATACATTTGCAAAATTAAATCCTCATATGCAGCAAACCTAGTTGGTTTGAACTAATGCACTTTGCACATATGTTAAGAAAAGAATTGTACTGAAGACATATGACACGCTACAGAGAATAAAGCGACCATTCATAAAATTCCACTTAGAATAACAACACGTATAATGGCTCCTAATTTATTCCAGTAGCATTTGAACCATATGGCCCATATGTACTGTATCTGTAAAACATACTTAAGCATATGTTATATATGTAGCATATAGTAGAGGAAACATCTTTAAGCAGCAATGGACATTCTCGAAAAGCACTGAAATTGGGAAATTAATTTAAAAACATAGTGGACTTAAACTAAATCAAAGTACATGGCCCAAAATGGAAACTACCTCAAAATGTCTTTTAATCACTCTGGAAACTCAAATCTGCATCTGAACTTTAAACTTCAGTTATTTCTCAGCTGCAGGACATGAAACACCTCACACTGCATCTACAAAGTATGCAAGAATGGGAAATAATGCAGACCAAAATAATGAGTCCTGGTGATTTAACATGAATCAATTTAAGAAACTGTCTTCCCCAGCTGTCTTCTCTGCCCTTCTGCCATAAATTACTGCCCCTAACAGAACTGGCAAAACAGGTGGTATGTGTGTTTCTCAGCAGAAACCATTCTGGTCAGCTGGTGTTGTCTCAATGTGCTATTAGTTTCAATTTTTGCTCATGGTACCTTTTGGATATCACAGCATCTGAGGCCTTTGCTTTCTTGTTCCTTTTACATTTAGAAGTGGAGGCTGTTGGAGGAGGGCAGGTGGGTCACCACTTCTAGTTGTGGAGATAAGCTGTCTTACTCATGAATAATAGCTTTCAAAAGAAGTGAATGCAGATGTGATAATTGCCTCATACATCTTAGTGTAGTAGACTGCTACCTCCTTCATGCAGATCCATCACACCAACAAACTGTGTTGCAATGGCTGGAGTGTGATGTGCCATAATAAGGTTTTCCTGGGCTTAAAAGACTACACTTCTGTTAAAAATCCTGCTCAACCAAGCTTCTTCAAGAGAGCTGGATCTTCCCCTTTTGTGCTTAAAAAGATATTTAATAGACAACTAAATTCAAGGATGTGATTGTCAGGTGCTGAGTGGGCTGGGGGCTCTGTGGAGGCTCCCTGGGGTGGTGGGGCAGGGCCTGGCTGGCAGAACCCATCCCACCACCCCAGCCAGAGAGCAATGATGTTTTAGTTGTTGCTAAGCAGTGTTTACACTAAGTCAAGGACTTTTCAAGTTCTCATGCCCTGCCAGAGAGAAGGTTGGAAGTGTACAAGAATCTGGGAGGCAGACAGACGAGACAGATGACCCAGACTGGCCAAACGGATATTCCATACCATATGATGTCATGCGCAGTGTATAAACTGGGAGGAGTAGTCTGGGGGCTGGCAACTGCTGCTCAGGGACTGTCTGGACATCGGTCAGTGGGTGGTGAGCAATTGTTTTTCATTTGCATCACTTGCCTTCCTTGGGTTTTATTACTCCTTTAGTTATTTTACTTTTCATTACAATTTACTTTATTTATTTAAATTATTAAACTGTCCTTAACCCATGAGTTTTCTCACTTTCATTCTTCCAGTTCTCTCCCTTGTCCCACCAGGAGGGTAAAGTGAGTGAGCAGCTGTGTGGTGCTTGTTTTCCAGCTGGGGTTAAACTGCAACACCAGTCAAGCTTGTCTGAGATTTTAGATGACGTAGGGAAAAAAAATCTGAATTCTATTGAAGGACTTGATGACACCAAGCTCCTTGTGATCAGCACATGCTGAGCAAGCGCTGTGTCATGAACTCCAACGTGCAGCATGGCAATCTTACTCAAAATCAAGCCTGAAGAAGAGATTCTGTACCGTAACAATGGCAGCCACCTAGAGCACTCACAAAGCAGGAGACATCAGTGCTCCTTGGTCTCATGCCCCATTGCAGAGTTCAAAGAAGGAGGCTACAGAGCAGATTGTGTATGGGCACTGGAAGCTTCTTTGGAAGTTGTGTCAAAATGCTACAATCCTGGGTCCAGAAGGATGGAAAAAGAAGAAATAATGTAATTCAGAAGCTCAGTTGTCAGACTACTTACCAGGGGTTGGACAAAGTGTGGTTTGATTCCCATTTCAGAGGCAGTTGAGGAATTTGACATTCAGATGACATTTGGATGTTTGGTGTCCACTGGCAGAGTGATTAGAGTGCTTGAGTTCGATAGTGCCTGGCACCCAGCAGAGGTGTGTTCCTGATACTTCCTCCAAGAGGAAGCATAGGACCAATATGTAGATATTCTGAGTCACAGAATCACAGAATCACAGAATCACAGAATCGACTGGGTTGGAAAAGACCTCAGAGATCATCGAGTCCAACCCTTGGTCCAACTCTAGTCTGTTTATTAGATCATGGGTCCTCTGGGTCCATGGTCCTCTGGGTCCACACAGTGAAGCATGGATTCACCCCACTGCACACTGGGCACCATAGTGAGGAAATCACAGACAGGATCTTAACTATCCTCCAGCGGTCATTCAAATGTTCAGTCGGATGAAACCTGTCTTGGTTGGTTGACAACAAAAAACAGTAAAGATAAACGGCTTTTAAATTAGGAACTTCAGCTTGCTACTTCAAATTAAGATGAATCTGAACATCAGTCCTGAGATACTAAAATGCTTAAATTAGAAGTACTTAACGAGGTGCTCTGATCTTTCCCTTAAGACTTCCAATGCCTCAGTTTTTCACCTGTAAAATAAGGATAATACTATTCTGTCTTCCAAAAAAGTACTGAAATAAATTCAAAGCTATGAGGAGCAAGGATCATGGAATCAGCTTCCTCACCTGAATCAGAGAACTCAGCACAGGTCTCCAGAAGATAAGAGTCAAATATTTCTAAAAAAGAAGAAAGTAAAGCTGAAAGAAAAGCCTTGAAATGAACACTGGTTTCTTATTGATAATATCTTTGTTGAAAAAGGGAGACTTCAGCAAGCACAGAAAGTTTTGATTTCTCTCAGTTTATGACCTATGTTCCAAGAGAAGCTGAAAAACACATCTGTTCATTCTCAGTCTTAAGCAGGAAGCTCTAACTCAGAGTTTTGGAGATACACATTTATAACACTTACATGTTGACTGCAGCATTTTGGTTTCAGGTCTTTTTGTGTTCAACTGTTTTCACTGATACTGGTGTTCATTTCTATAAAACATTGTTTCACCTTCTCTCCCTATTTGAACAACAGGTGACTTTGCTTCACGTTTTTCCAACATTTAATTAAAAAATACTCATGATCAACTGACTAATTTTAAATGACTACCTGCAAGTACCTCCTCTGGTCATTTCAGTCATTTTGACTGTGAATTTGTAATTTAAAATGAAAGAAAGAAAAGAAAAGAAAAGAAAAGAAAAGAAAAGAAAAGAAAAGAAAAGAAAAGAAAAGAAAAGAAAAGAAAAGAAAAGAAAAGAAAAGAAAAGAAAAGAAACAAGAAACCTTTCAAAGGAGTACTGAATTTACTGTATGTTCATAACATGTCTCAATCTTTTTCAGAAGTAAAAGTCTTCACTTCCTCTCCTCTCATTTGCTACATGGGGATGAATTTCTGGTCTGTGCTAGAGCACTTCCAGAGGTAACTAGGTTCTACTCACATGGACTGAGTTATAAGATAAAATCCCAAGGAAACTATCTGGTAAAATGTAATAGCAATACAGAATACTTGTGTATTTAAAGATTTGTATGTGGCTTTGCATTTTACTGAATGAAAATCTGAACCATGAGAAGCTGAACATGCAGTGGTTCTCCTCAGCTGTGATTTACACTTATGGAGATAGCTTTTGGTTATTGTGAAAATATGTTTTCAAACAAGTAATTTTAAATTTATTTATTTATTTATTTATTTATTTTAGAATTTTAGCAGAAGAGTCTGTGATTTTGAGTCTCCAGAATATTCAGTCTTCTTTGTGATTTATTAGATTTACATGCAACCTATGATCAGTCCTAGTTCTGACTCTTGTCTTTCTAAAGTTAAATGTGCATTAATGAAAATGAATTAATTTGAACTTTCGAAAGAGAAAATGATTGTGAAGCCAATAAGTGAAAAAGAGATGTATATAGATAGAAACATATCACTAAGAAGATATACCTTATGATTTTTTTAGAAATTCAATGATTTTTCATTCCCGTCTAACATCAATAAAACACACTTTCAGAAAATCAGCACTTTATTCCATGCAAATTACCTCATATGCGTTCATCTTTTATTAAAAAAATAATACTTTTACATCTGTTCTTCACTTCTTTTATTTACAGATATTTCTGCCTTCTACTTACCAATATTTAGTTATATCCTAAGCTAGGGAAGTCAGTAGAAGCTTTGTTACCACAGGCAGTGAATACAAGGTCATCTTCTTGGGAGTCTCCAAATTTGAAGAGAGATAAATGACCAGACAGTTCAATAACTGGGTGCAATATCACAGTTTCTATGTTCCTGCTTCTTCCGTATATCATGAAGCCTTTGTCACAGTTACTACAAACATAGGTAGAGGGTCACTAATTGAAAAAATACATTAGGATATGTTTGTCTCACTAGTTTGATAATCAGTATTCATCTAACTTGACTTTTATTATCAGTACGTGAGATGTCAGTCTGAGCTAGTCGTTATCTGTTGTCTACAATTCCGCTACAGTCAATGAAAAGAGAAGGTATCTCAAAAGTACAACTATTCATGTTTGTCTTAGATACCTATTATAGAATGGGATGGGTACTAGAGAAGTTTCTCTTTCTCAGGTCATGATAGTCTGTACCAGCAGAGCTAAGCAATATGAATGTCTGCCCATTTTTGGATCCTAAATTCCAGGCCTCAACTGACCAAAGAAAGAGGTCACCTTTACAGCTAGAGTAGTTTCCTATAAGATAATTAAAGAGCATATATATGCCAGAGAGACAACAGTCTTCCCAATGGTTAATTTAGCTGAAGTTTCCTTTATTTGATTTTTTTTTTTTTAGTTTGGAAAGTTTACTTCCAATCGTAGGGCAGGGCTATTACATGAGACAGTGTTCTACTTGAGTCTTTTTAATTAAATGGCTCATTCCATAAAGCACAAACATTTTACATAGAAATAAGTTAATCTAGTACACCTAATTAAGCATTATATATTGGAGCCACGCATCAGTGATTTGAGTTATATCAATGGACCATTTCATTTATCGAGGCTGACAGCACAAGTTCTTAAATACAATGACAAATGACTTCCCTTCAAGGGAATAATACTTCACCTTGGCAGTTTGCACTCTTTTTTAATGCTTTATGGACAGCTAAGCTTGATCAATTCATAAGCATCCTAAACAGGTACTCTTCCATTTGGTTAGTTTCTGTAGTCTGTTTCCCTCACTAAACTCTTCGGGGTTGTCTGGAGGTGACCATACTTTCCCTTCCAGTCTAGTTTTTACAGTAAGAATCTATTCAGGAGTAAATTTGTATAACCATTTCTATAACCATCATGTCTCCTACCAAGTAATTTTGAAGACAAAAAGCAATTCTGACTTTCTGAGAAACACAGATGACTCTGTTTAATGTTGATGAGTGCACACCTCAGGCCAGAGTGGAATTTATTTTACCTATTAAACAGTGCTGAAGAAACATTTCTTCTCTTTCACTTTCTTTGATATTTTGGAAGGATGTGGTTCTGCCTGAACTCATTGAATTCAGTGAAATAGAACATAAGTCTTGTTGATAAAAAGCAATGTACTGTAGCTTGCTTAAAGAAACTTCTTTGGATGAAATCCAGCAAATAATGTATTAATCATGTTTTTCATTCAACTTCATTTTTGTTGTTGTTGTTGTTTTTTCCCCTGTGCAGGATGCTTTCACTTTCCACAAAAGTGTTAAACTTTCACAAAGACATAAAGATAAAGCTACTATTCATAGTTGGTATTCGATGTAAGTTGTAATTTTGTTACTCCATGTTTTTATTTTTCTTTATAGGCTGTACCTTTGCCCAGGCTATGTAATCTTGGATAACCAGGCACAAGTCATTATACATTGTTTTACGAAAGAATTAGCGAACTAAATGTCTGGCTTAGGAAAGACTTGGAAAAGCTGTTTACTGTCCTTTTACAGTATTTAGGACTACTGTCTCTACAATTGTTTTACAAAATCCTCTGGCTTCTTTTGTCATTAAATTTAGTTTTATCCACTTGCACATCAAATTCCTCTTATCTGGAGTTGTTCTATAATAAAAGCTCTCAGTGCTCTCAAGATGATTGTGTGAATATGTGCTTGGATTACTCAAGCTGTCTGAACACTTGTGTAGTTTTAGCTGAGATGCCCTGCATGTCCCAGGTTGTCTCATCTGCTTCAGAAGGGCATGCATCTCCCTTAAACCTTGCTTTATATCCATTAGCCCTTGGCAGAGGTCTCAAAAACACTGAGCACCTCAAATGGCACTAGATGTCTATGTTTAGGCAAGAGAACTGAGCCTTAAGTATCTTCTTTGTGGTTATTTACCTGTGAAATATTTTGAAATACTGTCAGAAATGTAGTACTTTTTACACTGTGGATTGCAAACAATTACTGTGTTTATGTACTTTTTGCTATTGTGTTTTTGAGTTGTCTCCTGATATGCTGAGAGGCAGTAAGGTATGAATAAAAAGAAAAAAACCCTGTTCTCTGTAATATTGCATATATTGTTGCTTGACTCTCTGAGACAAAGACATTCTCCAAGAGATTATCAGTTTCTAGACAAAACTAGTCTTCATCCAATTATTTCAGGAGAGAGACTAAATGATCACCAAAACCACAGGCTCAGGCCTCTGTTTTCGCTTATAGTGTGTGAAAGTCAGACAGGATACTCAGTTTTATATATGATTAGCAATATTTACTTTCTTAACTTCCCTGCATTTCAATGGGAATAACACAGAGAAATGGCACTCCTACAATTGGTCCCACTGGAAGGGTTTGTTACAGCATGAAGCAGCTTTGTCTTCAGTTGCATAGGGTGTCCTGCTCCTCTGAGTATTCAAAATCATTATGTGTTCATTTTCACAGCTATACCATTTTGTGGTGAAACACTGCACTGGGTCTGGTTGGGATGGAGTTTTCTTTATAGGAACCCATACAGTGCTGTGCTTCTGGCTGGTGACCAAAACAGCCTTGGTAACACACCAATGTTTTGCTGTTTTAGGTGTTGCTGAACAGTACTTGCACAACATCAATGCCTTTTCTCTCTCACATTCTGGCCCCAGAGTGAGTTGGTTGGGAGTGGGCAAGAGGAAGGGGACACAGCTGGGACATCTGACCCAAATTGTCCAAAGGAATATTCAATGCCATATAACATCATGCTTAGTAATAAAACTTAGGGGGAGAGAGGACAAATATTTTCCAAAGTAACCATTGCTTAGAGACTGGCTGGGCACCAGTCTGCTTGTGGGAGGTGATGAGAGATTGACTTAGCGTCACCGGGGTTTTTTTGTTTGTTCGTTTTGTGCCTTTTTTTTTTTTTTCTTATTTTATTTTCTTCACTCCTTGAACTGTCCCTATCTCAATCCATGAGGTTTTCTTGCTTTTTCCCTTCTGATTTTCTCCCCCATCCCACTGGGGAGAGTGAGAGAATGACTGTGTAGGGACTTAGCTGATGGCCAGGATCAACACACTATAGCCTCGTAGCTCCTTGTCAAGCTTGTCCATAGCTCTGAACACATTATGGGAGCAAGCAGAGCCTCTGAGCCTGCAGCAGGAATTAATCCAGGCCACACTCACTGTCTTGGAGACAGCGTGCACACTTTCCCATGCTAACAGTAGAGGCTGGAGGAGCACTTGACACTTCTTGGTTCCTTCTCTCTGTATTTCTAAACAGAATATAGAAAACAGAACATGGAAATGCACAGTTCCTTCAGCACTAGGCCAAGAAAATGACCTGTATTTTTGGCCACAAAAATTCCTGGAAGATATAGCTCAGAGCTGTGTAGGGAGATACAGCGTAGCTGAAAACTATCTTAAAAGCCTAACCACCTTTCAGAGTTTCTCCAAAAAGACTTTGTTATGTGTTTCATCCCACAAAATAGCCTGGAATACAAACACACATTGTATGGAATGATCTTCAAATTTTTCTCCACAGGCTGTCTTATGTCTGTCAAGGAAGTGGAGTACAGTTTAACATTTCTAGAATCATTCTATGAATAGCTTTCAGCAGAAGCATATATGGAGGAGTTAAGGACAATATTTATGCTCTGAGGATAGAAACAGAATGAACTTGCCCCAGATGGGCAGTGAGACCAGTGGCTCCAGGACTGGTCATACTGATACAGTAGACAAGATGATTGACTCTCCTGAGGAATACATCAGGTCAGGAGCAGAGGTGGGTCATTGGAGGTATACTGCCTTCAAAACCTGGGCTGAGATTTCTTTGTGACTCTGCTCTACTCTACAATGTCAGGGTTCTTGGAAACACAGTCTACCACATGATGCAGGCATGTCCTTATCTAGCCAGGAACTGCTAGTCTATGTGCAGAAACACTGATGTACTCTTGCAGCCAAGTTTTAAATAATTACTCTAAAGTCATGTACATTTTAGAGTGCTACAGGTTTTGTACATTTTTTTTTTTTAATCTGTGTTAATGCCTTCAAAGTGTGACTGGAGCTGTAGTAAATACCATATTCTGAAATGGAATGGGTGGGATAGTTAGGGGACCACCTCACTCTTGAGAGAATGAAGAGAAACACACACAGTAAAACTTTGTCTGTGTTACAAAAGATTCCTCTAAGGAAGAGACAATAGATGATAACCAAGTGGCTGGCTGGCCTAAGCAGAGCATTCTGTCCATACACACACATCCATACATATACACTGTACATGCATAACAGTTTGAAAGATCTCCTAAGACTTGTTATGTTAAATTAGACCATGGCTACCATGCACAATTGGCAAGCATCTGATGTGTGAAATCAGACGTCTGCAAGATCTAAGAGAAAAGGAAAGCTGAGATAAATTGAGCTTTGTTGGCCTCTCTAGTCTGATTAGTCCATGCTGACATTTGAAGTGAAGCCAGATCTTTAGATGTCATTCTTCTGTTGTCTTACGTGGTGACATTAGGTATTTCTGCTTGTTCCCCTTACTGCTTCCTTGGAGTCATAATTAATTTATATTAGCAAAGACAATTTCCATTCCACTTAAAGGGTGAATTTATAGTTTCCCAGTTGGATGGAAGAAACCATTTTTCATACTTGTGTGTACATGCAAATGCTTAAGAGAAAAAACATGTTTTGTCCTCTTGACTACAGTCAAATTCAATGATTAGTGTTCCAAATTCATTCTGTCAAATTCCGAACTCATTTTATTTAGCATAATTGCTCCATCACCCATCTTAATTATTAAATGGTTCCTTCTCAGCAGAAAAAGTGAGGGAAAATGCAAATTATTGTTTGGAAATGTTTTGTTGATCTTGTGTTTGGGGCTTAACCCAAGCATTTAAATGATTTTTTTCTTAGCTGTGCAATACTGGAAGCCCTGCATGCCCAGATTCCTTCATGTCATGTTCCACCACTGTTCATTACTATTCAATAATTGCTACCATTTTGTTTTCTGACAAACCCTCAATTTTAAACACTGTGGTTTGGTAGCTCTGTGAAATAATCTTGAGTCTTGCTCTCTCTTATCTCTCATTTCTGCAGAGATAAGACTCCACTTTGCCAGAACCCAAACTCTTGTAGTAGCTCAATGGACTATAATAAGCTTGATGACACTGTCTCAATGAGCTAATGAGAGGAATAACTTTGAGGGAACCAAGGATTTGCCTGCTCTGTGAAATGTATGTATCATTGTAGCATGAACAGCAATCTCAGCTGTATTGTATCTTGCATGGGTGACAACAGTTGTGATTGGAGGCAATGGAGATGTTTTGGTATATGAGGCAACTTTTGCCTCATTTACAGGCTGGGTGATGAAGTGATTGACAGCAGCCATGCAGAGAAGGGTTTGAGAGTACTGGTGGATGAAAAGCTGGGCATCACCCAGCAGCATGCACCCTCAGCCTGGAAAGAAAATCACATATTGAAATGCATCGCAAGAAGCATAGCCAGTAGGTTTTGGGAGGTGATTCTGCACATCTGCTCCACGCTGCTGAGACCCCACCTGGAGTCCTGCATCCAGATCTGGGGTCCTCAGTACAGGAAAGACATGGAGCTGTAGGAGAGGGGCCACAAAAGGCGACAAAAATGATCAGAGAGGTGGAACAGCTCTGCTCTGAAGACAAGCTGAGAGAGATGGGGCTGTTCAGCCTGGAGAAGAGAAGGTTTCAGGGAGACTTTATAGTGGCCTTTTGATATATAAAAGGAGCTAATAAGAAAGATTCAGAAAGACTTCTACCAAGACCAGTAGTGACAGGACAAGTGGCAATGTTTTTAAACTAAAATAAGAGAGATTTAGATGTGATATAAGGGAGAATTTTTTTACAATGAGTGTGGTGAAACACTGGCCCAGGTTGCCCCGAGAGGTGGTGGATGTGTCATTACTGGAAACATTTAAGGCCAGGCTGGACAGGGTTCTGACCAACCTGATCTAGTTGAAGGTGTCCCTGCAGGGGGGTTGGACTAGATGACTTTTAAAGGTCCCTTCCAAGCCAAACTATTGTATGATTCCATGATTCTATGCTTCTTGCAAACTTTTTAGCCTCCTGTTCCTAAAATCAGGTACATCAGCCCTTGTAGGTTTATGCAGCCTTCATCAAAACCTGTGTAGCACATCATGACTGGTATTATTACCTCTCCTAATTAACGGATGAATAGACAATTATTTTCTTAAGACACACCTGACATCCACTGCCAACAAAAACTGCACTGACTTGCCAATGTATTCTGATAGAGTTATACAATTTATCCAGTGTTTCAGCTTTATGCCACTGGTGGATGGATATGTCATCCACCTTACCGTTTCCATTCATCTGTCTCACAAGCTAGGTAAACTAGCAGCTGATGTTCTTTGCAGTGATTCTCCAGAAAGCCATCCCTTCTGTCTCCACCTGTGTGGATACCTGGTAAGATGGAAACATAAAAATATTTATGTGAAATTATGGATGGAGAAAGACAAGATGACAATACATATAAGGAAGTTTGAGTGTAATGTGGATGCACGAAATGTGAAACATTTATGTGTATAAATAGCAAGGAAAATTTTATGTGAATAGAACTTGGCCTCCTCTGCACTTCTTATTGTTAATCAAGCAAGACAGAAAGACTGGTGTTTTAAATGGAGATAGAAGATTCAATGCTTTTTTGTTTTAGATCAGGTAACGAATGCTTGTTCACTCCATTCTCATCCTTTTTTGCATATTGCAACAAGTCATAGTATAGAGACGTACTCTCCATATGAGATGTGCTTATGTAAGACAGATCATGTACCAAAGGATGTAAGTTTGCAGATGACACCAAGCTCCGTGAGAGCGTTGATCTGCTGGAGGGTAGGAAGGCCATACAGAGGGATCTGGATGAGCTGGATCATTGGGCTGAGGCCAATTGTATGACGTTCAAAAGGCCAAGTGCTGCGTCCTGCACTTGGGTCACAACAACACCAGGCAGAGCTACAGGCTCAGGGAAGAGTGTCTGGAAAGCTGCCTGGTGGGAAAGAACCTGGGGGTGTTGATTGACAGTGGCTGAATATGAGTCAGTTGAGTGCACAGGTGGCCAAAAAGGCCAACAGTATCCTGGCTTGTATAAGGAATAGTGTGGCCAGCAGGACCAGAGGAGTGATCATCCCCTTGTACTTGGCACTCGTGAGGCTGCATCTCAAACCCTGTGTTCAGTTTTGGGCCCCTGACTAGAAGGCAGACTTTGAGTTGCTGGAGCAAGTTCAGAGGACAACAAGGCTTGTGAGGGGTCTGGAGCACAAGTCTGATGGGAAGCAGCTGAGAGAACTGTGGCTGTTCAGCCTGGAGAAAAGGAGGCTGAGGAGAGACCTTATCACTGTCTACAACTACCTGAAAAGAGGTTGTAGCATGAAGGGGGTTGTCTCTTCTCCCAAGTAGCAAGTGATAGGATGAGAGGAATTGGCCTCAAGATGCACCAGGGGACATTTAGAATGGATATTAGGAAAAAGATCTTCACCAAAAAGGTTTTCAAACATTGGAATAGGCTGCCCATGGAAGTGGTTGAGTCACCATCTGTGAAGGTGTTAAAAAGACATATAGATGTGGCACCCAGGGAGGTGGTTTAGTGGTAGACTTGGCAGTGCTAGATTAATGGTTTGGCTTGATGATTTTGAAGGTCTTTTATAATCTAAACTGATCTATGATTCGAGACAGGGGAAGGTACTCACTTTTTGCAAGAGGTGCAACATCACAAGCTTTTCATAATATCTGTCTTGATATCTGTCTCATAAGCTCACCACATGGAAAAGTAAGTCTCTGTCATGGGGTGAATAAATTTACCATAATATGAAGACAGGAACTGACTTCTAAAAGGGTCATGTAAAACTCATTTACCTTCTTGCTCCATCCCAACCATACACAGCTGCAGTAGGCCACATTTTCAGCTGTTCAGAGACTTTCAAAAAGTGTAGGCCCTCTCATTAAAAAATACCAGTATTTCAACTTTAAAAGTTCAAATGCCATGAATTTGATTACAGATAAAACTGAAAAGCTTGGACTACAAATAATGAGAAAATATTTGTAGTATTCTCTACCTGCCTTGCAGTTTTTGCACATTCAGAGCACATTTTTATCAAATCTCCCAGCTGGACATAAAACAGGGTTGGAAATCTTGCAGGATCTTTTATTTTTTATCAGCTAATAATATAATCACTCTGTTGAGGACCTGGGCTTTTAAATAAATCTCCAGAAGACACAAGACTTAAAGTGAAACAGTAAAAAAAGACAACACTGGAACATACAACATAAACATTGACCCAGTTCAAAATGGTCTTGTCCCAAAGGCAGAGAAAGAGAAGAACAAGAGAAAAAGAAAAGAACAAAAAATCAAAAACAGAACACAAGTGTGCCAATAATAAGAAAACATAGTTACTTAGGAAGGAGATAAAAGCAAGCTTGGTTAAGCAAGGAGAAATCCTGATTTTAATAGCTCTGAATACTGTGTAGGTAGCTCATCCCTTCTGCACCTTTGAATGAATCTAATCTAAGTCACTCATCCTTTCCCATACCTGCCTGTCAAAGCCTACTGCTTCAACTGTAGTTACTATTGTGTGATTCTCCCCCGTGGTGTCCTCCTAGCTGTGCCTCTTCAGTGTTTCTGCAGAACCTCGTTTGTATTCCAAAATCTTGCCTGTGATCAGATGCTACTGGTCTCTCATCTCACAGGGCCAAGCTGTCATGGAATTATTACATATTATTAATGTTTCTATTTAAGGGATACACAAATAACAATGATATGTATTCCCCTTGGTATCCCTATATTTGAATATATATATATTTTCATACAAATATATATATAAATGCATCTAGTAATCCATCTCTAGTTATCTTTACCTATTGTGATGGTTGAAGGGTCAAAACAAGGAAATTTTAAAGACGTATCCATTTAGGTGGTATATAGCAACAAATATACATTCAGACTTAGGGTCCTAGTGTCTTTAACAGAAACTACAGTACATGAGGAAACTTAGGTCCAAGAGTTAAGTGTGATAATGTGTAAGAGTAGCAATACTTTTGAAGATGGCTTTATTCTCATGCTTCTTGGAAGTGGGAAAATAAAAAATAATAAAAACTTAGGAGAGTGGAAGAAAATATTAGTCTTCCTCGGTTCACTCTTTTTTCATCATTCTAGAGCCTGGTATGAAAAACTAAAACTTTGAGAAATACTGTAAAAATTCTCACTATGCTGCATTTAGTCAGGTGAATCTGTATTTACATACCAAAATTTTACATTTCTGAGCCTTACAAAACATACCTAACTCTTCCAAAAACAGTTTTCTTTTTGCTGTGTAAAGCATCATTGCTGATACTTTCTGTTTTTTCATCAGTTTGCCTGTTTCAGAAACACTGTAGCAGACAAAATACATGTAAGTGTCATAATGTGCAGTCAGGTTATTTGTAGGTACATTTATGCACGTATATATGCTTTTATTAATAGGTTTTTTTAAATTATATTTATTTGTTTTATAGGAATGTATAGAGACAATTTCTGTGTGCAGATTGATTTATATATAATTCAGTTTTCAATCTGAAAGAACTAAATACAGTTTCAAGAATTAAGTAATAATTGCATATAGTCTAATTTTGCTCCTAACAGCCTTTCTTTTAAAACTATTTTTCAATAAATCTTGCAGCTGCAGGGAAGTCAAGTGTTAGAAAGCTAAAGTTGTGCCAGTTCTAAAAAAAAAAGGGGAAGGGAGAAGACACAGGGAATTATAGGCTACTCAGTCTCAAATTTAACCTAGGCTAAACAACGAAACAGCTGGTGTGAGGCTTGACTAATAAGGAAATAAAGACAGACATTATGACTAATGAGAAGCAATATGGAATTATGGACAATAGATTTCCTCTAGTTAACTTGATACCTGTTTAAATTAAAATGCTATTCAGGCTGATACAAATAATAGCCTTCATGCAACAAACTGTAAAAAAAATTCCCTTTGGATTTTACTTCATATTACAGAACCACTTATTTAAGTGCTGTAAATAGCCCACAGTAAATGGATAGGATATGTTTTAGCTATAGGTGTCAAACAGTTGTTCAGGGAGGTTATGAAGGGCTTGCTTCTTGTCCCTTTCACTGCCTAAAGTCTTTAGCCATATCCTGTATATATATATATATATTTTATATATATATAAACAAACAAATAGATAAATGCATAAATAAATACATGAGACATTACCAATCCATATGGAGGAAACAAAAAGACAGAAGAAATTATCAATAATGAATGAGATGGAGATCTATGTGGTTCTTCCAGTAAGTAGGGCATAAATAAATGCTTTTTACACAGGGATGGAAAATTCTGAATGCAGGAACAAAGAGTGAAAACTGCACTTCTCTGAGGGAAACATCTCTGAAGTGACTGTGAAAGACCCACAAATGCATATTTTCCCCCTCTCCATGTCCAGGCATCCCCTCCAGCCTTTCTCATAGAGGATTCTTGGTAGTTTCCCCTACCCAGAGGCTGCATGCAACCAACCTTTACTGCAGAGATAAGTGGTGGCCGTGGTAGTCTTACTGCAGCAGTCATGGCTATAACATGATCCAGTGGCTGAAAATTGGAACTAAACCATAGAAAACATGAATTATAATCTCATTTTTAAACCAAGGAGTAACTAAGCTTTCCAACAGCACTTCAGTGCTTCTGATGGGTTCTCTGACAAGATTGAATTTAAACACTAAATTCAGTCAAAGAATTCCTAGGAGTCTAGGGTGTATAGAAGTGAGACTACCTGTCACAGTGGTACTTCCTCAGCTTATAAATGTGAATGATAATGCCCTCTATGTGTTTCTTAAAACCCAATAGCTTGGAAATGTGATTACATGGGCTTTCCCTTTAAAAAATAATAAATTGCGTAAAATTAGAATGAAGCTTAAGAAAGCCGAATGGAAAATGAAGATAACTTTATACTTCTTTTTTTTTTTTTTTCTTTTCTTTTTTTTTTTTTTTTTTAATCTTATAAATTCTGAGCCAATTTGAATTTTTTTTCTATGTACTTCTTGACAAACCACAGACACTTTCAGTTTTCTACTTCAACCATGGTGGCTTCCCCAGGCAGCTGTAATGATGTGTTTCTGCAAAAAATGTATCAGTTTTATTGATGGGAAGGCAAAACTCTGATTTCCAGTGAAATAATCTGCTTCTTCAGTTCATATTATAGAGAAAATTTATTAAATTATCAGGTCTTATCTTACTTTGCAGCTCTGCTTGATGACATCAGGCTATTCTTTCTCCACATTTTCCTGTTGTATTGTGGGATTCCATAAGAGAGACTTTGATGAGTAGTTGTTTCACTCTGTAATTTCTTCTTGGAGTCACTTAGGAAAAGAATGAGGAGTTCTGGGCTGAGCAATAGGTCCTTACAGACTTGTTGGCAGCATAAATACCCTTCATGTCTTTAGATTTAGTTTCCTTCTAAGTATTAAACACTTGAAACAATACAAGTGAATCCAATAATTAACTACCCTATAACTATAATATGAAACTTAAAGCAGAAGTAAAAACTACTGTAATAAATCAGCTATAACACCAGCAAACTTGGATATCACTTATTTTTTCTGCTGTTTGTTATCCAGAATTGTGTGAGTTTCTTGTGTGCTGTGAAAACTGGAACTTTTCTTCTCCTGGAAAAATACTAACTCCCCTTTTAAACGCTTGTGAATGGCCCCTCATTCAAGCAGGTCTGTGCACCTCTGTTTGTTATTGCTTCTCTCTTTAACAATTAGTATTCAAAATAAATTTCTCAGAGAGGGTCAGCTCAGAAGTAGCCCTGGTGTTTTTCTTGCCTTTTTTCAGCTTCCTTCTCCCCCCCCAAAGTGTAGCAGGTAGGTGACTAATAGAAGAACGTAGCCTTTGTGTTATATGTGTAAGGCCATTAATTTGAGTCCCAGAGATGGATGGCTTTCCAGTCCACTCTCCTTTGTCGTGCTGCATCTGGTGATTACCCTGGAGACTGAAAAGAATGAAAAAATAGCTCCCTCACCTCTTTTCTTTATTACTCCAGGCACAGAGTATCTCTGTCAGCCTTAGAGTTGATATAAGAAGAGCCCTCAGGTTAGTTGAAGTACAAGAAGTGAAATAGTAGCTAAGATTCATTTTGGGCCGTCCCTCACCACATGAATATCACCTGTATGGTTCATTTCCAATCACTTTTGGCTATGTAGCAGTCAATTAGGATTGAACAGCCTGGAGCATATAAAAGTTAATTCTTAATAATAATCAAACCTATGTTTTCTATAATAAATTCTCAAATCTAATATTTCCTGGTTAATGTTAATACAGCCTCTTCTGTAATCTGTACTCGTAAACAAGCTTATTTTTTCCATCTTCCTATTAAATAAATCAACTAGTTAGGAAATTACCAAATGTTAATACCATGCCAGCAAACATCCAATAGGGGAATGGATTTCTTCAATGTGATTAGGTTTGTTTTTTGTTTTTTTGTTTTTTTTTCTTTTACTGCTAATTTAGCACTCAGCTTAGGCTGGTTAACTTTTCTTCTTGCTCAGGATAAATTAAGAAATTGATTGCATCATGCTATTCCTTATTAAGTAAAGGGGCAGAAAAATCAAGAAAATCAAATGAAATTATTCTCTTTTAATTTGTAACAGTAAGGAATTCAGAAGGATCATAGATTAATACAAAGTTGGAAAAAAGTGAGCATCTTGATATTCTGCTACAGACTTGCCTGCTTAGACAGGCTTATAATGTTGAAATCTGGAAAATTCTGGACTCTGGGATGTTGCAGCATCAAGACAACTCCTATAGAAGAAGAGAAATGTCGGTCTTTTATCTGAAGTTGCAATTTGGTGAAGCATCATATGAAAGATTCTTATCAAAGATCACCATTGTTATGACAACACTATTCCTTTGGTATTATTGATTGAAATACAGTTTAGTATGCAAAATGGCCTCTAGTGTACCTTAATGGTCTTATGTGGCCTATTACTAATGAGAAAGGGCAAGACTCAAGGTTTAGACATGTGGTCTGAACTATCTGTCTTTAATTACACTAACGGGTCATCAAGAGAAACATGCATTTTGAGTTGTTTAAACTATCTTAGATGCTTCTCTCATGATGATCTGAATTGCACTTGAGGTATCACTTTTCCCACCTGATTATGAAGGGAATCCAGGCTGATTAGGTGAGACCTGAACCCCTAACTTTTAAATGCCTTAATTAAGGCAGATGAGCCCTCCACAAATGACTGAGTGAAAATTAAATTCTTTGTCCTTCAAAAGTGAAAACATTTAATAGATGTTTTGTCAGAGATTTTGACAAAACATACACTCCAACTAGTATCTCTTTTGGAAAAATGTGATCAGCTGTATTATCAGTATTACTATTAATCTTCTTGTTCTCATACTGCCTGGTAGCCTGGATCTAGAAGGAATGGAACTAATATGAGCTGAAAATCTTGCTGTGGAGCTTCCAACTTGTGCAGTTACCCCTGTGGAGGTGTGTTCACTGAGCCTGAAAGTGCTGATAAAGTCACAGAGGAAGGAAGTCTTTTCTTCTAGCTTGGCAAAGTGAGATCCCACATTGGCAAGTGTTGCTCTATGTGCTTATAATGGAGAGATGATACCAAACTGTAATTCATCCCTCTCCTCTCTTAGGAGATATAATTTCTGATTACTTGAATTATGACACCAGAGTAGAAGACATACTGCCTCTCACATAGTGATGTTTTGTAAAAATACGAGTATTTTTCAAAAATGCTTCCCTTTAACCATACCTAATTTCTGAGCTTCATTGTACTTCTGAAAGCATAATATTATGATCCTGATCCTTCATTAGCTAAGTCTTGGCTATCAGTGGGTATATATGAAATTCTGTTACAGGCTCTAACAAGTCTCTATTATTTCCTGAAAATTAAATTAGCCATGGAGACTCTCTCACCTGCTTTCTTACTGGGTTTTCATTGTTTCATGAGGTTTTGTATGTTTTCTAAAAACATCAGAATGTAAGTTTCACCAGTTCTGTTTCAGTGTTTGATATTTAAAGGGTAACGAGCAAATGTGAGCTGTGAAGCATGCAGCCAGAATGTCATTTTAATTTGTTTCTAAGTTTCCTTGTATAACACAGTATATTAGCTGTCTCCCCACTCATTCACACATGCCTTCTGTTCTACATTTTCAATACAACATCATTCCACACCCTTGACCGATTACACTCACTTCACACCCCCAACCTTCCTTTTTGCTGTCTCTCACATTCTGCACCTGTATCCACAAATAAGTGAAAAGAGAATATGAGTTGTAACCTGGGGAATAGTTTTTTGATGGGTAGTTGAACTTGCCAGAAACATTCTCATAGCAAAATTTCAGCTTTCATCATGCCTTCCAGCCATCACACTGAGTGAAAGGGATTTGTCCACCTTTGCTGCTTCCTATTCAACAACTTCTTTTAAAAAACGATGTCTGTCCAAGTGTTTTCCAATCACTTGGCTAATGTGGCCAAAATTCCACCATAATATTCTGTACTTGGAAAAGCATGTCAGATTTGAATTAGGGGAAGAAATAATAACAATATGTATCATACAGTGGTAACTAAAAGAGATAAAACAAAATCCTCAGTCAAATTAGTTACATTTAAAGCATAAAATTTAACACGCTCACCAGAGAATACAAAAGACAAAAACAGCTCGAGGGGTTAGATCTCACTATTTCTCTTCTATCTAAATCATCCCATTTTACAGTTCACTCTGTTGCTGACTGAAATGGAAAGCTTCACAGCCACCCTAGAAAAGTCTTGGATATTAAAAGTTATTTATTTACTCTGAAAATTTTTGTTGATGGAGATGGTAAAAGCCTTCTCTAATAATTTTATTCTTTTTATTCATAGCCTTAAACAAGCAAAGCAGGCATAAGGGTCTGGAATATGATTTCTCTGTTACCAAAGGATATTTTCCAGGTAACAGGAAACACTGAAAAGGTGCTCCAGCTCACTGCCTTGTGATTTTGGGACAGGACTTGACAGGTAGACAGAAAAAGTTTGCAGAAGGTAACATTTTAGTTTGAGACAAAGTTGACTTTTTCCTTGGTTTTCACAAGAAAAAACTCTTGATTTCTCAATGTGATCAAAATGATATCTTTTATTTACTTTTGAAGTTATAAGACTATTTTAACTGAACTCTAAAATGTTAGAACAGTTTTTAAAAGAAAACTGCTCTTTTGAAGCAAAAAGTGGAAAAGTTTCCCTCCAAAAGATAGCAGGATTAATACTGGAAATTTCTCACCATCCCTGATTATCCACTGAATTGAATGCATTTTTCTTTCCAGAACTGTAACCTTGAGAGGTTTCCTATTTTTCAGTGAAATATTACAGTCTTAAATAGCCAAGGGAACATGAATCACCAACTGGTAGGAAATTAGTAAATAAAACACACAGTCAAAGCTAAGATATACCTAAGTCACAACAGTCCAGATCTGAGACCTTACACTTCATGGGAACCATCATTAACAGCCTCAGTGAAAGGGAATACAATCCTGAATTGTTCCACCCATCACTGGCTGAAAACTGAAGTGCTGTGGAAAAGCTTCATTGGAAGTGCTTATTCTGCAGTCATTTCTTGGAGAGAGATGGGAGCCAGAATTTAGAGCCTGGGTCCTTTCAAGAGCATTATACACAGTGTTTGCTTTTGCATGTAAATTTTTTTTTTATGCATCCTCCTGCATCTTTTATTTTCCTTTCTAATGAACCTATCCATTAGGCAGATGAAGCAAAAATAGCATAATAGAAAGAGTGAAGTTTTCAAATACTTTAATAAGGCATGTACTTCCTAAGGGACTTGGCATAAAACCTTTCTTGCTTTCAGAAATGGGAAGATTATTTACTATTTCTTGCCTCCATGTAGACATGTACGTTTTTTCCATGAGTGAGAGCTGGAGCAGTAAACTCACTGAATCAAAACTGGCAAAGGATAAATGTTTTAAGGTCCTGAACCGCGATGGCTCTGCCCTTGTGATTGACGGGTCCATGGTAACTATGGCTAGCAAAAGATGAATGAACGTTCTTTTCTGCTGAGTGACTTCATAGAAGTGTATGGAGATGAAACAGAACTGGGTAAGATTGACATACTGAATATTAAAACTCTTTTGAAAAGCTGTGGGGAAATCTTGATCTAACTGAAGTTCTTGGAACAATTTCTCTGTGGCATAATGGAGCCAGAATTTCATCTTCTAGAAGGTAGAGGACACTGTTTCCTTGCTATAAAGGTTTTATTTTATTCTATAAATTATTCTATAAATTCAGCTGCACTTTGGTTCTATAGCAGTATCCAAGAACTATAGAAACATATCTTTCTATTTTCTTTTTGCTTCTATTTTCTAGATTTTATCTGCTCAGACTTGGCAATGTTGAACACAGAAATAGAATTTAAAGGAACTGGAGATTATGAAAATGACCAGACAATATACAAATATTAACAGCTTAAATCTGAGGACTTCCATCTCTCCTATTTTTTGCCAATGTATTTATTTCAAGACCCTATGTCATTGCTATGGTCACCAGACCCCAGACCTCCTGTACAATCCACACACATCCAGGATGTCCTCCAGTGAAAGAAAATGTTCTGCAAAACCAATCTTGTTCTCAGGCTGAATTCCTATGTCAGTCAGTGCACATTTTCTGTGAGTGACTCCTTAAGAATGGGACTTAGTGATATGACTCACTTCAAGTAGCATCTAGTTCTCATAAACTTATGGAGATGTGTAGTGTTTTTCTTAGTTTTGACCACCGTATTATGATTAGTAATACCACAAATAGCGCTCTCTCACACCCTCCCACTTCTGATTACATGAAAATGCACTGCAGGCAGTAATCACACCTTCTTCATTAAGGCCCCAATCACTGCCAAGCAGATAATTTCACATGGCAATTCACTTAATCAGGTTTCAGGGAAAGCTGAGCCAGCAGGTCGGCTAGGGAGTCAAGGAAGCCCTATGGTTCCTTAACTTTCTATAATAAATGTTGCTGATGTCTCAGAAGTACAAATTCTGGTACTGAACATCTGATATATGGCACACACACACAGGAGCTCTGTTTGCCACGAGGAAAGACAAAATACTTTTATTAGCTGCCTAAGTATACAGGTTCTCAAGTGACTTTTAAATAGATTTCCCAGCAGACCTGCTCAGAGGCCTGACACGGTTTCTAATAAAGCTCCTCTTACACTGACTTTGTGCCATTTAATTTGCACTCTCAATTCAGTATGGGTTTCCTGATATCTCAAATTAAAATAACTATGCTGTAGCTCACTACCAAATTTAAACTATATGGAATTACTTAGCGCAAACATGCAGTTAAGGCAATACAGCCCTCCTCTTCAAGCTACATATCAACGTGTAAATTCATGACTAATGAAAGCACGTAGAAAGTGTGAATTATTCATTAAATACTGTTGAAGAATCATAAAACTGCAAACTCCCATACTTACTGTTCCCCAAACTTTTGGAAGAGTCACAGTAAAGCTAAATGAACTTAACCTTAATTGATTTTATCAGTCTATCTTTGTTTTCATATCTTTCAGAAGAAAAGAAAGAGCAGGGTCCGATTCACAACTGGAAGTGTTTGAATCACTGAACCTCAAGATGTGCCAGGTCTGAATCTGATTTTTGTTGAATGAGAGTTCCTGGTTCCATATCACATGCTAGGTTCAGCATTTACCAGTGCAAATTAAAGACACACACTACTAAAAATTTCTCGTTGCTAAAAATATTTGGAACTATTTATTAATGAGCCATGCACTTAGTATACATTAAACTGTTTAAAGGACAGATGTTTATTTCTGGTCATACAACAGAGAATATTTTCTAGCGAGAGGAAAAGCTTGTTCTGTCTTGCCCAGTAATCAAATAAGTAAATCTACTTTGGAAAACATAAACCTAAAAATATGAGACCAGAAACTGATCTCTTTTGCAGTGTAAACTCAATTGTACATATATAGCATGCTGCTTCAGCATGCAGCTTACTAGAATCAATGTACATCGATCAGGGCTTGTGTATCTGCTTGTACTTACCCAGCAAAAGGAAAGTTTCCTCAGTTTCTTGACTTTTAAGCTATCTCAAACACGGTTTTCAGATACATTGTAATGCCTCTGTGTGTAGATGTACAAATGTATATGTATGTCTACTTCTAAATATGAAAAATAATTATTGTAAATTGCAGCCACTTTTTATTAATAATGTTAAAAGCTGTAATAAACAGATTTAATCATTGGAACACACTTTATGATGAATTAATAAGCTTTTTATTTTTTATTATTTTAAAGAAAATTTTATATTTTGGTAGATTATAGAGATATTAAAATAGGTATTCATCCTTTATTTCTCGTGTATTACATGAATGGTTGTATTATAGAACCTACTTCTAAAATAAATATTAACACTGTGGTTAATTATTTTTTCAGTGCTTAAGCTGAAAAGGAGTGTTTCTAGCTTTTAGTTGAAGAAAGCAATCAATACGTTTTTTCCTTTATTTATTTATTTTTTTCTAAGCAGACTAATTATTTATATATCTGAATGATTAAAAATTTTTCTGAGTATACTGAACAGGTTAAACTGTTCATCTCCATGGTAACAAAGGTTAATTGGAAAATCTTTTAGACTCATCATCTCAAGTGCATACAAGCACAATGGGAAAACAGACCAGGAAACAAATAAATTCAAAAGCAAGTGTAACACAGCTTTAATAAAGTGTCTATCATTTTATAGAACAAATAAAAACAGAATTCCTTTTTTGTTTGTTTTATTTTAATAAATCATAGAATTGTTTGGGTTGGAAGGGACCTTCAAAGCTCATCTAGTCCAACCCCTACCATGAGTAGGGACATCTTCAACTAGATCAGGTTGCTCAGAGCTCCATCCAGCCTGGCCTGGGATGTCTCCAGGGATGGGGCATCCACCACCTCTCTGGGCAACCTGGCCCATTGTAAAAAATTTCTTCCTTATATCTAGTTTAAATCTCCCCTCTTTTAGTTAAAACTGTTAGTCCATCTTCTCCAGGCTGAACAACCCCAGCTCTCTCAGGCTGTTCTCATAAGAGAGGTGTTAGAGCCTGTATTGATACCAGAGGTTGCCCTGACCCAGGTGCAGGACCTTGCACTTGGTCTTGTTGAATCTCATGAGGTTCACCTGGGCCCACTTCTAGAGCTTATCCATGTCCCTGTGAATGGCATCCCATCCCTCAGGTGTGTCAACTGCACTGCTCAGCTTGATGTCATCCACAGACTTGCTGAGGGTGCTCTTGATCCCACAGTCTATTTTGTTGACGAAGATATTAAACAGTACTGGTCCCAGTACAGACCCCTGAGGGACACCACTTGTCACCTATGGCCATCCAGACATTGTGCCATTGACCAGTACTCTCTGGGTGTGACAAAATCTGCTGATATGCGTATTTCACCAACGTATATGGTCTTTTCCACAACTGCTTCAACTTTCTTAATATATCTTTCAAATACTAATACCAAGGACTATCAATATCATTGAGCATTTGTTTTGGCCTATATCAAGCTCATACTTTTCTGAGTAGGGGTTGCATACAGAGTCAGAAAGGGTCTTCTGTCCTAAAGTAATCAGAAAATACTTTTTGCCTTGTCCTGTAAAATCTTGTTTTTCAATTTTGCTGCATTGTGCTCTGTGTAAAAGAAGAACTGCCATAATCCTTTTTCTAATTGTCATTTGGACAGATTTTGTCAGTGCACCAGAATGACAGCTGAACACAAATGATTTCCACTCTTAAAGGGACATAAGAAGATGAGATGGAGAAGACCTGAAGGAATATTTCCTTGATTAAAATGACCAGTGCAGTGTAGAATTTGCTATACCTTCTCTTTCTGCAGAGAACTATGTTTTAAAAATGTTATTTAAGAAAACATTTTTTAAAAGAACATTATTCACAAATGCAGAACACAGAATTATCAGATAGTAAAAATAATGATGCCAATGAAACTTCAGTGCAGTTCTTTGAATGTAGCCATATATCCTTCCTTTCTAATTCTATGTTCCCAGCTTTCCAGGAATTAATTCTTTCTCAGAGTATATTTACTGGCCTGGAAGCATATCAAGGATTGAAACAAGAAAGCTGAGTGATGAGAAGTGACAGTGTTATTAATATTTTAGTTATGATGGAACTGAAAGTATAGGAATTTACAGAAAACTTTATTCTCATCTGCAGTATTTCTCACTATTTCTAAAAAGGATATTCACATAGCTCGTAAAGAAGAACCAAAGAACATATGAATCCCTTTCATCGATGCTTGAGGGACAGAATGAAAGTGTCTCTTTCTGTAAGACAGAGAAAACACACTTTGGCTTCTCGGAGGTGCAGGAGACACAGGTTCCAGTTTCCATTCTAGTAAGGATTTGATTACTTGCTACTAAGAAGTCATACAGTCTTTTGTAACTGCTGTAAGGCAAAATTTCAAATTTAGATAACACTTGAATAGTCTTATCACAGTATCACAGTATCACAGTATGTTCTGGATTGGAAGGGACCTCAAAAGATCATCTAGTCCAATCCCCCTGCTGGAGCAGGAACGCCTAAGTGAGGTTGCACAGGAACATGTCCAGGTGGGTCTTGAATGTCTCCAGAGAAGGAGACTCCACAACCCCCCTGGGCAGCCTGTTCCAGTGTCTGTCACCCTTACTGAGAAGAAGTTTTTTCTCAAATTTAATTGGAACCTCTTGTGTTCCAGCTTGATCCCATTGCCCCTTGTCCTATCATTGTTTGCCAACGAGAAGAGCCTGGCTCCATCCTCATGGCACTCACCTTTTATATATTTATAAACATTAATAAGGTCACCCCTCAGTCTCCTCTTCTCCAAACTAAAGAGACCCAGCTCCCTCAGCCTTTCCTCATAAGGGAGGTGCTCCACTCCCTTAATCATCTTGGTTGCCCTACGCTGGACCCTCTCCAGCAGTTCCTTGTCCTTCTTGAACTGAGGGGCCCAGAACTGGACACAATATTCCAGATGGGGTCTCACCAGGGCAGAGTAGAGGGGAAGGAGGACCTCTCTTGATCTACTAACCACCCCCCTTCTAATACATCCCAGGATGCCATTGGCCTTCCTGGCCACAAGGACACAGTGCTGGCTCATGGTCATCCTGTTGTCCACCAGGATCCCCAGGTCCCTTTCCCCTACACTGCTCTCTAATATGTAATTTCCCAACCGATACTGGAACCTGGGGTTGTTCCTGCCCAGATGCAGGACTCTACACTTTTCCTTGTTAAATTTCATTAGGTTATTCCCCGCCCAACTCTCCAGCCTGTCCAGGTCTCGCTGGATGGCAGCACAGCCTTCTGGCGTGTCAGCCACTCCTCCCAGCTTAGTGTCATCAGCAAACTTGCTGATAGTACACTCTATTCCCTCGTCTAAGTCGTTAATGAATATATTGAATAATACTGGCCCCAGTACTGACCCCTGAGGTACTCCACTAGATACTGGTCTCCAACTAGACTCCGCACCATTGACTACCACTCTCTGGCTTCTCTCCTTAAGCCAGTTTGTAACCCACCTCACTACTCTATTGTCTAGACCACTCCTCTGCAACTTAGCAACTAGGATGCTGTGGGAAACTGTGTCAAAGGCTTTACTGAAGTCAAGGTAGACCACATCCACGGCTCTGCCATCATCCATCCACCTTGTAACATTCTCATAAAAGGCTATGAGGTTGGTCAAGCATGACTTACCCTTGGTAAAACCATGCTGACTGCCCCTAATAACCTTCTTATCCTTGATATGCCTTGAGATAGCACCAAGGATAAGTTGTTCCATTACTTTCCCAGGGACAGAGGTGAGGCTGACCGGTCTATAGTTACCCGGGTCCTCCTTCTTGCCCTTTTTGAAGACTGGAGTGACATTTGCTTTCCTCCAATCCTCGGGCACCTCTCCCGTTTCCCAAGACTTGGCAAAGATGATGGAGAGCGGTCCAGCAATGACCTCAGCCAGCTCCCTCAGCACCCGCGGATGCATCCCATCTGGACCCATGGATTTATGGATGTCCAGTCTATTTAATTGCTCCTTAACCCAGTCCTCATCAACTAAAGCAAGCTCCTCCATTGACCTGGCTTCATCTGGGGTCTCAGGGGTACAGGGCTCCCCAGGACAGCCTCCGGCAGAGTAGACAGAGACAAAGAAGGCTAGTGAAGAATTTTAAAACAGGAATTTTGGTAATATTCGGAATGTGCACTTCTGGACAATAACCTCCCTAACCGTATATCTATTAATCTGCACGAGTTAAAAACAAAATCTAAAATAATGATTTAGATTTGTATTCCTTCATTCTCATTTTTTTCTAAACTCTAGATTGATGAGAGCACTGACTATTTATGCTCATATTCATCAGTCATTTTTCTTGTGCAATGTGAGAAACAGGTAACTGAATTGTAATATAATACATACAATGTAGCCATACTCACATTTTCGTTGCTTAAAATGAGTTTTGCCAGGTGATTCCTTTGCAGTGGCCTCAGGTGTAGTGCTCAGATCTTATTACTGGAGTTACTTTAAATTCTGTAATATAAGCATGTATCAGGAATTCCTTATTGCAATTTTTCAAAATAATGCAGATGTTTGTCCTAGAAAAGAGATTTCTGCCAAGAAGCCAAATCACAGAATCACAGAACGGTTAGGGTTGGAAGGGATCGCTGGAGATCATCTGGTCCAACCCAAATACAATGTACTTAAACATAGCATTAATGTAAACATGCAGAAAAGCAATCCACATGCCTTTACAGGGTCCTACAAAAAGGGTGCATGAAAATGGTTCAAACCTCTGCACTTTATGAATAAATTGGAGTCATATATCAGTTCTATGGGTCTATCCAGCTTTTCTTGTCCACAAATGTAAATTCAGATGATGATACAGATACACGCCAAAATCATAGAAGACAGTGGAGGAAAATGAAATTTCAGATTTTGATATATATGATTTGACAGTAGCCACCAGTTGCTGCCACTAATTTCACAAGTGATTTTTCTTAGCAACTGTCTGAAATAAAGGGGAAAACTTTGTCTTAGTTCTTTGTCATATGAGCTACTGCAATCAGGAGGATTTTTGTTTACCTTACTCTCTGCAGGTGGGGTTAATTCTTCTAACTGTCATAATTCCCTATTCATTAGACATCAGTCCAAAATATATCTGATGATAAAACCTTTTTAATGTCTAGCTGCAGAATAAATCTTGCTACGTTACTGTTATGCTAGTAATATTGCTTCCTTCTCTTTTTACTTTTCTTAACTATTTCTTTTTAACTTAACATCTGAAATAATGTGATTTGAATATATTGAAAACAAATATAGCTTTACATAACAGAATCTAACATTTTAAAAGCTACAATACATAAGCATTTTTTGAAACTTCCAAAACTACAGCACTTCTATTTCTACAGAAAGTGTCAATTATATGCTCATGCTTGTACAAGACTCAGGTGATGTGATTTTTCCCACTGATTCTAAGGAGGAGAAAGTATCTCTGGATTGCCAGGCTCATGGAAATCCACACATACAGATACCTGTTTTAGGAATCTCTGTAATTTTCAGAATATTTGGCCATTGCAATCCCATTCTGAGAGTCAATGTGCATTGGAAAACAACATAACAGAAACATCTCTAGAACCTAAAGGGCCTTCTTGATTGTTCTGATTCTGAATAAAGAAAAAATGTAAGTGGAAGTGAATGAAGGTAGAGCAATTTGTGAAATTTGAAATTAGATTCTCTGTGCATTGTATCCATCCATCTAGAGGGACCCCTTTTACCTAGTTTTATGACTTGTGTCTGTAAACTGTCGAGATCTAAGTCTTTAATTGATTTTTTTTTTCTAAACACAATTTCCATACTCCTAGGAAATACTATCCCATTTTATAGGGAAATCAGTAAAGAACAGGCACATTCAATGACATGACTATGCAATACAGGACACCATAGCTGAAGCAAATCTGGAATGTTTTCAGTCCTGAGTCCATCATCTTACTCCTTTGTAACCATTTTCTCTTGCCAGTTTTCCTGTACTATGGCATAGATATCTGTTATACACCTTTGTCAAGCCATGCCTGTGATTCTGGGAGTTTAATTTATTAATGGTGCTCACTTATGGGTGGGAGTAGTATGTTGAAGTCACATTATCCATTTGCTACATCTGACTCTGCTCATATTTTATACAAATTACAAGTGATGGAGGAGGGCTGGGGGAACATATGGTTAATTATCTTTTCCAGACACCCTTTAACTTTTCTCATAGAGTCATTCTTCACCTACAGAGGGAGCATAAGGGCTCTTATCAGGGTGTTTTGTCATATGTGGCAATCGTCAGTTCTACATTTTATTTTTTAAACATTAAGTTTATTTCATTTGTGGATTCTTTAGCATTCTGCATGAATTCTACTTCGATTTATTTGAGTTACAGAGCCTGCATTTCTATGGTTGGAAGAAATTTAGAGGCAGTAACATATTTAGATATGCCCAGCACAACAGCATTGAATCTGCCTCTTTGCAACAGATGTGATTCATTAGACTTATCTAGAGCATGGCACAACCTCCCAAATGGCATAGACATGACTAAGAGATGTAACATGGGATTAGAAATGAGTCGCCAGAAATTCTTTGAACTGGAATTGCATGAAGGCCTCACAGTGTGGGATGAAAACTATTGTTAAATTCTTCTTTACTGATATTCCTTTTGTAATTTATCTTGCTTATTTGCTACTTTTTTCATTGAAAAAATATGAGCACTAGTTCTACATACTGTTAAAGAACTATAAGCCCATTAAATATAGCATGTACCCATGGGAAAAAGGCACAGATTCCCATCAAAAGAGTGGAAAGTTGTGTTTGACCCTCCCTTCTCTTTAATACTGTGGAGATGTTCTCTTTGGAGAATTCATGCTGTGTCCTTTCTTTCTTGGTCTAATAATTTTTACATTTTCACATTGGCATGCAAACCGTATTTCCTGTTTTACACATATAAGCTGGTTAATTTTTTTCATTATAATAATTTTCTGATAGAAAAGGCAGCTGAAAAAGAAATTTCAAGTTACTTTCTATCTTCTTAAGCCAAAATATAATATTTTAAAATATTTTTTGTCATTTGACCTCAAGAAAAAATGTAATTGAATTTCCCCATCAGCTTATTGCATTTTTAAAGTATTATATTTGGGTTTCTGTCTACCCAGATCAATCAGGATACCTAGAAGAAAACATCACACAATTTAGTGTTATTTTTCCTCTAATGTGCCTGGATAAATAAGAGGACTATAGTCATTCAGGATGGGTCAGACAACCATCAAGCTCTAAAGTTTTTTGGTAGTATTGTAAATGCATAACTTTGTATTGACTTAAATTGTAAATGTACCTAAATGAAGTCACTTAATTAAAGCAAACTGAAATTTTCTTTTTTTTTCACTTGGAAATGCCAAAACTTGTTATTTTGACATTTTCTAAATCTCCCTCCATCAGATAAATTAAGATTTTTATGTCATTTAAAAAAAAAAAATAAAGTGAACTCTCTTCATGTCATTAAAAAACTCAAATCATTACTCAATTATTCAGGATGAAAAATCCTACTCCTTATTTTCTCTAGTACATATGAATCTCTTTAAAAAGAATGCAGTGACTCCCACAGACATTTCCTTAATGTCCCTTGCAATATAAAGATGCTATCAACCAACAACATTTAATTTAATACTAAATGAGGCAGGAGTCCTCTGTGATGAAAAGTTCAATCATTATGAAAGGGGTAAATGATAGTTTCACAGTTCATCTTAATTCAAGTGATTCAGACCTTTGGATTAAGAAAAAATACAGAGCTACTCTCATTGATTTCTGCTGTCTGTACCTCATTCAACATGGAAGTTAATAGGATAGGATGTTGCTGGTAATAATTTTGCTTCTCTGAAATTGCTGCAAAATTAATACAAACTAGTGGTGAAGGAAATATATGTGCATACCAATATTGATGTCATCTTTTCAGAGATTTGTGATACCTGTTATACTGCTTATCTCTTTTTTGCAATAGCAGAAACATTCTTTTAACAACTTCTAGTCTTAACAGTTTGCCACAAAAATAAATGTAAAAGGTCTTCTGTGGATTGTTATTCTTTAATTGAGATAGTGCACCTTCCCAGAATATTATTCCAAACTAATGGAGTCTACTAATATACCTCACAAAATCCTTTCTGTTGTAGCCACTGGACTCTTTGAGGGTTTGTTTGTTTAAGTCATTGGAGATGAATGTAATGGGTGAAACTTTTTTTGCCAGAGAATATCCAGAAAAAATAAAACAAAACAAACAAAAAACAAACAAAAAAGAAACACAAAACAAAACAAAACAAAAAAGGAAGAAAAAAAAAGAAAAAAGTACCACAAATGAAAATCCCCTACTTATATAGCATAAATATTATGAGACCCTTGGGTTGATTCTGAACGTCAGAAAAATAACAGGGTTTTTTTGTGAATCATTCAATGTATTGGCTTAAGTGTGATACTTTTCAATTGGATTCCTAT
This sequence comes from Nesoenas mayeri, assembly GCF_963082525.1. NCBI lineage: Eukaryota > Metazoa > Chordata > Aves > Columbiformes > Columbidae > Nesoenas > Nesoenas mayeri. The sequence continues at coordinate 203,381,698 of NC_137541.1, forward strand.
AGCCTGCCTGGTTCCACCTCATCTTCACGCCAATCACTCGATCTCTTGCTCTGCTTCTTTTTAACTCCCAAATAGCTCCTAGTATTCCTTCCGCCAGCTACTCATGTGATCTTACTTTCTATTTACCTGGTGGCTGCCAAGCATCACCCTTGACCAGCCGACAGTTAATTCCAGTCTTCTCCAGTCCCATTCTTCTCCAAACTTCATGTATCCTGGTCCAGCTAACATGATTTTGTCTTTGCCCATTGTCAATATCCTATATTCTCCAGTAGCCTATGTATATAAATGTGCTTCCTTACTTTTCACTTCTGGCTCTTCTGTTTTCTGTATTTAAATCAAATTTCCCCATTTCTTGGGCCCAGGAGAACTAATGCTGGAAAAATGAAAAACAAAGGTTCCTTGCTCTCATACAATGCATATTCAGCATTGTTAACTCTTGGGCCTAAGTCTTTAAAGATAAACTATTAATTGAAACATCATCAGGATATTATAAGCACAGTAAAAGTCACATAGTATATAGAAATAATGCATCTGTTATACAAGTTTCAAGTCCCAAGCCTTTGTGGGTGATAGTTTCACAGACAAAAGGTTTGTTAATTTGATTCAGCATAGGCAAAATTATGAATATGCTTTCTTCTCAAAGGTCGAAGATCTGTTTTGACTTGCCTCATTTAGAAAAGCTTAGCTTTTGTCAGGCACACAATGCAGAATGTCTCCATCTGAGGTTTTATGTAAGTAATAGGTTACTGCACAGGGTATCTTTGAATGGCACTCATCCTCAGTAACAGCTGGTGCTAGGAGGTTCTGTGTGCTCAACTTGATGCCTTCCTTTGGCCATAAAATGCTTAAGTAGTTTATTTCTTTTTTTCCTAAGATGGCTTTACAATGGAATTGAAATCAACATTGAAAGTGATTGTTGCTGTAGATTAAGAGAAGAATGTTTGATCATCAACAACTCCAGCGAAATGAAGGATTCTGTATAACAACCTCATTTAATCACCAATAGGCTTGTCAACATATTAAGTAGAGAGGCTGTTCTTCAGTCTACATTTGAATAACACTTTTTTTCTAACATGGATTAATCAGATCTTGACATTGCTTGATAAGCTTCTAAATTGTAATTTGAATACATTACACAAAAAATAACCTGTGCACTGGCTTGGTTGGGTTAGGATCTCAGGATTAGAAAGAAAATGCTTAGTGGGAAAGAGTGGTTTTCTGTGGACAATTGACTTGGAAACCAGAACCAATTATTAGGAAAAATAACTCTAGTAAATGGTCCCAGTTGCTGTCCTTTAATGATGTACTTGACTACTCCCCAATGCTATATCTCACTCATTACTAATTTCCTGAAATATATATCACTTTGCCAAAGTATCTGAGCAGGAGACAAAGAACTGTAAAATTAGGCATAGAGATGGATAAACTCCACCTGTGTTGCAGGATAGTCTGTATCTATAATATATATGAGTGAGCATTAGGGTAAGTCTTCTGGGCAACTGTGTGGGACTCAGTTGCCAGCTAAGGTCAACTCACCAGAAGAGTGTAAAAGTTTTATGAAGTAACATATGTGCTATGTACGCATACATTGGTAGATGGTTTTGATCTCAACGTCCTGTGATTCCTGTTGCTAGAAACTTGCATAACCTAAAGGGAGGATTTTAAAATTAAACTGCAATATTCATTTCACAACACTGGCTACTTTAGGCACCTTTACATGAGTTAAAAAGGAAACACATCTTTTAAGACACTTGAAACTGACAAGAAACAAATAAATACAGTTTCCAAATTGACAAATGCTACCTACATTTCTGCACAGCAACTGCATGTTTTTAATCCAGGTTCCACAACCTGCCATAGGAACACTGCGCTGCAAGTTTGGTTGTGACAAAGAACATATTTTGTTCTTACCTTTACCACATCTACAATCTCTGTATTCCATTAGGTCACAAACCAAAACTGTTTTTCTCCATCTGTGGATTATTCACCCTGTCACAAACCTGCCACCTCCTTGGTTATGCAAGGGTTTTTCATCCTTTTTTCCTTCTCAGTTGCTGAGGTATGAATAACACATCTTGAAATATAGGTAGAAAGGAATAAAATAAATAACATAAGAAGCTGTGTTTAGTAGAACAGTTAATTTTATTAAGAAGTTGCCTGTGAATTGCCATACATTCAAATGTTTGCTTTAAGATTAAAAAAAAAAAAAAAAAAAAGTAATTCTTATTTTTTAGATATAAATCTTCAAATTTTGAAAAGACTACATACCACCCAGATTCTGTAAATAAAATTGTTCTGTACCCTTTAAAACACATGTATTTTCTTATGCAAATAGCCCATTTTTTCTTGGTTATCCATTCATTTCATCTCTTCTAATCATCACTTTATGTCTCCTGCCCGTTTGTGGGTTGTGTCCTGCTTTCCTCTCTCTTAGAGTGATGTATAGTTCTAGCAAGAGAAAGGTCAAATTGTGATCAGGAGCAGCATAATAACTTCACATATCAATGTACATTTCTTCTTTCTTGACAAACGATCACCATTCCTCCTCAAAATTCCCTGCATCACATGGTCCCCTTTGACCTTTTAGTCAATAAATAATACATTCTCTCTAAAGTAATTGAACTACCTTATTTGGCTGCAAAATCCCTTATGCCAGAAAGCATGATACATAGGACAGTGAAAAATTACATTGTGGAAAGACTCCAGTTTTACTATAGCTTTTGGATGAAGACAGATTCCTTCTCATTATATATTTTTTTTTTTCTCACTACCCAGTAACTTGATCTGAACTGAAACACAAAACCTAGAATTTCACAGACCAAAGGAGATTTTTTTCTTTTTAAGGATAATTCGGACAAGTGTCTAGAATTAAAAAAAAAATAGTTTTAAATCTGTATATACTTTGGGGTGGGGGGCTGTTTTATCACTGTAAATGTCTTGGTCTGGAAACCGTACATTCATAATTTATTGTGTTAATCAATAGCAATTTGTTAGCTGTCTCACCTCACATCCACCTTACTCCAAGATGGAGCTCAACATTAGACCTCATTTACAAGTTCACAACAAAATGGACGAGACCTATTCACATGCTAGAAGATATAACCTTCCACAGTGACCTTTTCTGTTTATTTGAAGAACAGGATCAAGACCACAATAAATAAACTGCAAAAGGTTGCCTGTTGACTTACTGTATCTTGAGTTATTTTAGCGTTATCCTTCTGTAGAATGGAACCTAAATTTTAAATCCTAGACTTTCCTATTTCTGTGTTTTGGTGTTTTCTAATGAGATCCTTGACCAAATGAGCACTAGATGTTTTTAACCTTAGCCATGATTTAATAGAGTGTTTTGCCTGGAATTAATACATTATATTTCCTACAGCATGGTACTGAGTAGTTCAGGAACACATAAATCATCTGAAACCAACTGTGATGCAATCACACAGTATTGTTTTGTGATAGACTTTTGTATTATAACTGAGTATTCCCTTGTGAAAAGTACAATTTTTCTTTGCTTTCTAGGCTTTTTACTCTTTCCCTTTATTTTTTTTTTTTTTGTAACAGAAACTGTACCCAAAGTGGTAAAGCTTAAAGCTATCAGGAAATTGCCCTGAAACTGAAAACCTGCAGGAAATTGAATGGACATAGTCCGCACAACATCCAAGGTCTCGGTTCTGTTTCTTGGGATTTAGTGTTGATGATTTTTATTATATCCAGCCACATACACATGCTCTAAACACAGAGTTTGGACCAGCCCTGAGGACAACAATAACATTAGACATATCAGGAGAAGCTCTTATACTGGGCAAGAGGTCAGTTGCTCTCCCCAGTATGATAATTGTTGAAAAATACCTTTTAAAGAAAGCCATTACTATGGTCTTCTTTGTGATGCCTATAGAAGAAACATCTATAAATACCTTAGGAATATACTGTTAAGAAGTTGTACTGAACGGGAGACATTCCATCTTCGATCCAGCTACTTCAGGGCAAAATCTTCCACCTAAAAAAGCTCCCATTGTTCTTGTTGATAACACTGTTCAGGATGGAAATAAGACTTTATAAAAAACTTCAAAACATGTATTCTAGATTCTGAGAGTAGCCACTGGTGTAGTGAAGTTTTGTTTGCTCTGCTTGCACAATCCTGCCAAACTTCTGTGGAGATACAAAGACTTACAGCGAGATTATAGTTCAAGTATTAGCCTTTTCTCTTACTAAGGGTCAATTCAGTATTTCTGCAGAAAATACAGAGGTCAGACATGCTCAGGTCCTCACGGCTGTCCAGCTTTTATTCGTTTCTGGGTCATAATCCTTTCCAGATGGACTGCATTTCACCAGTTCTTTACAGCTGGTTGTAAAAACTTTGGCTTTATACCACATGCTTCTGCTTTTGCAATCTGCTACTTTGTTTGCCCTGGTTACTGTACCCGTGAGTGTAAAGCTCCTTTTATAGCAATTATCAGATTTTCCTTCTCTGAATGCAGTACAAAGATTTAAACACAAACAGAGATCACATTAGTTAATCATGATGAAAATTACCTTTTAACCATGTCTGAAACAAGGGCAAGAAGAAGAGTTCACGGATGTCCATATGCTAGTCCTCAGGAGTGCTATTCTGAGAAGACATTATCCCCATTGAGTGAAGTCTGGTCTTTGGAGAAGCCAGAAGGAAAACAATATGTCACAGGGTCAAGGAACAGCCATGCTTGCCATATGATATTAATATATTTGAAAGGAGTTCTGAAAACACTAAGCGGAAGGACCACAGTGACTGTCTATGAATGATGGCACAGGCCTGGGACATCTTTGAGGGACCAGAAACATTGTCAGCAGAACATACAACAAGAAAATGTTCCTTGTGTTATTTTCCTAGTGTGTGAACAGGTACTTAATTTGCAGATAAAGAGGATATTCTCCTGTTCAACCTCAGGCAATGACCTGCCTGGGTTAAAAAGCCAGTCTTTCTAGCTCCCAACACAGTCAATAGAGGTTGAGTTCATCACAGGAGGCCAGTGAACTCCGGTTCTGAGGGATCTGCTCTCACCCACCAGATGATAGGAAAGTCCACAGAGTGGCCTTCAAGTCTGGAGTGGCAAATGTAGTATGGCTATCAGCCTCTGATAGCAGATCGAACAGGTTTGTCTTTGCTGAAAAAAAATCATCTAAATAATATTTTATTGAAAATTATGTTGCTTTGAATTGTTTGGAAACTGAATTGGGGGGAAGTATTGTGCTTTATCACATCCCTTTTAAAAAATTATTTACTTGGTTTATATTCACATCAAATACGTGTGGGAAAAGAGAGGGTTTAAAACAGAGAAGCAACAACCCCCTTTTCTTCCCTCACACTGTTTTTTCTTATTTCACCTGCAAAACATTAGCAAGAGATTTCTAAGGTGTGAATAAAGTAGCATAAACACATTCCTTAAGTCTTCTGAAATGTGGAAGCAGGAAAAAAAATAAATAAAAAGCAAACATTTAAAAATTAATTATTTATTTTCCCGATTTTTAATACAGCAAAAGGAAAAGCTATGCAAGGAGAAAGAAAAAACCCCTGAAAACATACAGGATAACATGGGAAATTGAATTTATTTCTGGTTTGTTTTACTTCCATAGGAGGGAGCAAAATGGCATTTGGGTCAAAATGGATTTTTTTTTTTTTTTTAAATTTGTGAGTGCTGGGAAAAATTAGTTTGGTAAATGCTGATTCAGGGCAAATAATCTGATGTGAAGTATTTCTTCAATCAATGTAATCTGATTTTTTCCCATGAATTGCAAATCAGTACCTTCCTTTGAGGTATGGGCTTTAGCTGAGAGGTATGAAGCAGCCTCCAGCCTTCTCCTTTGGCTACTGCATCACATTTTTTTTTTCCTCTCTGTTTTGCTTGGGGTTCAGTCAGACAGACTCCTGATGTGACAGTGCTGGTGAAGCCAGTGACTTTCTCTGGCCACTCCTGTGTGTGTCTCACATCAGTTACCAACCCAGACACCTGCTGGCTGAGCTGTGCATGGGACGGCTACCGAACCCATCCAAGATCAGGATTGTTCCACTTATTTAATCTGGTTAAGCAAACTAGACTAATTAATTCCCCAAATAATTTAGAAAGCAATCTCAGAAAGAGTTCTGCTTGCAAAGGTGGTTTTCTTGAGCATAGGGGAGGTGATGAGCTCTAGCCAGGAGCTACAGCAACAAATTTTCTACCACCCCAGATGGGCAGGGAAAAAGATGTGGGATACTGGCCTCCTACATTAATGATGCAATATCCCACAGTGATGAAGGCTTCAATAAAAGTAGAACGGCACCATGAAGTTAGCACTTTAATAGTTTTGTTCATTTGAAGCTGCGAGGACAGCTAAGCAGGGTCCTGGGGTTTCAGGCCCACACATCTTTCTTTTTTTCTTTTTTGAAACGAGGCAGACCATTTCTCAAAAGTTATTTGCACTCAAGAATGATGACAAAACAGATTATTATGTTTGCTTAAATGCTGACAGTCTGACAAGAACAAAGCATGTTTGAAAAATGCAAGTCCTTTTTTTCCTCACCATATGAACATTTTGAGTAAAAGAATCTGGCAATAGAAAGAATGTGCCAAGACTCACTCACAGAAGCTATTATTTATATAGTACAATATGCTCATATCATCAAGACCTTGCTCTCTGAAATATACACCTCAGCTTGAAAACTGTCAGTATCTACAAGAAATGAGATGTTAAAAAAAAAGAAAAGTGATACCTACTGTTCAAGCATTGCTGCTTCATTAATATAGCTTCACTGAGCAGAATTGCTAATCTATACCTACAAAATAATTAACATCTGCTAGACATGCTTTTACTGTCATCAAACTATAGAACTATAGATTGATTCACATGTGCCTTGAATCCAGTTCAAAGTAAATGGCAATGTCTACTGGTGCCTCCAGAGGACAGGCAGTGGCGACTGCTCACATTATTATATTAGGACAGAAAACTACTGCTTAAATAATAATGGCATTAAACCTATAGAATTTTTCTTAATATGATTGTTCCTATTTTTGCCATTATATTTTCTGGTTTTAGTTAGATGTTCAGTTAGATCATGTGTCATGTAACAGCAAACAATGAAACATAGTGCACCTCATGGAAATTTAAAGTGGTTCAACTTAATTTTGAGTCCCCAAATACAGTAACTGTTCTCAAAGAGGAATAAGAGCAGATTTAGTGAGAGCAGAAACCTAAGTACATATGCACCTAAGCAAATGTACCTATGTCCATTCTTATGTGACTATTTTGAATGGAAGTTTTTCCTAAGCATTGTAGGTATGGATCAGCCCAGGAATACATGCCTATTTGTCAATGTCAGCAGCTGTTCTGGTGCCATCCTCTCTTAGGTATGTATAGAGATACACATGCATATATTGATACATTTATTTATTAATAGCAATGTAGGAATTGATATAATAAGCTGAAATAATGGTGGACTATCATTCTTTTATGGGATTCCAATAATTACCTTGGAAAAGGCAGCAAAGGACAGAAATTGAGAGGGGGAGGAATACATCACAAAATGGATAAAATAGTGACTCAGGACCCAGAGCCTCAGCTGTGGAAAATAATTGTGGCTTCGCTGACTTCTGTACCTCTCCAGGCTTTCTGCAGTCATATACTTAATCTCAATAAGTAAGCAAGGGAAGACAGTAATACAGCTCTGTGAGAACGGAGGCTAAGAAAGCAAGAAATGGAGTGAGGTGTAATTTTTAATTTTTTTCTACCCCCCAGCTTGAGGATCACAGTGAGAAATAAGACAGGTTCATGGAGATGATGGATTTATCACATTGCATTTTTATTTAGGATTTTATAATAGTTTGGGTAGTAATAGGAATATTTTTTTAATCCAGATAGTGTTTAGCATTACTGTCTTTTGTGAGTATCATGCAACTTGACTCCTCTCCATCCCAAAACTAAATTTCAATTTTTTTCAAAAAGACTCCCCTTTTATGCACACCTTTAGATATATTCCATGACAATTTTATTTTTTGAAGGTAAAAGTATTTAAAAAATTTCAACCTGCCACTATATGGAATACTTTGTAAATACTGATCAGGTTAAAAAAACCAGACAGCTTAAAATAATTTTCACAGGTTTTGTTAGAGTTAAAAAAAAAAAAAAAAGAAAAAGCATTCCATTAACAATCTTCACACTTTACAGTGTGAATGAGACAGCGCAAATATTCTCTGAAGATGCTGTTCAAAAATACTCCAAGATAAGAGAAAGCTGACTGATGGAACAAACCAAGAAATGCTGCAGTTACACAGTGGAGCACTGTGATCTTTATGTTTCCAGAGGGTTCAAAGCAACAGAGGATAGGATTCATCCTCATTCTCTCCTACCTGCACAATAAGGAGACCTCTCACCTCCACGTGTTTAGGTCTGGATTATGTTTGGAAACACAGATGAGTTCTCCAGTGTAAAAAAACTCCTTGATGTCCTATTACCCACCAAAGATTTCTTTCTTTTCCTGTCCCTTCCCCTTTTTGCCCTCTCCCTCACCATGAATTCTACAGCACTTGCTATTTTCAGAGCTGTATTTGAACAAAATTAAGGCTTCATCACTATAATGCAATGAGACACAACCAACCTGGTAACATTATGTAAGATAACAAGAGGTTTTTAATACCTGGCAGCAAACAAAGAAAGAAAGAAAACAGTTCAGCTCTAATCATTTCTATTATTGTTCATTTTGCATGGCTATTTTAAAGGAAAGATGACCAGCCTGCTTCCTATAGTGACTGGAATAGAACTGGGCAGTGAGAGAAGGACGGCGGTTACAATTCAGAGCTCTGCAAATGAAGCTGCTCCCTGAGCACAAGGTGTAAGGAAAGAGGGAAGGTGGTGAGTGTGGGAAGAGCAGTCACAGAGAGAATACCAAAGGAGGAAGGAGATGAGATGAGACTGAGATGGTACGTGTTGCTCCCCCAGACCTTTTTAAATCACAGCAAGTCTCTATACATTGAAATGCAAAGATCCAAAATTGGTAATCCCAAGTGCAAATTAAAACTTTGTTGAAAAGTTATTGATTATGCATATGCTAATGCTGTCTGTGTGTACATAAGTCTAGATGATACCCAGTTACAAAAACATCCTGCATTTCAGTAGTGTAGTGACAGTGGAAGTAGAGTCATATGGTAATGTCTAGTGCCTTTCTAATGTATGCTGAAGTCTTACTCCTTATATTTAATTTAAAGCTCTGTTTAAAAACACTTCAAATTATTTATGCATTTTATTCAATACTTGCAATACACAATCAAGGTATCCCATTTCCTCAAAAGCTCCAGTCTAGACTGGAGCCGGAATCAGGATTCCTTTTTGATTTATTGATTTCTAATCTCTTTGTTGCAAAGCGGCACGATATCTTGCAGATGACAGAAAATTCTTCCCTCACAGATTTATCTACAACCAAGTGACTGAGACAACTGTGCGAGGGTATATTTCCATCTCCTTCAGTGTCTAGAACATGCAAAGAATCCTCTTCTTCTCTGCTAAGGCAGTGCTTTTTCATCTCTGGCATCGTAGTGACAGTCTATGGCTTTAGGAGTGACAGGGCTTGGTGTGGAGCCCTGGTATATAGCCATTCATATTATGTCACTCTTGTTATATCCCATTGCACAGGTTTGATGTGTAGGAACGAGCACTCTTCCAGAAACAGCTTGGCATAGCTCATGGGGCTAGTCCCAGCTCAAATCAGGGACTTTTTTCAATAGTTAGTCAAGATCAGATAAACTTCTTGTTGCAGAAAAGGAAGTTAAGCTGTACAGAAATGCATTGGGTTGAACATTTTATCCTTGGGACAGCAATTGTTCCCTGGTAGGCTCTGTCTATGTTAGTAGGTAGTGAGAGCCAATAGAGAAAAATCTGTAGAGTGAAGTGGCTGGTGCTGAGGACTTGGGTGAACATATTTTGCACTTTTTTTTCCTTGAACTGGCCACCTTTTAGAGGTGAGAACGCAACAGGTGTGATCCTGGAGCACATTTGGTTTAGCCCAACCCAAAAGTCCCTTGGGACTGCTCTGTGTCATGAAACAAAGCTCGGTAGATGAAGACTACTGACAGATTCACTCTGGAAGTGTGATCCAGAAGCTCTGGATCTGCATTAGGGAGCTAATCTAAATGCACCTGCAGACTGCACAACTGGTGTACAAGTGAAGCAGACCACAGGGGAAGTCTGTTCATCTCCTGGTTACCTGACTTAGCTTTCTAATTCAGATAAGTGAAGTCAAGATGCCCTGGAGCACTTCTAAGCCTTTGCTAACCTTACCTGTGCACCTGTGACTCCTTTATTACAGGAAAGAACTAAGCCTAAGTCAAGAATATGGTAGGTGGTCTGAATATGGCCCCGTTCATGCTCAGCCAGCATAACACAGATCTGGAAAACACGCATGTTTCAGTGGTTTATGTATTTAGAGCATGCTGGGGAAAAGTGGATGTAAAAATATCCCTGAGAAGGGATTTTTTTCTAATAAAATATTTAGCTGATAGTAGATGGGCCTCTAGTTGAAACAAAGTGCCTCCTCCCCCTTGGACTCTCTCCAGCTCACAAATCTCCATCTGCTAATTGGCCTTAATCCACAGAAAAGAAAGACTTCACAGAACATGGAAAATACTGAATTGATACGTTGATCTATTTTCATGTTTTAAGCCAAAAAATGCATTGCTTTGACCTTGAAAAAGAGGTAATTGAACAAGTAGTTTAAAAAGTAAAACCAGAAGTTAGTGGGAGAATTGAAAAAAAAAAAAAGAGGAGGTTGGGGAGTCAAGTTCAGAAACATGACTATTAAGTAGTAAAACTTTTTTTCGCTCAGAAAATGTACACATTGTAAAATAATCAAAATCAGTCCTCCCTCAACAATAGGAGCTGGTAAAAGAATGACACAGTTAATATGTTTTCCATGCCTCTCATTCTGCAATTAATGTCTTTTTTTTCTGTGCTACAGTGGGTCCTTCTGCATGAACACAAGATAGTCTTTGAACCAAATCCCTCAGGGTTTCAGTTATAAAAAAATCCTGATAAAACTAAACTATAAAAAAGCGTTTTAGGTACTTTTAAGTCAGAATGAAAATCGTAGGTTGCCCTGCCTTAGATTTTTCCACTCCTTTTCGTATAAGGCCCAAGCTTCATCAATAAACCAAATGATAATAGCACATTAGTCAAGATGCTTTTACACAAAACCTCTCCCATTAACACACTAAACTTCACTCCTACAGAATTAGAAGATTAAAAATAAACTAATTATCCAGAATTTAGCATCCTAAGTAACCAGTTCCAGCCACCTGGTTCACAGCTGCTATGGAAACTACTCAATTAATCAAAATAAGGGTTTGGGATTTTTTCCTGATTATTTAAAGGAAAAAGAGAAAGGAATGAAAACCCCCACACACTCAGTAGGAACAACCTTCACTCTGAAATATTCCAGAGAGATTTTAATCAGTCCAAAATGTTACCATATGAATAATGCTTTGGAGAGAAGTTGGAGCTTATAATAAAATGGTGAAAAACTTTAATTCTCTTCTGTGGCTTCCTAGCACTATAAATGTTTGTACATCTGGTATGAAAGTTTACCTTTTTTCTTGTATTTGGTGAAAATCACAATGAAGGAATGACAGCTTCAGCTGTGTCTTGCTCTGTTTCCATCACATTGGTGAAGACGAATGAGTGTCATAGCTAACAAACATCCCAGCCTATGCGTGAAAAGTTCTCCACAGACAAATCATAAGTTCATTGACACATGGTCACACTAGATGTGTAAGGAAGAGGAAAGTGTGTGGGTAGAAACATGTTTTACATTCACCTGTGATTTGTAAACACATTTGCAGGAGACTGTGATTAAAATGCTAATTTAATATGGTCCAACATTTTCAAGAGAGAATAAGGAAATTAGATGGTAAACCTCTCACAGGGCCCTTGAAAAGCCAAATCTGAATATCCGTTAATTGTACCGATTAAGTGACTTATTAAAAGTGATCTGTCAAGTCTCACCCTTTGTTTTGATGGACCAAGAAAGAGTGATATTATAATGCAGAAAAATGAAAAAATGAAATAAAATAGAAACTGGATAACTAGTGTAGTCCAAATTTAGATCTCAATAATAAATTGTTATGAAGTGGAAATGTTTCTGTGTCCTGCAGTCATATGGACTAGGTCCAACTTTTTAAAAATAATTTAACCTTGATCTAAAAATAAATATAGCATCAGTACTTCTAACCTTGGCAGGTAACACAATTTGGGAATATGACCTATATCAGCTTTACAGACATCTACTTGGTAAGCTGAGCTTATTAAAATAAATTATTATTTAATACAACCATGTACCAAATGGCATATCCAGGGCCAAGAAATAAAATATGCAGCTACAGAACTTACAGAGAAGAGGCAGGTAGAAGTATAAGCCTGAAATAGATTAATTTCACTGAAATTTAGCTGCCTGAAACATTAGTAGCTCTCCATGAAAACAATGGAGAGACATTTGTCTTCAGGGGACAGTTCAGGTATCTTTGTAACAAACCTGTCCCAGAACAGAATGAATCATCTTCTTAAAATGCCTATTTTACACTCTTGGCAACAGAGATGAATCTAAACATTTTATATTATATATATCTTTGTGTAGGGTGAGAATACAACCATGGTGGGTTCAGAGTCAGGACAAAAACCTGCCTTACACTGCTGTGACTATGTCTTTCCAATTAATTTGATGTTTTCTTTTCTTTTTTTTTTTTTTTTTTCATTCTTTTAGAAAAAGATCCTGAAAAGCTTGAAGCATCACGTTGAACTAGTAAGCAAATACAGGTTCACGTGTGAAACTAAGACCAAAAAAAAATGTGTGATGAATAGCTTCAAAAGTCACAAGACAATGAATAGAAATGTTACATAGAAGGATCTCTTTGCTTCTGTATGAAACACTGGGAATACTGAACATGGGTCTAATTTTTACAAATTTCTAAAGCATGATGAAGAGTGAGATATTATGCAGAGAGCAACAATATCCTGTTTCAAAGACTGGAGGAAATGTCTTCTAGCAAAAGACTTAGAGATTAATTTAATTTAGCAAAAATACAGATTGATCATCAACTTAGTGTGTAGCATGCTTTCATGGAGAAGACACCATATATTAAAGGCATAGGTTGTGCAATAGTTCCTTTGTTCTTTAGCTCTGCTGAATACAGATAAGCAGTGCAGCTTTCTTTTGGGGTAGAATTGGCATAGTGTACAAAATGAGATAATTAATGTATGACCATGTTGATCTTGGGTAAAGTGGTGTTATGTGTGCCTTATACATCAGTGGGAAGTTCTGGGAACAAAGAACAACATGCTTCTGGTTACGAAATGGTAAATGGTAATGTGGGTTAATTTGACTGGACATCAAGGTTGATTCTGTTGGATAACATAAAAATTGAAACCAAGGGATCCAAATGCAGAAACAAATAGTCCACATCACATTCATGCATTCATTTCAGTTTCAGTAAGCTATTTGATCTAACTATGTATCCAATAAATGTTTGGATGAAAAGTACTCAAAAATATGCGCAGAACAGTAGCAGCTTTTCAAATATTTATATTTTCATCATAAGGATTTTTTTTTCTTTTTCAAACTATCAAACAGCATGAGTCTGCATTAAAGAGAGACTTTCATGCCAGCAAAAATGTTCACATCTTTCAAACTAGAAACTTAAATGTGTTTACCTTTTGGATTATTTTTGTAATTTTCATAACTGACATTCCACTGGGATTGGTATGTGTGCTGGCTGGAGGTGGATAATGGTCCCATAAGGATATGCTTTGCTTTCTTCAAATAAATATAGGCATACATTAGCTAGAAGAGCATCCTGGGAGAAATTTACTTCTTGGGCTGCCAACTTTGCATTGCAACCAGGCATTGTTATTGCTAATTTGTATTACGGCAGTGTGTAGGGTGGGTGAGCCTGCCATTATTGTAGGCAGTAGAAGATCACACAGTAAAAGGCAGTCTCTCCTACAGGAAATCTTTCATAAAACTCTAAGTATGGGAAAAGAATTAACAGCTCAGGGAAGTGAATTAGCTTGTTGAAGGTCACACAACAGACTAGAATCAGAGCTGTTGGGGAAGTCCAGGATCACTGATTCCCTTTGGCCCAGGCTATTGGATCAGTCGGAGGAAGGATATCTTCCTACCTTCACTGGGTATAATCTGTCCAGACTAACAGCCGGCATAAATCAGTCAGACCACACTGACATCAGCAAAGATGTATTTAATTATACCACCTATAAGTATAATTTGCTATAGGTTTTGTCATCAGAATTCTTGAATTAAGTTTAAGGAAAATGGAATTTAAAAAGAAAACAATAATCAACATAAAATACCAGTGTAATAAGAAGCCCTCAGGGACCTTTGTTAACATTTTACTACCCAATTGATTCTTCTCTCAGTGATTGCTCATCCCTTTGCTGAACACTGCTAAATCAGCCCTACCAGGTGCCACTCACCCCACGGGAATCTCAAGCACTGAAGAACTGGTTTCTTTGTGTCAGAAAGTGTTTGATACCATCACAAAGCAAGTATCTTTTTTTCTTTTATTGTTTCAGAGTCTCCTTGTGCAGAGCTACCAGCTCTCTGCTATGTCATCAGTTGGAATTATATACCTCTCACACTTCACTATATTGTCACTATTCTCAGTGGATTTCTAAGGATCAAAGTATAATCTACAGGGCTGTAGGCCAACAACCTGAGAGCCTCCAGTTGGCAAGTCTTCAGCGGGCAGTGCAACTCATCTTCTTCATCCTGGTGGGAAGTTCCATGAAAGCTTTTCATGCGGGGAATTCTTTCCAGCTCAGTTTTCAACCAGCCAAAGCTCTGGAACATAGCTGGTTCTAGTTGGGTCATTTTTTGCCTTACCTTATAAATTCTCTGATTTCTAACCTTGACTTAAAAAAGAAAAATTGCTTAAGTAACTGAAAAATATTTATTGTGGGGTTGGTTTGTTTTGTTTTGTTTTGTTGTGGTTTTTTCATTCTCTCTAATCCAGCTTGATCAATTGCACTCTACATACATGGAGACTATCAAAGGTCAAGAGTAAATTATGGTACTGCCCAACTCAAGACAAACATAGCACATAATTTCTAGCCATTGATCCAAAAAATAGAAATACAAAAAGCAGAGCTTACTAGATGTGTTGGAATGAGGATCTCATTGCTTGTATGTAATCAATCCTTGCAAACCAATGAACCAAAACTTCCAAGAGCCTCCAAGTTATTCACTCTTGTACTCACTGTAGCATGAAACTGCTGGCCTTCTAGTATTTTACCTCTGAAACTAGTCCTCTCTTAATTGATTTCACAGTCCAGGATAACATGGCATGAGGTGATGTCTGCAAATTGACCAGACTATGAATCATGATAGTACAGTAAGAGTTGGCACAGCACAATAAACAAAAGCAGAGGAAAATAGCCACGGTAAAGCACAGACATGATACCCAAGCTGCTTATCCCACATGCAAGGAGCTACAAGGAAAATTCCCTAGCAATTCTGTTCTCAATCTAACTTTTGGGAGGTAAAAACTTATGGTCTCCTGCCAGCTCTGGCTAATTTGTAGTATCAGGCCCTGAGAGAAGATGACAGCTGCAGACGGTGTGTAAGGAAAGCCACCTTGCAACACATTTTGTCAAGCTGCAGTCTCTGGCATTGTCCCAGGGCCGGTATTGCTGGAGACATGATGAAGTGTGAAAAGTCCTGGCAGGCATTTTAGACAAATAAAAGATGGGAGGCAAGGGAAAATCAGGACCAAAGGAGATTAATATTTGTGAGGTTTATAGCAGAAGAGGGAAAGCAATAGGAAGTAAGAAAACCCCCACAGGGAATTTAGTGCGACAGCAGCAGATTAAAAACAGGATGGACCTGAAGAGGAAGCCTATTTTTTCCAGCTGGACCTTCACCTGAGAGTAGAGATCAGGTTGTGAGCAGCAGCCAAAGAAAAGTAAATAGGCAATAATGAGAGAATTTGCAGCCCCAAATTGTGAAAAAGCTCGGTGAGGATGTGTGTGTGTATGTAGTAGGGGAACCAAGGAGTGGAAGAATGTGGAATTTTCTAAGCTAGTGATCGTAATGGCTGGATGGCACCATGAAACTCTGTATTTACCATGGGGAATAACTATGTGGTCTTGGTCTCATGTTTGTGTGTTGGTGACATCTTAACTGCACATGGAGATGGGAATTGCTGGACACTCTTTCCTTTGAGTTTTGGTTCTCTTGGAAAGAAAAGACCTGAAGGTAGGGAGGAAGCTCCAAAAGGAGCTTGGTCTGGGGAAGCAGGGATGATCATAACGACACATTGAGTGGCAGAACACAGCAAAGGCTCAGACGGAGCCAGCGGCTGACCCACTTGGTTGGACCTGCTCAGTGGTGGGCCTGTCTCTTCTGTTGGAAATCTCCTGTGTCCTGTGTGAGCTGGGAATACTCTGGGGAGTTGGAGGAAAGATAAAACCATTTGGAAGAAATACAAAACAAAACAAAACCAACACCATGAGGTAAAGTCTCAGAAAAGGGCCCATAGGCTGAACATAATGTACAAATTGCAAATTTCACAACAAAATATAGAGGTTGTCCCTGTTTCCTATCATGTGGTAAATTCCTGGGCTGTATTCCTGTGAAGATTCTAGCAGTTTTTGTCTGCTCTCTTTGTTATATCAAAAGGTGAAGCTTTGGATGATTTTTTTTACTCATGGGTCACTATCAGTTTTAAGAGGAAATGTGCTATTATTTTAGGCAGTAAATTGCCATGGCTAAATTTTGTCCAGTGAAATAGTGAAATCAAAGACTTTTTTTTTTTTTTTCATTATCTTCTTCCCATGAAAGGTGTAATTATGCAACGTATCACTGATAGACTACAGAGCAGCAGTTCTTAGCCCATGAGACACAAATTACTGGTTGAGCACAACCCCAGTCACATACAGATAGATGGAAGCAGCGGTGACCCACAGAAACTAAGAAACTAAACCTTGCTTGTATCATGGAGGACCAGGCAGATAGTGCCAGGACTTGGCTCCAACAAATGTGAAAACAGTACAAAAAAAAATCAAAAATCAAACGTCATTCCAATTTGCTTCTCGTAAGTTGTCTCAATTTCTGTCTTTTGACATCAGTCCCTGAGTAGTACTGATTTTATCAAATTTTCTCATGCACCTATTTTCTCTCAGCCTTGTCTATCTGCTGCTGACAAAGAAGTGTGGTCTCCGATCAAGTGGGAAGGATGGAGAAGACAGACTTTTTAGATGGGAAAGGAAATTCTAGGCCCTCTGTCATGGGAATATAATTTTTGTCTCTTCTTTCTTCTCCAGCAGACTTTTCAGGGAAGATGAGCTGTTAAGCCTGTCTAGAACAAGCTGATTCCACCCAGAAAAATTGACCATTTTAGTAGCACTGTGTGGAAAGACTTAAGTTCTTCTCCTGTCCTCAGATAAGCTCAGGAATACCTGCCTCAGGTAGATATCAGGAAAGTTTTGCTTTAGGACTTCCCCTAAACATATGCTGCAGTTGTATTTTCCTGCTGTGGGTTTGAGTGAATAGTAGGATGCATTTTTACACAGAGATGGAAGATTTATCATGCCTTTGGGTATCCTGAATGGCTATAAAGTGTCTTCCAGTGCACTTTTCCTGGTATTTTAATTGCAGTGTTTTGCAATTCATTTCAGTTTCAAGTGCCACTGGTATGAAAAAGCTCTTTATTTCTAGGATGTTGTTGAAGTAGTATAAAGATGAGAAGTCTCCACTTCTGCCAGGAAAGCTTACTGAAGGGCTGAATATCTTCAAGATCAAAAGGTGTAACCCTACCTTTCTTTCAAACTTCAGTGAAGAAATTCATGCTAAGGCAGGAAGGGTAGGTTTACAAGCTAGAATAAGTGGGTGGAAGAAAGACTGGAGCAATGTATTCTGATGACAGCATACATCTTCAGGAAGAAAATGACTTGACTTCCATGTTTTTCCTTGCTCTTCATTGTCTTTGAAGATGCTATTATTTGACAAGTGCACCTCTTTCTTACCCTGGACTCAAGAGGATCATGGATCACATGAGTTTCCCTCAGACAGCTTGATTTATGATGTGTATAGATGTCTGAGGAAACAGCTTTTGTGGCCATCTTATGTTCTTGACCAGATTGTCACAGAGGAAATAATTTAAGAAAAGGAAGAAATTAATTTCCCAAGAGCAGTGAAGAGGGAAACTAAATGGTCAGGCAAAACCGAACCACTAAACCCAAGATGTGATCACAATACCAACCCAGGATATGGCTTTACTGTTATCTTGTTTAATACATACCTGACACTTCATAAAATCTCTACCATGGAAATATTTATGTCCACTGCTTACGTTCAGCAAAGATTTGTCTCTCATGTCTGTACGGGACCCACCTGAAGTCAGAGAGTGCTTCAAACATTTAGTTCTGCCTGCATGGATTTGCTGGCAGGATTATATCATGGGTTCCTCCTGTTGTGCCATGGGTGATACAATGATGATGTAACAATCATGCTTATAAGAATCAGTCAAGTTCAAGAACTCAGTAGAGCAGAAAGATGTGTAGTAACTAGAGTTCTCATTGGGGACTTGAGATGTAGTTTCACATCTCTAATAATCATCCCATATGTTTTCCTTCACAAATAATTTTATGTTTTTGTCTGTCAGTTCACCCTAAGTGAGAAGACAGTAATTTCCTTTATTAAGAATGCTGTGACAATAAAATTATGGAAAGTGTGAGAAGTTCCTATTGTGAGATGGACTACATGTAAACCTAACTTCAAGTCCATACAGACTGTGGTCTGTGTCTGTCATTGACTATAATTGCAGTCATAAGCTTCAGAAGAAAAGGAAATTTGTCTATATCTTCTGCTCCTTCAGTCTCATTTACATATTATGCTTATCCACAGTTCCACAAGTCCCCTAACAGCTTAGATTTAGGCTTCTCTGGTTTTCTTTTAATAAATTCCCTGCAGCTTAGAAATGGTTTGTCCCTGCAAATGACACAGAGAAGATGGTAGAAAATGTTAGGTGGACAAGAGGACTTAAGGACCTACACTAGGTCCTAATAAATGGAGCTGGGTCAAACAGCAGGATGTCAAGAAACCATTCAGAGAATTCCCACACGACAGGAGATACAAGCAGAGAGCAACAACTTTTAGGTACCATGAACACCTCTCTAAGAGAAGAAGGGTTGAGGTAGAAGGGTTGTGCAATCTCAGAAGTACCTATGAGCCCTCATCCACCTGCTACTTTTTTACGTCAGCTTCTCAAATATCCTTCAAATGCAGTGCCTGCTTCTTCAGTTGGACATGTTTACTGTTTCACCAGCCTGTTTACTATCCTTGTGCTGAGGTAATAAGCATTTGAACTGAGTACAGAGAATTTCTCATGCTTTGGAGGATTTGTTACCAAAGATGTCTCTCTTTTGGATCCCTTCAGGATGGCCCACATTGTACCACTGGTGACTGGTATGATGAGTACATCAATCAAGTACTCATGTTATTGAGGTATTAACTTATGACTGTTAGCGATTTTCCCATCACAGAGATTCCTCTATTCTATGTAGGGCTCCAACGCTTCCACGTAAGAAAGGGAAAATGAGAATGTGTCCATTTTTTTGGACTTTTATGGGACATGTGTATATACACACTGAAATCATAAAATGGGGTAGACCGTCACATTGCTTTTTGTGTCTTTTTCTTTGATTTAATGACTTTTTAAGACTAAATACCATTGAACTGAAAATGAATGCTATAGCACCTGAACACCCATCTGAGTATGAGAGATGGCATTATAGGATGTACTTTTTTTTTCCTGGCTCTCTTTTTGTTCCTTTTTCACAGACTCTCCTGGTAATACTAACTTAAGTAGCTCACAAGGGTGTCGTGCAGATTAATTAAGTGCTAAGTATTATTAAGTGGACCACAAACCCAATAAAGTTTGACTTGAACTTTTGAACCTGTGCTGTTCATGTGGGTTCTAAATTAGCTAAACGAGCTTACAGAATATTGCAGTATCCAGATGAAACAACTAGGGTAAATTTAGGTATGTAAATGTAATTACTTACCTTGGAATTTGGCCAAAACACTATAGACAGAGTACTAGCCATGCTCTTACAGAAGCAACTGCACTTTTTAAACCACTACAGTAGTACACTTCTTACTTCAGAAGGATTTTCAAATTAAAGGTGATTGGATTAAAGATGATTGAAGGAACGTTTTTCAGATTTTTGAAAATTCAACTCAAAATAAACCCATGAATATTCTCAGTAGAAGCCATGTCACTTTTTTTTTTTTTTCAGAAATGTTTTGATCAGTCATAAAAACGTGGAAGACAGTGAGGTTGTGATTAAGATTTTTTGAATTGAAAAAGAAAAATCATGCCAAGTAATATATTTGATTAAAAAGAAAAAGTACATAGCAGTTTGATAACAAAATTTAATCATTCAGAAATAAATTTAGCTGAAGAGAGAATGCCATATTCAAGAGTGTGATTAATTTAGTAACTTTTTTCATCCATTGGCAACATCTTTGTACCTTAATTACAAAAGAAAATAAGGGTTCATTCGTCTCATTCATATTAGCTATCAAAGTTGTCTAAGTCACAGGATGTATGATAAATTCTGTATTCAACAGAGAGAGATCACCAGGAGTTTATCTGTTCTAGATAATGGTCTAGAATAGGATGAATATCCTTCTAGATGTGTCTGCCTCCAACAACTTTAGAGGTGACCATGCTGGACTAAGTGACAAGCTTTCATATTACTAAAAGCAGACAAAATGAGCTTCTCCTTAAAATGACTATAATGCTAATTTAAGCATCTCAGGTGTTCTCAGTTAGGATAAATGAATCTATTCCTTAGTGTGGATGTCAGGGAAAGGTGCTAGCACAAACAAAATGCACTCCTGTACTTGAAGGAGCATGAACTTCAGGGATGTAAAACATGACAGTTACTGGGACTTGAACACACCTTGGACAGAAACATTTTTACAATGGAAGAATGAAGTCAAAGTAGGAGATTCAAGTATAATTCCCAGATTTGTGGGGTTTTTTATATTTCATTCTCTTAATTTCTATGTGCTGTAATGTTATCATCAATTGGGATTATATATCTTCACATGGAAATTTAACTGTTCTGTCTACCTAAACAGGTTTATTTGATGTTTACAATGTTGGGTTTCAGATCCCATTTAATTGACTTTAATAATTTGAACCATAGTGATGGCACAGTCAAGCTATCAGAAGGTTATTATCTTCTGGGTGGAGAAGCCAGGAGCTGTGCTTGTAATTTATGAGATCATCTATAGCATGATGTGTTTAAGAATCTGAGACTTTTAATAATGTTTGTACATATAAAAGACTGTTGATCATTTTGCACATGGTTATTGTAAAACAATCTAAACATTCCTTCTGCATATAAGCAGACAGATCTTTGCTTGGAAGAATAAACAAGTGATGACCATCATTAGCATTTATTATCAGCTGCTTTGAACTTAGCACACTTTTAAGTACGAGTTTGACTAGCTATTTGGCATTCATCTCGAGGGCTTTTCTCCAAGACATGCAATAAAAATTAAATATGTAATAACCTTCAAAATGTCTTCTTTTTCTCATACACATTTCTTTGTCCAAAAATCTTCATTTTAAAGAAATTTTAAGCCTGGATCATCCCCATGAAAAGCTATTATGTAACAGCATAGAGTCTGAAAGTGTACAGTGCACAAATAATCACAGATGCCAAAATTTTGTAAGCATTGGTTATTAAGTGAATTCAAGGTAAGTAGCTCCTTCCGCACTTTTTAATAATTGTCTCACTTTCCCATGAAATGAATTTTTATTTCTTTCTGTCTACATTGTTCACTGCATGGTCCTCAGAAGACATTGAAAATACAGAAATTTTCAGTAATCCAGGCAACTGTTGTGTCATTTTATAAAGGAAGAAACAGAACACAGTTGAACTAAGTGAGTCCAAGTCTTTGGTTCCTTAACTATTTCTCTTTCTCTTTTTGGGTCTCAAGAAGAGAGTGAGACTCAACTCAAAATATTTGATCTTAACCAGATACAAATCAAGCACTTTCAAATGCAGTTTTTATTTTTAATTTGGAAGACTGGTGCATTTTGAGTCTTAGAAGAAACTATAGCAAGCCAAAAGTGGAAAGGATATGTGATAAGTGAGATTTTTTATTTTCTCAAAAAAACTCCAGTTTTCACAAGTTTTAATAACAAATGAGAAAAAATAGCAATATTTGAGCTGTGAGATGTTAAAACTGACCTATCAGTCATACTTGTCTTCTGGGAATGTTCGCTTTCCTCTTAATATGTGATGATTCATATGTGTATGCTCTCCTTAACAAGCTGAAGATAAGTCTCTGCTAAAAAGGAGTTGGAGCTTTGGTTTAATATGTCTTTCCAGTGTTATTACATGAAGCAGCCTTCAACAGCCAGTGCCTCTGAGTTGGCAGAGCACTTTCTGTTGCTCTGTATGAATGTAGAAACTGCCAAGCCAGTTCAGTCCAGTAGTCTGTCATCCTGGTATCCTCTTCCTGGCAGCTGAGAGCGTTAGATGCTTAGAGAAGCAGAATAAGAAACAAGATCAATGTTTCATAAACTTTCCTGGCTTTTGGTGTTAATTGTTTTAAGTACTTCCTGAACTAACAAGGTTCACATGGTCCATTGTGTTAAATAGGGACTCCTCTCCATCAGTGTGAGGAATCCTGGTTTGAATCCATTGGCTTTTCTGAACTGTGTAAATGACTTTCCCTGTTTAATACTTCTAGTGCAAAAAATGTATTTACATTCGATTGTCTTTTTTAACCTGATGACTGATCAGTTGATGCAGTGACTGCTGTTTCCTCATTCTTCATTACTTTCTAACACTAGATCATGTGCCACAGAGATTGTTTCTTATCCAGAGATTTGTACATTGTTTGTAGAAGTAGTTTGCAGACTCCTCTAGGTCCACAAAATCAGAAAAACTCAGAGCTGTTCAAAATTTAATTTTCAATTCTGCTGAAAATGTTGGTTGTGATTCAAGAAAAACAAAGTGATGTCTCTGTAGTTTTTGAATGGGAAGACTGTTGTCATATTCAACTCTGCTTTTAGGAAGAAAGCAAAATTTATCTGAATCTACCAAAAACAGTGGAGGAAGTAAAGCAGAGCTGTTGCAAAGTCAGTGCAGGTCCCTGAGTGTCCCAGCCCTGCAGCTCCGCTGCAGGGAAATTTGTCAAATTTAACCTTCTACCAGAAACTCAGTTTCTACTGGAAATGGGAATTGACAAGAGTTTTTCAGCTGGTGTTCAGCAGCTGACAGCTACTTCTGAAACAGATATTTCCCTGTCCCCTGGAAATACCTTCACAAGGTGTTTCTCACTTGTGAATTTTCCTTACAATACAGAGGTTTTCCTTTTTGATTCTCTTTTTCCCCTCAAAGACTTTCTTTCTTTCTTGTCTCCCAGCTGTAGTCTCTGGTAAGGCTAGAATGGAGAAGCCTTAGTGCAGAATTCCTATCAGTTGTATTTTAGGCCATCATTTGTCAGGTTCAATTTTAAAGTGCCAAGTAATGGGGATTTATTTAATGACTGTTTTTTTTTTTTTTCCTCCAGAGTGTCTTTGGTGATTTTCTTTCAAGCTCATTTCTATCCTTGCCTCATAATTAAGACCTTTTGAGAGGAATATAAAAATTAAACTTCCACTGATACCTCATTCTTCGTGAACCTCTCTGCCAAGGCTCACTGCCTTTACATAAAATGTGATTCTCCTCTGAAATTGAGTGTACAAATTAATATATGAGATTCATTTTTATTTCCTTTCTTGCTCTACTTCTAGATGTCTAGCAACCTTCAAGCAATACCAGTCCATTAGAATAGACTTAATGACAAATTTTTGGACTTAAGTAACTTTTAAAATTGTTCCTGCAAAAAGTAACAACTCTCATTATACTGGCTAATTACCTGAGTCTTGCTGTGAATTTTCTTATCATGATGTAATGTCTTGCATAACTTTAGTCTGCTGATTTTTCTGGTTGATATTTGTCTCAAAGACTACATAATTTGAAGACTGCATCTCTCATTTATTGTTAGAATAAAAAGGAAGGAGGAAAAAAAGGCTCAAAAGGCACAGTAGAAGTCTTCAGTACACCTATGCAAATCCACTGAACCTGGTTCTCAGTCAATCTCATTCTTCCATTAGATTAAATTGATTTGGTGCAGAGGTGAAGGCTGCACTAGGTGAGTTAAATTCATTAAAGAAACCATCCACAGAATCACAGAATGTCAGGGATTGGAAGGGACCTCAAAAGATCATCCAGTCCAATCCCCCTGCCGGAGCAGGAACACCCAGATGAGGCTACACAGGAAGGTGTCCAGGCGGGTTTTGAATGTCTCCAGAGTAGGAGACTCCACAAACTCCCTGTGCAACCTGTTCCAGGGCTCTGTTACCCTCACTGGGAAAAAGTTTCTTCTCATATTTAAGTGGAATTTGCTGTGTCCCCATTCAGCAACTCTGCCTTCTCTGCATCTTCTGTCACCAGGGCACTCACCCTGTTCATCTGTGGGCCTACATTGCCTCTAGTGTTAATGCTCTATCTGCTGTCTTAGTGTGAGTTAAGGCAGGGTCAGATCAAGGTGCAGTTGTAAGGAAAGGCACAAAAGGGTTATATCCCATGCAATACTTGCCTCCAGGCACTCAGTGGACTTTCTTGTTCTTCCTGAGGAGCATAGTGAAGGAAGGATCCTTAATGTTAGACAAGAGCATAGGTAGGGGTTGCACATAGTTTTTGTCTTTTTACAACATCAGAATAACATCAAGGGACCTGTAATAGATATTCAATGAGGGTTCATTATGTTCAAATCAAAACATAAGCTACACCCTTGTAGAAAGAATTATGACCTTGGAAGCTGAACAGTGTTGAATCGGGCAATCATCTATTTGCTGGTTTCTGAAGTCAGCAGAAGAGTCTCAATGTCCTTGCAGAGGGTAAGAAATCACTATATTTATACATTTCCTTTTGCAAAAGACTTTTGTTCATTAATGTGCCAGTATTGCAAACAAAATTTCAGGAATACAGTCTCATTTCTAGATGAAAGTAGTATACAAAAGTTTTTATTCAAATTCTAAAAATTCTAGATGTACAATATGTTAACATTTTGCTGAAATTTTCAGGATATTTTCACTGGCAATAAGTTCTTCCAGTGTTATTTCCTTAATGATAACAGGTGTTGCTCATATACTGCCTACTCAGTGAATGCTCTTCTCTTGAGATCTCCAGTTGGCCCATGCACTTATCAGTCGACATTTTCAATAGGAAATTGTAACTTGGGGCCAAATTAACTTGTCTCCAGGAGCTGTGCTGTTATTGAATTATTAGAAATAATAGCACCATTAATGAAAGCCCTCTCTAAATGCCATGTTGCATGAGGTTTATGTTATGGTGTGATTTGAAATGTTACCAAATGCTTGTGATAAAGTTGCAAGCTATTCAGCATCACATGGGAAAACATTCTTGTTTGGATCTAAGCATGTTTTTGATTATATGAATGCTGAGTTCTGGACCACTTTCCACACCATCTGCAGCCAATCTGCATAGCCTGGGAAATTCAATCAGACATCTTGCCCATCTGTAAAACCAGAACCACTCCGTTACTGTCTCACCCTAATTAATGGGGTTTATTTCATTTGCTTTGTTTACTGCTAGCCCTGCTCTCTAAATCCCATTAGGAAGAGTACAGACTAGTTTCACCACCTGATTAAAAATTTTCTAGAGGTATTATCTAAATTATCTAAAAATTAATATTTTACTTGATGAATTAAATATGTCAAATTAGGTGGACATGGCAGATATGGGAATTTTTGCTGTTCGAACCTTAAATAAGGAACTGTTTCTAAAATCTCATTTTAACTTACTACAAATTAGCATTGCATGCAATTCTGGGACATTAGATAATGTTGCTTAAAGCAGTGTTAAATCAGTATTAAAGAAGAAGAGAGCAGGGAATAGTAGAAAGCTACAGAACCACTGTTAGATTTGAAAGGATGAAAAAGGAATATTAAGATTTGGGGCTTGCAATGCTGATTTGTATCAACTAAATATAAACCACAAAGCTATACAATCTGTTTGTCTGAGATAATCCACATTTTCTAGGCTGCACATTTTTATTAAGAATGGCAAAGATACAGAGGGAGGAAAGGGGAGAAGATGGACTTGAGAAATTTCTATTATCACATCCCAAAACCACTTTGAGAGACCTGAGCTTGCTCAGAAGCAGCATTTGTTTTCTTAGATGTTTCATAAACAGAATCAAAACCCAGCTGCTGCTAGACTAATAAAAACTATGTTAATCAACTAATAGAAAATGTTAAAAGAAAAACCCAAAACATGCTTTGTCCTTTGGTTTGAATTGCAGCTATAAACTGGTTGTGAGTTACAAACAATTTCTACTTCCAATGAAAATTCAGTTTTCCTTCTTCATTGTTCCCTGCTCAGACTGAAAAAAATCCTGGTTGAGATCTTTTTCAGGGCAACTAAATTGATAGATTTGTAAAACCAGAGGAAAATCCCTTCAGCTATTTTAGAATCATAAAATCGCCCACACATATGCACACATCTTTCTAGCCCTTGATGATCTTGAAAGCTTTTGGTTGAGGTGATATAGTCTCTGGAGAGAGCAGGTCAGGTGTGGGCAGCTGATTTTTAAGAAGTGTTTTATGCAGGGATTTCATTATACCCAGAGAAAATCCTTCCTAGGTCAGGCATCTGACCTAGAGTTACAGAATGTGGTTATTTTTGTGCTCTTCTAAATAAAGGCACTACTTAAGCACCCGTAGCTTTGGAAAGGGCCCTTGGGGACCAGAAGGAGGCAAAGGCCACCTGTGACACGAGACCAGCACATACTTCCTGTGTCTCTGTGTGCTCCACCTTAGCCAGACATAGAAAATTGGGATTTTAAGTATGAGAGAGAGGTTGCAGGACATTTCTCAGCACACGTGCATACATTCACTCTTCCTTTACAGGCTTGTTTCTTAACTAAGCCCCATATTGTGGCTTCTGCAGAGAAAAACCTTTAAAGCAAAAGATGAATGGGTCTAATACATATTTTCAATGAGTCCAAAAAAACCCAATACTGTTTAAATGAGCTCTTTTTTTTGACTCTCATCTCCTTAGGGCAGTTGTTCCTCCTTATGAATGTCTGGAAATTGCTGAGCACTTTGCGGTCACTACCATCAACTAATGAATAAAAATGATGGTGATTATATCACAAGAACCAGAACTCTGAAAGGCTTTAATCACAACAATGTAACACATTAATTAGAATGTCCAAAAACCACGGAAACAATGCTTCTCGTTTTGAGGTGCTTGAGAAGGATTTTTACAAATGTACAGAGATTTTTAATAACATGGAAAATCAGTTATAAGAGGTCAAATAATCATAAATACATAGTAAATATTAATGCCAACTCTGATATAATGCCTTGTGTCAGTAGATCTCAAAACACTTTATAAAGGAAGCATTCATTAGCATCATAATGAAAACCAAATTAGTTTTGCTAATTTGCGTTATGTGCAGGA
The DNA here is from genome assembly GCF_963082525.1 of Nesoenas mayeri. Classification (NCBI taxonomy): domain Eukaryota; kingdom Metazoa; phylum Chordata; class Aves; order Columbiformes; family Columbidae; genus Nesoenas; species Nesoenas mayeri. Next base: position 203,409,268 of record NC_137541.1, read on the forward strand.
TGATCAGGATAGAAAAGCAGCAGACATTTGTGTGTGCAGGTGAGTCAGTAATTTGACTTATTTATTAGGGTGTAGAAAGTGAATAATGGGAACTGAAATGTATTGCAAGCCTAACATAGAAAGGAAAAGATGTAAAAAGGAAAATGCTCTGGTTTGATGTGTATGTGGTAAACTGTGGTGAATAAAAAAGGAGCAGTCGGGCTTTACCCTATTTTAAATTGCCTATAACATACTTCTGAAAGTTATGAGGTTGTATATGATTAAGCAATTGACTTCACACATGTGCAATAGAATATTCTGCCCTGTTTTCAGTAGTTTAATCACCTAGGGCCTGTGGAGCCCTGGTAAATCCATTTGCAAGACATCACGGAAGCAACGTTGGAGAAAAACCTTAAGAATAGCAATCCAGAGGGACACCTTATTTTCTGTTTCTTGAAATGTACTTAGATTTTTTTCAGTTTGATCTAAGATTTCTTTTATTTACCCAGAGAGCTATGGTGTATGTCTATAGAACATGTAGTGCAGAAACTTGCTCTGAAGCACTATAATCATAGAAACAAACTCTGTCACAGATATTCCTCAGAGAACTGTCTTGTGCTAGGAAATGCTATGTCACTTCAACAGTTTGAGGACAACTTTTAATTTGGGAGTAGGGTTTCACTGCTATTCTTTTGCAGAAGATTTTTCATTTTTTAAAGTTTTTTTTTTTCCATAATCTCAGTCAGGTTTTATTATTGTACATTTAATTTGGAAACTCAAAAAGTGTAAAACAAAGAAAAAAAATACTTATTTTGTCAAAACTATATTCCAGTCAGTTGAAAATAATTTCTCATCTCTTAAAATTTCTTTTTGTGAAGTATTATGGAATTATCTGTCTCTTTTTTTTTTTTTTTTTTTTTTTTCCCTTGTGTTTGTTTGTCTCCCCAGTCTGGAAGAAAACTGCATAGGAGACTTGTGGAATTTTCTATGAAGTAAAAGTTCCAGCTTATTAACTCCCTGGTATAGGAACCCAAGTGAGAAATTTGGAGTGAAAATATTCAGACAATTAAGCTTCATTTTCTGATCCCTAATTGCACGCTCACAGAGGGATTTAATTTAAACATGAGTTCCTTCAGTATGCAGCAATTCTGTGACCTGTTGTTTGACCCATATTTTTATTGAACAGATCTTTGCTAAGGTCTTTTTTGTTAATTGTTCATCTGAGCTCTTTGTAATACACATTCTACTTGGCCTTGTTCAGAGTTCCCAGGTTTAACACCATACTCACACAGAATCACAAAATCACTGGTTGTTAGGGATTGGAAGGGACCTCGAAAGGAATGTCTCCAGGTGGATTTGGAAAGTCTCCAGAGAAGGGAAGCTCTGCTTCTTGTGTAACCTTATCTAAGTGTTCCTGCTCCGGCAGGGGGATTGGACTGGATGATCTTTTGAGGTCCCTTCCAATCCCTAACATTCTGTGATTCTGTGAAGGCATCCAGGTGAGTTTTGAATATCTCCTGAGAAGGAGATTCCATAAACCCCCTGGGAAGCTTGTTCTAGTACACTGTCACCCTCACTGTGAAGAAGTTTCTTATCAAATTAAAATGGAACCTCATGTATTCCAGTCTATACTCATTGTCCCTTATCTTATTCGTTGTCCCCAAGAAGAGCCTGGCCCTATCCTTGTGACACTCACCCTTTATATATTTATAAATATGAATGAGGTCACCCCTCAGTCTTCTCTTCTCCAAGCTAAAGAGCCCCAGCTCTCTCAGCCTTTCTTCATAAGGGAGACGCTCCACTCCCTTCATCATCTTTGTTGCCCTGCGCTGGACTCTCTCCAGCAGTTCCCTGTCCTTCTGGAACTGAGGGGCCCAGAACTGGACATAATATTCCAGATGTGGTCTCACCAGGGTAGAGTAAAGGGCAAGGAGAACCTCTCTGGACCTACTAACCACCCCCCTTCTAATACACCCCAGGATGCCATTGGCCTTCCTGGCCACAAGGGCACAGTGTTGGCTCATGGTCATCCTGCTGTGCACTGAGGACTCCGAGGTCCCTTTCCCCTACACTGCTAAGTAACAGGTCATTCCCCAACTTATACTGGAACTTGGGGTTATTCCTGCCCAGATGCAAGACTCTACACTTGCCCTTGTTATACTTCATTACATTTTTCCCCATCTAACTCTCCAGCCTGTCCAGGTCTCTGGATGGCAGCACAGCCTTCCGGCTTGTCAGCCACTCATCCCAGTTTAGTGCCATCAGCAAACTTGCTGACAGTGAACTCTAGTCCCTCATTCAAGTAATTGATGAATATATTGAATAAAGTCGGTCCCAGTACCGACTCTTGAGGCACTCCACTAGACAGAGGCCTCTAACTAGACTCTGCCCCATTGACCATGACTCTCTGGCTTCTTTTCTTCAGCCAGTTTACAGTCCACCTCACTACCCAATCATCCAAACCACACTCCCTTAGTTTAGCTGTAAGGATGCTGTGGGAGACTGTGTCAAATGCCTTACTGAAGTCAAGGTAGACCACATCCACCACTCTGCCATCATCTATCCACCTCGTTATGTCCTCATAAAAGGCTATGAGGTTCGTCAAGCATGACTTCCCCTTGGTGAAGCCATGTTGACTGCCCCTAATGACCCTCTTATCCTTGATATGCTTTGAGATGGCACCAAGAATAAGTTGTTCCATTACCTTTCCAGGGATGGAAGTGAGGTTGACCGATCTATAGATACCTGGGTCCTCCTTCTTGACCCTTTTGAAGACTGGAGTGACATTTGCTTTCCTCCAATCCTCAGGCACCTCTCCCATTTCCCACAACTTAGCAAAGATGATGGAGAGTGGTCCAGCAATGACTTCAGCCAGCTCCCTCAGCACCTGCAGGTGCATCCCATCCAGATCCATGGATTTATAGATGTCTAGATTGCCTAATTGCTTCCTAACCCAGTCCTCATCAACCAAGGCAAACTTCTCCATTGTTCCGACTTTCTCTGGGGCCTCAGCGGTACAGGGCTCCTCAGGACAGCTTCCCACAGAGTAGACAGAGACAAAGAAGGCATTCAGTAACTCTGCCTTCTCTATATCTTCTGTCACCAGGGCACCCACCTCGTTCATCAGCTGGCCTACATTGCCTCTGGTGTTAGTTTCATCTGCCATGTATTTGAAGAAACTCTTTCTGTTGTCCTTGACCCATCTTGCAAGGTTTAATTCTAAGAAGGCCTTAGCTTTTCTAGTTGCTTCCCTACATCCTCTGACAACAGTCTTGTATTCTTCCCAAGTGGCCAGCCCCTCCTTCCATGATCTGTAAACTCTCCTCCTCCACTTGAGCTTACCCAGGAGCTCTCTGTTTAACCATGCATGTCTCCTGTCTCTCTTCCTTGACTTCCTACATATCAGGATGCTCTGATATTGAGCTTGGTAGAAGTAGTCCTTGAATGCTAACCAACTGTCTTGGGCCCCTTTACCTTCAAGCATCCTTGCACCCTTGCTAGGGATTTCCCCTAGCAGTTGCTTGAAAAGGCCAAAGCTGGCCCTATTGAAGTTCAAGGTTGTGATCCTGCTTGCTATTCTGTTCCTGCCACAGGATATCCTGAACTTCATAATTTCATGGTTGCTGCAGCCAAGGCAGCCCTCAACCTTCACTGCTTCAACCAGACCCTCCTTGTTAGTGAGGATGAGATCCAACAGTGCACCTCTCCTAGTTGGCTCATCCACCATTTGCATCAGGAAATTATCATCGATCCACTGGAGGAACCTCCTGGACTGTAGATGACTGGCTGAGTTTCCTGTGTGACAGCTGCTGTAAAGATGCCATGGAACATCTCTTTCCAAGTTGCTTTGCCTGAAGACACTGATAGCTGTAATTCATAATTTCTTCATATAACTTGGAGAGATAACTGAAAGCATTTTAGGGATACCTAAGGACTGTGACCTTAAGAGTACATGTGGTTCAAGCCCAGCTGGCAACTAGAACCATGGAAACTACTCACTCACCCTTCTCCAAGTGGGATGGGGGAGAGTATCAAAGGGAAGGGAGAAACTCGCGGGTTGATATAAGAATAGTTTAATAAGACAACCACCACAACAATAATAATATTAATAATATAATAATTATTTGTATATATACATATAAAATAAGAGAGGCTCAAGGCAATTGCTCACAAACTCTGATCCTGTATAGTTGATCTTGGAGGGGTGGAGATCTGGTCATCAGTTTGTGATCAAACATGATTGTGCCAAACAGATAGTCCCAGAAAAAAGAGCTCTCTGGTCCTGAACAAGAAATCCCAACAAGAGAGCAAAAATGCAAAAGGCTAAAAGCCAAAGCAGCAAAAGGCAAAAAAACTAACCAACAAACTAATGGACCAACCCATAACTAACATGGAGCTGCCACAAAACTGCTAGAAAAGCCAAACTAACTAGCCAGAAAAGCCAACTCCAGCTATATGCAGAGCAAGATGCTAATGGTAGGGAATATTTCACTGATGAGTCTAGAAGTCAATCTAGGTGCTGTCTCTCCTGTGCTTCCTCCCAACTGGTATGCATCTGCAGCTGGAAAGTTGGAAAAATCCTTGGTCTCCTTGGCAACAGCTGAAATTTCATTGAATTCTTACATTCTTTTCATATTAACTCCAAAACACAGCTTAGCTACTGGAAAGAAAAACATTAACTCTTTTCAGGCAAAGCATGAGAAACCCAATGTGTTAGCACATCATTCTTACACTAAATCCAAAATAAAAGATCATGCTAGCTACTGACAAAATTCTGCTATGAAGAAGATTAACTCAATACCAGTTAAACAGAGTACATTACTGATTATTTTAATAGGTAATATTTATGGAGCTTCTAGTGACAGAGTATATTTTTCCTCAGCAGCTGTGTGTTTCAGTCTCTTGTGCCATATGCTGTTAATGCTGTTATTTTCAGTCATAAATTGTGATTAAAATGCTGCCCAAAAAGAATGATGTCCTTTTGTACAGGTGTTTGACCACTCTCTATATGGAGGTCTCGGGGAGACCTTTGGCATCTCCATCTGATATGACATTCTATCTCCTTGCTAAACACAGATGGAAGAGGGAAAATATTTTTTCTGATCAAACTCTCATGAAGGCTGAGGAAATAAGAGATTCAAAAGCATTCAGATAGTAAGGAGCATTTCAAGAAAGATAAGGGAAAATTTTCAAACATCCTCCAGATGCTCACTCCAATCTAAGAGCTTCCTCTATTAACAAAAGCCAAATCCCTTTCAACAAAATCCTACATTGGCTAACTCTTAGGAAAGCGAAGACGACTGGGGCAAAGGCATTAAGTCAAACAGTGATGTATGATTTTCGAAATTGTTTAAATACTTGAACTTTCATGATGCAATTTGGCGTGTGTCTGCCTACCAAGGTACCAGATCATGTTTGGACAGACCAGGGACCATACCAGATAGGCAGTTTTCTCAAGCCTATCCTGTTTTGAAGGGAAAGAACTTTAGCTGGATAGACGTCAGCTCTACATGCCATTTGCCCTCAGGGTCAGAGGTCATGCCCTAGCCTTGTCTGCTTTTCTACTATGGACACAACCAGGAAAACCGCATGTGTAGTGAAGAGGCTAGTTGACAATGTAATGAGATTTTATAGACACCCTTTTAGGGTCTCTGTGCTTTAACTCCCTGTTCTGCAGGAAGGAGAGTCTTCTGAGATTAAAAAATCATTTAGAAGTAGGGGAGGTTATACTATGGGATGGAGCATGTGTGAAGAAGTGCCATAGACAGCCTGAGATAGATTGTTATTCTTATTCTCCTTTTCCCTGGATGATTTTAAATGATCCAGAATTGGCTTCTCCCAGGGCTTTCAGGAGCCTAATGTGTCCTGGAGAGTCTCTACTTGACACAGTTTTGTGTCAGAGTCCCTGCTGTATGCAAGCTAATGTCATACATGTCTCCTTTGTACATGCCTTCATTGCTGCTCTCCTTAAATATGGACAGGTTAGGCAAACCCAACTAAATGTGGTCCATGAATGTGGCCTTTACTTAGTGGGTTTTTTTGATTTATGGAATATTGGCAGCACCAGAGTGAACTGCCATCCTCAACATTTCTTTGCGAGGGGCTGAGTCCACAGTGTTGCTGGGTGCCTCCTGAAAGAGATTGAGCATGCTCTGATAAGTCAGAGGAAGGTGAAGGACTTCAGCATATCTAAGACTGGCCCCAGCATGGTGCAGAAAAAGCACTGCTTCCTACTAGTATGTACCTAATTGTATTGAATTGTAGTAGTATTTCTACAGTGAGATAAGTTAATGAACCTCAGCTGATTATCCCCTAGTTTACTTAATAGTTCACATTATTATTTAAATGTGAAGCAGTAAGTATGCCAGCCTATAATTGTTTTTACTATTTCTCTTTTTTATTATAGTGCATCTGTAGTACGTGGTTTAATTATGTTTTACTCTACACTCTATATGTAAATGAAGATAATGGTCTTTTTTTTTTTTTTTTTCTTTTTTTTTTACTTTTTTTTGGTCTTACATGCAACAACAGTACTGGGGAAGGATTAGCAGCTGGATGGGTGAGGTCCAGGAGTGCAAGATGGGAGAGATGCTGCAGGCAATCTATAAGCAACATTGACCAAGCCACAAGGACTGCATTTTCCAAAGCAGGAGGCCTGAGATCAGTGCACTGAGCAGCCCTCTGCCTTCTTTTGTATAAAGGTTCCTCCCTGCTGCCAAGGAAAGCTGAGCAGTATGGTGTGAAACAGAGATACAGCTGTGAAATGGCTATAGATTTAGAAGTTAATGGGTAGTTTTTCAGGCCTGCTGAGTGCCCAGAGCTCCTGTTCTCTTTAGGGGAGTCAGAGCTGTAGAAAATCAGGCCATTGCTTTAGTTGCCTAAATAAAGATTTAGCTTCCTGACTGTTATGAGCCTTGGTTCCGACATACCCATAAAAAGGATAACAGTCCTCAGGCAAAATATTGCTCCTTAGAAATGTCACAGTTGTCTCTTCACCACAAATCACATCCACCTGGAAACTATTTGGGAAGAGCAAGGAGAGCATTGAAACCTGCCTGTCATCAAAGCACAGGGCTCTGCCACTAATGCTGGGGTGACAAGCTTAGAACAAACATGTCTTGGATCATGTCTGGCTCTGAAGTTCTCAGGTAGTAGATGTCCATGTGTGTTCCAGACTGTTGTCTTCGGGTCATTGATGTCCAACCTCTGACTAATGAGTGGTTTTAGCCAGTAGATGAGTTTCTGAAACTAACAGTTTTTTACCTAACAGTGTATGCAGAAGAGAAGTTGAGGTCCATACTCATCATCTTGTGGCTGGCCTAAGGCAGAGGGAGGGAAGGAGAGTGTAGAGACATGCAGAGCAGATGCAGAATGGACCCCTATGGGACCACCAATGAAAAATACCCCAGGTCCTCTGTCAGTAGCATTTCTACAGGGTTTAAGTTGAATAAGTTCCAGAAATGCTCTGAGATTTGGCTAAAATAGTCTTATAAAATTGTCCTGTGTCTTTAAATGCAAGGGAAAATAGTCTGCATTGATTTTATTGTGTTTTACAGTTAATATACTACACGTCACATAATGAGTGGCTGTTTTGTAATGCACATACACAAGTGGGGAAAATAAAAGTAGAGAGAATATTCAGCCTTAATTAGTGCTCATTAAATGCTAGGTGCTTGCATATGCAACCATACTGGAGCACTGGCATACAGGGTGACTACTACCATTATCTAACAGAGTATATTTCTCCTCCTGGAGATGAAATCTATCTAACGAGTCTAAAGTGATATAAATGTGCCCAGTGTAATAAGGCAGACTGGGCTGAAAGGCAATCTGCATTTCAGTCGATTTACATCATTCACGACATGGGGAGCTGCAGAATTTTAGACCAACTTTTTCCCTCCCTGACACATGAATTGCATTCCTAATATTATTTTTAAAAAGGGCATAAACAAAAACAGAAGACAATAGAATGCTCATGGTTTTGGTTTTATCTCACCCAATACCTGCTTGGTCCTCGGTGAATATTATTGTAATTTATTTTGTCTGTATAAGTTGTCCAGTTCAAAGCTAATGGTTTTTCCTACAGAAAGAATGACAGTGCCAAAATCTGAAACACTTATTTCATTTTATCACTATGACTCTTGTATTACAGCTGTCAGCTCTGTTTGGAAGAGCCATCTCCTGCTCCTCTGTCTAAGTGACTGCTGTCATCTGATTCTTTCTGCTGTATCAAATCTATATGATCACACAAATGGAGTTTCAGAGGACACCAACAGCTATGGTCAAAAGTCCAGGCCACAATTGTCAATGGATTTTATGAAGTCTGGCATGAGGGCTCACACTGCCTTGTTGTCCACAGTTTGTCAGAGCAGGCAGTAGGCATCTTTCCTTATTTTTAAAAACTCTGCCAACCCTGCCTCCTGGATAAAACTCATTGTTTTGAGTTAAGAATTCTTTAGCAAGAGGAAAATGAGAACTGTAATCAAATTCTTATGGTGAGAGAGAAGAGGAAGGGAGGGAAAGTGTACAAGGCATTACTGTTCAGCAGAAAGAGATTGGTGTGCCACACTGGAAGAACAAGAGACATCTCTGATTTGTAGAGTCGTAGCCAAACATTTTTGACCTCTGCAACTGGGATGACCCTAAGAATGCAGAGTTTTTATGGCTATTTTGGCAGCTTTGGAGGAAATGTCCATTTGGAAACATGAAAATGAAGCTTTCTGAAGAGAGAGCTGCTCTTTGGGAAACTCGCCTCATATTCTTAGAAGCTAAAGACATCTAATGAAATATAACAAAAAAGCAAATGTCTTTCCACACCTATTTCCATTGCGGCACAATTATGTAATCTGGTAGGAGTGCTTGGGAAAAGGTATCCTTTGATTGTTACTTCAGGGTTTTAAAGTGACAAGCCATAAAGGATGAAGACTGACTCTTTGATCTTAAAAAGCTTGAAAAGAGGGAGCTTTACTCTGTTCAAATAAATTCAGGTAATTGTAAGTAATCCGAATTGAGTCTCAGGGCTGCAGGGCTTTACATAAGTGATTCGCATTTGAAGAGCTTCTGAATAAACATGAATTCAGATTTCAGGAGCCTCTTTACAGTTTTAGACACTTTCAATAAATTTTGGTTAACCCTCTCAGGCTGAGGCAAGGGTTAGCATGCCAACTGTGAAAGAGGCATCAGCCTACAGGAGAAGTGATAGCAGAGGCTAGAAGGATGAAGAAAAAGCCTGTGGTTACACTATGTATTAGTGCTAGCCACATCTGCAGAAGATGCTGCCCTTTCTTTTCACCTGGGGAATGGACAACTCAAGGAACATTACTAAATGAGCTAGCATCAACAAGAAGCATGAACATGGGAGCTTTGGAAAGCCTTGTTCTGCTGAGATTTGTAGGGATACACAATGGGGATCAGACATGGATTCAACCTTCAAACAACCTGATTTCTGCTGGACACAGGGTCTTTTTGTTTCAGGAGCCTTCATGAAATGGAATCAGGGAGATAGTAACGGGACAAATTCTGCCTCAGACGTGAATCTGTTTACAGAGATGGCCTTGAAAGCTTGTCAGCTCTGAAAGGCAGACACCCGTGCTCCATCAACAGAGTCAGTCCTGGACCCTCTGAAGGTAATGACTAAGTATAAAGAGGCGTTTATCAATACTTAATGCTTCTGCTAGGCTAGACATTCAAACAACACAAGTGCAGGAATGCTGAACCTCTTGCTGATGCTGAAAGACTTCGCTTAGGCACATTCAGCTGCCAGCATGGTCTCCAGATCCATGTAGGGCACTAAGGGTCTGATTGCAATATACTAGGAGAGTTAGTGTCTGTCTAGAAGACAGAGGTACATATATTGTCTCAAAATGAGACATGGACTAATTCTCATACACCTAGAAAAGAGAGATATCCAAGAATAGTTTTCTTAGACACCTAAAAAAACAAGTAGTGTCAAAAAGATGAACAGAGTATGTGATAATTTTCTTTTCCAATATGAGAATTAGGGGGCATCAAAGAGAAAACTGCAGTCAAAACCATCAAACAGAGCTGGGTCTGTACACAGATAGTTAAGCTGTGGAATTCCTTGTCACAGGATTTAATGAGTTCAAAGTGAGATTAAATGATTAACTGAAGGCCAAGAAAACCAAAGGTACTGCCTCTGTTTTGAAGAGTCTTGAGTTGAAAATTGGTGAAGACTGGACAGCTATTTTTCATGGAGGTATTGCCCTGTTTACCTAAATTTAAACTATTGCCCAGGCATCTGTTTCTGGCTACTGTTTTAGACAGGACTCTGGACCAGGATGGACCTTTGCTCTCTCTTGACCACTTCTATCCCTCATGAAAAAGCAGCCCTCTCAAAGGTTTGTGATCCAGTATCTGAGATACTGTCTGTTGGACTGTGGAATGGTGTTAACTTCACTAGAGGATGGGGGAGGCTCCAGCTAGCATGTTAGAGCTTGACCAAACATCTATGTCTCACATGTGGAGCTCTGGAGAGGGAGAATGGCTGTGGCGGTGAGAGGAGAACGTGTGAAAGACCAGTGCCCAGCCAATGCTGGGCTCCTCTGGGCAAAGCACAGAGTATCAGAAGTGGCTGTTAGGATACAACAGGCTGTACATAACCTCTTGTGTAAGGTTTTCACATTCATTAGTGCCTTTCTATTGTCAAGAGCTGTAGCAAGTTCTAATTTCATTCTTAAATAACTATTTTTAGAGCATTTTATCTATTTATTTATCTATTTATTTATTCATTTTGTAAAGATTTTAGTCTCCTCAAGTTTTCTAGAGATGCCAAACACTTCCAAATCAGATGAAGCACACATCAGGGACTCCCAGCACAGCAGCTACTTTGATTCAATTTTACACTTGAAGATAATTAAAATAACTGCTGTTTGAGAAGTTGAATCTGGTTGTAAGGTTTTAAAAGAAGACAAGTTTGCTTTAGTGCCCCGGAGAAGAGGTTCCAAACTTTCTCTATTGAGTTCAAGAAAAAAAGAAATCATTTTTCTTCAAGCTGAAACTGCACCTCTAAACTGAAATTTGTATATATCAGTACAGAGGGCATGTTTTTTTTACCGTTACTTTAGTCTTTATCCACAAAGTCATTTTGATGTTCTAATTTTGAAGTAAAAAGACCAAATCTGATCTTTTCTTGGGATGTTCAAAGACGGTAGATTAGCAGAGGTTAGTCATGGGCATTGCTAAAGGTGGAAAACACAGAGAAAAACTGACACCAGTATTAATCTGTGCCTGCTTTCCTAGTATAATGCAATTAAAACTTGAAGAGTTTGATTTGAATCACCACTCATATGGACCCAGAGAAGAAATAAAGTGTTTTAAATGAAGCCAAGCATTTAGAGAATGCTCAAAGTCAATTACAACATCTCAATTTGAGGGTCAGTAATTTACTAAAATAGCATTAACTCAATCTCTTGAAACTCTCTGGCCATAATCTAATGTTCCTCCTCGTTTACAGCCTTCAAATCAAATCTAGACAGATAAAGAGAAGGCATTGAAGGCTCACTGAATAATATTTCTGGGTGGCTGCAAATTCTGTAGTTACTACAATATGAATTAAATGAGAAAACAGGGTGAGAAGACACCTCTTGTGAATAGGGCAGGGCGATTTCCTCTAGACATTCTTTCTACTGAATTGTATGTACCGGAAAATAGTTGGAGAACATCTGATTTATACTAAAAACAGAATCAAGAAGAGTTTGTGAAATATGAATGGAAATCTGAGTGTCTGAGGAAACTGTAAGACCAAAGTCACTGTTTGAAGAGGAATGGTTTGGAAGACGGGTTTCAGTCATGGTATTTCTCCTTGATACATGAGCCATTCCATGCACAGCTGCTGAAAAGTCAACATGCAGGAGGATGAAACGGGCACACCGAAGAGAGATTCTTTTGGATCACTGAATCAAAGAGTCCATGCGTGTGTCTTTCTGAAGGAGTGAACATCCTAGCAGAATGGAGGCAGACTGTTGCTCAGCACGTGTATTTTGCTCTTCAGCTCATCTGTTTATGTATCTATTAAAATATTATAATTCTGTACTGAGCTAATTATCAGTCTGCAGCTTGATGATAATCCAGTATCATTCAGTGCATCAGAAAAAGACACATCTGTTTTCTTAAAATATTTCACACTTCATTTCAGAAGTTGCCAATTTCTAATATATTCTCAAGGGCATTCTCAATACTGTTATATTTTTGTCTGCAATGTCAAGAAATGGGAAATTTCCTTAGGATTCAAATGATGCTTATAAGGCAGTTTCTACTCATGATTTACTGAATGTCAAACTTTATTTATGATGCAGGATGTTTCAAAAAGATGGATTGAATTTCAAAGCAGAAACACTTTCAAATTTGGTCCGTTTTTTTGAAACACCCTGTATTTTTGTTGCAGAAGAATCAAACACTGACTCATGTCAGCCATTAAATAAAGCTAGGCCTTGTTGAAGGATAAGCAGTATGAGAAGTGCCTATGGCATGCAGTTACTGTTTTCCCTCTGAAATCTAGTGTGAGTGTTATTAAATCTTGGTGGGCCACTTTTGTTATTATAACATGCTTTAGAATTTTAGAAGGTCTTATTACTTTGGGTTGTTAATGCAGTGAGGGCAAGCTTATGTAATACAATATTTAAAACATATAAATAAAGTTGCACCTCTTCTGAGTATTGAAGTTCCATTCTTAAAAGAAAAAAAGTATACTTGCCCTCATGCCCTAATTAAAATCCAGCTAAATTAACTGTACTAGGACTTCTCCTTTTTACTGAGTTTGCTGAAAATATCTTTGTTTCAGCTTTACATGTGAAGTGACATTGGTGCTGTTTCAGGTGTGCACATGTTGTCTGTCTGTGTGCTATGAAATATTGTTGTGTAAGACAAACATTTGCTTTGAGGTAAAACTGAAAGCTAGGCTAAGTCTAGTTTTGTAGCTTGTTAGCTAGAGGTGCACAGGCATTAAGGGGCTATATCGGGTTGCAGTATTTGCATCAATTTATATTAAAGTATCTATACAAAAAAAGGACTTTCTTCACCTTAAACATGTGCAATGTCATCATCACTTTCTCATCCTAATACCATGAATTGCCTTTAAATCCCTGTGGGAATCAAGGCTGTAGAACTGATAGTCTCCTGTCTCTCAATTGGCTTTCTCAATATTTCCAATATTTTTGGTCTCACCAACTGAATTATATTGCTTTCTGTTTGATATATCTGATTTCTGTTAGTTTGTGGTTCTGTTTGATATATCTGATTTCTGTTAGTTTGTGGTTTTCCATTCTTCTGAGTTGTGTGTCATCATGTTAGGACTTCTAAAGAGTCAGAAATTTACTTTTTGGTGGCTGTAACTGATGCACTTTTATAATTTGCCCTTGCACAGAAAGAGAATTCATCTTGACATCTGCCTTGACAAATGTAGAAATAACACTACAGGTATGATATTTATCACTTACTCCAAAGTTCTTCATGCATTCTCACTAATTTCATTCAAAGTGCTTGAAAACAGGAATTTATATTCCTTTTATTTGTAATAGACAGTCATACATATCCTTTAGTCAAATGTGTTAAATGATGATGCATCTAGGTAACTAGTAGCTAGCTTGTAATGGACGTAGTCTTTTTTTTATTTGAAATATTGTATTTGGTTAACAGGATGTCTCTTGCACGTTGCAAGGTAAGAAGGGAGATAAAATGATAAGAAATATAAAAAGTAAAATAAAAAGTGAAAATTTTGGTATTTGTTCTTTCATACCTTTATTTCTGAAAAATACATTGAAAAGAATCAGACAGAGCATAGATAGAAGAGATCAAGGGGCCATTAAAACATGAAAGTACAATAGAAAAAAATGTCTATTCTTCTTCCTACTCCCAATATTTCATGGTTTAAAGTTTAATTGACATTGATATTTCTTTAATGTTTTAATGGAATTTATGGTTGACCATCTGAGGGCAGAATTTGGCTTTCATTATACACATTTTCTGTCATGCTTTTAAACATATAAATCTCATTAGATTTCTCTGAAGAATACTAGAGGTCTTGTCCCTGCTATAGGCCTGTTCCCCACTTACATGCTAAGTATTTTCTACATTTCTGTGTGTTGTTAAGGATCATAATATACAACCTTATCAAATAAACTCAACTAACAAAGAATAAACTGCAATCTTAAAAAGCTTTTTCTCCTTTCTAGCTGTTTCTTCACAGTACCACAGTATCATGAAACAGTTCCAGTTGTGAGGGACCTTTAAAGATCCTCTAGCCCAGCTCCTCCCTGCCATGGGTAGGGACATCTTTCATTACATGAGGTTGCTCGACCTGATCCTAATCTGTTTGAAGAGAAATATTCTGATGTTATTTATAATGACCCATTTTGTGCAGAAAGAGACACAATAAAATGTAATAGGTGGATGATGAAATAAAATAAATGTAGATGGAGAAAAGCTTACATTTAAAAAAAAATTAATGAAATTAAAGGCCTATTCAACTCAAGATGAAAACAGGTGACTTTCAGAGTGCTTATGTGAGCTACGTGTCTGAACCCCCAGAAGAGTCAATGGAGATCTTGGACTTTGCTCAATTTTCTTCATGAAGAAGTCTAGAACCATTTTATATATTCATACCTGGCTTATAGCTGTTCCTATTGAGAGCTAATGGATCTCCTCTGGATCCTATTTCATACCTGCCATAATTGTTGAGAAGTTCTGGGTAACACAAGGCTTCTGAAACAATAGTGCAGCCACCCCACCAAAGGAAAGAATACAAGAACCCCCCTAAAAAAAACCCAAACCAAACCAAACCAAACCAAACCAATCCAAACCAATCCAAACCAATCCAAACCAAACCAAATCAAACCAAACCAAACCAAACCAAACCAAACCAAACCAAACCAAACAAAAAAACAACAACAACAAACAAACCAACCAAACCAAACAAAAAAAAAACAAAAAAACCCAGGCATTAAAATAAACCTACAAATAGAAGCAAAGGATAATGTAATCTTGATGTAGACTTGTGAGTGATTCAATTGATCAAATAGAGTTGTCTACTTTAAGAAGATACAAATCATTCCAAAAGAGTCTACTGTTAGTGATGACTAGATCTCTTACCACTGTATTCCTCTCTTGTGGAGCTGTGAGCCAGAGGAGACCTAAAATTAAGTGCCTTAATATAGACATGAACACCACCTTGATTGTCAGAAGAGAGTGCAAAATAATCCAGTAGATTCAACATAGTACAACTGCTTTAAAAAAACCTGAGATGTTAATTCTTGAGAAAAGTTTAATTAAAATAGTGATAGAAGGCCTTTTACAGAAACAGCTGGACAAAATTCCATGGTATGGGTTATTTGGTGTTCAGACTGATTCTCCTTGGCTTTAAAATTTTATAAACTATGAATTATGCAAATTGCATTGTTAAATATTATAAGAATGAAAAACTATGAAATATGGTATAATACAAAGTAATTAAGAAACCTATAAAAGTTATTTAATGATAAATGAACTACAGGAGTTTTACTGCAAGAGAATGAAGAATTTTAAAGAAGAAACTTTTATTTTTTGAGATAAATATTCTCTCTGACTTTAATTAGTTCTGATTGTATCAATGCATATTTTGCAGTTTTAAAAATTTCACCTGTCTCTTTTACATGCAATAAATAGCTCTTTAAACACATATAATTATGCAGGTATTTCATATTAATTTTTCACACAAGCATATATATTTAAAAGATCTTCCTTTTCATTTCTTTTTCTTTGGAAAATACTGCACAAGAGTTAAAAATGTGGTGGAAATTTCTAATCAACTTCCACACATTTTGTGCCAGTGGATTTTTGGCAGGTCCTTTACAGGTCAAATATGAAGAGCACTGTATATGGAAAAGACATTTTAAAACTCTAGAAAACAGCTAAATTAAAAGAGTTTTCCTTGGGATTACATGAAGCCATAGCTGCAAGTCATGATTTGTTGCCCAAGTTTCAAGTCCCTTTCTTCTGTTGAGCTATCAGAAGTATGTTAGAAGGCTTGCAAAAAACCTGTAATAAAACACAGATTTTGCATCCTCAAAAGTAACAACTGTTTACATTTAGGTTTTTGAAAGTCATTTGACAGCTATCTGAGAACAGATTAGTTCATTTGTAAAGGTTAAATTTATAAACTAGTCATAATAAGCTTTAGGAATGGAAACATAGGTGAGATATTAATTTCAGGCATAAACACAGACCATTTATAAAAATTAAAGTCCAGATGGTGGCCCATTCTTCAAAATGCCAGCTTTCCACACAACATAATTGTTCATTGTTTTATTAATATAGGGTTGTGATGAATCAAGACCTATAAAATTTTATTTGAAATAGTACTCAGTATTTTGGGTTGATTATGTGTTTCCACTCTATTGTCCAGGCTAAGATGCAAATGAGAAGAACAAACACAGTCCCTATCCCCAGTGCTTAAAGTCTACGGATAAGACAAGGGCAGCTACCCATAAATGGTGACCACCACCAAGAACAACTGAAATAATACCTAACATGACTTGGATACACTAAATTGATCAGAAAAAAAATGTTGTGGCATAACAGCTGACATTTTGTGGGCACCACAGCAAAGGTCTTACAGAGAGATTTACAGAAGGAAGTGGGTTTAGAGATGTTTAAGGTGAGCCTCTCCCAAGCACTAGCATTTTCAGAGGGCAAAGGACACTATGGTTCCTTTGAAGTGTGATAGACATAGTTCTCCCACAAACTTTCAGTTCTGAGTGAGTGCTAAAAAGCAGGAGAGGGACAAAAACTATTTGGGGCACTGGCAGTGAAGATGGGCATATGACAGCATGATGCTTCATCCAAGGAATTCAAGCGCTGATACCCTGGGGAAATGATATATTAGGCAATA
Source organism: Nesoenas mayeri (assembly GCF_963082525.1). Taxonomy (NCBI): domain Eukaryota; kingdom Metazoa; phylum Chordata; class Aves; order Columbiformes; family Columbidae; genus Nesoenas; species Nesoenas mayeri. The sequence continues at coordinate 203,426,129 of NC_137541.1, forward strand.
ATCATTGCAGCAGCTTTCTGAATGGATACTTGTAGGTAAAAGTGACCTGAATGCTGTGGGAAAGGCTGCTGTCTTAGCTCTGATGAGAATGCAAAACTGTGGCAAGAGCCAGAGAATCAGATTACATTGACTGTTCTATTATCTCTGGTGGTAATGGAGGTGGAGGAAACTTCATTTTTCTTGTTTCATCCTGCTGTAACTTCTACATCAAACCTAGTCATCAATATTAACGTTGTGTTACTAATACTTTTGTTTTATATTTGTGAATATGCACATTAAATTTTTAGGGATTGATTAGAAAAATGAATGCTTGAACTTGAATACTTAGACAAAGATACTTAGACTTCTAAACTTGAGGTAGTCAATGCAATGAAGAGTGAGCTTTTCTTCTCAAGTGCCTGACTTTGATATAGACTCTAGATAGCTACTCTCTGGGGATGACAGAGACTTCAAGGTGACTGGCTGATAGATATCCTGTTTGTCAGCATGAAATTAAAGTGTGATACATTAATTTCAAATTTCCCTCATTTGGTTTCTTTTAGACATCTGGTACTGTGTTAGAGTTCTCATCTTGAGAAACAGATGAGAAATCTTATTTTCCAAGGTTCATTATGTTAGAAATGACAGTTTTTCTGATAAGTCATCTGTGGGAAGTCATGAGTCAAAAAGTCAAACAAGAGCCTTGCTAAACTGAAAAGCCTTGAAGAGGGGTACTATCTGACTGCTATCTACTTTCTATCTGCTTTTATACTCACAGTTTGGTGGTCCATAATCATTACTGAGTTGTATTTCACCAATCTCCTTATGTAGAAGGGAAAAACCCACTAATTCTGTCTTGGAAGAGATGTGATCTGTAACTCAATGAACATTTCAAACTCACATGATTTGTCAGTGCACCTTGAGGTGATGTTTCTTCCGCTTTTTGTCCCCAGCTGTGCACTTCTACTGTTTCCCATGTACTGGAGCTGAAACTGAAGTGAGTCAGCTGGTCCAGCTGATGTACAGAAAACTAACCTACCAGACATGCTAACAAATTAACAACAAAGATTTCCATGAAATCTCCTTGTTTATCTAAATTCTCAAGGGGTTTATTCCTCCACGTACGAAAGGAGTCATAAGGTACAGTTGATGGTATGGAGTGAGGAGACAGAAGAAAGTGACTGTCCATCTTGGCAATGACCTGACATGCCACTGGATTGGGTGCAGTGTAAAATGACACAGATATCCTCTGGTTGAATCAAAACTCAATCACAATTCCTTCACGTTCCATCCTGTCTGTTAGACTATCCCTGTGGTTTATTTTCATGAGAGTTTTCACAGAATCACAGAATTGACTGGGTTGGAAAAGACCTCAGAGGTCATTAAGTCCAACCCTTGGTCCAACTCCAATCCATGGCACTAAGTGCCATGTCCAATCTCAGTTTAAAAACCTCCAGGGACGGTGAGTCCACCACCTCCCTGGGCAGCCGTTCCAATGCCTGACCACTCTCTCTGGAAAGAATTACTTTCTAATATCCAGCCTAAATTTCCCCTGGCAGAATTTAAGCCCATGCCCTCTTGTCCTATTGCTAACTGCCAATCCCCACCTGGCTGGACATGAAGAGTCTTTCAGTGATGGGAGTACTTTCTGTAGACAAGTCAGTACTGTTTGGTTTTTCTGCACCGTGATTACCTGTCCCTGAGTTTGCCTGTCTCTCCATGCTCCTGTCACTACAACATGTTATTTTGCTGCCTTGTGAAGTTGTCATAAAGACATGTTCATTGGTGTTCAGATGTTGTTGTATATGGGACTTCATAGGTGTTGGACACCCACATTTAACCTTCAGTATGACTTATTTGGCAGTGTCAAGGACCATATTCAAATATTAGAGTATCTCTTGCAAATCCCTAGCCTGAGACTTTACCTGATCTCAGGTTGTTGTAATACATTCCCTGGTACTCAGACAAAAAACCCTGAAGAGAACAGCTAATGAAAAATGCCTATAATGAAGGAGGACAACGCATTCTTAAAAGGTCGGTAAGCACAATAACGACAGTTAATGCTTTAAGTAAAACTATAACCATAATAACTCCAATATCTTTTCCTCTGGAAAGGCAAACTGTAATTTTCATCCAAGTACTGGAGGCTGATGCCCTCGTCTCTCAATCACCGCTCAGCCCATGTATGCCTGGACGGAGTTATCTGACCTGGATTTTTATATGCAGTTACTATCGGACTATTTTCTTAACAGAAAATAATCTTACCCACATTGACCCATGCAATGCAAGGTGTTTGGGCCTGTCTATCCTTCCTTATCTATTTCTCTCCCTACAGCTTCACCAGAGGCTTATAGAATGTCTTTTGATATTTGGACTCCCTTTTATTGGCATGGAGGGATGGTACAAATGTGTCCCTTTTACATTCTGACCTTGACTACCTGACTGTGCATGTCACAACCATCATTATTGCCACACCTCACAGCTGTCCTCCTCTTTTCCATCTGCTCCTATCTCTTGCTGGTGTCCTACTCCCATGTACGGCATAGTACATTTTGACCAAGGGTCAGGTACATTTTGTGGCCATGCAGTCAGCACATTCTGCATACCTCAAAAATGAGACATAAAAATAATTGTCTTTCTGTGAGTAAGAAAGTGAATGCAGTGCCAAGATTTGTCATTCATAGTCTTTAACCATCAGTCTGTTTATCCTTTTTGCTCTGAAATCATTCATGGCACATACATGATAAATATTTGTTAAACAAAATCTAGCTCATCACTTGGGTCATACTTTGTCTAGCTTTTAGATAATAGTTGTCAAAAATGACAAAGACGCAGATGGGGAAAATGCAGATACAGTAGGTATTTATTTGTGTAACTTTCAGTGGATAATGAAATTAAATAATTTTGAATATGTAATTTTGCTAATCACCAAATATATTTACATAATCCCTTTTTCTCACAGTGATTATAGGATTTGTGCAGTAAGGCTTACTTTGAAGCTGCATATTATTTATCTCTCCATTTGGTATTCCATTTTTCAGCATAGATGGGTTTTATTTCTGATTTTCTCTTGCATATAAAATCACTTCTTTTCGTAAGCAGCAATGTTCAAAGCTGAGAGGTACTTTGGGGATTTAGCCTTACTGTATGTACTAGAATTTTAAGCTTTATGCAAAATTATTTGCTATCAGTGCTGAATATGTCTGCACACCCCTAAAATAAATTGTCAGTTTCTAAGAACTGCTGCAGTCTGGAGGATCTGACAGTGTAAAGAAACACACTATAAATGATTGTGTTTTGTTCTCCTTCACTCCTGTGTTTGTTGTGTCAACACATTATTTTTGAGCTCTTGAAGAGACATGGGCAAATAATTTTTAATTATTCACTCCATAAATTTTGCCTACTGTTTGTGCTTGCAGGTAGGTTGAAAAACTTGAATCTCTTCAATATAGTGTTTAAATAATCCATAAAAGGGTTCCTTCTACCTTCACTAACACTAATCCTAAATTTGAAATTAAGCATGAGTTTAAAGCATCAAATATTTTCTGTGGCAGATCACCTAGCCCCCTCCATAGTATGCAGAAGCCTCGCATAGTGACCCCAACTAAATGAAGAGACAGGAACATAGTAACAAGCATGTTGTGTTTTGTCTCTGCAAAAATCCTGGGAGTGACATGTTAAGTATTGCACATTTCAAACCAAGGGTCAAGAAAGCAGCTTTAAAGATATCACCGGGAAAGTTTGTCTGACTTTCTGCTGGCCTTCATCTCTGAGGCATAAAAAGTTGTCTCTCTTCAGAATCTAATTTCTTAAGGCATGGTAACTCTAATCAGAATCTATCCTTTAGTATTTCATAAATCTCCATTTTGCAAAGCTATTTCAACAATTAATGCAAGGGAGGAAGTCTTGAAGTGGGATTTTTGACTGAATGTCTATCTTGAGCTTTATTTACCTTTTTATTTGTATATTTTTCCCCAATAAAATCAAGGGCATTAGTGTCCTTATGTGTTTAGAAACCTGAAAAGAAAATGTAAGGAACTAGGGACCTCACAATTTAGGAATTCAGTTTACAACATGGATAGATTTAACAGTTTTTCAACCTACATGTAGGACAAACCTCAGTCTGAAGTCTCCTCCATCAGCCACGCTCCTGCTGTTACACTCTTTTCTATTATGATTAATAATGTCTGAAATCTGAAACCAAGTCAGCTGCACTATAATAAACTTGGTATCAATTTTACAGGTCACAAATAACCATGTAATACAATAACCCTCTATATGTTCCAGACCAACCTGGGACCACATGCTAGTGGGAAGCAATGACTGGGTAATTTCATGAAGAATGAAGACCATATTCAGCGAAAAGACTGTGAAAGCTGAAAGCATTTTCTGCAGGAGAGCAGGAAGACGGGGTCAGAAAAGGAAGGCATGTTTCCTAGAGATGGTTGCTTTAAATAATATGAACTAACTTTAGTCTTTAAAAAAATGTCTGTGCATTTTGGAGTGTATCCAAATGATGAATAATTCATCCTGAAGAAAAATAATGTGAACAGCTAAAGAACATGACATCAGACTAGAACTGGTCAGTCAGAAAATCAGTGAGGCAAGATTAAGCAAAAAGGTTTGCTTTGAAGAGGAGATTTGGGATCAGATATAAAGTAGTCTAGCTCAATTATGGTCAATAATACAGTCAAAAACTACAAGAGATTGTGCTAAGAATAAAGACATCATGTAAAACCCTATGAAAATATTTATAAGAAGGAAAGGATTATGTGTTCCATATCTAGCTTTCAAAATGATGTGGTTTAAAGCGAGATTCTTAGCTTTATTTTTATTTAAGAAAATTAAATTTCTTCAGTTACAGGTGTACAGAAAAGCTTAACATACTGAACCCAGAAATCAGAAGACAAATAGAGCCCTTTTTCTCATTTAAACTTAATATTATGGCTGCAAAGCCAGCTGCATAGTTTCTTTAGGTCTGCCTTCCGGTTGTTCTGAAATGTGAGCTAACAAAACTTTACATGAAAAAGATATTCTTTTTTACCTCTTGGTAATGAATTGTACCTGGAGGAGACTCATGACCACAAAATACATCTGTAGGTACTTACAGATCCTTTCTTGTGTACACTTTGTATTTGCAGCATCTAAATCCCATTGGGACATATGTTCATGACACTGCTAAACTGCACAATTACACAACATCTGAGAAGATCAGTTGCTAAACCCCAAAGTGATTCTCAGATATATCCTTGCCTTGCAACTGGAGTGCTGCAATGGATGACTATAAACTCTTCAGAAGGGACAGGCAAGGAAGGAGAGGAGGTGGGGTAGTGAGAGAGTGTTTTGATTGTCTAGAGCTTGATGATGGTGATTATAGGGTCAAGTGTTTATAGGTAAGAATAAGGGGGAAGGCCAACAAGGCAGATATCCTGGTGGGAGTCTGTTACAGGCCACCCAACCAGGATAAAGAGGCAGATCAAATATTCTATATGAAACTGGGAGAAGCCTCAGAATCACTAGCTCCTGTTCTTGTGGGGGACTTCCACCTACTAGATGTCTGCTGGGAATACAATACAGTGGAGAGGAAACAGTCTAGGAGGCTTCTGGAGTATGTGGAAGACAACTATCTGACACAGCTGTTCAGGGAGTCAACTGGGGAAGGTGTCCCACTGGACCTGTTGTTTGCAAACAGAGAAGGACTTGTGGGTGATATGATGGCTGAAGTCTGTCTTGGGCATTGTTATCATGAAATGATTGAGTTTTCAGTTCTTGAGGAAGTTGGGGGGGGGGGGGCGCGGACAGCACAACTGCTAACTTTGACTTCCAGAGGACAGGCTTTGACCTGTTTAGGAGGCTGGTTGACAGAGTCCCTTGGGACTCTGAAGGGCAAAGGAGTCCAGAAAGGCTGGACATTCTTCAAGAAGTAAATCTTAAAGGCGAAGGAGCAGGCTGTCCCCCTGTGCTGAAAGATGAGCTGGTGAGGAAGAAAACTGGCCTGGCTAAACAGACAGCTTTAGTTGGAACTCAGAAACAAAAAAGAAGAGTTTGCGACCTTTGGGAGAAGGGGCGGGAAACTCAAGAGGACTACAACGACGTTGTGAGGTTATGAAGGGAAAAATTAGAATGGCCAAAGCCCAAGTAGATCTGAATCTGGGTGCTGCTGTATAAGACAATATAAAATATTTCTATAAATATATAAGCAATGTTGAGGTGCTGGAGCATGTTTGAAGAAGGGCAATGAAGCTAGTGAAGGGTCTAGAGAACAAGTCTTATAAGAAATGGCTGAAGGAGCTGAGGGTGTTCAGCCTGGAGAAAAGGAGGCTGAGGGGAGACCTTATCGCTGTCTACAACTACCTGAAAGGAGGTTGTAGTGTGGAGGGGGTTGGTCTCTTCTCCCAAGTAGCAAGTGATAGAACAAAAGGAAATGGCCTCATGTTGCACGAGGGGGGGTTAAGTTGGATGGGGGGGGTTAAGTGGGATATTAAGAAACATTTTTCATGGAAAGGGTTGTCAAGAATTGGAACAGGCTGCCCAGGGAAGTGGTTGAGTCACCATCCATGAAGGTATTTAAAAGACCCATAGATGAGGTTCTTAGTGACATGGCTTAGTGGTGGACTTAGCAGTGCTAAGTAACAGTTAGGCTTGATGATCTTAAAGGTCTTTTCCAACCTAAATGATTCTATGATTCTATTCTATATCCATATGCTCTAACCAGGCAGATTTTTAGATATATACTTTAGTTCACCTTTGTCATCAGAAAAAACAACAACAACAAAAACCAAACTATCAAGCAAACAAAAACAAAACAAACAAAAACAATCCGAAACAAAACCACAAACAAACAAACACACACACACAAAACCAACAACAACAAAACTCAGAACCTAGTGAGGAGAGATGTAGAGACATAGGGCTTTTCTCAATGAGAATATGTCTCAAACACCAGTGTTAGCATCTGGGTTCTTTTTTTGCAAAAAAGAGTGCTTTGCAACATGTTCACAAAACACTAGGTATGGCACTGCATACATGGCAAGGTAGTCCTTGCACAGGGAGCATCAATAAAACAAACACTCTTTGCAAAGTAGTCTTGTCTGTCTAAAGTCTATGGTACTTCACCACACATCCCATTCAGCTCATGCTATATGAGGATTAGCACAGTGGTAGGATCTGATGAGTCTGACAGTCATAGGTGAGGTGCTGTAATGTTATAATATGTAATACCTATAAATTATATTGTGTTATATGCACTAATGTATTATACATTATATCTACTATATACTCTATATTATGTATTATAAATATAAATGCATAAATATATATGCAGCCAACATGAGTTGCCGTGATGTTATTAAATGAAAACACTCTTTAATCAAAAGACATGCATGAACCTTTACAGATGGAATATTGAATCAGAACACTACCATGTGAGAATTTTGTTTGAGAGTTTATCTTAGACTAAGTCACAGAAAGAGGTTCATAAACCTCCTTCTCCATTATGGTACCTCTTATCTGACGCTCTAACCTGTATGAAGATAGCCACATTAATTTTTCATTCCTTGCTGTGGTTAGTAATATTAACAAAATAATTGCGTCAACCTGAAATTAAATAATTTGAAAATATGTTAATTCAGCTTAGGAATGTTTATTTTTGAAAATATCTAACTTTTCTTTAAAAAAATCTACAAAATACAATGTAAATCTAGGAAAAGAAGACTATTTAAAACTTTAAATTAAAGGAGACTCACCCTTTTTTCTTTTTTGTTTTTTCTTCTTTTGTTGTTGTTGTTAAGAATTTATTTTCTTTCACTTCAGCTGAACTGTTTGATAAATTAAACTTAATCTTGACATATTCACTCTTTTCCTATTCCAGTTTTCAGCCAATAAAAAGTACAGCTAAAATATCTCAGATACAGAAAAAAAACCCCTAAAATAGCTTACATAGTCCATACCTTTACCTCTATCCTTGTTGACCAGAATACTACTAAAGAAAGTAAAGAACTGGAGATCACACTGAGGTCAATGCAGTAACAAATGAAGGACAAGAGTATACATTGCACCATGTGTGCAGGGAAATTCAAACTGTCTTTTCATGTCCTGAAATCCAACACACTAGGAAGCATGCTGCTTCATGTTTAGAAAACAGTATTTTCCTGTTCATATTGTTCCTTGGCTCTGACAACATGATTATACCACTTCTGAAGATGTGCTGCTAAATAAGAAGCTTTGTTATGGGAACATATTAATACAGATGGGTCACTGATGGCTTGAGGATCTCTGAGTCACCCTCCATAGTTCAGTGTAAAGGGAACCACCAAGCCTTCAAATAAGAAAAGAAACTCACTCAGCCTTCTCCATCCCAAATATCTCTAGCTTCAATTCCAAGGCTTAACATGAAAATATTATTGCCCAATGCAAACGTTTCATATGGTTCGAGGAGGGGAAGGATTCATCTGACTAAAAAAGACATTTACATTTAGTCATCTACATCTGAAGTAGTTTTACTGCAAGCCCACTTTGTGGTCAAAAGAGAGAAATGGGCATTTCTAAGTACAGTTGAACACATCCTTGTGTAGACAACTAGAAAAGAAACCCATCCTTGGAGTGTCTTCTCCTGTAAAAATAAGGAAAACCCTGAATTTTAGGAATGGACACTTACATTGAAGATGTCTTGAATTCTTGGTTTGATTTCTGTCCATGCAAATGCTGGCCTCCTGAGCTGATGCTCTACCATTTAGGGAATACTTTCCAAAACTTTCCTCAGCTTATTGTTCAGTGCAACATGATTATATTTTTTTGTTTATAATTGCTTCTTCATAAAGAGCCAGTAGAACAGTGTGCCTGCTAACTGAAGATGAGTTTCCACAGTGTCCTCATTGCCACCTGAGAGTTACTCTGTGTTTTGCACAGAGGGTCTATAAAAATGCTGATGAATACCTTTTTTTGCTATGCATTCATAACACTGGGCTGAGATGACTGTAACTGGCCTCTCCTTTTCCTTCATGAATCAACAGATTGTCCAGAATATGCAGTTGCTGAGGTGTTGATCTGGATTCCTCAAAAGCAGCAGAACAGGTTCAATAATACTATCCTACACCATGGCCCTTTTCTCTATCAGTTGATTGTACCTTCTTCAGTTGTCTTTTCGATGGAGCTCAAATACTTTTTCTATCTACCAGCTTTTTATGTGTTGAGCACTTGTAGAGTTATATCTTTGGTTTATGTTTCAAAAGGTTCTTGAAATAAAACTTGTGTTACAAAAGCTTGGATGTTTAGCTGTTTGTAAACCTCACTGAAAATGTCACTTATTTATAGAATGACACTTTTTTTTTCTGGCTGTTTGGCTTGAAACGAAGGCTGGTTCATTTGTACAGATCTTTCCTACTGTGAAGTTGGAATTTCTCTATTGATACAGTAGAGCTTAAATATAGTCTCAAATATAGGACAGTCAATTAAATATATACACCAGAAAGTCTAACCAATATAACCAAGCACTTGGGAAGGCTAAGTGCCTTCAAGATACATGTGGGAATGTGATTCAAGGGAGTTTGGTTTCTGCTTCTGGTTTCCTGATTTGCTATTTAATCTTTCACATCTGGTGTAGGTCAGTCTAATTTCAGTATACCCAGTGCCAATTCACCAGCTGAGATTCACACCTCTGAAAATATCCACAACAACCCTGTAGGCTGAATTCTTAGATGGATCAGAGGTGACTTTTTGATACACAGAATATGGAAAACAACCATCCTGCTGGATTCAGTAGAAATTTGAAGTCAATATATTCAAAGAAATTATAACCCTGCTAAAGACTATGTCCTATTTCCACAAATGTTTTCTCCCTCTCAGCAAGATGTGAGACACCATTTATACTTAAGATAAAAGCAAGCAGTCACTACAGTCCTATGCATCTGCAACATTACACCTGGCATCTTATCTAGGGAGCTAAGTGATGGAAGAGTACTGTATGGCTGCTCACTAGCATTGGGTTTTAAAGAGCTTTTAATGAAAAACAACAACAACAACAACAAAACAAACAAACAAACAATCAGGTGCCTTTATCAGTGTGATGGGCTGAGGAAAATACCTTCCTTGCTGCTGCACGTTGGCAGCTCTACATGCAGAAGTCAAGTGAATGTCTCTGAACAAATTTCAAAGCAACTCAGACTTGAATTTGGCTCACCTGGCTGTAGTTTTGTTAGAAGAGGCCTTATTAATGCTGAACATTTAAAAAAAAGGGGTAAAAAAGCTCCCTGTAACTTTTGAACCACTGATCTCAGATAAAGTGTCAGATATGTGACTCCTCAGGGCTGATTTTTCTAGGACTTCTAGGCTGGTTGGTCTTCGATATCTTAGCCCAGCACTTCTTGAAAACACAGGGGTTGCAATCTTCCCCAAGGAAGTGGCAGCATGTAATTACATGTGTCTGGCAGTAGGGAAGGAATTAAAGAGCAAATTTGGGACAGAAGTAGCATTTTTGCTTCCTGTTGACCTGCATTTCAGTATACACAAGGGGATGTGAGTCACTAGAAAAGCATAGGAGCCTAGATACAATTGCTGTTCTGCCCTGTTGTTTTACACAGGGTGGGCCACCAAAGCAGAGAAATAAAGAGGTGCTTAGCAATAATTTCTTCCTCTATCTGTCCCAAGAAACACCTTTTTGAGCAGTCTTATTAGGTGTGAAATCTAGAAGTTTTCACTGACTGATCTCAAAACACTTCAGCACCCATTGCATGTCCAGCTGCGAAGACTAAGAGACAAAGCAGTGATGAACATGCATGAATTTGGTGGTGGAGGTACTCTCGGCACACAGGGCTGTGAAGGTGCATATCACTTCACCAGTATAGGCACATAAACTGCTCTGATAGCTGGTACTTGACTCAATGCCCTGTGAAATCAGCACTACATACTTCCACTGGCTTCAGTGGTAGCAGATTATGTCCTTAATGGGCATGCGAATTACAAGAAAGTGATTACAAGAGGAGTGGCTTTATTGTGTTCTTTTCCAAAGATATTTATTTTATCAAAAGACTCAAGAATTGGTGGGCTAGGTGTTTTAAATACAGCTTTTAGCTTGTCATTGATATGCTTTAAAAGAGAGCTGTGAGTTGAAATTTTTATTCTTCTCTCCTGTAACCTCTTTTTTCCTCATATTTTTCCTTACAAAGAAAGTTGTAAAGTACACTTGAGTAGAGGTAGTTTGAGGGGGTTTTTTTCTGTATATATTCTTGGTGTATATGGTTTTGACCATTATTTTTGATTACCTGTTCTGGCATGACTGAGATTTCCTGTAATATTCCTGATACATTTTTTTTCCTCTCTGGGGAAATTTTATGTCTGCTTTTAACATTTGTCCTTTATTTTTATTTTGTGAAAACTGAGGCAGGGAATTAATTTCCTATTGTTGCCATATCTATTTCTTTGGTTAATAATATCTTACATTTACAATATCCTAGCCTATAATCTCCTTGGATGACCTTCCTGCCCTAACACATTTCAATTGCTTCTCTTTTCTTCTCTTGTACTACTTTGCATTTAATCTTTTTGCTGAATTTCCCTCTTTCCTCTACACTTTCTCATCTCTCCCTTCCACAATCCACATTTTATTCCTCACGTTTGGTCCCTTCCTAACCTTGATTACTCACAGAACATTCTTCATTCACATTGGCATCCCTTTTCCTTTACAGTATATTTACTAGGTAGGTAGCATACACATACACAACATTCCCTCAGGCAAACATGAATTTTACTTTGAACACCTTCCAATTTCCCTGTCTCGCTCCTTCCCTTCATCGTTCTATTTCTTTCACTTTTACCCAACACTTTCAAATCTAACAAAGCTTGCTTCACTGAAATTGAACACCTGTATTTTTTCTCCTTTATAGGTTGTTTTCTCCCTCGTTAGAAGCGTAATTAGATTATTCCTCTATTTCCCCTGCTTCATGTTTTTGCCTGCTGTTTAGAGCAATTAACCAAAAGAACATTAACAAAAGTTTCTTTTGGCTTCTACTCTTCTACATTATACAAAAAAAAAAAAAATCCTTACATTTTTGCTTTTCGTTCTCTCAAGAGTCTTTCTCTCTTCTCGCCAATGCACATTTTTCACTCTCTTTGTCTGCTCTCTTCATGTGCCTTTTGTCTGCTCTCCACTTCTATTTAGCTGTTCTCTCTGAGAGTTTTGCTACTGACTACAATTCAACCTGTGCTTGAACTCTCATGTCTTTCCTCCCGTGTCCGCTAGTTTGACCTGTTAACAGTGAAAACCAAAGGTTGTAAGAGTGTGCCCTGATGCTTTCAGTAAACTTGTTGGGCTCACAAGAAGCACAAAAAATCTCTTCTCTGCTCAGATGAACCATTGATCATTCCCACATGTCCCTTTCCATTCCACTCCTCACAATGCATCTGGATAACCTCTGCCCTATGACTGTTGTGCCAAGGGATGTCTTTAGTCTGGTGTGTCCATAGGCAGTTTAAAATGGGCTTGGGCATTTTTATTCCTAAATTTAAGGATAGCAAGCTAGAGACATCTTTGACAAATTAAAAGTAGACTTAATATAACAGAAATTCTCAAGCAGGTGTCTCACCATGGCTCTGCCCCTGTACCCTGTCAATCGTAAAATACATATCTGACTGAGTATGTTCCTTCTTCAGAGATTTCTGCAGGTTTCATTTAGGCTGTCTCTAAAGGACATTATTAACAGAATATAGTGTAAGAGATAGAAAGCTGTATCAGGTTGGCTGCCAGCATGCTCTACTTCTACACCAGAGAGGAGCAGAAAAGGGATCGAGCCTGATGCTTATGGGCAACACAGCTGAACCAGCGAGTGGCAGGGAACAGTCACCCATTCTGGTGTCTTAGGAGTGTATAGGGAAGGTTATAGGGCTGCCAGAGGAAGGCTAGTCAATCAGAGTTTGTTTGAGCAGGGAAAATAGAGGAAAATTTTGATCTGAAATGGAATTAGACCACCTGGCATTAATTGCACATTAAAAGTGTCCCTTCAGACTGCCTGGGTACTATAACGTATATTCATGGCCAAAAATGCAATATGGGAACTTCTATATCTACACAGGCTGTCCCAATTTCACCTCTGGGCTACAGGTTGCCTGGGATACATTTTACAATATTGTAGGCTATTTATCAGCCTTTCTACCACCCTGCCCCAAATAAGAAAAGTTCTTTGTATCCCTGGTTTCTAGGAGGCTAAAATATTTTCCTGGTCTGCTTGTTCCGATGCCAGCTCCCAGTGGATGCTCCACTCTGCCCAGACAAAGGCATTTACCCCTGGTAGGGCTCCTTCTGGACCAAAAGAAATGAATTGCCTCAGGCTTTTAAATAGTGTATAGGACTACAATAAATTGACTCTCAAAGTCAGCAGTTTGGCTCTTCCAGCATTCAACAAGTCAGCACCCTGTATGCATGTAATTCTTTCTCTAGACATTTCCATTTACAAAATATCACATCTTGTCTTGCTTGCAAATCACAGATTTATTCTCACATAAGTACCTAATCCTCAGTCTCCCAAAACTTAATCTTGTAGTCTACCTCTTCCCCAAAAATATTCTGTCAGGAAACAAATGAGAACATAAAACAAAATGTAAAGACAGCCAGGAACCTATACCTTTTAAAACTTCAAATCAGTCCCATCTGTGGGACTTTAATATAATGTCTGGGGCAATTTAATATAAAACACATACATAATACCCATACTTATCACTTCCTTTGAAAGATATTAAGTTTTAGCAGAAACCTTTTTTTATTTGAGGATTTAGAAACACATAGATCTTAAAATTCAAACAAAAAAACGTATATTTATTTATTGCAATTAATTACTAATACAGATGAATTGTTAATAACAGTAAAATAAGTATGTTGAAGTCTTATTCAAACCTTCTGAAGCATTGAAGCATTTAATCTTTCCAAGATCTAATTTAAAAGGAATGGAGCAGCCCAGGAGGATAAAAGTCTTTTTTTTTTTTTTTGGTTTTGATACCTTAATCAACAGTCGGGCTTGCGTCTGTTTTCAAGCTCATATTCAAGGGATGTAGCTCTACTGAAATAAACTGAGTTACATGGTGTCATGCCAGAATGATATCAGCTTCTCACTGAGACTCTGCACTTCTTCAAGTCAAAGGAAAACTCAAGAAAAAATAGTGAAGCCAAAGGATTTATTCTAATTTTATGCAAGCATTGGTAAGGAAAGAATCTGTCTGATTAATCAGTCAACATCATACAGTTCATCCCTTATCATTTGTTTTAAAGAACTAAGATTTTTCTGACATGAAGTAAGCTTGATTTGTGTTTCCTTGCAGGGAGAAGTCAAGATATGTTACAATTAATTTCCATAGAACAACAAATCATACAAAACTTTTTTTTTTGGCTACAGACATTATTCAATTTTTCATGAGGTCTAAGAGTGGAAATGAGAGAGGAAAATGTATGAGACTCTGACATTTCTTTGCTGAAACTTAACGAAAAAAACAGATGGGAATTGCTAGCCTTTTAGCTAGAAGGAATACTATTTCTGAGTGCTATGACTCAGACTTTGCAGAAAGAGACATTTGGTAGTTTTTGTTCATTAACTGGTGTCAGGAGATTAGTGTTCTGCTACTAGGGAGTGAAGGGATAGGGTCCTTTGTTTATGGTTTAGTGTACGTAAGGATCATTTAGCTTTTGCTCACTGAAACAAAGATCTGTCATTGTGAGTGTGTGATATTTTGCACACTTGAGGATCAGGTATTCGGTTTAGCTCAGGGACAGAATTTTGTCACAGTATTAGAAAGACATTTTCAGAAAAGTTTAGCTCCCATTCAGGAACCTGAATACAAGACATTATCAGAAAAATGAAGAACATGGCATTGTCAGGACCAGGGCAGGGAAGTTGCCCCTTCCATTTCTCTCTTTATGTGCTAAGAAGCTGAGTGCTTTAGATGTAATACATTCTCAGTTTTATTTCTTCAAAATCTGAAAGTACTTGATCTTATGCATACACACATATATGTGTAGCTTTGTATAGATTCCTGCAAGGTGGAACTGTCTTATGTTTCCAAAATTGATATCTTTGATGAGCTGACAGCAGCTATTTTCTGATAAACCACTTTTAATCAGGAAATCTGCTAAATTGAATAGGAAATAAATGAAAGAGGACATAATTGTCTGGAGGGTTGCTTTCCTGCTGAGTGCAAGCAGACTCCTAGCTGCTTTTTCCAGCAAAAACAAAACATTTACATTAGAGTCTAGTGCCACCTGGAATTAAAAAGAAAAAACAAAATGAAAAAACAGTTGAAAAGGATACAGAGAGAGGAAAAATCTATTTTTATACCAAAGAAGGAAACTAGACAAAAGTAATTAAAAATTAGCAGAAAGAGAGACAGAGCTCTAGACCATGACATCTTTATTGATGTTGGTAAAGCAGCTTATTCAACAAATGTTCTTTTCTTTTTGATGCAGAACAACCTTCTTTTTATTGTAATTTTTATTGCTGTAGCACAGAGGAGGCCCCTTTATGGGCCAAGATTCACAAGTCACTTACACTGTGAATAATAAAAGACGATTGTTATTTTCTGAGAAGTCCCTAATGTTGCAGGTACTCTTCCCACCATGCTGCTGTGAGGCCAGGACAGTGAGCCAGAGCCTCCCCAGGGGATGACTCTCCTCCATGAATTCTGAAAAACCCCTTCCCCCCACACCTTTGTGGAGAAGCACCTTGGCCCTCCTGATCACGCTGTGGGAACAGAAGGTGTGTTTAAAATCACTAGTCTTGGAGTATTGAAGTGGCACTTTGGTTGACATTAACTTACTCTCCTATTACAAGATAAAGTGAGACAGGGTAAAAACAAATTAATTTCTTATGCTAAATTGCCAAGTGCAAGTAAAAAGTTATTGTATTTGATAAGTCAAAAAATATTAAGCTATAATTAGCTTTTGTTTTGCTTTTTCATCTGCGTGCTTTCCTTACAGCAGGTGATTCATTCAAACTAGGTTTCAGGATATTATACACAGTTCCCATGGAGAGAATTAGTTCTCTAACAAACCCCACATTTTCCCAACATGAATTCTAATCGGGAGTGAACCACCTCAGATTTCCTTATCACAGAATCACAGAATGGTTGGGGTTGGAAGGGATCTCTGGAGATCATCTAGCCCAACCCACCTGTGTGGATTGCACAGGAATGTGTCCAGGTAGGTTTGAATGTCTCCAGAGAAGGAGACTCCACAACCTCTCTGGGCAGCCTGTTCCAGGGCTCTGGCACCTCAAAGTAAAGAAGTTTCTCCTCAGATTCAGATGGAACCTCCTGTGCTTCAGTCTGTGCCCGTTGCGCCTCATCCTATCGTTGGGCATCACTGAAAGGAGTCTGGTTCATCTTCTTGATATCCACTCTTGAGATATTTATAAACACTTATGAGATTCCCTTAGTGCTTGACAAGTTCCACTTTGACTTGTAGTTTTCTTTTGCCTAGCTGGTATTTCCCTTTCTGCAGCTTTTGGCTCTTACCTCTTCTTTCACTGGGCATTTCTGGGAAGAACCTGGCTGCCTTATAACTCTTCCATGAGGTAGCTGAAGACAGCAGTTAGGTGTCTACCTAGCTTTCTCCTCTTCAGGCAGAACAAATCCAGATCACTCAGTTCCTTCCTGGGTGTCTCATGCGCTACTCACAAGCTTTATTGTCCACTGGCTTGTCTGGAATATATCATTATTTTCTCTAATACCAGGGAGTTAAAAAATGAGCACAGTACTCTGAACATGATTTCAGAAGTGCTACAGAGATGAGAAAAGTCATTCCCCTTGACCTGCTGGCTATGATCATACTAATGAAGCCCAGGATGTTGTTAGGCTCCTTTGCTGCAGGGACACACTGCTGACTCCTCCAATCACATTTGTGTTGAGTGTAAATTCTTCAACCCCATAGTCTTGATTACTGATTTAATTAGGAAAATGGCTCACCTCTTAATTCCTGTCATCTAAACTAGTAATCTTCTTATACAGCTTTTTTTTAAAAAAAAAAAGAAAAAAAAAAAAAAGAAAAAAAAGGATATCATATGCAGTTGAGTGAAAGTTGCTTGTCTTAATGTTTTGCCGGTTATGGACAAATACATTATACATACAAGTTCATGAGCATGCCTCTTCCTGACAGACAAATCCACATACCAGTTTACATAATTTATGAGTATACATGACTTTATGTACATAGTGTTTCATAAAATACTATTCAAACAAACACTTAACTAAGAAAAAGAGCTGTGATTCATTAAGTAATTAAGTCCTCATTAAAGATAAACAGCATTGACATAACATTATTCCTGTTTTAGATAATACCTGAATACAGATTTTTAGGACTGGGAACTTCATGACAGCATTTCAAAGAGGTATCATATACCTTCAGGACTCTACATGTAGAGAGAAAGGGAATACAAAATTGTACAGGATGTGGAAGTCTGTGGTATCTGTATACTAGAAGCATAGCCACTGTCAAGCTTTGTTATACAGGGAACTCTTAAGGAGGACGGGGCTAGAAGAGAAAAAAGACATACGATAGTTCCTGAGATACGATAACACTTGAGAAGCAGAATGACAGAAGCAAAAATTGCTTTTTTATAGACAGTGAAGATGAGCAAAATGGAGGCAGATATTTCAATATGAAACAGGGAATGGTGTGTTGTGAAGGCTTTGCAATGTAGCTTTGATTTGATGTGGCAGATGGGAGAGGTATTTAGTAAGAAGTGTGTCCATGGCCAAAGTAGAAATTGCTTCTGTGGCAAGTTTAAGATGAAGAGATCAAGACAAGGTAATATCTTTTACAGTTGTCTGAAAGTCTGTATCAAAAGTTGATGGATAACAGCTTGGATTTGAGCATATGTTACCTACCTGCAGAAGTTGTGGAGCTGGGAACTGAACATCTAAAACATTAGTCAGAGAGCAGCAATCTTCATCTGGTGCCAGAGCAGGGTCCTTCAGGCTTAGCCTGAGACCATCATGCAGATGATGCACCAGCCCACTCAAGAGCAGGAGAGCTTGCTCTGAATGGTACCTCACTGAACAATATTGCGATTCCCAGAGGCCAAGTTTGTACCCAGACTGTACCATTTCACTTAATGTTGAGCAGAATCAAACCATGATGTGTTTCAAGATGAGAGCATACAAAATGGAGAATATTAAAACAAAACCAAAACCAAAACAAAACAAAACACAATTTAAACTGCTCATTTTCTTTAAAAAACTAGAGGCAGAACAAAGGTGTACTATATCTTTGCATTAAAAAAGAAAGAGGGAAGAAAAAAAGCTCTTCACCCCTCCAAAAAGAAAATTGAAGGAGATTTCCTTTGAGAATTTTGATTTTCTGAAATCAAGAGTCAGGGGAGGGAGCTGAATCAAAAAAAAATAGTTTAGCTACTGGAAAGAGTGGGGAGTTCTGATAAAGTGGTTACAACAAATAGAGAAACTTGAAAGAACAGTCATTTTAAAAGTCATAAAAGAAAAAGAAAAGGAGAAATCATAAGATTTAATAACCCCTTAAATGAACGGCATAGAGACCCCTTGGAATGCAAAAGACCTGAACGACCCTATTAAGAACAGGCAAAACCTGGAATTTGCCTGAACTAAGAGAAACTGGATGGAGTTGCATTACAAGAAATACACCAAGAAACCAGAGGTTGTAAAACTAAAATTGGGACGGAAAAATCACTTACTGCACAGTTTTTCAAATAAAACACAAAATCTAAAGCAGACAGCAATTTTAGTGAGGAAAATATTTATTTTATGTTATAGGATATGTTAGAGATCCCGAAATATGCAAGGTCAGAAAGTAGTAACTGGAATGGTATACACTAAAAGCAGTATTTCTGGAACAAGCCCCTTGAGAAATGACTCGTATGGATTTTGTCCAGCTGCTGGAAAAAACTTATGAACCAGTTGTTTCAGAAACACTGCTATGCAGATGGTGGTGGTTTAGATCCATTCTGCAATTCTACTCCTATCCTGATTTAGTCAAAACTTTCACTAAAATTGATCAGTGAACGGATTCTTGAAGAATAACTCACTTCAGCCCCTGGCTTACCATTTTTTTCTTCCTTTCTTTCTCACTTTTATGTGGCTTACTGGATAATGATATTCCCAGATGAATTTTAAAATGGATTTTTAAACTGAAGAAACTAACTGCTCATTCACTGAAACAGTAATAGAATAGAAGATTCTTGGTGTCTGTGGCAACTGAAGCTGATAAAAATAACTAAGGTCAGAAAGTTCCTTGTTTTTCGTGGTGTTTCAAGGGCTCCATGCAATATGACATTTAAACTTTCCTGATAGTGTGATAGATTCACAACCCGAGGCATTAAATGTACCAGGATCATTGTGTAACACAGAGCCTGATGGCTAGCCTGGATCAAACAATTCTATTCAGCACCTTCCATACGCATTAGAGGAACGGAAAATTTAACAGAAAGAGAGATTTGGAATGAGAGCAGGTGGAGATAAATCTACTCATAGGGGGAAATTAAAATAATAATTTCATTTGCATATTTTTAAGTATGCAATATTAAGTGAGATATTTTATCATGGAAACACGAGAATGTTGTTTTCAGAAATTTCTTAGAGGAAATCTGCCGGTTCTCTGGTATCAAACCAATATTTTTTGGCCTAAAAGTTGAAATGCTTTTGAAAATAAAGGAATAAAATGATTGATATTAAATCACACAGTAATTTTATTTTAAGGGAAACACAATTCATACTGAATTTCCCTTTTACCTTAAAAAAAAATTTTTTTTAAATTACTCAGATCTACCTGAACTAGGGATATTTGTATTCTTTGTATTTGTTTCCCTATTGTTACACTGGCCTCAAAATCCAATTTTTACTATAAAGTAAAACAGGAAAAAAGTTAAATGTGGGAGTTAAAAGTCTGTCAATGTCAGGTATACCAGTCCACTTATTGGAGGGAACCATCATATCTGCAAACTCTAAATGTTACTGAAATAAATTATAAGAAATGTGTGAAGAAGGTGTCTTTTAGATAGCATGTACCACATTACAGACAGGAAAAGGGAGACACAGGGTATCCCAAAGCTGAGTAGTCAGTCAGTCAGGAGCATAGCTTAGTTCTTCGGCCAACAGTTTTGTTCACTAGGTCATAGTGTCCAGAGTAGAAAAACAAAATAAAATGAAACAGAATGTCTTATTTTTTCTTTTCTATTGGCTGTGAGGTTCTTTGCCTATTTACAGAATGCTATTGGCATTTGTTGATCTGCTGGAAAGGAAAGCATTTGCCCTGTGCCTTCCCAAAACATCTCACAAAATGTATCAGAGGCGCTTGGTGGGTTAAAAATTGCCCAGAGAAATAGATTTTTTTAAATCTCTTTATTTAGAAACATTTCATCTAAAAGAATGTCATGAAGGGTGATTGAAGGGCTGCTTGTTTCCTCAGAGAGACTGCCTTTGGGTTATGCCTCCAGGGGAAGATGCTACATTTAGCTTTGAATGCAGTACACGCTGCTCTAAAGAAGCAAATATATCCTGAGCCCTGGCAAAAGTAGATGGCACAAGGGAAAACCATATTAATATTATATACCTGTTTTTCAGGTGGCCCTATGTCATCCTGGGTGGGAACTCAAATGGTCCAGGAGGCTTCATTCAACTGTTTGGGCAGGAGTGCTTCTTCCTTACAGGTCTGCACAAGCCTTGACTTGGCACTGAGGGAGGTGTGCCAGAAGTCTATAAAATTATGAGAGTCAAGGAGCAGGCCAGAAGGGAATCATTATTTACTGTCTATTCCAATACGAGAACTAAGGGGGTTTAAATGAAACTAGCAGGTGGCAGATCTGGAAAATCAAAATGATACAATAGTTTGCAACACTTGTGAAACTCAGAAGATTATACATGATATAAAATACAAAAAAATGCGAGAGGAGAGGAGAGGAGAGGAGAGGAGAGGAGAGGAGAGGAGAGGAGAGGAGAGGAGAGGAGAGGAGAGGAGAGGAGAGGAGAGGAGAGGAGAGGAGAGGAGAGGGAAAAGAAAGAAGGAAAAGAAGAAAGGGAAGGGAAGGGAAGGGAAGGGAAGGGAAGGGAAGGGAAGGGAAGGGAAGGGAAGGGAAGGGAAGGGAAGGGAAGGGAAGGGAAGGGAAGGGAAGGGAAGGGAAGGGAAGGGAAGGGAAGGGAAGGGAAGAAAAAAAGAAAGAAAAGAAAAGAAAAGAAAAGAAAAGAAAAGAAAAGAAAAGAAAAGAAAAAAGAAAAGAGAAAAGGAAAGGAAAGGAAAGGAAAGGAAAGGAAAGAAAGGAAAGGAAAAGAAAAGAAAAGAAAAGAGAAAAGGAAAGGAAAGGAAAGGAAAGGAAAGGAAAGGAAAGGAAAGGAAAGGAAAGGAAAGGAAAGGAAAGGAAAGGAAAGGAAAGGAAAGGAAAGGAAAGGAAAGGAAAGGAAAGGAAAGGAAAAGAAAGGAAAAGAAAGAAAAGAAAAGAAAAGAAAAGAAAAGAAAAGAAAAGAAAAGAAAAGAGAAGAGAAGAAAAGAAAAGAAAAGAGAAGAAAAGAGAAGAAAAGAGAAGAGAAGAAAAGAAAAGAAAAGAAAAGAAAAGAAAAGAAAAGAAAAAGAAAGAGAAAAGAAAAGGAAAAGAAAGAGAAAAGAAGAAAAGAAAAAACAGAAAGACCCTGCCATGAGATGAAGATTTCTCCAGGCTTGTAAACAATGCAGAAATACCTCATAACATTTTGTGTTGTCCGCTACTAGGGACAGTACTGGGCTTATCACCTCTGCCCTGATTCACAGATGTTCTTACAGTTTTATGCTCTTTGCTAATGGCAAAAGTCAGACAGTGACAACAAAATAGCTCATAAGAATAGATGCATGATAAAGAAATAAATACCATCCAAGTAAAATTTGGAATGAATATAAGATATATTTTTCTCGTGGTTACAGACTATGCAGTCAATGTCAAAATAAGCTCTTGAGACAGAGAATTTCCCAAGTTTCAAAAATAGTTTAGAGGTACACTTGGATAACAAGAATAACCAGAACAAAAAATTCCTTTAAGTCTTGGTATTCAGTGTTTAAAACAACCAGAACCTATTAGAGTGTGAAGGAAATTTGGAGCAGATTACTGCATCTTGTGCAGTGAAGGTTCTTCAAATCTTCCTCTGAATCTTCTGATATTGACCAGCTCTGGTTAGAAACTGGGAGTGAGACTGACTAGTTCAGTACATTGATTTCTTTTTTCCTATATACATGCCTGTGACATAGTGCACACATGAAGAAACTGAATGAAAAATTATTGAACAGGAACAGAAAGGGAAGGTGGAGCTCAAAACAATGCATAAACATATGAAAAATCAATAGTATTTGGTGGAGATTTCAGTTATCTGTATAGTGTATATAAGACTTACTGGAACAGTTAAATGAGACACTGAGAACTCAAAACATTTGTTATCATGATTCTTCACATAAAGGTAATTTAAAGTGATCCTTCTAACTGGAAAGATTATTTTACAAAAATCATTGTAAAGTGTCATGGAAAAATTATTGGCTGTCTCTAATTGATTCAGTATTTGTTTTTCTCAGAGACATAAAATGTTCCTTCAGGTTTTAGCAATCAATATATTTAAGCTTTTGTGGTGGGTTGACCCTGTCTAGACAATAAGTGCCCACCAAAGCTGCTCCATATCTTCCCTCCTCTACTGGACAGGGGAGAGAAAATACAACAAAAGGCTCACGGGTCAAGATAAAGAACAGGTAGATCACATCAATTACCATCGTGGGCAAAACAGACTCCACTTGGGAAAGTTATTTGAATTTATTATGAATCAAATCAGACTAGGGTAATGAGAAAATAAATCCAAATCTTAAAACACCTTCCCCCCACTCCTCCCTTCTTCCTGGGCTCAACTTCACCCCTGATTTGTCCATCTGGTCCCCGAGCGGTGCAGGGGCATGAGGAATGGGGGTTGTAGTCAGTTCATCACACGTGGTCTCTGCTGCCCCTTCCTCCTCAGGGGAGGACTCCTCACACTCTGCCCCTGCTCCAGTGTGGGGTCCCTCCCACAGCAGACAGTTCTCCTCAGACTGCTCCAACATGAGTCCTTCCCATGGGCTTTGGTTCTTCACAAACTGCTCCGGTGTGGGTCCCTTCCCTGGGGTGCAGTCCTTCAGGAACAGACTGCTCCAGCCTGGGTCCCCCACAGGGTCACAACTCCTGCCAACAAACCTGCTCCAGCATTGGCTCCTCTCTCCATGGGGCCACAGGTCCTGCCAGGACCCTGCCCCAGTGCAAACTCTCCACAGGGTCACAGCGTCCTTTGGGCATCCACCTGCTCTAGCGTGGGGACCTCCCTGGGCTGCAGGGGACAGCTGGACTCACCATGGTTTGCATCATGGGCTGCAGGAGAATCTTTGCTCCAACACCTGGAGCACCTCCTGCCCTCCTTCTGCACTGACCCTGGTGTCTGCAGAGTTGTTTCTCTCACATATTTTGACTCCTCTCTTCTGTCTACTATTGTTTTGGCTTTTTTGTTTGTTTGTTTTGTTTTGTTTGCTTGCTTGTTTTTCCCCCTTAATTATGTTATCCCAGAGGTGCTACTACCGTTCCTGATAGGCTTGTCCTTGGCTACCCCTGGGTCTGTTTTGGTGCCATCTGGCATTGGCTCTATTTGACACAGCAGAATCTTCAAGCAGTTTGTTGCAGAAGCCATCCCTGTTGTCCTCCATTACCAAAACCTTGCCACACAAACCCAATACACCTTTGCAGTACCTGCCTGCTCATGCAAGCTGTTAACAGAAACATTATCACAGCATTTTCAGATTTTGAATAGAAGCTCCTCATCTACCAGTCCACCTCATGTCAAAACAAACTTCCAGTGGCTAAATCAGATACCCTCCCAAATAACTGGCGATATGGCAAGAACCTTTGTGCTGAAATATTTCCTCTCTACAGACCTTGAGCCTCCATTACCGACCCTCTAGGTTGGTTAAATCACACTGGCAGGATCCAGCCATGGTGGAGCCTTTACCTGTGTTGCAGCCTCTTTTTGTCTGTATACAAGGAAAATACAGGTTGTCATTATAAAAAAAAACAAACCAAAGCAAACAAATAAAAAAACCCATTAAAATAACATTAAAGAAGGGTCTTGTTAATGAAACATATCAGATCTCTCCTGTTCTCTGTGTCTCATCCAAAAAGAACATCAAACTGGCAATATCATGTTGGATTAAAGGTCTATCCAACCCAAAATCCAATCAGTTTAACTCACAAGTATTGTATTTCTAGAGAAGAGTGTAGGAGTAAGGCCAGCCTGAAGTAACACTGACATACTATCTGATTTATGGATGCACATTTCCTTTTCAAAGAAAACTTATCTCATTTTTTTTTTTTATAAATAGTCACTCATGCAAGAAGAATAAAAATCTATGGCTAAGCTGATCATAAGGATTTGCCTAGGAAATGTCTGCTGTTAAGCATATGACCTTCGCTTTTTTAAACATTATTCTTAGTGAATGTCTCTTTTTCTTTTTAATCTTTTCCCTCTTTTATTTTTTTTTTTTCTTTTGGAGCTGACCCAGTTTTTAAATCTGTGTCAAAGATCTGATGGTTTGTAAAAGAATCCATGCAGTATATTATAAATCAATTCAGGCTTTCTGTAACTGATGAGGCCAGATAGTGCTACATCAGTATCATCTCACCATTGAAGTAGTTAACCTGATATAGATCTTTCTAAAGCATGTTTTTTTCATGTGTTATCAATGAAATGAAAAGACTGAGCTTTTCACTATGGTTGATGCTGTTTTGTCTTACATCCATGCATGCCTTGTTGGAAGCTTAAGGCCTCAAATATGCAACATACTATTCAGGAATTTAAGGCTATCCCTATTCAGCAAAGAACTGAAGCATGTATTTATGTATTTGTGAGGTCAAAAGAGTGTAAGTACATGCTTAAACGTGAAGTTAAATCTGTGTCTAGAAGGTGTCCAATTGGATGTGACTGGAACTATAGAAGAAACATACTAATGAAAACTATCCTTACACATACTACTCCCTCGTGTGGGCACAGATGTGTCTGTGGGTTGGTGAAATTAATTTTGAGAATTAAAAACAGCAATGACAGGCTTCAGAAATGCTGAAAAGTCCTATTTTGGTGGTTTCAGAGAAATGTTTTGATTTTTCTTTCAAAATGTCTTAGGAGAAAAAAATCAAAACATTGAATGTTTTGATTAGCCCCAGAAGATTATCTGAAATATTGTGTAACATAATTTTTTTTTTTCATTTCAATATGTTTTTTTTTAATTTTAAAATCAGAATTTTTCCATCTGCAGAAAAAAAAAAAACCCTGTTAATCTCTATTAAAGACACAGAGGATGAGATGGAGAAAGATGATTTTTTAGAAAATTATTAATGTTTGAGAAGGAATATATTTTCCCAACTATTTTTTTTTTAATTTCATACTAGAGGAATTCCAATACTTTTATTTCAAACTTAAATTTACCTTATTTGGGTAAAAAAAAGAAAAAACGTACTTATTTCCTTAAAATTTCTGATGGGATACAAAAAAAAAGAAAATGTTTTCATTTAATACAAATAAAATGTAAAATAAAAATGATCAGTGTTAAAATTGTAACCTTTACTGACTATAATAAAAAGTTCATAAAAATCTCAACTTTATAAAAGTTAAATCACGGAAGAAGGATCAATACCAATATTTCCAACCAAGTCTAAAATGATAAAGAAAACACAAAGGTCCCAAAGGGAATTGAAGCTGTGCTTGGCTGTGCTGTTATTTTATAGATATACAGGAAAAAAATCTCTCCCTCAGAGACCTTTTAACCTAAAGGATACAGACAAAGGGGAGGATATGAAACCCAACGCCACAAAAGGAAGGAAACATTGATTGCTGATTTTATATTTTATTAACGTGGTTATTAGGTATATGCATTGTATCATTGCCTCAAATTACCTATCAAGTCCTGTCTATGTTACAGTTTGCACAGTCTGATCTTGATTAAAGACAAGATGCTGTACAAGAGTATAAAAAACTGGTATGTTTGCAGTACAACAGTTACAATTTTGTTCTAATAAATCCCTCTGAGCTTCCTCTTTTTTGTATTTTTTTTTCAGCCAGTCATCTCCACCAAGTGGAACATTTATTTAAATAGTTCCCATAAAAATTCACAGCTAAGTGAGCTGGAGGAAAATAATAAATGGTTATCACACACTGTCTATATAAACCTTCATTTCTGATAGGACTATTGGGAGGACTAATCATAATTATACGATTCACATGGCTTAGTGGGTGCAGCCTCTTCAGAAAGCTACAACATAAGAATAAAAATCAGAAAACCAACCCCTACTTTGTGTGACAGTTTTTCTTAGAATCACCTTTGAACTAAAAATGTTTATCAGGTGTCTGTTTTCATTTAAACTGAGAGCTGCAAAAATATTGTCTTTATTTCCAAGGCTGATGATTTTCAAATCATTATGGTTTTGCCCCAGCTGACAACTAAGCACCACGCAGCTGCTCGCCCATTCCCCACTGGTGGGATGGGAGAGAGCATCATAAGAGCAAAAGTAAGAAAATTTGTGGACTGAGATAGAGACAGTTTAATAAGTGAAGCAAAAGCTGCACACACAAGCAAAACAAAACAAGGAATTAATTCACCACTTCCTATCAGCAGGCAAATGTTCAACCTTTTCCAGGAAAACTGGGTTCGATCATGCACAATAGTGGCTTGGGAAAACAAATGCCTTAAGTCTGAATGTTCTCCCCTTCCTTCTTCTTCCCCCAAAATGTATACAGAGCATGACCTCATATAGTATCCAATTTGGGTCTTTTGTCCTGGTTGTGCCCCTTCCCAGTTTCTTGTGCACCACCAGCCTCCTTGATGAAAAGTCCTTGACTTGGTATAAATGTTGCTTGGCAACAACCAAACATCAGTGTATCATCAACATTCTTCTCATCCTAAATACTAAACACAGCACTATGCCAATTACTAGGTAGAAAATTAATTCTATCTCAGATTAAACCATGATGCAAACCAAACCCTAGAATCTTACCAAAAAGATAGTTATGACAAGTTTTTTGTGGCATGGTTTTCTCATAAATTGACTGTTTGCTTCCTTTCATCTTCTGTAATGAAAACCGTAATAGAGAGAGTGGAAAGGACACACAACAGGGGACACTGGGCAAACTACGGTGACAAAAGGCATTGAGCTATGGTATTGGTTTTGTAGACCCTAGAAAAGATTGGATAGGTGGATGGAGATGCAAGACTCTGAGGGACTCGCCTAGGGAAAATGTGCCTGCCACAATGTACAAAGATGAACCAGAATGAAAGTTTGGGCTAAATCCTTTATTCCACTGAGTTCAGTAGATTAAAGGCATGTTTTACTTGCTGATCTTCTGAGTTCATATTTATAACCATACATGGGTTCTAGTGATGGAAAATTAAGACTGAGGAGGTAATTTGAGTAGAGACAAGACAATCTCATGCTCACTAAAATTTAATAATTAAAAAGAAAAAAATCCAGAGAAAAAGGAAGAACCCACACATGCTCAGATGGTGCCGGTAAGAAATGTCCTAGGGCAACTCAGACTGTATGTGTGTGTATTAAAAATTAGAAGCTGAACTTAACCACATTTAGAAACAGACTTTCTGACCAAATTCAGGAGCCTGAAGTTAGACTTCCTTACCATCAATCATACATCTGCATGTCCACTGCTCACATTATTGCAAGATAATGCTGTTCAGAAATGTCTACCCTATATGGCATTGCAAGCACGTGTTACTGCAGTATAGTGTTCCAAGTAATTTTTTTATTATTTTATTTCTGCCAGAGCATGTTATGGCTGTTAATTCTGACACTTGGAGATCATCTCCCATTGGCTCTTGAAAGCATCATGAAACTGGGCTATAAAACGCACTGCTTTATAATCCCTAGCCTTGTTTCATTCTTAGCGTTATTCTTCCCTAATTCTTATGTTAAACTGTTGACTTTGTTTTCACCATGACACACGGGAGCAAAATTAAATCTTACTCTTTTATCTGTCTAAGGGCTAATACAGCAGTGGATTATTTGACACAATACATAGAGTTTACAATTGATTAAACACTGGAGCAAATTCCAGTCCAATGCAGTGCCTGCCTAGAAATTCCACTGTTGCTAAAAGTTGGACTGAACCAGAACCTGAAATCTCTAAAGCTGCATGATGTAGAGGGTTTGTATTTGAAATGTGTATAATTCAGGTTAGAGATCAGATAAAATTAAGAAATCGTTAAAATAGGTATTTTCAGCTATTATTCTGGGGCCAAAAATTGGGTCAGCAGGCTGCAAGATTTTGACACAGTAAACTCTTTATTTATTCTAAGACACAGCAATAACAACAAACGGATGACTAAACAAGCTATTCTGAAACAGGAGAAGAATTTGTTTTTACAGGATATTTTCTTGTTTTCCTGAGGAGTTGTTAGAGTTTTGAACTGAAGTTCAAAAACTTGCTACTGATGCATTATTTCAGGATTCTCTTTTCAATGCACAACTGATTTATAAGCTATAAAAAGGACAAGGATATAAAGTTAAAGAGGAGACCAAAGGCACAATATTAATATAATTCCATGCAGAAGTCTAGGTTTCAGAGTTTGGTTTTGGTTATGTTATTTGTTTGTTTGTTTGCTTGTTTGTTTTCAAATAACTTGCTAGAACTGTGTGTTTTGGTGGTCCACAGGCTGAACACTTTGCATGAGTAAGTTACAATCCACAGCTGGGGGGAGGTTGCATTAATGCATCTTTCTAGATAGTGGAAGTCACAGTATTTGTGGGAAAAAAATAGAGTATGTATGGATAGATAAAGCTACTTGGACAATATTTTAAAAGAAATTGGAAAGCAGTCATAAGAAAACTATAAGAATTTTTGATATTTGGGAAACCTGCCTTCTAACATTCTTGAGCTGTTACCTATCCATGAATTAATTAAAGACATTTTCTAATAAGATTACATAGCTGTCCACATTAATTTGTACGACTGCAGGCTCTTATATCAATAAAAAGAAAAAATACAAGAAAGCTGTAATGACAGAAAACAGAAATTCACACTAAAAATACCAATCATTTTTTGTCACTGAGCATAGGTCATGGACAATAGTCCTACAATAAATTCTTCATCACTTCAGTTATTTAGCATTGATTGGTATGTTTTCTTCAAAATATACTGAAACTTGAAAACATGTTAACTATAGGAATTTCAGAACAAAGCTTTATGCCTT
Organism: Nesoenas mayeri; assembly: GCF_963082525.1. Taxonomy (NCBI): domain Eukaryota; kingdom Metazoa; phylum Chordata; class Aves; order Columbiformes; family Columbidae; genus Nesoenas; species Nesoenas mayeri. The sequence goes on from NC_137541.1 coordinate 203,455,326, forward strand.
GGGATATGTAAAGACCAGATTCTTTTGAGATTCCTACAGATATTAGAAACACCAGTTCTTAATTCAGAACTGCATTTTTTGGTTCTAAAAATCACACCCAGAATGTGGTCTTATAAATTGCTATTCTCATTGTGCTGCTGGGACTGATCTAAGATGCACAGACTCCAAATGATTTTTCATTCACGTGCTGCATTTAATACACTGTTCTCTTTGCCAGCCACTCAAAGAATTGCACTTTGACTTTGAACTTCATTAGGTCTATTACCATATTTTCTGTGTTGGCCTTCTTGCTTTGTTTCAGCAATTTCTATTCCTTTCATCTCTCTGTGAGATTTCTGGTGCAAAAAAAAAAAAAATCAATTTTCTGGGCTGTTACCCAGGTTTTAACAGGGAGAGGTGTCTACAGGTGCAGTTACTGAGAGCTGAGGAATTTGAAGGGGTGCCCTTGAAGACACTAATTTCTTCCCTTTTTGATGGAAAAAAAAATTACTTCTGTGCTGTTTTGCTTTCTTGATTATCTGAGACTCTGTACTCAACATGACTTTTGTCAATTAGGTGTCCATCAGCAGATGGACAAATAGTGGATATAAATGGGGAAACAAACCTTACAGTTGCCTTAGGAAAGAGACAGTTCTCAGTTCTGCTATAGGCTCCATTGGTGAATTTGCATGAAACCCCCAATTCTATATGCTTTACTTTCATTTTCTATAAAATGGGATTAGAAATATCTTCTGTGAATACATTCCATGATTTACTTACAATTAACCATGTCTGCTATAATTTCTGTTACTGTACACTTTGCTGGAAAATTCTTTAGAGTGCATAAAAAGCATGACAACAACCCAGGGTTTTTATTCATCCAGGCATCTAGCCTCTGTTCCAGTCATTATGTTCAGCTGACTGAAGGGCACTATTTTGTTGTACTTTGTAATAACACAGAACAGTAGAGAATATAATTTCATTACCATTACACTTAGGAGCCCCAGCCAGGGACTTAGTACTGGTGCTGTTCATTTACAAAATAAAGCGGTTCCTCCTTCACAGAAGTTGCAATCTCAGTAAAAAAACAAGAGCTGAGAATGCTCTTGCCAGGTGCTTTGGTGACCTATAGCACCATAAGAAATAATTTGTGTAACCAATTTCAGTTTAAGATACTTAAATTTAGGCATCTGCATGAAGGTACCACCGGTGAACTAAGTGTCCAGGCTTTCATTATGGCCTGGGATGCAAGTTGCACCCTAAATGCCAACCAGCTGCCCCTTGTAGATGGTAGATCTCCCTCAGCACAGATACACACATGGGACACTGTTTACCTTTCACTGACAGTGTTGCTTGCTGAGATTAATAGAAACACACCCATGTGAAACAGATACCAAGGAGATAAAAAGTCAAACCTAAACGATCCCATGCAGGTTCTTGATGTATTGACATAAATGGTATCTTTAGTAATTCACAATACATTTACAGTCACTCAGAAATGCTTTTTTTCTAACGTGCAACGTGAAGCAAATGGAGCAATTATATCTTGTACAGAATACATGACTGACTTTGCAACTGCCAAAGAGATTTCTTCCAGACTTTCTGCAAAACATCAAGTACATCAGACAATTTGCTGCCAGGGGCAGTGACAATTAGACCTCTGGATTTGTTAAGATAAAGGAAATATGTCATGCTGTCCACTGTCGTAATGTAATAGGTTTGTTAAATGTTGTGAACTTTTCCCAGAAAAGAAAAAAAAAGATGCAAAATAAAATGTAAAGCAAATGGAAATAGCCTATTATTGCAAAAAGAGTTCAAGAGTATTTCCTGGAGCTTCACCAAAGTGTCTCGCAACAGAAGAGTTGAGAATGGAGCTAGATTATGTTTTGACATTACTGGCATACAAAATGGCTGAGAATCATCAGATGTGTGTTATTTTTCTGCACTAGGATTCTACTAGTTACAGGTGGAAATGACTAGTGAAAATATCTAGAGAATGGTGGGGAAAAAAATCATTAAAGGATTATAAATAACTTCCAAATTTAAGATGAACTTACAGTTCCACTGTGGTAGCGAAGTCCCATACTAATATTTCAAAAAGCTTTTTAGGCCAATGAAAAAAATAATAAAACTCTCAAGTAGCAGGATCAGAAACTATCCCCATTCCTAAACTCTTCCTTTATCATCTGAAAAAATAAAACAAAACAAAACAAAATGGAGATCAAGTCTAAATTCACAGATTTCCCAAATAACAAGTTTAATCCCATGGTGATCTGGGGCAAAGGGGGTTGCAATAAGAAGGGGAAAGTAGCTAAAGCATTTGTATTTAGAATTTTGGTCATGTCATGTCTCAATGTAATGACTAACTATTAAAAAATCTGAAGTAAATACTTAAGTAATAATCTACCATTGTAGTGCTCAATACAGCTGGAATAGCAACATATAATACTTATCTAATCATTATCACTTCATTCAAGAGTGAAATGCAGCCAAAGTTGTACAAAAGTCATCAAAATGTTTGTGTTAAAAGCATCACTACTTCTTAATACTGCTTCCTATACTTCCTATTTTAAAACAGTTGCATGTTTTCTGGGCTCAATGAAACCCGAGTTACAGAAACTGTAAAATACATTCTTAAGTGCTTGGTTTTGATCAGAGTTCACACTGAACACCAAGTGTAAAGATTTGTATAATAGAAGACTTTGTAACCTTGAAAAGCTGGAGGTTAATAATTCCAATTATTTTTAAAAGCATCTTGGGAATTTGTTGAATTAACAAAAGAGATATAGCTGAAAGTATGGTAAAAACAGCAGGACATAGCAGAGATATTTTAATAAAAATCTTGTAAAATGCAGCTTATAAATGAACAAGTATTGCACTTTAACTGTATATCTTAATATATTGGGTGAATTTGGTGCTCACAGGATAGCTTTGATTTACAGACTGGAAATCTGTATGGTCTGTGGCATAGCAAAATCTTCCACATTCTCACTGTTAAATCATGGTACTTTTTAACTGAGATGGAAGCTTGTGTTTTTTCAGCCACAGACTCCAAACTGATACACCCTGATATCAGGCTGACATGCTCGTGATTAATTGCATGGGTGTTTGTTGCACAAGGGAGGATGAGGCAGGTCCACATGCTTGAAGATGTATGAGCAGGGTCCATAACAGATGACATATATTGACTCCAATGCTCAAAGTTACATTTGGGGAAAATAAAGGAGAGAGAGCAAGACTGAGAGAGAAAGGAAGAGGAAAGGGAACAGGAAAGGCAACAGAAAAGGCAAAACTCTCCGGTGGCCTGTAGGAGGAATAGTGAAGGGTGTCCAGGATGAATGTCCAGGTGAGGGCCCTCTCCAGTGCCCTCTCCAGTATAGCAAGAAGTAACATAAGTGATGATGACAATAGTGTTAAACTTCACTTTGCTTTTTCCCTAGCAATTTGTGCTTTTCATCAGGAACCGCTCAAGCTTGCTATTCCCTGTTTCTTCTTGTGAAGCTATTTCACTGGTAGGAGTGTGCTAATTAGGCACAGAGGTTGCACATTGATTGGCTGTTTAGACTCAGCACATGTAGCCCTGGATAGTATTTGTCAAGTGTATATCTGACTATTATCTATTGTGCTATTTTTCTTCGTTTTAATTTTGTATAAACTAAAATCTGCAAAACAAGAGCTGAAGGGAAGCAAGGTGTTTCTTATGTTAGCAGCAGTCACTTCCCATGAGGACTTGTCATAACACCAGCAGCAGGGTTTGGCAGGTACAAGGCTGCAAGGGCAATAGCACCTGAATTACAGCATGGAAAAACAAGGTAAAACTGCCACAGAGACTCTGGAAAACCAGTTACAGCACCTTAGGTGAAAAGGTACAGAACTGCAAATTACTGGCCCTGAGCACTACTGATGCTAAGGCACAAAGATATCTCTGGCACTGGGCTTCACTGCTGACTAGAGAATCCTATTTTGTCACCACTTTATGTAATTCAAATAGTCAGCAAAATATATTCCTCCAGGCCCTAGTCCATGAAGATGCTTATACCTTGATTCAGATGTCCATAAAGGAGAGCTCTCAGTCATTGCTTGTTATCCCACAGGTGGAGGTGACAGCCCCAAGAGCTTAGTCTACTTCACTACAAATATAAATTAGGTCAGCAAACCACCTTTGCCTAAGGAGCAATAATTAGCAGCTCAGGGTAGTGTTTTTTCAGCTGTTCCACCACAGTCTTCATGAGCTGAGATGTCTGTCCCTCGTGTTTGACAGATGTAGCACAAGAGAAGAAGCAGCAGAAAGGAGAACTGAGCCATTTACAGACTGCCACTGCAGGCATCTGTCCCTCCAGGGACTTAGACAGAGATTTGATACTTCTGTACCAGGCTCTCTCTCTGCCTTTATACAGTTTAGAAAGCAGCAAGAAATACTAGAATTTGGGAACAGTGAAGAGCCCTTCAGCATCTAGAGATTTTTTTTTTATCCCAAAAAGATCAGATGATACTTGTTGCTATTAGAGGTTAAGTTGTGTTGTAGAATTGCAGTTAAATTTGTCTGGAAAAGCTGGAATACAAAACAACATTAATTAATCTAATACTGTTTTGTTTTGTCAGCAAGTATCTTAAGAACTGTATAAATAAGCCTCCTGAAGAAACTGAGGTTGGGAATGCTACACACTCCATCTGTTTTTGGGGAACTGAATCCTGAGAGGCTGCCTCATATTTTCTTTACAGTCCTTGAACTGACTTCATTTTTATGTGGCATTTAAAGAGAATAAAGAATGCTGCTCAGACTGTACCTTCCTCCTGGAAGCTGTTTTTGTTGAGGGATGACAGTAGGGAGAGTTGTCCATGCGGGAGCATGTGACACACTTAAGTCAGCTTTCATCTCCGTGGGAAATTGAGTTCTTTACTTCCAGCCTCTGAAATGGGAGTGAATGGCAAGAAACTGGCACTGTGTTATGGGTCTAGGTGTAAAATACTTCAAGCACACTGCAGACATCTATTATCTTGGAGGGAAAACAACTCTTCTGTAGATCCATCAGGCACGTCAATAGCCTTCATTATAAGATTCCAGTGGAGACTGTAGGAAATTGTCTAGCTCACTTTCACCTATAGAAATGGCTGGATGCTTTAAATAGAGCATTAGAACTTGATCTTGTGGCAAAGACACACTTATAATAAGCGTCATTATATATTGGTCTTACCAAGTAATCTGTCAGCATCTTAGAAACTGGCTGAGTTCTGACACACAAAGAAATGAAAGCAGCACAGTAGGACCCAGATGGCATTTTAGTGCATTAAGAATAACATTTTGTGCGGTACAAACTGTTTGCAAATTCCAGTTATTAAGATGTTCTCTGTGTATTTGTTCATATGAGTTCATTCCCAAACAAGCAGTGGTGGGAAGACAGTTTTTTTTCTGCACACAAAAAGAAAGCAAAAAGTCTCAAAAAATGGTACGATCCTAGAAGCTTAACCCCTCGCTCTAGTCTGTGTCATTCTTTGCACTTATTTTTAAAATATCTAAATATTTCATCTTGAACTTTTGAAAAATATTTTTGTTCCACAATAAATTACATATTTGAGAGAAAAAGTAATTTGAAACAGAAAAATAAAAATATTGTGTATGAAAATGTCTAAACAGGAAATTTTTACAGGCGTAAATAGATTTTTGTCAAGGATAAATTAAACAAAAGACAACCTCTCAACGGAAATTTTTCAGTTTTGCAAAGGAATATCTCTTAATGGAATATTGTAAACCAGTCTGTGTTAACTTTTCTTATGAATACCAAGCTATGAATCAAATGAGAGTTGAAACATCCAAGAATCTAATTATTTTCTTTAAATTCGTGATACAGATATAGCCCTTCAGGAAAGTTCCCTTTGCAACTTGTTGTGAAGAAGGACGTCACTTAAAACCTGTGAATGAAGTGCTAAGCAGGGAAAATGGAACATTTAAGGATTATTTTACCTTCTTGGGTTGGCAACAGTCTCTTGGCATGTAATGCCACAAGGTGACAGGGTGAAACACATGGATTTTTCTGTGTTCCATTGCTTGGACGACTCTTTAGGTATGAGCCAATGTCTATCACTCTACCCTGTATTGTCCTTTGATAAGTGCAATTTATGGCACCAGAGCTCAAACGGGCAAAAGGACTGCTTGTAAACTAGGAGATTCAGCTGCTTTAGAGCTCTGAATGTGCTTTACAAATGAATGCATTCAGAACTGAGCATAATCCAGATATTTCTAGGGCTAAACTAATGGTAATTACCAGCTTTTGCTGAGCTGCCATATTCACCTTCATGTCCGGCATTGCAATGCATAAAAACGTGACACTCTGCAAAGTGTTTCAGGATAAACTGAACACAACCAGTATTATGTGAGATTAAATCCTCTTCCTTGCAGCTGTACCTGACCACGAAACCTCATCAGTATAACCATGAAAACTAAAGCTGAGAAAGTTCTGACCTCATCCTATGATGCTGAGATGGCTGGATTTAGGATTTAAGATCTCAGCTGAACACTTCCTACACATGGAATTACATGAAACATTATGTGTCCTGCTCAGAAATAAGAAGAGCAGCAATAAAGCTGGAAAGGCTTAAATCCGCGATGCCAATAAATGTAAATGGTTCAGACATCATGCTTAGCAGAATCTTCCAGGTGTTTGTTATTGCTCCTGACACTTCTATGGATACAAATCTTAAATTACCTGATATGCAGTAACAGAATGACAAAACCTAAATGCTCTTACTTTCATTTAACAAATTCTTACTCATTTTTTGTTTGCTTCACTGAATATTTGAAAGTGCCCAGGACTCATTTCCCACTAACTTGACCAGAGAAGAAATCAATGTATTTCGTCATGCAAGATGTAAGACTTGGCACTTCGTATACTCTGTGAGAAAGAAAACTCCTGCATTTGGATGTAATAAATTGGCTTAAGTTTCTAAAATACCCACAGCACATTACACACACTGAACTGTTTTGTTCAAAGAAAAGCTGGACCTGGAGTCAAGAGATCAGCCTCTGAAAATGAAGGATATCCTGAACAGGAATAATCAGCTCAGCCCTGCTCAGCCCCATTTTTCACCCCCACACACAACAGCAATAGCTTATCTGTCACTCCACCTGTTTTAAAGCTTATGGGAAATAATGTAGTGATCAAGTAGGGCAGTTTAAAACAACTCTAGAAGGACACAGAATTCCACGTCAATTTAGCAGATATTCCCCACAATTTGATGAAATTATACTTATTAATAAAATACTTCTACAATTGACTGAAGTAGTTCAGCAGACTCCTGCTGCTGCTTCAGCTACTTCAAAGACAACTTAAAGAAAAGTTATATACCTGAGGGAACAGACAGTTTTTATTCACATTCTATCCTTAATTTCTTCATTGTCATGGTAGCCAATAAAAAGAATATGCATTAATCAAAGAGAATGGGGAGGCTAAATAATTAAACCTCTTTGGAAGGAAAAATTAGTGATCAGCAAGTTTACTATTTCACATTAAAAATTAGCATATTTTAAGTCAAACTCAAATATGACTGTGTTCCAGTCATTGATCTTACTGATGAACTCACCAGAAAACAGTCAGAAATTTGTAGACCTCCAAAAGGATGGCAAATATTTGGTAAGTCCTTCATGTGAATAAACAGAGATGCAGACAATGCTGCCTCTCAATCCAGGGAGACTGGCCTCTATTGGTACAAAATTTTCTTTTATCTAAAAGAAATAAAGAAAATTATGTTTTTAACACAGGTTTTTTCCAAATCTTTGTGTTACATCAATTATCAAGACTCATTTGCTATTACGGAACAGTTGATTGGTACTTTTCTTACATTTCTGGCATCTTTTTGAAGTGCTCTGGGTCACCCACTCGTGTCCAAAAAACCTCTTATGCCAAAATGTGTTAGATAAGTATCTCTTTTGGATTCCTTTTGGAGGTATAATCCTTCAATCTACAATGTAGTAGTACTTCAAGGATGCACTTGAGACTGATTATGGGTCATTTGCAAAGGAATACTGGTAGGAATAACTCCTCAGAAGAAAGTATTCACTCATGTACAGTAAATATTGTCCTGAAATGTGTTGTCTGAGCATAATTTTGCTACCCACCTTCCTGTTCACCTACCTCCAATTCTGCTGCAAAGCCTGTGAAAGTCTTTTGTGGCACAGTGAATGGTCAAACAAATTTTTCTAAGCTAAATTAAATGAAGGAAAATGCTTGAATCATGGATTAAAAATAGTCTGATCTAAAGCACAGAGTTGTACCTGATCCATATCGAGATTCACACAGCAACAACACAGAGATTTTCAGTCTTCTCACAAGGCTGAAATCCTCCAGTCATTCCAAGATTAGGAACTTTGCTTCAAGGCTTTGCATGTGGCCTCCTTCATGTGATTAATTCATTGGTATTTAGGGTTGTAATTTTTATGCAAAAATGAAAATTAAGAAAAAAAAGTGGTCATATGTTAACCCATTGGGATTAGAGCTTGCTCCTACCAAGTCATGATCAAATCTCTCCTGGGAGAGTCAATATGCCAGTCTGAGGCTGCAGCATCTGTGTCTTCTCTCTGTGGCTTGTGGTGACATGCTGGTCAGGGAAGCTTTCCCCAGACATACTGTCGATGCCTGGGAAAACAGTGTGACGGTGGTTTTCCAGTCCTAAGCAGAGTATCCATATAATGGTTTATAAATCCTTGTCCAACTGTTTAAACGTGAGTAATAATTACAACAGATAGACAATTACTAAGATGAAATGATCCATTTTTGGCTTCTGATATAATTACAGTTCTGGGTAAACCATTTCCTACATTTTTCACTTTTATTGTGCTGTTATGTTTTCCTGAAATGAAAGATAAATGTCCATGGGGGTTCTGCTATTGTTAAACACACTGTCTGAGGTTCAGAGAAGTGTAACCTTTTATTGTTCTCCTCTCTGCATCATTTTCTTCTCAAACATGCTTTTGTAATTGAGAGCAAAGTCTGAAAGCTTTTAAAGTGATTTTGGAATTTTAATCCTCAGGCATCACTCAGTGCTCACAGACCGCTCCAATATCAGATGCTAGTTTTATTTGGATCATTACATTTTAGCTATATAGCTAGTTTAGTCATATTTTACCATTTTTACACAGTAGCTTTTGCATTCATAAGAATTTTATCTGATATGAACCTACTACCTCTTTCTCCTAAGAAGAGGGCTGGGTGAATAGTGGTTTTTTGTTGTTGTTCCCTGACAAACATTATTTGGGATCAACCCCCAAATTTTCAATTGTTTAAAACATACAACACTATTTGGAGTTTGAACAATCTGAGATATTTCTAACTGTAATTAGCTTATATGGAATTGCTAAATGGAAACTGATTTTACAGAAAGAAAGTTGGGTGAATTATGCTCTCTTTTTTTTCTTCCCCACATCCTGAACAATTTAGTGACAACAGAATGAATTCTCATTATTTTGATAATTGACTTCATTAAATTTGCAAAAAAATGTCATCTGCAAATACTTCACACCTGTACTTTCCATCAAATTGGAGTGGTAGTAGAATCATGGTGGTACTGGAGGGGAGACTTTTTTAAAAAAAATTCAAATCTTCAATGCACTGGACAAACCCAAACTGAGCATTCAGCAGACTCCCAGAGCCAAGATATCTTGTAGTTGTGTACATTACAAATCGCTTTTAGTTATTGGTTGTTGACCAAGGTTTTTCAGCAGCTTGGTTGAAAATTCATAAAAAACACCTGGAAACTTCTATTACACATTGAATTGTTGTTAGAATCTATATATATATATAAAAGATAAATCTAGCCCCTTCTTTTCTGCTGCTTGAAGGTATCATTTCAAAACAAACACAAATAAATTATATGCTTTTGTTATTATTAGTGGTATTGCCTGACTTTTATAATAAGAGAAAAGGATTGAAAATATTTTTGAGTTAGCCTTTGAGAAAACTTCAGAAATATTATTCTAAATGCCCAAGCATATATATTTTTAAAGGTGTCTTAATATCAAGGAAAAGAAGATCTATGAAAACAATACTTCAGCCAATTTCCCCTAGCCGAAATCCCACTTAAGTCTCTGAGCCTAGCATTTCCTATTGGCTGGCTGCCTCTGAAAGCTCAGAGCCAACAAGAGGTACCAAGGCTTACGTGGAATTTAGGTTGAATCCAGGCCTCTGGGGCTAGGCATTGGTGATAAATTAGAGTAAAAGCATCCTTCACTTGTTTTCTCCTGTTTGTTCTACATAGTGACACCTCAGAACTGTTGTACTCCCTCAAACATCCCTGGGGGCTCAACCACAGCTTTCAGTGCTGACTGCTGTCCCTTGCAGAACAAATAGATTTATCTGTTTTAAAAGCCTTTTGTGTGTGTGTGTGTCTGATTTGTGAAACTAACCATCCTCCTATTCTGCCCAAAGGCATATGATGTTTCATATCCTGCAAGTTGTGCAAAATCCTAAGTGAGCTTGTGCAAATTCCTAAGTGAGCTGCAGATGTTGGGACTTAGGAATCTTTAATATGAGCTCTTGCAGAGTGACTAACCTCATCCTGCTGATGAGTGAGGGGATGGGAGAGCTGGTATTACTTGAGTTCTCAGAAGCTCCATATTCTGTGCTGTGTTTTACACCACCTCATGTCTTCCTGTCAACTCACTTTCCTTGCTACCTATTCTTCCACTGGTTTTAGGGTTAAGTAATGTGTATCGGAGAGATGTGCAAGGTGAGCAAGGTACTGAGAGGATGGAGATAAGAGGAGAGGAGATGGAGCTGGGATCCTCTTTGGCAGATGTGAAGGGTACATGTTAGGGTAGTAAAAGGAGGATATCCAGGACCCCTAAATGTATGTGAAGCCCATCACAGAGATGAGAACTGCTGCCATCAAGACCAACAACCACATCTTGCTTGTTGTAACCAGTATTAGTGACTGCATTGCTCAAAGCAAGCCTGGGAGCTTTAACCAATGGAACTTCTGAAAACATGCATACAGGTATTGCATATTCTTGCAAATGTGTGTGGATACAGGCACTTTGAAGTTTCAAGATAACACCTAGGTCATATATGTAGTCTTCTTCATACACCCCTTTAGCTGCTTCTCAGGATCTGGCAATGATCTGTCAGCTTCTTATTTCTTTTTTTCATTCTTCAGTTTCTGTTGTATCATTTTGGAGAAAAGAACAACTATTCTTCTAGAAACAGGGTTACTTTTATACCTCAAAAATAATTCCCTTCACTCTTTTCCCCATCCAGAAAATACTCTAGGAGGTAAAGAATAAGTTTTTATTTCCTATTTGGAGGTGTTGTTTTTATAATTACGGCTTTAATAAGACATTATCTGTGTGAAAACTTTATGCTTTTGTATTTTAAACTTCAACTGAAATTTCCACCCATCACATCCACCATGCAATCACTTGAATAGCCAAAGGCAAAGCGGATCTGAGTTTTCTACAAGAGGTGGGGTGATGGAGACACATTTCCACAGGCCAGGGGCAAAACCTGGTAACAAGATTCCCAGCACTTATTACCAGTTCAAGGTCAGACAGGGTAGCACCTTCCAATCCTTTTTGTTATTTCATAGAAATACACAATTATTATGAAAAGAAGACCAATTTTCAGCTCAATTTAATCATTTTTGCTATATGTATAACCAGTTTACCACACAAGTGTTAAAGTCAGAATGTACTGGCAGGTCTAACTGAAATGGAGATGGAGACTCTTTTGATTGAAAGGAGCATTGTCATTCAACACAGAAAATGTACTACCAATCTCATTGCATGCAGCAGATAAACAAAGTACATTAATGCCTGCTACTTTTCCATAGAAAAGTTGTTTTAAAAGATCACAGTCAAGCCAAATCTCTGACATTATCACAATAAATCAATCATCACCTGGTCCCATTCCTCCACAGCAACCGTCACATCTTTTCCTCTTTCACTGTAATTTAAATGATGTTAGATACAGCAGAAATGAGATACCAGTCCCAGGCATCAGCATTCAGCAAATGATACCAAAAAATCTTTCACACCTCATCAGAATGGAGTTCTCAGTCATGAATAGCATTTCTGGTATCTAATAAGTCCCCTAAAATGCATATTATTTAGTGTGACTGACTTTCCCTAACACAAAGACTGTAAATTACATTTTCATAAACATTATTTTCATCTTACCATAGTTCCTTACTAGTGAACCTAGAGGAGAATTATATGTATAATCTAGTAGACGAAGCATGCTCTATAATAAAGATAGAAGAATGAAAATATGATTATTATTGCAAATGGTAAATAGAACCTTTATTAACATTTGAGTTGATGAGACGGCATAGTGCATGCAAATAAATTCAAATATAATAAATAAAACAGTGAATTTTTTAAATATATGAATAAGTGAACAGGAGATATAATTATTTACAGGTGGAAAGCATCATGATGACAAAAAATATGCATGGTAATTCCATAGCTGTTACCTTTGGCAGTACAAGAGAGAGATTTTTTTTTACACTGTTGGGCTTTGATCTCCCGATCATTGTCACGTTCTGGTGCTAATAGAGACACTCAGACCAAAAAAATGTTTGAACCATCACACCTTGGGGCACATTGTCCATTTAACTGTGACTGCTGATGCACTGTCAAGCTACAAGGCAATATGTCTGCATACTCAGTAGGTCTTTCTGCATTAAGAAAATAAAGGCGGGGGGGCAGGAATGAAACAGTGACCAAGCTATGGATTTTGAGCAACGTGAAAACCTATGATCAGGTCTCTAAAGCTGCCTCAGATGTGCTGGAAAGGCAGTAGGTACAGGGGCTGCCTGGTTTTGAGAAGAGATCAAGGAGGGGTTCTTTGGGCTGGCATGGCTGGCTTGCTCCATCATGCATGCCTTCACTGTTCTATAGGTGGAATGGCAGGATCCCTCTGTGGATGGGTAGTAATTTCACATTTGTGAAGTGGTTCTGGTCCACCCATGTTTCATCTTCCTAGTTATGCGGTACTTGCAGCTTGATGGCACTGGGCTGTATGAGGACTTCACCATGTGATTCTTGGAACCAGCAGAGCTGCCTATCTCTGCAAGAGAAATCTGTTTAGCATAACAGAAGTACAACTGGCCAAAATCTATTGCTGCTTTAATTTCAGAGAATGTCTTTGATCAGTGTGGCACTATTTCATGTTTTTGTATATAACAATCTAGATGTTGATATATGTCACATGAATTTGCTGTCACTCATTTCACATTTGAGATATTACAGTAGTAGCTTGGACATAGTAATCCTACTGAAGTCCATGATAAATCAGTTTAAACACATTAGTTAAATGTACTTATCTTCTATAGTGTTTTCAATTAGTTTTTTTATGCTAATGTTGCTTTGCTGTCTGTGAGAAATGCTAAAGTTTCACAGCAACCTGCTGGTATAAAGAGTTTGTTTATTTTTTTCCTCTATTTTGTTGCATCTTTTGTCCTAATGCATAAGACTGAGCTGTAGAGAACTGATAGCAAGAGTCCTTCTTCGATGCAGCTACTATTACATCAGAAGGCACTTTATGGTGTTGGATGAGAAATTCAAGAACTGTCTGTCAGTGAGGCAGGAATTTGCACCTGCATCCTGAAGTATGATGCTATCATCATAAATTTCAGCTCCTGCTATTGTTTTCCTAACCATAACTTCCATCAGAGCTTAGTTTCAACTTTTAAAATGACATAAGCACAGTTAAAGCATAAACACCTATGCAAACCAAGTTGTTTTAGGGGGGTATACACTTTACCTAGCTATACAGTCAAAATGAGCTGCTTTAAGAGCAAACACCTATTTCTCTACCAGCTGATGTTAGAATTCAGTCAGTTCTAATTTAGTTGCTTAACTTTGCTACTGCCTCACTGAAACATACATGCTGGAACATTAGAGACAAGGATGCTGTCCATTGAGCACCTATAGTCCATGTGTCAACAGAGTAGCTGCCTCCAATGACTTCAAGAAGTATAACAAGTTTTCCCAGCCTGCAAGAGCAGTACCTCCCTTGGTTAACTGTAGAAGGAATCCAGCCTATTAGTTAATCTTTCATCTGGAAGAGGAGAGTCTAACAACCCAAGTGTTATACACTTTCAATTATTCACTATGAGGGTGGTGATACACTGGAACCTGTTTCCCAGAAGAGTTGTGGATGTCCCATCCTTGCAATAGCTCAAGACCAGGCTGGATGGGACTTTAAGCAGCCTGGTATAGTGGAAGGTGTCCTGATCCATGGCAGAGGGGTTGGAACTAGATGATCTTTAAGGTCCCTTCCAACCTAAAGCATTCAATGATTCTATGACTCTAAGATTCTATTATTATTCATGGGTGCTCTTATGTTTCAGGGACTTTGATTTGTAACTCCATTTCTAATCTCTTTCTGAACAAAACATCCTAGGTGCTGAGTTGTAGACAGCTTGTTTTCTAAGAAAAAAATAGCTGCAGTAGACCTATTAAAGCTTTGCCTAAGAAATAATATAGAAACTGTTACCCTGTGTACTAGTGCAAGCCATGCTTGAAAGTAGAAGTGTTGCATTGCAGGAAATTTTTATGAAGCAGTACTGAATATGTGACTTCCTATAAAAGACACTCTGTATGAAAATGAACAAACAAATCAAATTCAAGAACTTTAAGCTACATTGGGTTAGTTTATGATATCTTTCTTGTATAACGGATGCAGTTGTTATTGTTATTTTCCATAGTGGAAGCTCTTTGTTTTCTCACTAATTACTCTATGCTTCTCTTGATAGTTGGCATATTAATTATTGTAAAGCATATTTTCCTTTTTTCACATTTCTAAAGTCTCTTAGTAAAATACGGTTGTATTCTACTGTCACAGTAGTTGAATTCTCATCTTGGGTTTATTTTCTGTGTTTCTTTCAAGAACTACAAAATAAGGTTGGTAAGAGGAATATGACATGGGAATATGACAAGACATCCTGCTATTATGTTTGTAAGGAAACCTTAAGGGACTATATTCTTTTTAAGAGCTTCTGAAGCCAGTCTTACAGTAAATGCCGTTTGTTTTACATAGGCTTTACAGTGTTCAGCAGACTACCTGGCTGACTATAAAGACAGCATTAAATAAATTTACTATATTCAACACATTTTTCTCATAATCAGTCTGTGAACAGTGGTTTGTTTTGAATTTTGTTTACAAGCATGCATGCATTTTATTTATATATATTGTTAAGAATACTGAGTACCTTATGTTTGAATGGTACCTCTGGGATATTGTGGGCCTTGAAGATAAGGATGGCAATCATGAATCTAATTAGAAAGCTTTAGGCAAGCAGTATACTGTGTCAAGAACATGCTGTAGTGTTTTCACTGTGGCCAGCACTCCTGAGGAGTCATCCTTCGATGCTCTTGGCTAGATAGAAATTGCTGTGTTTGGAAAGTTGCCTCCCTGATTATGCTTCTATATTCCAAAGTAGATGGTATATGTGTATTAAATACTAAGGCCTGGTTGGCAAGAAACGGTTTCTTCTAATGAGCTGATGTTGGTAAGAAGTCCTGTTGGTCAATGCCAATTGATGTATCGCAGTAGTTTCTTGACCAAGGGCACACCTCCTTTCACCCTGATTCTGTTTCAGTTCCACTGCTGAGTTGAATAGGCTCAAGCTTTCAGCTACATGAGTGGTGATGATTTGGTCATACACCGTGAAGGGCAGTAGCATTATGTAGGTAAACCTTAAATCCATGACCTCTGAACCTTTTCCCCTGTAGCTGCATATGGATTTTGGTTGAGGCTGGAAAGACAGCAGGACATTGCAGGATTACAGACAGGCAGTCATAGAAATGAAGTTGATCATTGCTCTTCGTTAAGTGTGGGTTTTTTTAAGAAAGGCTATTTTGTCACATTTGTGCACATTCCTTTGGAACACCTCTTATGAGTGAGACTGTAATATGAATTGGGGTTAATTAATTGAAATATTTGGGGAAGTACAGAAAAGCAGGAACATCTGTCTGTCCTTCATCTATTCATAAACATTGCTATTGATGACACTGCAGTTCTGGGATGTCCTGAAATCTTAGACCATAATTGTCAGTAGCTGATTTTAGCCTATCTTCATACTATTTTGCCCAGGAATGTAACTATTGATAATGCCTGTAGTAGGCCTATAATCAGCATGGCCAGGGTAAATTTCTGTATTTTTAGTAGCAATGTTAAAGGGGAAAACCCCATGAAGCATTCTAGATTGTAGTTAGAATCAAAGCCCACTGGTTATGATGCTGAAATATGTGGGACATTTTTAAATCTATGATTTTTTTAATTGTTATAATAGAATTTAGTTTTACTTTCTGTATAAGTTAATATCCTCCTTATAGTTGCTTAAGATATGCCATTCTTTTTTGTCTTATTCCTTAAGACAATGTTATTAACAAAATGCTTATCAGGGAGAATAAAGTTTAGTGGCTTCGGAAAAATTGTTTGTCATTCTGTTTTTAAGCATATTTGTAAAACTCAAGTGCCTTACAGAGCAAATTTCTAGGTGAAGGGTTTGAACTTTTGTAAAAGAGTCATAAACACAGTATGAGTTACACCCTCTTTAAAGATCTACCCCTTTCTCCTTTTTCTCTATAAACATCTGTGTCCTGTATTTGCTGTAACTGATACTTTCTCACCTGTACACAGTTCCCTGATATAGTCAATTTGATTTAAAGATTTACCACCCCTGTTAGATCCTTAAAGTTAGAACAGCCTGTTAGGTTATTTATAAAACTTAAACTGAAGACATAAAAAAGGACAAAAAAAACCCCAAAACATGCGGTTTTAATACTGTACATGTTGGAATAATTACAAGTTATGGGGTTAGACCATGCTGGGGAAAGCAAAGATATGTTCTGGTTGTACCTGTGTTCTATCTATACATGTCAAAATTATTTATAACTGTTAATTTACTTGGCTTCCCAATCTAACAAAATAATATTACTTTAATTTTACATTTAGATGAGATCTCTTTGAAATCTTGAAGACCTGAGGACAGACCTCATAGACAAATGTAACCAATTCTAATAAATACAACAGCAGTGGAGAAAGTAGTAAATCTCAGGTTGTCACTGCCATGTGCTGTCTGGCCATAATAAAAGTAATTAGAAAGAATCTAACTTCTTATGATCTGAGAACATGTAGTTGGAAGTCATCAGCTAGTGAAAATCAATATTGCATTACTTAAGTCTTCGTATCAGACTTGCAGCTAGTGGAAATTGATGCACCTTTGCTGACAACACGTCTTGATTTACACCAGCTGGGAATGCAGGTCACAGGAATCACTCCATGTTTTACCAGGTGGATATCTCACTGAAAACCTTTTGGCTGGAGAATATGCTGCAAATTGCTATTTTCCAGTTAATTTGGTTTACAACAACTGAGGCTCTTCACTAGTGTCCTGAGAACTTGAACTAAAGGAGATTCTCTCTTACCTCTGCTGTTACAGAGAAAATAAACTACACAGTTGTTCTGAATCAAGGGGCAGAAAAAACTTTTGCAGGGTCATTTAGAACCATAATATTTCTTCATGGCATCGAGGTACTTCCCCATTGCTGTTTGGGATGTGCAACTACTACTTAACCTCATCTCTTGATGAGCGTCTTCAGGACTACATCAGCTATGAAGTATTTTCTGGGCTTAGGGAGAATATCAAGCTACTCCTTGTTTATGTCTAACTTGCTTGCAAGATGTTAATGGTCAAAGTGGGTCCTAACAGCCACTGCAGTGACACTGAGATGTGGCTGGCCATTCATACTTTGTTCTGGAGGTCATTCTTTCTGCTGCAGCAATATTTGAATCAGTCGACTTGCTAATCAGATGGTCTCGGTGTGAGTTGCGTCTGTGTAATGGATTCATGTGTGGCTTCCTCCCAGGATATCTACAGCTGATAGAACTGTGTCACCAGCCTCCACCATCTCACATTCTCTGTTTTCAAATCTGGCTCTGTGTTGTGTGGTTCACTGTATCCTTCCTCTCATCAAGGATCCTCTTCATCAGTGGAAAATAAAGGAGCAAAAGTGTGAGAGCAGGCAGAAGAGCATTTTTGAGATATTTGAAGCAGACCGGCACTGTTGTATAAAATCAAAATCTGTAACAGGATAACTATACCCAAAGCATTGCCTACTGAAGACTTTGCTCATTAACAAGTGGATGACTTATTTTCTTTTCTGATCTGGAGACAGCCTGATACAATGATACAAAAAGGAGTTAGTGCTCTTCAGCTTACCTTGCACAAGGCAATGACCTGTACACAGACAATCTCCAGCTCCTTGTTACGTAGTCCAAAATGGCAGCTATCAAAACTGTGTTTCCCACCGTTATTTTCACAGAACTGAGGAGAAACCTCTATTCTGAGAGCATGGAGGAAGACTGTGACAAGTACAGGGGTTTGAAATTCAAAAGGCACTTGGATTTATGAATATGTGCTCTCTGAACCAAAGTTGTATATTGTCATAATCTGCATTCAGACTGGTTTATGAGTTTGCCCTATTTTATAGAGAGATGACATAAAATGTCAGCTTTACATATTTTATTTAAATGTATGAAATGGGGAAAACCTAAAAGAAGTGTATAATGGTTGGAAGAGTGAATATTTTACAGGTTTTTAAAAATATTATCCTTTCAAAAATAATATTTTCAATATTTATCCGGAAACATACTCACTATTTTTAAAATAATGTATTTTTCCACAGTGATGCCCTTTGATCTTT
Source organism: Nesoenas mayeri (assembly GCF_963082525.1). NCBI lineage: Eukaryota > Metazoa > Chordata > Aves > Columbiformes > Columbidae > Nesoenas > Nesoenas mayeri. The sequence continues at coordinate 203,474,005 of NC_137541.1, forward strand.
CATTGGAGCTTTAAAGTATTAGAACAAGTCTAATGCTAAACAATCAGCAAAATAACACTTTTTCTTTAAAGGGCAGGTCTTCTCTAAATCCTACACCAATATACTGAGCAGAGTTTGTCTCCATGTGCTTTCAGAATTTTCTCTGCTGGGGCTACTGGGAAATGAGGTTTCTTGTGCAGAAAGCAGAAAAGACAACACGTTAATTAAAATGCTGGACTCCTAGGCCTATATTTGTGTGCACCACCGTCACTATTACTAGAACTGCTTGGCAAAGAAAAAAATGTAGGGCTAACCAATGGCACCTGTACAAACTCACTGAAAAGTGGGGACTGCATGAGGCGAGTTTAGGATCTTAACTCACCTACAGAAGCTTCTGTATGGGTGATGAGATTTAAAGTGTATATGTCAACTTAGGGGTTGAGATTCAGGTTGAATTAGCAGAGATGTCATTTAAGAATACAAAGTATTTCTTGCTCCCTCTCCCCTGTAGGTTTCGCTTACGGTTTGGCTTTTGTATGTTCAAAGAGAAAACAGGCCAGTACTTGAGAGTTGTAAAATCACAAGCACAGGCAGTTTCAAACTTGCAGTGAACTTAGGTCAGTTTTATATGCTGTGTGAAGGAGATTCCTGTGGACATTCCATATTTCCAAAACCAACATTATCTTATAATAAGTCCAAAACCAGCAAGGCATTGCTATATAATGATATAGATACAAGGAGAGTAGGAAATATTAGTACTACTATACAAGGCCCTGGTGGGCACTAATCTGCAAGACTGTACATTTTTCTAGTCACCCATATCTGAGAAAGAGGAACTCAAGCTGAAATAGGTGCAGGAAATGGTGCTCAGTTATCAACCTATATATGGAATGAAGCTGGAAGAATTTGACTTAACCTAGCAAAATAGAACTGAAAGTTCATAATGACAATTTTTTTTTGTTTTGTTTCTGAATGCACCAATATGTAAGCAGGAAGTAAGAAGATCTTCTACTGCTAAAAAAATTAGTTTAAAGATATTTTCTGGTGTCTAAGAAACTCAGAGTAAAGAATAGAGACGAGCATTCTCAGAGGGTGATTAATGCCATCTGAACTCTGGAAGAGACAGTCAACAGAGATCTCACTGTTAATTTAAGCACTTTAGTGAGGCGCCTAAATATAGTGAGATAAATCCAGCCTTATGTTGGCACAACAGCAAATGGGAATACAAATATGCAATGTTTGATCTCTCTCCAAAGTAAAAATTCTTCCATGAGGAGTTTTAACATGAGATTATACAACCAGTGTTTAGGATTAATTTACGTCTTGGTTCTTCCTGAAATGTAAGGGATGGGTTTGATGATTCATTTCTATATTCCAGAGATTCCCAAACTTGCTTTGCTTATTTTTCACCAGTGATGGTAATGGAAGCCACATACAAAATAAATGCACGTTGCTTTTCTGACCAGATTTCTATTTTTCTATTTTATTTGGGTCAGTTTTCTAAACTTTTTTTTTTTTTGGTCATGTAATTTGCTTCAGCATCATGGATAACATAATGCAGTAGAGATCTTTTTGGTGAAGTAAGATTGATGCTCAGGACCACTTTTTGCCAGAACTCTGAAATGTGTTAGTTCAGAAAAGACCATACTTTGTCCATTCCAATGACATGATTCCTAGGCTAGATGGAAAAAAAAAAACCAAAACATTGGGCAGAAATTCATTCATATTTGCAAGTTAATGTTACCTTCATATTGTTCTTGCCCCTTCTCACCATCCTAGACCGTGCCCAGGGAGATTTGAGTGGAAAACATGGCAATATCCAAGCAGTCCCACCCTTTCCTTGCTGTTCCTGCAAATTTCTATGTAAGATCGACTCTGGGAACAGGAGACAAACCAGCATCTGACCACTCAAGGACTTAATGTTAAGAAAACCCTGCATCAGGTAGTTTCCCAGGCACTTTGCCCTGCCTGAGAAATTTGAAACAACCAGTAGAAGGTGACAATGATTTAGTCTTCTGTATTGAAAAATATCAACTTGGACAATGTTTGAGACAGCTCTCAAGAGAAAACAGCACAGAAGTTGACTAATCTCAGTGTGAATCAATTCAAAATATGTTTTCAAGTGAGTCAGCACATATTTGAATAATAGTCGTATTCATGTGTCCCTTTGAGAAGGGATATGAATTCTGTTCACACTTGTATATGACAAGTAAACAATTCAGAAATTCTGAATATAATATCCTGAGTCACTTGATGCAGATCTGTGAACCTATTACACTACAAAAGATACTATATTTTAAAACTGCTTTATTCCTGTAATTTCAAATGAGGGCTACTAAATTAGTCAGGGTCTCTTCTAAATTTTGATTTTAGTATTTTTTCCTCCTTATTTACTGTAAAGCAAAATCAAAAGTTTTAAGAAAAAAGAAACAAAAAAAAGAAGGATATTATTATGGAGTGATTTTTTAAAAAACATGCCACAGATGTTCCTCTAAAAACGCATAACATTAAATTAGCATTTTCCACAAATAAAAGTGATTCATCTTCGACTCCAGGTCTTTGACAAATTGTGCCATTTCTTACATGGTACTCAGTCACAGTTTTAATTAGAAGTTATCATTCACCCCTATATACTACATCTCTGGCAGAGATCAAGTATGATTTTGTACAGCTGCTATCATGATTCTCCTGTCATCTTTGGCCTGACTTTGAATTGCTTCCTCTTTTTTCTCTCTTTTTTAGATAATCCTACTTCTTCTTCTCACCCCCACTGAGCTGTCAAGAGTTTCAGTGCTGTGATATGGAATCATTGCCTCTGTAAGACTGAAAAAAAGCCTTGCTTGCACTGGATTCTGATCAAAGAGAATCATTTATAGGAGAGATGCAGCAGGAACCTCAGGGAAATTTTTTTTAGCAGCAGGACCATGTGAAATGGGAAAGACAAAGCACCAGACTTTCAAATCTCTTTTTTAAACTTACAACTACATGATTAAGGGTTTTATTGAATAATGTTTGTCCTTTTATTTTTTTTCTTCTATTCTTGATGCCATGCTATTCAGTGCCACATCAAAATAGGAAGTTCAACAAGGACAAGTGTGAAGTCTTTCATCTAGGAAAACATAATCCAGGAGTGCAGTACAGGCTGGGATCTACCCAGCTGGGGAGCAGCTCAGTGGAAAGGGACAGGGCATCCTGGTGGACAACAAGCTCAATATGAGTGAACAGTGTGCTGCTGTGGCAAAGAAAGCCAACGGGATGCTGGGCTGCATTAGCAAGGGCGGCATCAGTAGAGAGGAAGGGAAGGGAAGGGAAGGGAAGGGAAGGGAAGGGAAGGGAAGGGAAGGGAAGGGAAGGGAAGGGAAGGGAAGGGAAGGGAAGAGAAGAGAAGAGAAGAGAAGAGAAGAGAAGAGAAGAGAAGAGAAGAGAAGAGAAGAGAAGAGAAGAGAAGAGAAGAGAAGAGAAGAGAAGAGAAGAGAAGAGAAGAAGAGAAGAAGGAAGAAGAAGAATTTGGAATATTTCACAGGTAGAGGGAAGAACTTAAGGAAAGAACAGAGATTACCTTGTTGACAATACAGTGAGAATAGGTGAGGACTTTTTGCACCACTTCCCATTCACATTTCTACGACTCTGAAAACACCATATTTATGTCGTGCCACTACTTGTCACCGTCCTTGTCATGACTGAAACAAGGAAATGTTAAGGCTGAGCTTGGACAAAGCACCCTCCACTTCTTCTATCTCAGCTTTTCTATAGGTTGTTTTGCTCAGGACTGTTGATGTCAGTTCTTTCTTTGAGATTGGTGAGGCTCATTGACATTAGTGGGATTGGGCAGCCTTTTAAATTAAGAATTACTGACAAAATATGGAAAAATGTAATTCATTATGTAATTCATGTAATGTATGTAATGTATGTAATGTAATTATTACATTTTTACAGTATTGTCTTAATATTCATGTTCCAATGGATTTGCCTTATGTTGAGGCTTATAACAAATGCAGAAAGCAGTGTGCCATGAATCCCTTCCTCCGCCAGGAATAAATGAGAATTAAAAATAGAAAAACTTCTAGGAAACTTCACTACTAACTTTAGAGTTACTCTGGCATTTTTGGAGACACTACAAGACCCCAGAACCAAAAGTGATAGCTCTGCAAAAGACAGTCACAGAGCTCTACTTTTCCCCTCCTTGTGTTTTGTTTGTGGAAAAACGTGGTACCATAAGAGACACTGGTACATGCTGACAGTTTTAATTTTTTAACTGATTCTAATGAAGTAGATATAGAAACATTAGAGCTGAGACTAAACTATTCTTGTTTCTAGTGATTACTCCAGAATTTGCATTTTATTTCCAGATTAAAATCCAACTTAAAGGCAGCTATAATGCTGCCCACAAAGCCCAAAAAAGTGAACTCCTGCACAGACCTGAAGCACAGCATCCACCCACCTACACCATTGAACGAAAAAGGTCTTCCATTTTCACAAAACATCTGTGAAGCCATTTTTTGTTGATTGTTGGGCTTCTGTCTGCCTTTGATCTGAATTGGTCTGTTCTTGGTTGAAGCTGCTTTAGCTGACTTTCCTCTAACACTGACATGGAAAAAGGTGTATGGCTGTGATTCCCTATGGGGAGTGTGGTTCCCAGGCTACCATGAGACCTCAGGGATTAACTGCAAAGATGTGCCTAGGACAGCATCATTGAATGTGAGCATGAAGGCAAAGCAAGTCTCCTGTGGCTTCCTCATACTTAAACAGACTCCAAGATAGAATATAGATAAGATACAAACAGTGGGGATAAGCAGAGACTCAGACCCTGAGGTTTTAAGATCCACATTCAACAGGCTGCTTAGATATGTAGTGTGATATGTAGGTGCCTAAATATGGGAGAAAACTTCAGGAAAACCTGTATAAGATGGCTAGATACCTGAAATGTGCTAGATATTGGACAGTACAGCCCAAATCTTCTCTGAACACTGAAAGATACTACCAAGTTAGGTAGCTACCTTCCCTGAGAAGTATGTTACCAAGTTTTTCATTCTTAATGGAAGTGACTGCATAAACCAAAAATGAACAAAGAAACAAACGTTTGCCTAATACTGGCTGTGAAAACAGCTATTCATGGGTCTAAGTTTCTGGAAAAGTCTAATTAAATTCTTAAATCTTACTTGAACTATACCACATACAATAAAAACAGTGGTAATAGACCATTTCACCTAGTCCTTACAGCAGCCATCTATCTCAGATTAACAGGAGATGAGCCCACAGCTCTGATGTCTCACATGAGTATTCAGGACAGCAGGCTACAGAGAACTTACCTCCTGCAAAGTTCGAATGACTGCATAGACAGGAAGGCAAGAAGCTGTAGCCCACTGGCTGAGTATGCAGAGAAGTGAAGTTTCTTATGTATATGTATTTTCCTGAAGAAAGTCAACCTACAACTTAGAAATGACCCAAGGAGGAGTAAGAGAACACCCCAACTTTACCCTTCTCCAATAATGTGTTGCTTGTACTCCAGGTCACAAAACAACAGGCTTTGATTCACAGCCTCCCACAGATACCTGAGTTCATATAGGGGTTGCCACTGCAGCCACAGCTGGTATTTCTCTTCTGTTTTCCACATCCCAGTGCTCATCATCTTGACCATTCTGAATCCTGGTCTTGGAGGCAAGCCTCTCTCCCCTCCTATGCTTAGGAAATAACCAACTCCACAATGTGAGCTGTCTTTACTGGAGGTGGATATTTGTACTGTCAGTCCCTTCTGAGTTGAATATCACATGCCTTGAATCTTTTTGAGGTCTACACAATGGAATGACAGCATGCAACGTGTTGGGTCTACCTCACAGAATGTAGCACTTACCCAAGGACTATAGCTTAGTTTGTCATTGACCTCTATACTCTGTTAATGTTACTGAATTATGAGTTTGGGGGATTTATTTTTAAACTGCCACCTGTCCTTTGGGGACTTGACTTAATTCAGCCTTTTAATTCCCCTCTGGCCACTGAACACATAAAATGCAGCAGTATCTTTCACTCTTTCTTGACCAATGTTTTTCTCCATCTGTATGAACTTTCCAGACTCTTTTCCAGCTATTGTATATATGTTTTAATTAGCAGTAAATAATATTCTTTTGACTTTTGACAAAAAACCAGAAGTCTTCACTAACACTTTGTAAAATTTACTGTATGGCTCCATTTATCATAAGAGCCTGCTTTAAGGACTGCTTATATTTTTAAGTATTTTAATATATCAATTTATGTATTTTCTAATATCTTTATAGAGGTAACACAAAAATTAGAAATAAAACCACCATTTTCATGATACACAACTGACAGATAATAAGTTACTCGAAATGTGTATTTAAAAAGTGGTTATAGTGACGAAAACAAGAATGTTAAGGAAGTTCTCTTCCTTAACAATGAACAAAACCTAATGGTAATATTTAATAAAACTAGCATGTCTAAGCAACTCTGAATCTGATCTACAAAACAGAACTTTGGACTCTAGCCCTTGAAGATGCATTCAAGCTCATTAACTAAGCACATAATTTTAGGTATTGGTAAACACCCCTCTGAAATTAAAGCATGTGCGTTCCTTTACTAGGAACCAATTTCTGAAACAAGACCCAAGAAGATAACAAATTGCTACTATGACTGCTCACAGTCTGACAAGTAGATGTTTATTTCAGTTTATTTCAGAGTATTTCACAAGTGGTTTGCAAATGGGTCTCTCTTTGACTGCAGTCATCCATCAAAACGGTGACCAGGATCTCTTACTAGGTATTTCTTATGGTTTGCATGGTTTCCTTTTGGTGTTTAAGCTGTTATGGATTCTCAGGTAAATATTTGTCTTTTGAGTTTTATAATCATTGGCTTATTAACATAGTCATGAGATTAGATGTTCAGAGGCATTTCTAAATATCTTTGATGGTCTGCCAAAAGCTTTTCACAGACTTAAAAACCCTACTTTTATTTTTGAAGTGTATTTTATGTGTACTGGGAATGCTAAAAATTCCTTTCCTGAACTGCTGAGACCCTGAACTGGACACTATAATAAAATTTTCTTGGATTTAATTGCAATCTCTCTGCCTTGTTATGCTTTAGCTGGAATATCAATTTTCCAGTGAAGAAACAGATGCATAATTTCACAAAATGTCTCACACTTTAAGCTACGACTCATTTCAAACTATTTTCATCATTTTGTAATGTCATAAACAACGTGAATGCTAATGACTTGTATTTTATTCATTCCAAATGAAAAATAATGCTTTAGGTGTCCATTTTAGTCATGAAAATCTATGACAGAGACATTGTCTTTTACTTTGGTCTGACATTGTGTATTGTACTAGTTTGATAAAATCCATAACAACAAGATTTCAACATTAGAAAATTATAGAATAGAGAGAAACAAGCATATTGAACAGGTCCCAAAACATTTAAATAAATCATTTAATCATGACCTGAAATATCATTGCAGTCAAATATTATACCTCTTTTTTTCAGAAATCCCATTAAAGCCTGAATCTGGATCTCCAGAGATGGAAAAGTAATGCATATATTACACTACTCAGATTTTTATTTCGTCCTCAGTGAAGTAATACCAAATGCTTTTCAGGAACACATTAAGCAACATGGCAAAAGCAAATACAAAAATACAACAAATATGTTAAGTGTAAAATGATTGCTATGGTTAAGCTATTCCTGAGGAAAAGATAATTATTCATAACATTTTTCTGATCTATAAAAAACTAGTGACAATTTTAAAAATTGGTGAGGAGGATGATATAAAGTCATAGACTTTTATGCATTTGGGATTTTTCCCTCTCCTTACATCAGCTCTTACCTGAAGCAGAACTTTTCCACATCTGATACTTTCTACGTATGATTCTGCTCGATGTGGAGAGCTGAGATAACACAGGGACAATACTCACAAGGAGAAGCTCTTGGATTTGAAGGGCACAATAGGACACTTTGTGGTGGCTATTCTGTATCTCATGAGATCTTTCCATTAAATCCTTTCACAAATCCTTTCATAGACACTGCCAGCTCACAAGCAACTTTGTCTCCTGAACACTTGAGGCTGTTGGATGCAGTTGCTTCCTGTCAACTATACGTATTTTCTTGGAATTTCCATTCCCGCGTGCTTCATCACCTGTTGACATGCCTGCTGGTTAATGTGATTTCTGATTTTATCCACATCAATTAGTTTTGTTATGTTCGTGTCTAAAAACATTTTTTTTGTGTGTGTGTTGACTTCTACAGTATCTTACATATCTGCTTTTTAAAATGCTCTCCATTTTTCCTATCAACATTTTTTCCCCAGGAGAAGAATAGGCTGTGGTGTGCCCATGTGGGAGCTATAAACGCAATGTTCTACAAATTCTCCCTGTGAGATGTAACTGGTTTAGAGCATTTTGTTTGGACAGCTTTTTGCTTCTTGTTTTGGTAGGTGTAGCTGATGACTGTGGTAGTGATGAAGCTAGAAGTATGAAAATTAATTGAAGTAGGAAGAGTGAATTTTCTGTGTAAAATTTGCCTCTGGTGTAGTTAAGAATACTGTAGATGGTCTCTTCTAGACATAGATAAATGCTTCGTGTGGAAAAACATAGGGTGACAAATTTTGAATGTTATCATGCCTTGTGTGCTCTTGCACAGATTCGGGAAGCCTATTGCAAATGCAAGCTCTAGCTTCGTTATTATTTTCTATCAGAGAGCATTAGTTGATGAACCCACAAATAGTCTCAAAGATGAAAAAAAAGAAAAATACAGGAGTTGAAAGATTAATACAAGTATGTAACTACTAGCTGACAACCAAAACCTAAATATGACACACTGCAAGTATTTTCCCCAAGTTTTAACATCTTTCCTTACAGCATTATTGATTTTTACAAATTGTACAACTTCACTTTGATTTTCAAATTTGCTCCTACTTCATGTATTTGTTTAGTTCAACTCTTATTCTCAGGATGTACTAGAAAAAAGTAGCCAATGGTCTTGAAAATATTTTTCACTGCTGCTTTTATTTCTTCTCTTTGAGAATATGATTTCTTCTCTGATTTATCCACTAAGGATCTAAACTATGCAATTAGCCTCAAGTTAATAATTTATCGTAGTCAACATGCTGTCATTTGCTCTACAACAAAAAATAAATCAGGCCCTCTTCTAAGTATAAGCATCTTCCTCAAACTCATGAAAAAGGACCACTTTTAGTGACAGTCCTTTTTATGTAGAGTAAATCTAATTTCTTTGTAGAGTAGAAACAAGAGGGCAGCTTGTGTCTTGGCTGGATTTCATTTCCTAAAGCCGATTTTTTGTGCTGTTGTATGGACTACTAAGACTGCTCAGCAGAGGAAATGGGAGAAAATTCACCCAGACAAAACCTGTGCTCTAAATTACGTTTTACATTATTAATATTGCACTGACACATATGCAAATAAAACTGTAGAAACAAATTGTCACTTCCTACTTTGTTTCTGCTTCTTGCTTCACTAGGGGCATGTCACACCTTTGATACATGGAGGAAGATTAATTTATTCAAATTAGATGTCTCCTCTGTAAATCGCTGCATCAAGTTGGTCACACTTGACTCCTGTTGCAATCCCACAGAGATGGAGTCATTGCCAGGGCAATTCAACTTAGCCTTAGGCAGATGTCTACGATAGATCAGATGAATCATTCTCTAAAAGAGCTTTTTTGTCCCTTTTGACAAAATAGACTGCTGAGAATACAGGTTCAGATGTAGATATTTACAGTGCAAAGTTAGGCAGATTGAATCTGAGTTCAGAAACCTCCCCAGGATGCTGCTGATGTCCAAAAGAGGAACGAGTCTGAAATCTGTCTACATCTTCTTAATTCACTCATCAAAGTAAAGATCTCTGGGTTCCCACACTATATTTCAGAGGGGTTTCCATTGTCAGTGTCAGAAAAATACTTAATCTCGAGACCTCACTGGTAGAAACCTCTGTTATTTGTATTTTAGATGAAATCTTGTTTGATCAAGATCACTTTCTCACTATATTTGTCAGTATCCATCTCTTGGCCAAAGCATGTGTGTTCTGCTGTGTCACAAATATGGACAAAGAAACATGTATTGGTTTACTTGATTAAGCCCAGGATCCCAAATCCAGTATTTTAGGATGTATTCAGTACTTCATACAGCATTGATATAACTTGTAAAACCCACAGATAACATACTGTGTTCTTGCTCCTCATAGTTTTACTTAGAAGGCTTCCATGGCACAAAATGATGCAATACTATTCTTGTACACATTTTTAATTTGATTTAGATATGTTGAAAAACCAGGCAGCCATACCGGAAAATTGTTGGTTTTCTATGTACTCATTAGTTTAGATCTTTATGGCATTTTTTGTTTTGTTTTAATATATATAAATGAATCCAGGTAAAGATAGAGAGCTTTGCTGAATATTCTGGGTTTATGATGGAATTCTAATCTACACTTCACAAATAAAATCTCATCATGCAATCATTCCTGGTTTGGGTAGCTGCAAAATTATTGTGTCAGTGGAGATATTTGCTCATAAATTACTGGAGTAGAAAATATTTCTGCTTTTTGTTTGTACATGATAAAAAGAAAATTATTTTTGTATCCAAAGTCTGTGTATATATATTATTCCTCTTTCTGTCAGGCTGGTAATCCCCTAGACACCGAGTCAGCAAGAAAAACATTTCGGTGATGTTCATTACTTTTCAGGAAGTTCTCTGAACTAAATTGATAATAACAACATGTTATAAGTGGAATAAATTTTCCATAAAGTTATTCACCTTTTATTCTGAGATTCAGAATGGAAACTGTTGGGTGGTTTGTTTTTTTTTTTTCTCCTTATTATCAGATTTCACATTATCATGAGATTGTAGAAGGCTTGTAATTATAAACGCTCTTCTACAAAGCAAATAAAATATAATATTTCGCAAGTGTGTCCTGTCTTATAATTATGAGGTTTTTATGAGTTCATTTCTGGATCTCGGAAAATGTCTCTGTGTGTTGATAGGCTTCCCACCTAATGTGTCTACCTGCCATTACTGACTTTCTGCTGCCACATCTAAGAGAAACACCATTTTATGGTGGCAAGTAATACTTCTTGTTAAATCAACTGATGTAGCTGGAAAAAAAGCAGACAACTTTTGGGCAAGCAAACTGTTCTTCAATGCTCCATGTTCCTCAAAACCTTTCTGGTGGTTGTAGTTGTGGTTGTTGTTGTTGTTTTCCCTAATCTTTATTTTTACAGACTTTGCCTTCCTCGTGTCTTTTGAATGTCAGTGCTGTGACAACATGTGTTCTGCACACATGGGGAATATCTGTGTGAGCTGGGGGCACAGGGTGTGAAGAGCTAGTCAGGCTCTGTGGAAGAATTTGTATGCTAAGAAACTGTCCCTGGAGGGGAGATGTTCCTGCTGGTGAAATCACTGGGAGCTGGCTGGACCATGGTCCCCTAATCAGGCAGTTGTAACCCTGCTTTCCATTCCCCACTACTTCAGCTCTCTCCCTCCTTCCCTCCTTTTAATACAATAACTGTGTTGCTATCTGTATGTGACTGTCTTAAAGGGATGAGTGTATGTGTGTGTGCCATATTTCCAGCTGGGCCTACACGTCTTTTCTGGAAAGAGCTAAATGCACTCAGCATCCTTTGAAGCTGAAATGCCCAGTGACTTAGCTGGAAGCCTTACTCTACTGTAGACTATGTGAGAAATGAATTTATGTCTCAGAGAGTTTCTACCTCTTTTTTTTAATTTTTGTTTTTATTAGTTCTCCAACTATTCTTACAACTGTAGCAAATAAAAAAAAAAAATAAAAAAATACACAGGAGACTTTGGTCAGTAGACCATTGAAGATAAGTTTACAAAGTGTGTATTAAATTCCTGTTAATTTTACTGAAGTCTGATAGCAAAATGTTTTTTCTGAACTAAGACTCTTCTTAGGATGAAAGGTCTCAATGACAGACGAAATAAAGTTGTAAATAGAAAAGCAGCAAAGAGGCAGCTGGTCTTCAGATTAAAGGTACCCCAGGTGAGCTCACCACTGGGTACCGGAGGGAGGGGCAGAACACACACTAGTGTCAGCTCTGTAACCTCATGGATCTCTAATCACACAGAACTTTAATTACCACAGAGACCTTCTGTCTCCCTTTATGCCATTTTTTTTCTCAGTATTGTTTTTACTGATTTAAGTTATGGAGAGTGGAGACGTGGCTCTGAGCCCAAAACCAACATGAAAACATATGATCAATAGGAAGCTGCCCATGATGCCTCTGGCTTAATTAGCAGCAGTGTTAGCTGTTTGCATAGCTGGTTCTTGGAGGGCTTTTGCTCATTCTGATTTCTGTATTCAACAAAAACAGTGCCTTCCTCTCCCGGCAGAAAAAAAAAAAAAAAAAAAAAAAAAAAAAAAGAGAGAGAAAGAAATAAAGGAAATAAAGAATAGGGAAGAGGAAAGTGAAGAGAAAGGGAAGGGAAGGGAAGGGAAGGGAAGGGAAGGGAAGGGAAGGGAAGGGAAGGGAAGGGAAGGGAAGGGAAGGGAAGGGAAGGGAAGGGAAGGGAAGGGAAGGGAGAAAGGAGGAAGGAAGGAAGGAAGGAAGGAAGGAAGGAAGGAAGGAATGTTTTGTTGTTAAACTGCATTGTGTGAATTATTTATTTTTGATGTACATATTATACTTGCAGAACATTAAATAAAGACAGTTTCACATAGTGCTTCTCTGGAAATTACCTGTGGTGAAAATTTTCTGCTTGCATTCCAACCTTTGCACAGAGTAAAAGCTGTAGTTTATGCATCTGGCTAAATTTAGATCAAGGAATTTTTCCCAAATGCGCTCTTGAATTCGTAACAAGGTGATGATATTTATTGGAGGACTTTTTGTAATTTCCTACTTCTATGTTAGAAGAATGTTCATTTTGTGTCTCTCAGCTCTGTGATCTTACTTCCCCATAAAAAAATTCAAGGGGAGTAAAACTCCTAACTTTTGCTCCATACTGTCAGCACACTTTTAAATATGTCAATGTACAATTTCTCATGTCTAGACATTACTTAGTTGTGTCAGGTTTAATTCTTTATAAAGTGTTTGTGAGGCCTGCCAGACTGATTGTCTTGGAAGACAGACTTTTCCTCTTAGCTCCAGAGTACTAAATATTGGAAAAAAGAGCCTTATTTTCTGCACATTTTTCAAGGCTGATCTTGGTAAGAACAATCTAGGGTAGAAGGAAAGGACTCCCTCTTCATACGTCTTAGCTTGGGCACACCTCTGTGGGATTGTGTCGTCTTCTGCTCCAGTTATACCCAGTTACTATCTGAGTGAGCAAACATTACACTTGAAGAATTTTCCATATCCATATGTAGGTGTGACATCAATTGCTAGGTCTCAATGACACAAAAACTACATTATAATAACTGTCCCTACTGTCGATTCCTACTGTCTGATGATTTGGGGATGCATAGCAACACACAGCATGAGATAGTTAACAAAATGCAAAGTTTTTCTATGTAGACAGGACCAAACAGAGACTGTGGCCTCAAAACAAATTGTTGTGCAGCTTGGTGCAGTCCCCTGGGCCATCCAGACATAGCAAATGGAAACCTCGTGCCTGTTCACTTCTCCAGCTCATCTCTTCTTGGTTGTCACATGGTTTCTTTTAAGTGTCATAGGCACCTGGCATCTCTGATTAATCTTTGCCAGAAAATGGGAAAACCTGGGCACAGACTTCATTGCTTAATGGGTCTGAGAAAACTAACTTCTCAGAGCCTGGCTGCAGCAAAGGAGAGGCATTGTTTCACAACCCTTTAAATCTAAGTGTAGACTGTTTTTTTGGGTTTTTTTGGTTTTGTTTTTTTTTTTTTTTTAAATCTTAGTTAGATTCTTAGTTACCTGTTGGAATGAAAAAAACCAAAATAAAACATGTTTTTGCATGTCTACAAACAGCATAAGAAGACAGAGACCATTTCTTTACTGATAAACATTTTGTGCTTCATATTTTCAAACTATGTTTATACCCATTCCTCTGCTATTTGCAAGGTTTCCTATGTCTCCCCTGTTTCTCATCTAATGGAATCAAAGACTCATGCCAGATTTCTGACTCACTGAAAAGCCTTTCACACATGCTGCCATGTAGTTAAGAACCTGCATTGTGTAACTTTGAGTGAGTGCATTGTGTTAAGAATGCTCTGTTTATTGATGGTCTTGTACAAGTTTGGATCTAATCATCTTGTTGACACTATAAATTTGTGAAGAAATTTCAGGTTTACTATAGCTGATTACTTTGCCATGCCAACAGTACAGGCTTCCTTTCTTTCTCTCAGTTCCCTAAAATTTGAGTATCTCTGTCCAACAAAACTAGGGGAGCTGAACTGTGTATATTATTTAAAATGTAAATTAACACTGTTGCTGATTTCACGGTATGATCAAGACATAATTTAGTCATACTAGCATTTTTACAGTGCTTATCTAATTGGCTGTGCTTTCACTCTGGATTCAGGGCTACAAATCTCCAGAATAGCTCTCTAGGAATTTGCCTAGCAGCCAGAGCAAAGGAAAGAGATTTAACTCTGAAGTTTCCCTGAGTCTTTTGTCACTAACTGTTTGAGTTTGGATGAATTTTATAGTCCTCAGTCTTAATAAATGTCTAACTATCTTTGTAACGACTTATTTTAGTTCCCACCATAAAGCATGTTTCACTTTACTCAAGGAAATATTAATGCTCACTAGATCACTGAGTATTGTTTGCACTTCTTTCCTATGGTGTCCCTGGTTTAATTCTACTATTCAGAAAAAGGCATTTCATTTAGTTTTCGCAGCTCATGGTTGTATAAGCTTCAAATAATAACAAATATTAATTCAAACCACCTTTATTTTCTACATATATATTAAGAAAAAAACTTGAATGACTGTTTTAAAACTTTCTAACCTTATATGCAATGCACCACAGTTCAAACATGTCATTTTCTCACTTTCTTAAAACTATAAGCAACAACAGGTGGGTCAAACAAAATGAAGCAAATAACTCTTCTCTGAAGGGTACACTCATCTTCCCATGTACTTCACCCTTGAGATGACAAAGAAAGATACTACTCTGATTCCATCTTGAATGGTTTAATGCCCAGAGGCAATTTATCACTTTATTTTTTGCTCATAGACAAATGAGGGAATAATAAAAAAAATAAGGTGATTGATTTTAAATCTGTTAAAGGAAAGACTGAAACTGACACTAATTTCAAAAAATTTTGCGTATCTTGTAGGTAAAATAGCAATCCCCATTTTTTTTTCAGTGAGAGCTCAGGTACAATGAAGATTTTGCTGACCTTCTCCTTAAGGTATGAGTTTAACTAGTGGGAACTGTGCTTCTTAAAGAAGTTGTTTAGAAAGTTATAACTTCTGTCTGGTCACAGAAATGAAGGTAAACCTGATGAAGGAAAAAATAAGATTTTCAATTTTTTTATTAAACATAAGATT
The DNA here is from genome assembly GCF_963082525.1 of Nesoenas mayeri. Lineage (NCBI taxonomy): Eukaryota > Metazoa > Chordata > Aves > Columbiformes > Columbidae > Nesoenas > Nesoenas mayeri. Next base: position 203,489,431 of record NC_137541.1, read on the forward strand.
TTTAGAGAAAAAAAAGAGATAATTCTAACTCAGATTGCATAAATGAACAACTGAAACCTGATGGTTCTGACAAATAAGATGCTGATGTGATTCCTCCAGTGGCAACTAGCTTGGCTTCGTATCTCACAGAATCACAGAATGGTTGGGGTTGGAAGGGACCTCTGGAGATCACCTTATCCAACGCACCTGCTAAAGAAGGTTCACCAGAGCAGATCACACAGGAATGTGTCCAGGTGGGTTTTGAATGTCTCCAGAGGAGGAGACTCCACAACCCCATTTCACGTAAGAAATCTAACCAATAAGCCAATGCCCTCAAAAGAGAATAGAAGTGCAAGCAATGTTTTAGGTAGCATTTTGCCTAAACATTGCCATCTTCGAAAGTGACAATATCCAGAGAAAAAGTCTCAAGGATTCATAAAAATCTTTGTAGTGTTTTGCCACCAAGTCATTTTTAATGGAAAGAACTTATTCAGGTAGTATTATAAGCTTCCACATGAAAAGCTTTGCTGTCGTAATCACGCTTTTATTCTCCACAGCTGTCTCTTTACATGATACTGACTGAATACCGTATGGTTGCATCTCTTCCTGAAATAATAATAGTTGCTTGCATCAAAATCAAGGTATCTCACAAAATTTTAATTTAGTCTTACCAACTGTTGTTTCTTTCAAGATAATAGTGTTCATAAATGTATTGTTTTGAAAATATACATCTGTTTTTTTCCCTCGCAACAGAGCTATGCTCACATTATTTGCATGGTAAACATAATATAAAAAATTCAAAACACTGTCACTTCATAACTTGAATTCCTGTATCATAAGTATGCTCTAAGGACACAGCACAAGAACAAAGTTATTTTCCAGGATCTTCATTAGTGACATATATTTAAACAGTTAGTTTTGGGTTTGTTTTTTTGTTTGTTTGTTTTTTGAAGATGAGCTATCAAGCTTCCTATTCACACTTCTGTATGAATTAGTTTCACAGAAGTGTGCTGGAGTGTGTCCCACTTCACCATGCATCTGTATTTTACTATTTCATTGAATCCCTCCAACTGATGTCATGCAAACTGCTAAAAGGCTTTGTGATACAATGACCATGCATTTCTAAGACTTGTCTGATTGCACTTTTTTAGGATAGGATTGAGTGATCATCAGATAAAATTTTACGTGAGTGGAAGGCAAGATTCATTTCTCCTAAGTCAATGACCAAAGGGGAATAAATCGACTCCTGAAGGTAGTTAACTGCTTTTTGTTGTGTTACCACTTCCCCAGGCCACTGCAGCACTTTGCATTGGTAGGATTTAATCCTGAATCATGCATCTGGCTTTTTGCCTGACCTGTGCAGATAGCTGTAGAAGGCCAGAAAAAAGGATTTGTTAATGTTAATGTTTCCATACCCTCTCTTAGCGAAGGCTATTGCACACAATGACACATCTTTCACCCAGCATCTTTGTTATTTCAGACTGGGCATCAAAAAAGGCAAGTCTGTTGCTGCTTGCTATAGTCTATCACTGGATGAGTGGACATTGTCACATTGCTAAATAAATATGGCACTTTGACACTATCAGTGGCAAAATGGAGATATCTCAAGGCCAGTAGGAGTTTCAGAAAATCACAGAGCTAATTAAAATAGAAAGGCCATTTATTACAAGGACAGTTAGCCAGGGTGCCCAGAGAATGTTTAAAAGGTTCTAGGGAAAAAAATCCCTCTGTTCTTTCCCTACCTTTTCTGCCTCTCTGATTTCACTACCTATTAACTCCAAGGTCGAGATGAGCTGGAGGAGGCCAGAGTTGAGTATAACAGAGTGAGCGTTTCAGCCTGAGACCATGTCTTACTAGCTACTTATGTGGGTCTGAGATTCAGCAAGAAATAAGAGCTGTCTAGCATTCAGAGAGTTTTAGGATTTTGACAGCTGCCTTAGGTGGATTAATGACAACTGGACTTCAGTAAGGGCAAGTTGTTTAATTTGGGCAGAGTCAAGAGGGTTCTGCAGATTAGCAAAATAGGCAGTTTAAACAGCTATGGACTTTCATTAGCCTAAATCTGGATGAACAGCAGATTCTGATGTTGACTGAGGGCTGAGGACAGGCAGGATGAATCACAGATTGATACTTAATCATTTAAAACCTCCAGATGGCTAATTTATGGTAGGTGAATTCAGGCTTTAGAGTTTAATCACATCACCTTATTTCAGGTATAAAAATTAGGTGCCAAAATTAGAAAGCTGGTCTTTCTATATTCCTTCTGTAGCCAACAGGGAGACAGGGGTGTTATAGAAGATGAATCAAAATTAAGTTTATACTATGAACTCTAGTGAAGCATGCTGCTCTCTGCTGACTTGAGATGACATGTTGGTAATTACTCCTCTGTCTAAGTTGATTTGATGCCTATAGACTGTATGAAATCACTCTTTCCTCAAACTGCAAACTTCCATATGTATGAATAAAGCCTCAGGATCAAGATACTAGAAGGCCATAAAAGAGTCAGTTTCTTCTGAGTTCGGACTGAACATGCATATTTGCAATGTGTAATCCAGCAGAAATCCCTATTTTTTAATTTTGGGATACAGTAGACACAGGGAAACTTTTGCTTGGTAAGCACCGGCAAGATTTCCAGAACAGGAAATAGTTAAAAAAAGATCAAGCAAAAAGCATCAGTTCATGGGTACAATGCAAATGCTTTTCTGTCAGGTGCACAGGCTAAGGCTGCCTACAGGCAGTTTTAATTGACATGCATAGCATTCATGAAATAGATAAACCATGCAAATACTGACTTGCCAGTATGAAAAAGGGTAATATTAACGTAAGGATGACCTTCATCCATTTTTTTATGATTTATATTGGAGGAAATGCTGATTAAAAAAATCTTATGTGCCCATGTACCTATTCAACATCCTGCATGTATTTTACTGAGGGAAATTTATGGTTTTTATAGCCCATGAAAGGAAAATAAAAATCCTTGGGTTTAGAGTATGAGAATATCAAGGGAGTATAGGATTGTGTTACATAAAGCGCAAATCTTTCAATAAGACTTTCACCTACACTGCCAAAAATACAAATGGTAATAACGATTTGATTCACACCTTTCATTTGAGCTTTTGGGGACTGAAACTGATTTCCTTCATCCTATCCTGAAGAAGTTTAATGTGTGACCTTTCTCCTCTAAGTGTCTCCAGCAGCATAAAGACCTGAAGCAGATGCTAATGCAACATTTAGATTTTCTCTGAAATCAACATCAGGATGTTCACGTTGGACTAGTGCCTATCCCCTGTCAGAGACTGAACTAGGTATTATATACTGCCAGTGTGGTAGGCATATCTGATAAATAGTATGTACAACTGTCAGTGGCATTAGAAGAATGAAGAGGTAGGACTTCACCCTGTGACCTCTGAGCACATGTTAAGCTGAAGTAGGGTTTTCATCATTAGTTTATTGACGTGTTTTTTTTATTTATTTGTTTACTCTGGGTTCAATTTCTTCTTGCAAACATGCCAAAATGTTTAAGGTATAATTCAGATTCAGATCAGTTATTGGAAGGGTGAATGAGGTTTGACTACTTCCTTGGTGAATTAAGTGTTTAATTGAAGGCATACAAAGACATAGTGTGAATCTGATATGAAATTTCCACTTCACATTATGACCACAGGCTTGAGGTGATGATGCAGTACTTGTGAAGTTGTTTTGAAGACTTCACACAGTAAATGTATCAAAGTTGTGAGGATACATTATTTTCTGATTATGTCAGTATTTTATTTGGATAATCATGGTCTTTCTACATAGTTTATAATAACAAAAACAAAAGCAACAGCAATCCTGATAGCTAATGCGACTAACGGCTTATATTTCCAGTTTTGTCCTTAGCTGTAGCCACATTGCCAAGATGGATACTATAATCATTCATTTGGCTTTCACCTTAAAGCAAAGGCACACATCTCAAAAACTCAGTTTGTGTCCAGACCATACTAAAGAGCTTCAGCAGTGAATGTTGGTTTACTGACATATAATGCTAAGTGATGTCATTAGGAAAACAGGTACGTTTTAAGAAGAGTAATAACAAACTCAAAATAGGTAAGTATCTTGGGATAAAAGTAATTCACTATACATTGGCCACACCACTTTGATGACATTTCTTACTGAAAAGTATCTATAACTAAATTATTCATTTGGGATGCATGGCTACTTCTTAGGCACTGATCTTCAAACTTTCACCTTCAAGCTACCATAATGTCACACAACTGAAGTCACAATCCATTTCTTCAGCCTTTTAAGGTGCAGTCATTAGCATTCTCACAGTACAAATAAATGTATTTTTCTATTTATAAAGCTGCAGCAATGGAAGGTGACAGGTTGTGCTGGTTAAATGGAACCCTGCAGTGCTGTTTCCCGATAACAAAGAAGATTATGTACGGTACCTGCATAACCCTGGGATTATGAAAGGCTAGGATAAGAAAAGACAAAGAAAACCTTGGGGAAAAGAGGACAATCTATATTTTGTCAGTTTGTGACAAGAGTAACAGACTCTGCTGGGAAAGAGCAGAATAGGACCTCAGGCCAACTTACTCTTTCTAGCTAATTTTATGTAGCATGTCACAGTCTGATAACCTTGGTATGAGAACAAGCCCAGAGGTGAAGCTTTTCCTTCAGATTCATTGAAGTCTTTCTGCTAATTAAGCTATATGTAAACAACTCCACTGCATCATACCTCAGGTTTCCTTCGTCACCATTTTGCCTTCCTCTGATGACATGAAACACTACTGATAGCCCTTGTATCCTGACTGCCCTGTCTTGCATGCTGTGTCAGATCTTAGTTCTCCTTGTTCTCTTTGAGCCTCTCACTAGATTTCATCACTTTTTTTTCCCCTATGATATCACTGACTCCACCCTAACCCACCTGCATGAGTCATACATGTCCATCTCTCCAATACTGTCCTAGAGACTTGTCTAAACTACTACACTAATATCATCTTCTAAGTCTCCTGCTTCAACAGCTTCTAAAATTTCTTCCTCTCTCTCTCTGTCTCCTGCTGCATTAACTGCGAATTCTTCATTTTCTCCTTGAGGTCATACATAATCTGTTGCTGCAGATGTTTTTTGCTTCTCTTTCAGTAGTATCTTCTATAAACCAGAGCTACATTTTTTTCTTGGCCTTAGCTTTGAAAGGACTTCTGCCATGCAACAGTGTACGCATATTTATGTCTATACATGAGCTCAGTCCCTGTAATCATTAAGAAGACTTCAATTGCAATTTAATTTTCAAAGTTCAAAATAAAATTTTCATAAACAGTAATGAAAAAGACTCAAGAACATAATATTTGCATTATTTCCATACTACTGTGTAGCAAATAATGTATACCATGCCTCTTCACCTTCTATGTTAAAAATACAGAAAGATTTCTGCCTTCTGCTTGTTTTGTAAGTCCTTCAGTGTCAACAATCTCTTGCATTCTGAAACACGTTAACAAAAAAGAAGTATTTTATAACACCGAGAAGGAGTCCATGATTTCTTGTCCTGTGTCTAGAGGAGAGTGAATGGTATTCAGCCCTTCCAAAACTTTCTTATAGGGAATTTCCTCAACTATGGTTTGTAAGTTAGGAATACTCAGGTACCTTCTCACACCTATTTTTAGTGTTTTCAATTAAGCACCTGCCTTCCTAAGCAGCCTTTTTAGATGTGCCTTCTGAAATACCAAGGCTGGGATTTATCACATTTCATTTGTGTGTCTGAGGGATGATGAATCTGGGAGAGTGTTTGCTCCATGCTCACTATATAGTCAGCTGTGCAAGATGTGTACATGTTAGACAAAACATATTAGATGCATGCACTCAGAAAATAGCTCAAGATTTAGGAAGAAGGATTCACCTTCTGAAGGTACCACACTCTTGCCACTCTCTATAGTGATGTTTATAATGTCGTACCAATGTCTATAATGTCTATAATCTTACGGCTTGTTTAGGTACTTAAAGATTGTGCTATGAATCTAAGTCTTTTCTGTTTCTAAAGAGTCATATAAGCAGCATATATAGGTTGACTGGTTTGAATATTTATGTGCTCTTTGTTGGAGTTGATCCATCGTGATTATGGAAATTATAATCTATGAAAAGTCTCATTCAGGATGGTCGTCATACTTTCCTATTACAACTAGACAGAGAATGATTTGAGAATAGGACAAAAATAAGTGAAAGTGACAGTGTGATAGCAAAAAGTAAACCAATCTTTTTCAAGTACACGGGCAGGAACTCTGGAATAGGACACAGAGAGACAAGCTTTCCCAAAGAGTCAAGCCTTTTTAAATAGTTTATCTAGGCCTGGCAATATAAATCTAAGCAGAAACTTTCAGATCCTTTTAATAACATGAGTCAGATTATATAGGCATAATATCACACATTTATGGCAGATCTACTAAAAATGTGTCTTCTAACTCAACTTCTCTTATTAATTCCCTTCACTGAGTGGCACTTCTTAAAACTACTATGTCTTTTTTGGATCCATATGTAACCTTCTCTAAAAGAGAAAAGCTAAGCTACCAACAATTTTTGAATGTTTTTCCCAGCTGGAAATTGCTATTTTATTTTTTTTTTTCTTTCTGGTGAAAAGATATTACATTCTAATCTCCTGCTATACATTAGATATATGTCTATATTTTTAAGCAGAGAATATATTGCAATCAAAAGAGCTAAACTCCTTTTCTAGCTAAGAGATATATGCTGGAGAGAGCTTTCCAAAAATCAAATCAACTTTATGAAGTACTATAGAGATTATGTCCTTGTACTCTTCTAAGAGAAGAAATAAGAAATCAATTTTCTTCACAGTACTTATTTTTCAAAATAACAGTTCTGAAGCAAACTGGTAGTTTATGTGCAGAACCAAATAATTCTTTCCATGTCAAGCAGAGAAATTTTGTCAGAGTCACTTTGCTGTTAATATGCATGTCATGCTGTGAAATACAAGCTGGTGCAATGTATGACATAAGTAAATCAGTTCTAATTCATAAGGATTGATTTTTTCCCCCAAAAAAAGAAAAGTTCTGTCTTTGGAGTGGTTTTGAACTGTCAAGGGAAGACAGTATCCTCCAGTAAGGCGTTCCCTTGGGTAGTTTGAGAGTTCTCAGCAGAGGTCATCAATGATACCAACATTACTGCCCATGTCTCAGTAGACTCCTAATTCTTCCCATCAGGTTTGAGATATTCCCATCTGTGTCAAGTGCCACCTAAATGTACTGAGCCCCAAAGGTAAAATATATTTTGCTGTACAGACATGGCATTTCTCCTTCCCAGAGTTTAATTTCTGAAATTATTTCCTTGTGTATGAAAGTGTCACTAAAGCAACTACAGAACATAGAGTGGAAAGGCCTTATCGTGTCAACCACTCTACACACACAGGCAGTTGAATATGTATGGACACTCACATACACACACAGATGTACTCTTGCTAAATTATAATGTATGCAATGTTAACAAAAGAAAGCAATTGGAAACTTTTTTCTTTTTTTTTTTTTTATCATAAAGGTAGCAATTTCCTTGAGCACAGGGAAGAATGGTAAAGATCAAGTCACCCTAAGTGACATAGTTGAGTAGCACAGAGGCAAGGAGGTCAACACAGAATTATATCAATTCAGAGCCAACAAAAATTGCTATAATTCCTCAGCAAGTCGTGTAATTGGAATCATGTACATTGACAGTTTTAACATTTTTCTTCATGCTCTGGAGAAAGAAAAAATTGCCATGGTTCTTTATTTGTCCCAAGTGCCTGCTATTGCAGGTACTAAATTCCAGAAATGGTCACTGATGCACATGAAGTCACTAGCACAGGTGACACAGCCACTTTGTCCAGTGGTAGCTATAGTTAGGAGTCTTGACAAAGACACAGATTTACTGTGGATATTGCCTGTTACAACCTACATAAGTCATTGTATCTGACATGGGAACAATTGTGCAGCTGCTCAGTCCTATTCTTTTTTAGATGGAGACTAAGTCTACCCCTGCAACTGCAAATACAGGACTTGGGTACCCTAGCAAATTAATTCGTTCAGAATTTTTACATGGTTTGAAGGGAATGCCAAGGAGAGCTGCTTGGCTTTTAGCAGCTTTAAGGTCTGTCATAGACCCTATCAGAAGTTGAAAAGACTCCTCACGAGTGGGAGCTAGTATCAGCATTAATAAAAGAATATTAGTTGCTTGTCTTACCACCAACGGGTCTGACAACGAGTTCATAGTATACTTGAAGGATGAATGATTGTTCATAAAAAATGCAACAGCAGCAAAAAATATGTGTTTGACCAGAGAGAGCAAGAGTAAAGATCAAGAACAGAGAAGACCTGGAAAGCATATCCCCATGTCAGTCATAGAATCACACTTAGCTGAAACTCTCTCTTGTCGTAGTAAGGTACTTCATGAAATATTGTGTAAGAAGAACTAGAGATTGACCTCATTGTAGTCTACATTTTCCTCACTAGAGGAAGAGGAGGGGCAGGCACTGATCTCTTCTCTCTGACGACCAATGATAGAACCGAAGGGAATGTCAGGAAGATGTGCCAAGGGAGGTTTAGGTTGGACATCAGGAAAAGGTTCTTCCCCCAGAGGGTGCTGAAGCACTGGAACAGGCTCCCGAGAGATATGTCATGGTTCCAAGCCCAACAGTGTTCAAGAAGAGACTGGACAACACCCTCAGACTCCTGGTGTGAACTGTGGGGTTATCCTGTGCAGGGACAGGAGTTGGACTCGATGATCCTTATTGGTCCCTTGCAACTCAGGACATTCTAACATTGTATGATTCTATTATTTAAGATTTAAGCCAGATGAAGAAGTCTGGCTTAAAATTTATTTCGTGCTCCAAGTCTGAAGCATGTCTAATAAACTACATGACCATTTCATGTCTATGCCAGTGGTAACTGAGGAAATAGATAAAAGTCATAAACAAATTGATACCAGACCAAGTAGTATGACCACGGATCTTATGAAAGCTCTGGTAGTGGAGGAAAGACTTTTGTAGCAACTCTGGTCCTCCCTCTTCCCTTCTCCATCTGACAAGGAATATCTTCTGATTTGAGGGCCAATGTGTAGGGAGCACAAAACTAGCATATGCATGAAGTTACAAGGTGTGTTGACCACGGAAATTTCACCACCCCTTGTTGAGACAGAGTCATGCAAATCTGTTCTAATATGATAATGAATCATCTCCAGTGTGCTCAAATGCACGCAGCTACAGAAATAAGGAAGCCTTGCTGAAAAGCCTTCATGTTAGTTGCTCTAAAACTGTAGTTTACAAGTCAACAGAGACACAAAATCCTACTGCACCGAAATAGAGAATAATAGCTTATAACCCAGTGAATACAGGAAAGAAGATGTGTAATTAGATATAATTGGTCTTTCCATGTGTAGTTTCTAGGATCGTGTCATCAAAGCTTTAATCTTTTCTCTTTATTTTCCTACCACCACTCTTCTCTTTAATCTCATTTCCTTTATGGATTAAGTAGCATTTAAATAACATTTAAAGCCTACAGCTGTTATTATATTAAGATTGAATGAATATTTCTGCAGAAGTAGAACAAGACTCCTGTGCTTCTTTTGTAAGGAAAGTTCATCATTTCTCTCTGGTTGTCAAAATCTTGCAGCTTTGTCCTCACCTTTAGAGACCTACAGTAGTAGGTGTTATGTGACTGATGGCTGGCCAAAAACAGAGTACAACTGTGGCTCAAGACTGAGACCATTGGAGTTGTGTCAGAAATCCATACAGGGAAAAGCTTGTCTTGCTATAAATCTCAATAGACTCTGGAAACAAGTGTGTAAACACCTGTTTCAAGCACTGCTTGTGGAGCTATTTGTTTAAAAACGGGAAATCAATCTAGTTCTATGAGAAGACCATCATTATGCAAATTGTCTCAGGGAGCTTAAAATAAACAAGTTTCTTCTTTCAGGAGAAATGCACATGAGTGAACTGTCAAATATTACTTAGTAAGAGGATTATATGGGATTTGATTTTACTTAAGACCATTTTATAAAGAACGGTCTCTTCATTTTTAGCAAGCCCCTTGCTTTTATGGTACTGGTTTGGATTTGGTATTAGTCTTAATTGACATAGGTTTAATTATTTCACTTGAGTCCTTTATCATAACACTCCATATATCATATAATTTTATATAAACAGAAGGCTCCGTGCATACTATAATCCATCTACTGAAATGGAAGGCAGGGAAATAAAGACAGAAACCTGGTTTGTGGCCTTAGACCCATGAAATAAATAGGCTGAAATGAAAGATTAAGCAGCAGCAGACTTATATGATTGAGGCGCCTGATTTGTTTTCTATTTAATTCTTTTTCTATTGATTTTAAAAATATATCAATATGTTATCCACAAAACAGACACTTGAAAAATCAATCAGTTGCAAGAAGATGGGTGAATCTAGTACTAAAGAAAAAAAAAGAAAAATGAGTAAAATTGTGAACCACAGTAACAGAAAAATAAGGGAAATCAGGGGGGAAAACAGCTTAAATCATGTAATTAATCTCATGAGGTGAGCTGTGTGTTATAGGCATTACCAAAGATCCTCATTTTTGATCAAATGTTACATCAGACAGTTGCAGAATCTGATCTTGGAAAAAGTGTACATGTTTGAGTTTTCTCAGGGTGTTTTAGGACAAAACAACCACAATTTTTTAATACGTTACTTAGTTCCTGCATTTTGGATCAATTAAGTTTACATCTGTCTGATGGATGAGAGGTAGATGCAGAAGGAGATGCAATATAGTCTGGAATGCTCTCAAGAGGGAAGCTGAATGGGTCTGAGGTAAGAATTAATTTGCCTCTGGGAAAATGCTTCTTGGCTTCAGGGAGGGAGCATCCAGAAAAGACTCAACTGGTCATTACCTACTCCCTTCCATGTCAGTACAAGCACCTGTTATACATTCTGTGGGGATAGAGGGAGGAGCAAAGAAAAGAAGAAAACCATCTGCTCGTAAAATCTGTTTGCTGGCCCAAATAACACTGAGGTGTCTGCTCAGCTGACCACGGAAGTAGCTCATGTATATTTCCCGACAGCAGCTATTTACCTGAGAACCAACAACACAGTCATGTAAAAAAAGAAGTTGTAAGAAATTAATAAGAAGAAAGAATTCCAGATTAATTTTGTAGCATCGTGTTTTGCCTGTCTGCTTTTCGCTTGCCTGAACTTCAAAGAATTTCAAGCAGCATTAGCACAAATTCATCCCTGTTACTCAGCAATTTCATCCTTCATACACGTCTTTGAAAATACGCTCTTCAGTTCCAAAGGAATAGATGTTATGCAAATTAAAGCAGTGTAATTCCTCTGGAATTGCCAGATATGTTCAGTTTAAACCATTGGGAGCTCTATGGAGACTGAAGGGATAAAACTCTGAGCCCTTTGATCCCAGGAGCATTACTTCTCTGTGTCTGAGCTAAAGAAGACCATGTGCAATGCAAACCAGCCCCATGGCCCTGTCTACCAGGGTCCTTCTAGTAGAGAGCAGAGGCTGTGCAAGCTGTACCTTACAAGAACCTGCAGGCTGTGTGAGGTGTGGAAATGAGCTGTAAGGGCAGACTAGATGCATTGGAGGCTGAGAAAAAGGCAGAGGTAAGGCAAGATAATTTACTGTTACACCTCTTACCATGGCATATAAAGAGCCCAGCCTACATCTATGCAGTGTCCATGCAAGGGTTCAACTATCCCACTTCATTTGTCTCCAGCTAATTGTGCCCATGCTGACAGGAGGGGGATGTGTTGATTTCAGGTATGTCTCTCCACTTCTGGGACTCAGATGTTTAACTCCAGGCTTTAGCCAGACTGTGAGCTGGCCCGGTGCATGATAGATGATTGGGGAGTTAGTCATCAAGAATGAGATCCAGCCTTAAGCTGACACAACATCAAAAATATATTACAGCCTTCAGAAGAAATAAACACTTTTCTATGCAAGCAGGCTCTATATAACTCATACTAAAAAGAGTCCAATAATTTTCTCAGTTACTTGATGGATTTTGATAATGCTTGACTTCAGTATTGAGGCATGCCCCAGTGAACAGTTAGCCGTATACTGATTTGGTGTTTGGGAGCAATGCACATCTTTCTGGCACACTAGACACCAAAGAAATATTGACTTAGCCCTTCTATATCTCTGGAAGTCCCATGCCCTTTGGCTGTAAGAAAACTGATCTGCAAAGTAGGACTATCTGTGTGCATGGAATTTGGAGCTTCCCAACTAAATGACAAGTGAAGGGAGATGTAGAAAAGACAATCAAGCCACTGGCATTCCTGGTGTAATGCTTCGGTCATGATCAAGCTGTTGTTTACAGGCAAGGAGAAAATGTATCATAAGCCAAGAACTTATTGCTAGTATAATTGAAAACTTAACAGTCTAATCGAAGTATTTTTATTAGTTCAGATGTAACTACTAAAGAAAAAGAAAAAATACAGAAAAAAAATCAATAATATGATTATGATCATAATCATAATAAATTAAGACTGTTACACACTCTCTTTCCTGGTGTTATGCTCATCTTTCTGCTGTTTCTCTGAGTCCTAACCTCGGTGGCTCCATTCCAGGTGGGGTGTAAGTGTTATGGTTAGTTGTCAGCACCTGGATTCCTTTGCCAGGAGGAATATGATGTTCCTGTTTCATGTTTGTGTCTCTTCTTCACACTAGGATCCATTTTGGGTTATTTTTATGTCTGTTAACATACTTTTACATCTAATTATTCCTACATTATTCTGCAATTCCAAGTTACATCTGCATTTACTATATATAGTGTGGTTTATGTGCATTATATAGTATTACTCTGTCTGTTATCCCTAAAGCCTTTTTTACCCAACTCCAGGGCTACATTTCTTTAACTGACCATTTGTGAGTTGTTTATAACCATGGGGTCCACAGTGCCAGACTGTGCTCCATCTCTTACTATCCCATGCCTGCACTCCTCTATGCTGCATCCTGTGTGTTCACTTTTCAAGACCTCTGCTATCATAGCAGGCTCGTATTTCTCTAAACAACATCATTGTGTAAGAGTCATAAATATCTCATTCTACACAGGATAATTGCTTGTTACTGCTATCTATATAACACTATGGTCATATTTACGAAGATAACAAAAACAAAACAAATTAGCCTCAAACAGCTGCCAGTTAAACAAATTGCTGTCACAGCTAAACCAATTAAAACAAAGTGTAAGATGACCAAGTTCAGGCAGAGAACGCCTGGCAAACCTCACTCCTGAGGCCTTGCAAACTTAGTAAAAAGCGTGTAACCTGTTACTAGCAATAGCAACACTGTATTACAGGACTACACAGATACACACTGAACATGGTTTTCTCTGCGGAGATCTTAATAGAGGCTATCAAAACCAGAGTTTTGAATACACAGAGCCAAAGAACGCAACCCAAATCATCAAGGGTTCTTTTGAGAGAAACCTCTACACCCCCTTTCTACAGATCTCTCCCAGCTTACTGAAGGACTGGATTCTTGTAAGGAAATGTGTCAATGACTCCCATTTGGAACAACTAGGGCAAATTTTAATAGCAGTCTAATATGCACCAAATACCTGGGTTGGAAACCAAACAACAGCATCGTACAGAGATTACAAATCACAGTTTTCAATATGTGAAATTGTAGGACAGCAATATTTTCACGCATAAATGTTCAAGACAATATGTTACACATGGATACCAGCCCATGTGCCTTTGAATTCATGCTGGTAGCTGATGGTATGCATCATATGACTTAATGGTATATTTATCACAAGCAGTATTGTCTAATGAATGAATACTTAATGAGCCTCCATTAAGCTTAGAAGTGCCCTGTTTTAAGCCATTAGATCATTACTTTAATAAGATGTTTTCTACTGCAGAGGAGTTAAAGCAAACACAGCAGTTCTTTGAAGCCAGATGACTGCTTAAGGCACAATAAAAGACAGCAGAGTTATTAATTCAAAGAAATACAAAACCAAATCTAGGTAAGGAAACATACAGAGAAAAAGCAGCTTTGAATTTTTTTTTTTGTTTTGTTTTCTTGGTAGCATTTGCCAATTTGTAAACAAGCAATTTGTATTTGCAAGGTAAGACCTTTGACTTTCACTACTAGAGCTGATGCAGATCTGTAAGTCATTCATTGTTCCATTAATCTCTTTTCCATGGCTTTGTATTATATTAGAATTACCTAAAAATCATAGCATATGAGACTTTTAATGGAGAAAGTCCCTTTAGTTGTCTTATTTGGTTTGATCTTTTATTGCAGGACATTTAATTCCTTAGTTTGGGAAGAAAACGATTGAACACTTAAGGCATTAGAAGCTGGGAGCTTGAGAAACTATCATAAGAATTACATAAGAAAGATATTTAGATGTCTAAAGAGATGAATAATTGCCTGATGGGATCTTTAAAAGCACTTGAGTCATGAAAAGTTAAATGTGAAGCTGGAAGTCCACAGTGTATATGTTTCCCTAGGTGTATATCCGAATAGACCAATGAAAGATTTCCAATCAAAGAATTGGAAATAAAATTGTGACCATGGCTAATTTTATTGAACTTCTGATTTATCTACAGACTAATAATTACAGGTCTAATCCAGAGTTCATATAATTAGATGAAATACGTTCTACTGACTTAATAGACTTTATATCAGGTTTTTGTAATTATAGTAAGTCATTCTGAATGAGGAATTAATCTGAGAGAATGATAATGTATTTGTGGATAATATGCTAATAGAAGATGGGCACAAATTTTAAATTGTTTGCTATAAATTATTCATCCAATTATATTGTGTCTAGATAGATAGATAGGGGAATTATGCGTTAATAATTATGTATACTATATAACCATTGGCAATATGATGAAACAGATTTATCACAAAGAATCTGTCCATCAGTAGAAAAATTCACTGTGAAGTATTTCAAAGACTCCTGTTTGACTTCAAGTCACCAACTAATAAACAAAGAATGGCTAGAGGCTGGCACTGTTTGAAAATCAAGATCAGTGAGGGAAATGCTGTGTGGCAGAAGCAGTATTTTTAATACAGTCCCCTTCTCTTAGCTCCTCTTGCAGAGGCTATGTTAGTGTGATTATTCTTTTAGGAAACATAGAATGGGAAGAGATCAATAGAGAATATCTAGGCACAGGACCCAACCCTCAGGCGTTCTATTCCTATAATTTCCCATAGGGAAATTTTAAACCTAATGATGTCACAGATTAAATTCTTGTTGAAATTAATGAGCTCAAAATTTCATCCTTTCAGCAGACCCTGTATCTTTGGTGTGAGCTCCAGATATTTGTCGTTTCCCTCTGTCTGGCTTGACCTCAATTAAAAAAAAAAGGATCAGTTTTGTCTAACACATAAAATTAATTCCTACTAGATTTTAGAAAGCAGGCAATTAATTTTAAATTTAGGTAGTGACTGCTAGCCTTTTTTAATTTCATGCTTTTCTCTGTATGCAGTCCTGTGTGTATACAGGGCTGGGTGAAGATGACACTCCAGTGCACATGGCTCAGCACAGCTGCATGCGTGGCTCTGTGCATTCATGCACCACAGGTGTGCACAACTTCGTGTATTCTTGGCTCTGTTTGACTCCATGGCTCTGTATGTGCACGCTGGTGTGCATGTGTGCATGCATCTCTGTGTGCTATGGCTCCTTGTGTGTCAGACTGAAGTAGGAAGGAGGTATCTTCATATTTGTGGACACGTGCAAAATACAAACTTTATGTTTATGTCTTTCCAAGCTAAATGTGGTGTAGCTGTTTCATTGTGGCTTATCCCACTTTAGTGACCTAAAGTGTTATCTGTAAATGGACATGAGATAATTCAATTTTCATGCTGCATTAGTTCTTAGCAGAAATGCAAGGAAGTTTCAGTTATAGGATTTAATAGAGTGGTAAGGAGGCTATTAGAGCTCATTGTATGGACTGTTTTATTGTAGTGATTTCACATAATACCTTGAAAATAACCCCAAATCATCACCCGCGGCATTGTATAGCTTGTCACTGTCATTTTCAGTCTTCAATAATGTCACTTCTAAATGTGTGTAAGTGCATATTTGCAGAGATAAAATAATTAAAATGGAAATTTGGAAATTTAAATATACATATACAAAATGTGGGAGAGAAAAAAAAATAATTTTCCAATACAGTGTTATTCTGGCCTATTTTCCTGCCTGTGGCATTGTACATGCATGTGTGCTATGTGTGTATATTTGTGGTTATTCACAGACATGTCAGAAACAAGGCTGGTGAGCCAGGCATAAAAGGAAATAGGCACTGACATCTGTGCTGCTGTGCCAGCCATTCAACCCAGAAACATGTTTTACTATGAACAAATTTGTGGGCCCTGGTTTTGCAGAGAGGTATTAACTAAATTTCTTGGATGTAGAGTGACACTACCAGTAGATTCATTTCCAGTAGATTAATTCCCAATAGGTTCACCATGTGCCGAAAGAAACACAGCATCCAAACCTGTGCAGGATTAGTGGGTTAGTTCATAAACTTCTCAGTGTTAGAAGCAGGTAGATGTAACTTAGTGTAGCTTCCTACCACCGCCAGGATAACAGAGCTGCAGTTATGAATAGGGTTTTCAGTGACTGGGATCTTGAGGAGGGAAACAGACAGGGAAGGACATAGATAAGGTGAGACAAGAGCCTTTAAGTAGCTGCCATTCTAGGGCTGTTTACTGCCTCCCTGTGTGGTTGGGTCTGCAAAGACTGCCCTGTGAAGAAACTGAGTCAGTTCTGAGTCCTCCACATTTACTCACCCTGTCGTGGCTCACCTGTGTGGGAAAGGGGAGCAGAATTTAGCTAACAGTTGCCCTCCTCCATCTGAGGGATCTGGCAGTGCGGGCAGCCCACACAGGAGACTAATGAGCCTTCTCACAGATCATTACTTCCAGAGTGGGCATGTGGAAGGACTCACAGCTGAGCCTGTAATTAATAAAGCAGAAGAGTGAGGCTGACCAGTGGGAGATAAGGAATCATGCCTATGAAGGGAGCAGAAGGCCAGAGGTTGGAACCACCACAATGATGCTGCTGCTCACTCATGGGTAATGATTGCAGCTGGAGGAGCTGCTGGGAACAGCACAGCACAGCTGCTGCTGCACATCTGCTCAGCTGGGTGGCCTCGAACCTTTTTCCCCAAGGCTCTTGCAGCTGCCAAGGAGAAGCCACACTCTGCCTCCCAAAAGCTGTGAGGCAAGACACACACGCACTTGTTCCCATTACTAAACTTACTAGGGACATTGGAGAGGTGGGAAAGATCTGACAGGTGTAACTAATAAAAAAAAAAACGTGGAAAGGAAATAAGAAGAAGGTAAATCAATACTCACTGATAGGTGTGTACTGTTGCTGAAAAGTGGGTCTCAGCTGGTTCTCAGCTGCAATCCTCTATACTACCCAGATTATTTTCTTGCAGATGTGAACTGAAACAAACTCTGTGAAGTAACAAGCTCTAAAATCACCTGGAAAGCTGAATGTTCTCAGTTTCCTGACGCAGTCCTCAGCTTTTGTTTGGACCGTGTCTTGTTTGAGACAAGTCAAAACTGATTGGAAAGAAACATTGACTTTTCCAAACTCAACATCCCACCAAGCTGAGAACAAGCAGCAAGGACAGATGGAAAGAAACAGCTGGAGTGTCCCATGAAGCTCATAGTCCAAGCTCAGAGTTTATCTCTTACTGAAGACAATGCCTCAATATTGAGCCTATCGGTTGACCCTTCCAAGTTGGCCAGTTGTGAAAAACCTCCTGTAAGGAAAGGGACTAATTTCTTCAGGTTCGCTCAAACAGCAGCAGACCAGCTAATGGCATTGTAGGAAGAGCAGCTCCCACATTACTCCAGTGATAGGAATGGTTTTGCATAAAACATAAACCTTGAAGACTGTATGACACAATCAACTCTTATGACTTATTTCTTCTATGTAATTACTTGTGGTTGTACACAGAGGTGAAAGTTACGTTATATTGGTATTTGCAAAGGGTTACCCCCATACCTGTAAGTGATTAAACACTGGGAGAACAGCTGAGCTTCATTTCTTTGGAAACTAGTTCAGTGACTCACAGAACTGCTGAAAGAGGTGCGAGTCTGTAACCGTCACCAATTTGATTAAATCTCCACTGTCTACAAAAAAAAAGAATTTGCAAGTAAACCTAAAAAAATATAGTTTCTGAAAAGCAAACTGTGTTTCTTCGCATTCCTATGCTGGGAATAAAAACTTTGTATTTGAGTTGATCAGTGCTTGAGCAGGAGCATGTATCCTCCCCTGTGTGTACACCCTCATAGGGTAGGAAGAGATGAACAACTAAGTTACTTGACAAAGAAGGGCACAAAGTTCTGAATGTAACAGAAAATCAAATGCTGTTATTACCTTTTGTTTGAGCATAAAACTTCAATTTAAAGAGAATAACATTCTAATTTTCCCTTCAATTCCTCATGTAGCTATTTTACAGAAAGGATTAGTCCTGAAGTGGAATGCAGGGATAAGAGTGAAACCCCAATGTTGCAGCAGATGAGAAAATTAGCAAAAATGTATAACCACCATCTTCACTGAAAATTAAATATTCTGCATGTCAATTCATTCTACTGGTGACTTTCAGTTTAAGCAGTACATGCTCAACTAATGAATTATCTTTGGAAGTTCTTTGTGTATTTGTAGAAAATCTCAAGTGTGTCTCAAATGATTAAGCTGTCAGAAATTTCCATGTCTATTTGTGTCTCTTGGAGGCTTCTTTTTGATTAAAAACCATTGTATCGTCCAAGAAGAATTCAGCTGCACCCAAGAGTCTGCTGTGAAATAAATTAGTTTCAAGTGGACCAGAGTTGAGTTTTTGAGGGGTGTAGATCAGGACTGTCAAACTCATTTTTAACCAGATGCCACGTCAGCCTTGTGGTTGTCATCAAAGGGACAAATATAATTTTAGGATTATATAAATGTAACTACACCTACATTTATACAATCTCAATCTTACATTTGGGCCTTTGACAGCAACCGTGAGGCTGACGTGGCCCCTGGTTAAAATGAGTTTGACACCCCTGTTGTGGATAAATTGAGAGCATCTGTACAGGGCAGGGAAAGCATTTCTTGAGTTTTAGGACTTGATGTGTCAGTGCTGCTAGGTAGACTGATATCAGACTTAGATCAGAGCAGGGTAGAACTGCAGTTGTCAGGAGAGTCGTAAGCTAAAAAAAGAGAAAATGAAAAAAAAAAAGAGAGAGAGAAAAAAAGAGTAATAAAAACTCAACACAGAAGCTCCTAGTAGAGTTTTATTGATTTGAGATCAAACACAGTGGCTACTGTGCCTTCATCTCCTAATTATCAGTTAATTATGTTCTGTAGTCGCTACATGTAGGTTCGGTTGTATAAAGTGTGGCCCCACACACCATGACTGCTGACTTTTTCATTTCCTCTCAACACAATAGATTTGAATTACTTGGTATTACAGAGTGGTTTCCACCCCTCCACTCTCATGAAAAAATATTTTATTAGATTGTAAACAAAGTTGTCTTGTTCTCTGAGGTTATTTTCTACAGCAGTTTCGTTTCTCCCTTCTTCTGTCTTTTTTCTTTTATTTTGTTTTTATTGGCTGCTAAAGGGTAAAATGTAAAACAGCATCAGCAAAAGGAGCTAAAAAACAAGTATACCTTTAATGTACTGGGAGAGGGGAATTAAATTGTACTTCCACCTCCTCAGTCTAATAGCTTATACAATGTGAAATGGAACAGATTAAGCTTTTACTCTTTCAGCTCCTAGCAGTGTAGTTATAGTTAAAGAAGTTTCACACTTCCCATTATAAATACTCATTTTCACAGAATCACAAAATATCATAAAAATTCCTTCTTGATTGAAACTTACTCAATAAGGTCATAGCCTATTTAAGCACACTGAGTCACCTGGAAATCTGATCCTGAGAATTTTATTGATGTTCAAAATGCTGTGGCATAAAAAGATAATCCGCTGCAGCAGATGGAATAAGCATCTTCACAGTGCTCATTTGGGCCAATTAACTCAGATCAGCAATGCATTGTCAATATATTGCATCAAATTCATCAGTATTTTTTAGAACACTGAGCTAAGGAATACCTGAAGTATGTGTAGGAGGAGGGGGGCAGGATGAAGAGCTGGAACTGGGCAGCCGTGTGAGTGTGGCTGCTCCTTTCAAGTAGCTTCTGTCTCCAAGATCTTATTGTCCTTCAGGTGCCTAAACAGCTTTTCCTAGCATCACTATTTTTTCTTTCAGCATTTTATTTTTTTAGTGAACAAGATTAACATTGTGGGCAAAACTGATTAAAGGATCTCCACCTGCTTCCACTTCAAGCAAATTGTGCTACAAAACAGAATCACAGTTCTATACAAACATACATATATATATGTACACATGCATACACAAATATGTGTGCATGTATATACAAATGTGTATATATATATATACATATATACACAAACATATGTATTTACATAATCGGAATGTTTCTGTTTCATTAAATTCTTTTTAAAAAGGTGGATATACCACTCAAAACCAGAATTTCTGAAGCTCTGCTTCTCCCACCCATCCCCAGCCCCATTTTCAGCCTTGTTAATGTCCCAACAACAGTGATGAAAATGGGGGTGACCCACGAACTACCCCTGCGCTCATTCAGGGAAACTCTAACCTTGTACTTCTCTGAGTCAAGTGTGTGTCTTTGGGTTCTGGTATCAGCCCTCGGCCTTAGGAAATACTTATTCGATTGTACATTGTGGAAGAGGTAAAAAGACTGAAGATATATATCACGATTATGTGATTAAGGAACTAAATTAGGACACAGCAGGATCATGATGATGATGAAGTAGAGACTCCTAAGGAAGAACTGAAGTTTCTGTGCTTCCTTGCTTTTGCATTCTGAATTTGTGCATTTGCGGGAACAGAGTAACTCTCTTCATTGTAGCTTGATGGGTTTGTAGGCTGAGGTCAAAAACACCTGCAAAACTAAAACACCTTTTATTTTTTCAGTGATTTTTGAAGAGTCACTAGTATAGTACATAGAGGCCAGTGATCATTGATTATGCATGGTTCTGTGGTCAAAGCAGATCAGAGCTATTTCTTTCAAAGATATCTAACTATGGAATCTGAATTTCATTTTCACAAAGGTCTTGGCATGCAGCAGCTGAAGAAGGAGATTTTCCAGGGCTTCAGTGACAGATACTTACATGCCCTTGCATTTCTTTGAGATTTTGAGATCTGTACATGTCACTTAAATTGTCATCTACCATCACTCTGATGTAATGTTTTATTATGCATTATCTGAGTTCTGATAATTATGAAAAATATCCATATGGTATGGGCAAGGTGAAATGAACTTCATTTGTTTCCCACTCTTTGCAGTGGCAGTGGGTGAAGACTGCATCCCAGGCAGCCCCCATATCACAGTATCATGGTATCACAGTATCACAGTATCACAGTATGTTTGGGATTGGAAGGGACCTCAAAAGATCATCTAGTCCAATCCCCCTGCTGGAGCAGGAACGCCTAGGTGAGGTCACACAGGAACATGTCCAGGCGGCTTTTGAATGTCTCCAGAGAAGGAGACTCCACAACCTCCCTGGGCAGCCTGTTCCAGTGTCTGTCACCCTCACTGAGATGAAGGTTTTTCTCAAATTTAAGTGGAAGCTCTTGTGTTTAGCTTGATCCCATTACCCCTTGTCCTATCATTGTTTGCCACCGAGAGGGCCTGGCTCCATCCTCGTGGCACTTACCCTTTATATATTTATAAACATTAATAAGGTCACCCCTCAGTCTCCTCCAAACTAAAGAGGCCCAGCTCCCTCAGCCTTTCCTCATAAGGGAGGTGCTCCACTTCCTTCATCATCTTCGTTGCCCTATGCTGGACCCTCTCCAGCAGTTCCTTGTCCTTCTTGAACTGAGGGGCCCAGAGCTGGAGGCAATATACCAGATGAGGTCTCACCAGGGCAGAGTAGAGGGGAAGGAGGACCTCTCTTGACCTAGTAACCACCCCCCTTCTAATACACCCCAGGATGCCATTGGCCTTCCTGGCCACAAGGGCACAGTGCTGGCTCATGGTCATCCTGTTGTCCACCAGGATCCCCAGGGTCCTTTCTCCTACACTGCTGTAATTTCCCAACCTATACTGGAACCTGGGGTTGTTCCTGCCCAGATGCAAGATTCTACACTTTCCCTTGTTAAATTTCATCAGGTTATTCCCCGCCCAACTCTCCAGCCTGTCCAGGTCTCTGGATGGCAGCACAGCCTTCTGGCGTGTCAGCCACTCCTCCCAGCTTAGTGTCATCAGCAAACTTGCTGATAGTACACTCTATTCCCTCGTCTAAATCGTTAATGAATATATTGAATAATATTGGCCCCAGTACTGACCCCTGAGGCACTCCACTAGATACTGGCCTCCAACTAGACTCCGTACCATTGACTACCACTCTCTGGCTTCTCTCCTTAAGCCAGTTTGCAACCCACCTCACTACTCTATTGTCTAGACCACACCTCCTCAACTTAGCTGTGAGGATGCTTTGGGAGACTGTGTCAAAGGCTTTACTGAAGTCAAGGTAGACCACATCCACCACTCTGCCGTCATCCATTCACCTTGTTACATTCTCATAAAAGGCTATGAGGTTGGTCAAGCATGACTTACTCTTGGTAAAACCATGCTGACTGCCCCTAATAACCCTCTTATCCTTGATATGCTTTGAGATGGCACCAAGAATGAGCTGGTCCATTACTTTCCCAGGGACAGAGGTGAGGCTGACCGGTCTATAATTACCCGGGTCCTCCTTTTTGCCCTTTTTGAAGACTGGAGTGACATTTGCTTTCCTCCAATCCTCGGGCACCTCTCCCATTTCCCAAGACTTGGCAAAGACGACGGAGAGCGGTCCAGCAATGACTTCAGCCAGCTCCCTCAGCACCCGCGGATGCATCCCATCTGGACCCATGGATTTATGGATGTCCAGACTATTTAATTGCTCCATAGCTTGGATGACTTACGCCAATTTGAAGTATAATGCTATTAAAATAAATGAGTTTTATCTGAGACTAAACCTGAGAAAAAGCTGCAAAATAAAAGTATTTTTTTGCTATTCTGATTTTACATGTTTTGGTGAAGAATGATGTCCACTTCACTGGCTTTTCTTTAGGATTTCTTTGTCGATATCAGCATATTTTTATCTATTTCTTTCTTGGTTTAGTTGATAAAATAGCAAGAGAAAATGTCACCATGCAGTTTGTGGCAAAGAGAAAGAATACTCAGCGACTCATGTCTTTTTGGGTCAGTGGTTTCACTGAAGATCCCCACATGTCTTATTTATTTTCCAGGCAAGGTCGTTTTCTGTAAATTATAGATATAAATGGCAACTTTAGAAATCCCCTTTCCAATAACACTCACTGATTTCTTACAAGAAGATGAAGTATGCCAGCCTGTAAAGAGCAGAGACTGTAAAATAATTACATTCATTCTTATTAAAATGGCCAGTCATTTGCCGCAAAAGTACAATTTGTGGTGGCAGAAGAAAGTAATTTCTTAAATAAGATATTCATCCAACTATTCATAATGCGATTTAATCAGAAGATTGTATGCAGACTTTAAATATAAAATGTCCAAAATCATCATAGTGAATTATTAACAGTTGATATCTTAGGGAAGGGAGAAATACAATCCATATTGGCAATGCTGGGAGAAAGGAGAAGAGGAAAAGACAGATTGAATCAATGAATGTACCGTATTTTTCATTCTCTAAAAAGTTTTTCATCTTCCTGCTAAGCTCAGAGGCTGGTGTCCTAACAAGAATACTGTTTAATTCCCATAAATTCCTCAGTAAGCTAAGACCTTAAAACTTACAAGTTTTTAATAAAGCACCACATTTTAGTGCCTTGAAAATGTCACTTGAACATAGTTATTAGTCTAATCTACAGCACACATTTTCCAGTAGCTTGATCAAGGCCCACCAAGTTTCATTCATATTGTATTGAAACATTTTCTACCCTGTGGTTAGCTCACTTGTTCATACAGCCCTTCCTCTGCAAAAGCACATGCTTGCTTTCTCTTTCTCAGACAATACTTGCTAGAGGCTACTCAGGCAGTCCCACTGGCTTATGAGATGAAAAATTCATGTATGATGCATTTACCGCTTTTCAAAATCTGGCACTTTTTATGTGTGTGCAGGAAGATTACCTGAAGCAGATTTGGCAGTTTTGCAGAGTTCTTATATGTGGTACCTGTATATGTAAGCAATTTTCTAATAACACCTGGTAGGTAGAAGAAAATCTTTAGAAGTTCTTTGTTTTTCACTCTCGCAGTTTTTAACAGCCTGCAGAGATCTACAGATTTTTTTCTTTTTTTCAATCTGTAGCAGACAAAATATAATTTTATGAAACAAAGAGCAATGCCAAACAGCCATAATTTGCTGTTGCTACATTTCTGGATGGTGTCTGGCATATGCCAGGTTGTAATGCACAGGATTAGAGGCTTATAATATGTCTTGCTTACTGAGATTCTCAGTTCATTGGAAAACATTACAAGTCTAATTCTGTGGTTGTTTAAAAATAGCACAAATAATAAGCTATTATAATATGTGACAAGAAAGCACATCAATTGCATTTGCTAATCTGTTATGCCTCAGAACATGTCCCTTACACAAAGAAAACCTTTCATTCCTGTGGATCTGATTTTCCAGTGCATGGCACCCATTTTAATCTAAGGTAATTTCATCTATTTTAATAGCATTATACTTAGATAACACTGGTGTGATGGAGAAGAGAATTAGTCATGTTTATATAAAGTAGCTTACAGCCCTTCTTGTGAAATAGGCAAATGAGTTGGAATTTAATCCTGCTTCCATTGCTCGTGTTCTGCAGTCTGATAGATGCAGGAAATCATGTACCTGCTTCACCCACGCCCTGAGATACTATCCCTGTCAGGGGATTTTAGCCAGGGCTCTGCAGCCACCCCTGAGCACTGCGGTAGCACAGCCACTCAACTCTGGACCAGCAATGACTGGTGCCACCTGCTTGGAGCATGGACTGAGCGTTGCTGCCTGCACTTGAATGTTCTGTCCTGTATCAAAAATAGGGTGGTCAGCAGTAAAAGGGAAGTGATCCTTCCCCCGTACTCTGCACTGGTGAGGCCACACCTGGAGTGTTGTGTTCGGTTCTGGGCCCCTCAGTTCAGGAAAGACATTGAAGTGCTGGAGCGAGTCCAGAGAAGAGCAACAAGACTGGTGAATGGACTTGAGCACAAGACCTATGCGGGGAGGCTGAGGGAGCTGGGCTTGTTTAGTCTGGAGAAGAGGAGGCTTAGAGATGACCTCATCACTCTCTGTAACTACCTGAAGGGAAGTTATAGCCAGATGGGGATTGGTCTCTTCTCCCAGGCAGTCAGCAATAAGACAAGGGGGCATGGGCTTAAACTCTGCCAGGGGAAATTTAGGCTGGATATTAGAAAGAAATTCTTTACAGAGAGAGTGGTCAGGCATTGGAACTGCCTGCCCAGGGAGGTGGAGGACTCACCGTTCCTGGAGATTTTTCAACTGAGATTGGACATGGCACTTAGTGCCATGATCTAGTCAATGGACTGGAGTTGGACCAAGGGTTGGACTTGATGACCTCTGAGGTCTTTTCCAACCCAGTCGATTCTGTGATTCTGTGATTCCCTCATGCTCTACATGCCTTTGGGAAAGACCTTCTAGTGCAAAGCAGTTTTGCCAGGTTGTCTTCCCTAAAGTTCTGCTAATAAACGATAACAGTGAGTTATGACAGCAAATAATAACCAATGCCAAAGCAAAGTATTGTTACTGAACCTCCTTGGTTCCCGTGGCATTGCTGGGAGTAGTGAAGGAAGAAAAAATCAGCACAGCATCAATGGACTGTTCTCCAAGCCTTCAGCAATCAGTAGCAGTCTTCAAAATCTAATGTACCAGCACCAAAGAAATGTGTTTATTAAATAATAAAAGACTAGCAGTGTTTTGTCATTATTGGATTAATTGTGGAAAAGAATAAAATAGTAAGGACAGGCAGTGTTACATGTTTCTGTAGCAAATAATGGGTTTCCTGAATAGAAAACATCACTGAAGGACAATCTAAATGTAGTGATGTCACTGAATATAGTGATACTTCTTTCTATGAAAATGCCTTATTATCCAGAATCAACATTGTATGTAATTCTACTAAATCAGATATAGATGCAACACGCTAGTCTCCTAAGTACAGATTACAAATAAGTTTCCTCTGAGCTTTCATGAATTCATAATTAAAAGACTGCAATCATTTATTTGGCATAGAAAACAAAATGACAAGACACCCAACGAGACGCCTAGACAATTGCTCAGTTTCTTACGGCTAAGAACTTAATACTTGATAAATGAATTAGTAAAATATTCAAAGTGGCTTTGTGTGTGATCACAGAGTGGAGCTGTCTGAAATGACTTATGCTGGCATGTCTGATAGCTCCTAATAGCTATAAAAATATAGCTCTTTGGGTTAGATTTACTAACATTTTGTATCAGCCCTGTAGCCAAAAATAGCACTAATAACTTAATTGCTGGTGATTATACCAGTACAAAATAAATGCATGATTTAAGAAGTTAAATCAATTTAGCAGCTTTTTGAAAGCACTGGAACATGCAACAATTTGGCTAGCTTTTTTTTGTTATTATTTATGAAAGACTATCTGTGTACTTTGCTTCAAAAGAAACCCTCAGGAGTGTTCAGGCAATTGTCTGTGTTTGTGGAAGGTATTCGTCCTGACAAAAGAACAAAAAGAGTGCTGATGAGCCATTTAATTTCTAACTTGCACCCCAAATTACCTTCTCATTTCTGTTAAGATACCTTTGATTCCGGCATTCAAATTTATGTTTAAATAACAGGGAACACTATGGTTTGCATGGTCTTGATACTAGCAAACCCACTTTTAAAGGCAAATAGTGTTTCTGTTTTCCCTAGGTGCAGAAAGGTACAGTTTAAACTATTTGAAAGTGTGTAAGCAATCTTTGGAACAGCTGGTAAACTAAAATCTTCACATTCAAAAAAGAGACACAGAGTCTAAAACCAGTACTATAATTGTATTTGGTTTGCATAGCAAGGTTTTGTTAGCTGCAGAATTACAAGGGTGGCTGCTGTGAGAAGCTGCTAGAAGCTTCTGACATGTCTGATAGAGCCAATGCCAACAGGCCCCAAGACAGACCCACCACTGGCCAAGGCTGAGACCATCAGCGACAGTGGTAGCACCTCTAGGGTAATGTGTTTAAGGAGGGAAAAAAAAATTATGCAGAACAGCAGATGGATGGAGGAGTAAGAATCTATGAGAGAAACAACTCTGCAGACACAAAGGTCAGTGCAGAAGGAGGGCAGGTGGTGCTCCAGACACCAGAGCAGAGATTCTCCTGCAGCCCATGGTGTGGACCATGGTGAGCCTGTCTGTCTCCTGCAGCACATGGAGGTCCATGGTGGAACAGATCTCCATCTGAAGCCCAAGGAGGACCCCACACCAGAGCAAGTGGATGCTTGAAGAAGGCTGTGACAGCATGGGAAGCCCACACTGAAGCAACGTCCTGGCAGAACCTGTGGCCCCATGGAGAGAGGAGCCCACACTGGAGCAGGTTTGCTGGCAGGACTTGTGACCGCATGGGGGATCAAGGCTGGAGCAGTCTGTTCCTGAAGGACTGCACCCCATGGAATGGATCCACACCGGAGCAGTTTGTGAAGAACTGAAGCCCATGGGAAGAACTCATGTTGGACAAGTTTGTGGCGAACTGTCTCTTCACTGGAGCAGTGGCAGAGTGTGAGGAGACCTCCCCCAAGGAGGAAGGAGCAGCAGAGACAACGTGTGATGAACTGACCACAACTCCCATTCCCTGTCCCACTGTGCTGCTGCGAGGAAGAAGTTGGGAAATTGAGCGTGAAGTTTAACTGGGAAGAAAGGAGAGGTGGGGAAAAATGTTTTAAGATTTGGTTTCATCTCTTATTACCCTACTTTGATTTGATCAGTAATAAATTAAATTAATTTTCCCCAGGTCTATTCTGTTTTTTCCTGTGACAGTAACTGCTGAGTTATCTCTCCATGTCCTTATTTCAACCCGTGAGCCTTTTGTTACATTTTGTCTCCCTTGTTCATCTGAAGAGGGGAGTGATAAAGTGGCTTTAGTGGGCATCTGGCATCCAGTCAACCCACAATAGTTGGCACAGTGTTTTAAAGATTAGGAATAAAGGAACGGAAATAACATGTTAAGTCATGAAGTCAGCACTTCCCGCTCTTATCCAATATAACCACCTCAGACAACCTGGATAATATGTCTAGCAAGATGTTCTTCAGAATTCCTCCATGTTTTTGTTTTACTACTATCATTCAAAAGCTGTTGCAGAGCATAAATCTCTGTAATTATCTGCCTATGTTTACTTGTATCTGTGTTATACCTATGTGTTTGCATGTCTGGTTGTCCTGTAGACTGTGTAGCTCTTCCTCCTCCTGCTGTTCATTCTCCAGAATTATTTTCAAAGAAAAATCTTATAATCTTTTGAGGTTTCATTTTATGGTTTGATCAAGCAAAGTTCTTTCATTCTTCTCCCATTTCTTGATCACTTTAGAAGGCTTCCTCTACTCGTTTTTCAGTTTCAATTGGTATTTTCTGAATATCAGAGATGAGGATGGTGCTAGTGAAGATCTCACTTTCTTACAGAATTGTGTGAATAATCTCTTTTCTCTACAGGGAAAACCCTGGTGACTTATTGCCATCCTACAGCCATTTAATACATCTGCTTTCTCCTCTTCCTCAGCTGTTCCCAACTGATAAACTCCCAGTTGATAATAATGTGCATGAACTTTCTGTCTATAGTTTTTGTTCTCCTCCTTTTTCTAGTCTTGGAGTTCAGGTGCATTTTGATGTAACTTTTTGACTGCCCTATATATTAACAATGCATCATAAAATTGAGTTGAGCAAATTTCATTAGCAAACTAACTTTCCATTTAGTTGAATGGTACTTGGCTATTTCTTTTAATATACCTTGCAAAGATGAGCACAGCACACATTTTGACAATTCTCTCTTGACCTCTACACTTCTTAATATCTAGGACATAACCTTCTTTGTTGATGACTCCTTTTATTTTGCGTCCTATGTATTCACCTTACTTATTTGCTGACATATTTTTTCATTGATTAGCCATTCCTTTACGAATGAAGTCCCTTCCAAAAAGATTTCCTCACTGTGTTAGATACAGGTACTTGACAGTACAGTCCTTTGAAAAAACTCACATCTTTGGCTTCTGCAAACCTAGTTTTCTTGAAGTTCAATGCTCAACTAGTTTCAAAAGCAAGGTCTTTTATTGCATATATTGCTTGCTCATTTCTACATATAACTGAGACCAAATCTGGATCAGGTGATTAAAAAAAACCCAAAACACTATCATAATATCCTTTCCTTTCAAAACTATATCTAAAGAAATAGTATTATGTGCATTTCTTTTGTGATTTCCTGGAAAACTCTGCTGGTTGTCATCTCCAGGAGTAATAACACAGCCATCGTAGTGATATCTGATCTCTTTCTGGCAGGAAAATCTTCTTAATGGTACTCTTTCTGTAGTGTTTTCCTTCCTAATAAATTGAGGGAGATCTCTGCCCTTATCAAAATCCAAGCCCAGGGTAGCTCAAGTTCTCTTTTGTTTCACAGACTCTGTGCAGCAGTATATAAATCACTTCAAATCTCTGCTGAAAAATGACATAATCCTTTTCCTAACCACTTCAGGAGACCAGCTATATTCTTGACTTCTATCATTTTCTGCCTTCTTTCAAGTTTCTTGTCTCTCACTTATGGTGTTCCTTTATCTATTACATTAGTAGCTTCATTTGTCTATTTTTCCTAAGATAAAGTGTGGAAATATCATGTCTCCCAAAACTCTATTCTTTTTCCTACTCTAGGACTTTTTAAATGGGTCTCAGTGGCCTTATCCAGACATTTTTCTCCTAAGGTATGAGGCTGAAGAAAGCATGTTCTTTCCATGTCTGCCTCTATATAGTTGAACATCCCTGAACTGTCTTCAAGTAATGAATTAATTAGTCATCTCTCCATCTTCTTTATCTTGCCCTCTCATTTTCTTTCTCAATGGCCTGAAGAAAAGTAATACTGATGATCAACTGTGCATTAACACTGCTGGACATCTGCTGTGGGCTGACACAGTCATGCTGGAGATAAGCTGCCTCTTGATGAATGTCATATATGAGAAATGCTAGAAAGTGAACTGCCAAAAGATCTTGAGGGTGTATTGGAAATTTCAGATGGAAATATTGAAAATGGTTCCAAATCAGGATAGAATTTCCAGAGTGACATTTCCAGTGTATTAAAGATATTATAGAGAGGTTGCAAAAGGTCAGCTAGAAACTAGAGTAAGGACTAGAAGCAAGGCCTTAAATTGAAATGTTTTAAACATGGTCTTATACAAAAACTGTTATGGTTTTCTGCTTTCCAGTGGGAAACAAAAGTCAGTGAAGGTAGAAAGGCTTTGAAACAATTCTTACTTGTACCAAAATGCTTATGCTTGTAAGGTAGACTCTGTATTTTATAATTTAAACATTCACACAGGCAAATTTTTTTCTCCCATATCCAACAATTGCTTTCTTAATTTTCAATAGCAGTAAACAAAGTTTGGAAAACAAACAACACAGGTTACCATTTGTGCAATAATTAATGTGATTTAGAGATACTCAGGATGCCCATATAAAAAAATGAAAGCAAAGAAATTCTCAGCATAAAATCAATTTTTATATTACATGTTTGATAGTATATAAAATATCACAGCATTAAAGGATCAATTAAAGGATGGCTATAAAATGCAATAAACAGCTGTTGAGATCGATTAATAACCAAAACAAAGATGAAACATTGAATCATTTTCAAAATTCGTTGGTTACATAGAAATAACAGAGTAGTCCTACCCTACACTATAAACTAAAAGGAACTGAGAAAAAGAAAAGAAGCTGGGCTAAATTCAGCTTTCAATTTTGTGGAGTGGGCTTCACCTGAATTAATTTGTCCATTTATTTTAAACTAGATAGAAAGTTTCCCATTCACTACATAGGGTGAATGCGAAGAGACAGGCTTTTTGAGAAGGTCACTTATCCAACCTTTCATAAACACCTCTGATTACACAAATCATCCTCCCAAGGTGTCTATCTCCCTCATTGATTTGTGAGAGCTTAGACAGGTAAAAAGAGACACATACTTCAGATGCATGAAGAGGGTATGATGCTGACATTCCCCTTTCATTCCAAGCATGTGAGTGAATTCCTACCCCACTGGGATCAGGAGACTGCAGTAACAATTGATCATCACTATAACTGCATCTTCTTCAAGGCAGGACTTTATTAATGTATGTAAAATATACTAAAATATCAAATAATCTTTCCCACTCTGTTATCTTGGGCTGCTTTTTATACTGAGTTATTTCCTTGAATGCTCAGTTTCAGAAGGTACCACAAGAGCTGCTGTTCTCCCCAAAGAAGACCCATGTAGCCTGGCAACTGTAGCTCCTGTCTTGGGTATTCAGATGTCAGTAAACATTCAAGATGATGCCTGCAGAAAGGAAGACAATTTAGACACAAATATGCTCATTCTCTTCTCTGAAACTATTGCACAAATTCTTATTCCTCATCCAGTCATTACCTCTGAACTGGTGGGTAGATCCAACCCAGACCTCAAAACAATTCCACATTTGGTCTGTGTTATACAGATATGTAAGACAAAGGCAGTGCCAGGGATTTGTTCTTTTACATGGTTCGCTCCTGATTATCTTCTGAAGGTGTGATAGCAGCAGTTTTTAAAAGGTAGGTACTAAAAACATATGTGAAGGAAGCACTGAGGATGGCATAAGCATGAAGTGAGGGTCTCCTTTCCAAATCTTTACTGTGTAGTTTGAGTCAGTTATCACAGTAAATGAATTGAACTGCTACACAGAAGGTGATCAAACATTCATTTTTACTAGAATCCTAGAAAAAATCTGTACCAAACATTAACTTCAGCGAAGAATAGATTTCTGTACCCTGATCTGGCATGACCCTAGGAGTGACCATAGACCCCTACTGTGTCTGATTTTTTCTTGAAATTGAGCATATAGCACACACTCCAACCCCACATCCCCACCAGCATGTTGTCATACTCAGAATATTTATTAAAGCTCATGAGAGCTTTGTACAAATGTACAAAACAAAGAAGGAGGAATTAATATCTGCAAAACTTTTTAAGATTCATAATGGTAAGAAATTAAGGCAAATTATTAACAATTAATTGAATCAATTTTTATGGGTTTTTTGTTTGCTTGTTTGGGTTTTTTGTTTGTTTATTTGTTTCTGGATATTTCTGTTGATCTAATGTCAATCTCCCACACAGATTTACGTATTTGAATAAAATGGGACTTGAAAAAAGATAAAGTGTTGAGTAAATCAAACTCTCTGGAAGTTTTGACATAAGAGATTCACATCAGAGACTTATTCTGGTCTATCTCCTTTTAAATCTATCATTGTACTGAGCCTGGAAATATTATATTGTCTAGAAAAGTCACTGGAAAAATGACAGGATCTCAGTTGTATATTAGTATATTTAACCTTCTTTCTGTGAACCTACAATTCTTTATAGCAATGACTGATCATGTATCTTAATACCATTATTCTGTCTCCAATTGGACACTAAGAAACAGTTGACTGTTGGGGTTTTCTTAATCATAAAAATTAAGTATTGCAGGGGAAGCTTGGAACAGATGATTGTAGTTCCTGATGTCAGGCAACAGGCTTGCACTAATTTTGATACAGGAAAAAAGTTCTCTCACAACAAGTATGATCCTGCTGAATAGAGAGATAAATATTTGTCAGCAAAAGTCAGAAGTTTGCTTGTTAAAGTATTTAAGCAAAGAATTTGAAAATGAAGGATGCAGGTCTGACAGCTAAGTTCTGCCCCTCTCTCATTAGTGAGACACAGGTAGGTGTGTGCATTTGCTCTGTGGTAAAGAAAACAGATGAAAGATTTATACAGACAACAGGGAAGAAAGTAAAGGTCAGGGAAGAGGGGCCATATGTCGTGGTTGCAGAGAAGTCACAGAATGAAATTTAACTAGAAAAAAAGTATTTACTGCAGTTGCTGTTGTACAGCAGAATTATTGTCCTCTATGAGTGACATTTATTGACACAGAGTAGGCTAAGGAAGGGCTATTCAACAACCAAAAGGGCCGTTCTACCCATTCTGCACCACAAGCAATACCTGCCTAATAAGTTTTCTTGAACTCACCTTTTGAGAGACCTAAACTGGCAGAAAACTGGTAAGGTTTTATTGAGTACAGCAGTTAATCAAGGGAAGGAACAGGATTGAAATTGTTTTCAGAAGCAGCTGTCCATTTGATCAGCTTAATCACCTGTCAGTTCACACATGAAACTGCAGTGGAACCAAATGAAACATCTTAAGCTGGTGCTACTGAAGCTCATCTACCTGGAAGGGCTGTCATCTCAAAGGTGCAGGGTGGAGGTGATGATATTCAGATACACTGGGATGTCCTGAAGATGAATGGTAGTGGGGAAGCCCATGGAAGAATTTTCAAGGAAACAGTGACATACTAGGTGAAGCAACGGTGTCAAATTGATGCTGCTGGAACATGCATGGTGGATTTTTCCTTCCTTACTCTCTGCCGATGGTTTTTCTACTTCTGGTCACTCCATAGATGTTTTCTAAGATAGCTATACAAACTAAGAGTCAATAGGCTCAAATTGCAATGCTGAGGTTTGCACTATCTAGGGAGAATTTAGCAGTGTGAAAATCCAATATGTTAAAAAGCCTTATTATCTACATGAGATCCACATGTAAGGGCCCTTTAATCTGGTGCTTCAAAGGATATCCAGAGGTATCCAACATCTTCAGAATTTGGTGAGAGGCAGTTATCAGTCTTCCTGGGACTTCTTGCTTTGGAGCAGATAACTTGCTACCGTATAATGTTAATAATCTGAAACGCTCAGTGTATCCTGCACCAACCTCCAAATGTAGTTTAATTCTACATGTGGAGTAAAAGATTTCTGTGGCTTTACTTTCATTCCCTACTACAGTGCCAAAACTGCAGGAAAAAAATTGACTGTTTTTTAAGCTGCACAGAAAGCCCTGTTTAATAGGGATGAATGCATACATGACACTGGAAGAGCAGACTTGGATTTGACAACAGGGGAACACTACATTTAGGGTAGCGCCACTTACCAGCAAAGCTTCTCTGGTTCTGCACTGCTTTAAAGGCAATGATTGCAGCTTCTGCAAGCAAGAGGAGAGAGACATTTGGAGCATGAAGTAATTGTATTATGACAACTTGAAATCTGATCACCAAATCCTGTGTCATTTTTACCCGCTCCTCATTTGTGTGGTGCTAAGAGGTTTATCTGCTAAAGCTGTGTGTGGGATTTCACTTGTGTGTCTCCCGTTGAACTGAAAACTTCTTTGTGCTGCTTAGATAACTCAGTGCCCAAAGATCAGTCTGCTAATGGACAAACAGCCTGGACATTCTAGGGGTTATGGAGGTCATTTAAACATCTAGGATACAACCTGAGTAGAGTTACATGGCAACTGGCACAATATTGCTTCAATTGGGGCTTTCATGTAATTTTGTGCTTGTTTAGTAGCATTAATATGAAATAGCATTATACAAAATTATTTATTAATTGAATAGTGTAGCAGACTACTTACATACCGTAGTTAATCTCCTAAGAGCAAATACAAACAGTAAATAGCATATTCTAGCTTAGAGATGTTTAGTAGTATTTTTAGCTAGATTATCATTGTGCTTATTTTGAATTTCCATGTGGCGGGTGCAGTGAAGACAGATAATAGGAAGATAATCTCTCTTTTGTCAATGAGTGAAATAGAAGCCAGAGTACATATGAACCAAAAAAAGGTAGTAGCTACCAGAATGAAGGCTGATGAGTATTTGAGTAAGATTTAACCTTTGTTGAGAATAAGATTACTTTTATCCTGATTATTCAAAATATCAGTTTCTGTCATATGGTTTATTTCATGTTTTTGCCTTTGGAAATCTCCCCTGTAATGACTCCTCAGTAGACAGTTCAGCTGAGCACTGCAAAATTCCCTGAGCTTTGTTCTTGTCC
Source organism: Nesoenas mayeri (assembly GCF_963082525.1). Lineage (NCBI taxonomy): Eukaryota > Metazoa > Chordata > Aves > Columbiformes > Columbidae > Nesoenas > Nesoenas mayeri. Next base: position 203,524,511 of record NC_137541.1, read on the forward strand.
AGGCTGATGTTATCTCTCTGCTTTCCCTGTTTATAAACAGGTATATCTCAAACTTCCTCCTATTCAGATCAAAGCATTGCTGAAACTGGGAAAACAGTGAGGCAGAGTTTTGGAATCTCTATTGCTGTTTGCAATAAAATAGCTCTGTATTCAAGGTACTAATTGTATCTTTAGAGAAGAGTCTAACTAATTATGCATATTTCACTGTGGTTAGGCAATATCCTTTTGTGTGGGAAGCCTCGGGAGCCAAGACTGTAGGGGTTTTATCTCTTCTTTCCAGTAACTCAGAAGAATAGAGGATCAAAACTGAGTGCTTTATCTAATTGTAACTCAGATAGTTAATTCAATGTAGTGTCATCTGTAAAGGCCAACTATTTGCCTAACTAGGGATGTGGAGCCTGAGGGAGCAATGGAAGTGAGATGAGAATGTATAGTCAATCAAAATGCATATTAGCAAAGTTTCAATCTATAATTATAAATGTCTTGTAATTTTTAAATGGCTGTATTATAACTGTGTTTCTTTTCTTGATCTACTTAATATATATTCTGGTGCCAGACCCTTCAGCTGTTCCATTGCAATAAAGATGGAGACTTGTGTCCAAGTTTTCCTGCACTGCCATATACATTTTTTGGTAAACAATGAGCTGGCAGTTCTTTTCATCATGTATGCATTTTTGCAAGTCTGAACAAATAAATAAGATTGCTTCAAACCATCTCCATGTGTTTCTGTCTACCTAAAGGCTGCCCAAATATAAAAACATGCCTTTATCTCCCAGTCTTGGTTTCCTCAACCATTCAGTGGTTTCCAGTTTTAATGCACAATCTTTCAAGGTGTCCAAGATATACATGACCTTTTTCTGCAAATCATAGAGTCTGTTTTTCCTAGCTATTGTCTTTATTGCAGCTGGATGCACTTTCCCACGTCTCTCCCTCCTATGAAGTTTTATCACTTTAAAGGAAACGATTGAAGCTTAAAAGTTTAATAGGAAGTTTCTTCCCTGGAAGAAATATGACCCTGGCAAGGAATGATGAATTCCCTATAGAAGGAAGCATCACACTAGCCAGAAGCTGCGCACAACTGTATTCCCCCTGGACGCACACATTTGGAGGGATAGCTTGGAGTGCTAATGTACTAAGATGCCTCAAGAAACCCAAGTATTTACGAACTACTGACATTACCAACACTTTTCTTCAATCCTGTAGATGTCAAACTAGTCTAGCACCTAAACATTCAGCGGTGAAATCCCAAAGACACTTCAGACAACTGATCAGTGACTTATTGACAGTGATTGTTAACATAAGTCCTGTTAGGATACACTCTGCTTATTTTCCTTAGAGGCTGAACTCACAGATTGCTCAAACCACGTTTAATTTTCTACAAGGCTTGCCAGAATTATGAACCTCCTGTTTTACAAAATAACTAGCAGTTGGGAGCACTAAATCCCTTACCTGAAGAAACTCGAACTAACATTTCCAGCTTTTGCTCATTTGAGCTGTTTGATTTTTAAGGTGATACACAAATACATGGAGGTTTAGATAATGAATTGAGTGATAAGCTGTTATTTTCAGTTATGTGAAAATATATCTTCACAACAAAAGCTTGATCTGTTCAAAATAAAATAAAGCCAAACCTCATTTTAAACATAATGAGGAATGGACAGATATTATTCTGAATTTTCAGAAAAAATAGATTTTATTGGAAAGCTGCAGTTTTCAGAAATCCTCAGACACAAAAACATTATCTTGCTTTGGGAGAAATACTATTGCTATCCATAATTCCCTGATCCAATACGTTCCTTCACAAAACCTCACTCAAAATCTGATTTAACTTAAGTGTCAAAACTGAGACAGTCACCTTATGCTTCTGTTAAAAGCAGGGACCTCTGGATAGCAGTTCATCTAATCTTAAAACAGGCATATACTATAAACGAGAAAAAAACCCTCTCCCATCTGTATCTGCAGCTCAGAACACATCCAGATCGGCGTTTTTGCCATTTTGTGGTAAATCACATTATGCCGAACCTTCAGCGTGTTTGCTACAGTTCATTTGGGTTCGAAGGGACCGTCTGCCTAGCACCGCTGGTATGTCTGGGGAACTGCCATGTTGTGAGATGTACACAATGCTGACAGTCCCTGCTCTGTAAAGTACCTGCTGATCAAATGTAGAAGTGTTCAAACTCAGAGGCATACTTTATGAAAAATTAAGACCTCTTGCTACAAATTGCATCACAAGAAGGTTCCCATAAAGGGTTCCTTGGGGCCTCTTTCCCTGATGGAAGATGCTCCTGAACCAGACATGAAAATATCATCTATTCTAAGCTGCTCATGCTCGAGGAAGTATTTTTCTTCTGCTTAATTAAACAGCCTCACAATTGCAGAGGCAATAACTCTCTTTAAAATAACAATGTTTATGCTCTCTTACCCTTCTCTGCACCTTCCAAGTCACATCTATTCATCTGATATTTATGACTGAAATTGTATTTCAGTGTTGCCAACTTTTATGAGCTCATGTCTTCCTAAACTAGCAATGTAATTATAACTGTCTACCTCCTGGTATTTATTATTAATATGAATATAATGAAGTGGGTGATTAAGCAGTCACTGGTTACTCCTGTAATCACCAGACCAGCCCCCTAAGGAAACTGGGTTAAATAACATGTCACTGGAATGATAAAATCTTAACAAGTCATCAATGAGATGCAGAGTTGTGAGGCTCAGCAGAGTTCAAGTCCTGTTTATCATAAAAATGAAAGGAGATGAGGCTGGGTGAGGAGGAGAAATAGCACCAAATGGAGGAATAGATAGTGTGATTTGCATTACCTCTGTTAGTCCTCTGACAAATAAAACCTGCTGAGGATGTACCATCATCATTAGCACAGTAGTTGCAAATCTTTATTTTGATATATAGTCCTATTTCATCAAATTGTATAGAATCATAGAATCATTTTGGTTGGAAGAGACCCTCTGGATCATCAAGTCATACACACACTAGGCTACTGCCTGACATCTGCATTAATTCAGAGCATGTCAGAGATGGGACTATGTCCTTCCCACCTGCCCCTAAGCTCACCTCCCTATCCAGCTTTCACTAACAGTGTCTGTGAGAGGAAGTGATTTACAGAAAAAGAGTTTCCAAACCCCCCTGGCATCTCGGATCTGCTTATACAAGCTTGTCCTGATTAATTCAAAATTCTTCTTGTTCTAATAATCCTCTCATTTCAAAGCTTCTTTGTAGTTCCTTCAGTGTCTTTTGTTGGCATGCAAACGAGCAACCTCAGGTATGGATGTTTAACTTTTTTTGTTCTCCCTTTTTTCAAAATCTTATAGGTTTGGGGAGCTGTGATATGCTCTGGCTTTTTCTCCCCTGAATGTATTCTTCATGTTATTAATAATTCATATTCTTAAGAAGGGAGGGGAAAAAAAAATTACTCAAAGCCCTGTTAGACATAAAGAAGTGACAATGCTTCCGGAAGAAAAGACTGCAGGTCAAGTTCAGACTTGGGGAAAAAAAGCTGCAACTCTATTGAACTGCTTAAAGATTATTCATAACATCAAGGCAATATGTCAACTACTCAATAATGTATCCTACTCCAACCTTCAATTAACCTTTTTATTCTTAAGCATTTAGCTTGATAAGTCAAGCAAATTAATTTATTGAGATGCTAATAAATAGTGAGTCACAAGAACCAAGAGCTGGGTGATTAGGTGTTTAGTTATATGGTTTATTATTTATTTAAAATGGATTTTGATGAATCACTGAAGCTTTAACATAAGGGTTTTTTGTGTGTTTTTTTTTTTTTTTTAAGTATTGTTGAGGTATTTTACTAAGTGCAGAGGTGATTTTCTAAGAGTCGCATATGACATGATCTAAGGCACATGCATTTTCTTTAGTAATCTGATATTTCAGTACTTCATGCCCTTGAGGCACAGCTGTTATTCCCACTATAAGCAAGGAACTTATGAAAAAATAAAAACATGAAGAAACTCAGGTACCAAAATCTGGAGATCTAGTACTTCCTCAGACATCTTCAGCTGTCCAAAGCGTCAGTGCAAGAGCAAATAACATGACACAGGACCTACATGAGAGATAAATTTTTCTGTGAGTCAGGTAAGATAGCCCAGAATCTCTGCAGTGGCACTATAACTATATACGTGTGTTTAAACATCATTTTTTCCCACATAATCAAACAACCACATTTATATCAGCTAATGCACACTAACTCTGTGTGTGTATGCATGGCCTTCCCTTGCAACAGTGGAAGATATCTCAGCTTAACTAATGGGTGAATTCAATCTGTATGAAAATTTCCCAGAAACGGACAGAAGCAGGGTAACCATGTCACCCTTTTATCTAGTGACAGAAGTCAAAAACAGTAGAACTTCAGATCTAACCTATTATAACCCACGACCCTAAATCCAGTGTATGTGTCCACCCTGCCAAACAAAATAATTGACATCTGATGACCATGACTAGCCCTAATGTATGGCATGTATGTAATGTCATTTAGTGCAACATTTCTGGATTTGTTTTTTCATCAGACAAATGAAGGCAGAAACAAACCTACTGCTGATTCATCGTGGCAGCTACTGGGTTTTACAGGCCCAAAGCACCTATATGAAGCCATAGATTCCTCCCAATTTTTCCCATCTCTAAACTATTCCCCATAGCACAAGGTACACATGGTTTTGGAAACCAATACATACGTAACAACTCTTTGCACTTATGCTTTTTCTGATGGGTTAGAGAAATGTCTGCCTTAGGATTTATGAATAAAGATGAGTTACTGTGCAATTTCATTTTATAAACGTAAGTCTATTAAAAAAGTGGGAAAAGCAAGTAGTTACTGTTCCCTATGAATATTGTTGATCAGTGTCATGAATTATGCATGTAACCCTCCTCGGTCCAGTGTCCTTTGGCATTTCTTAAGCTGTAGCTCAATATTTTCTACCACTCTGATACATCATTCAATAGGGAAAGGGTAAGTCCTGATTCTTGAGCCACTGTTCAGAGGCACTGACTGATGTGGTTTGTCGAACAGCTTAGTTTTACATTTCACAGCTGAAAGTGTGACATCCAAGTCTTTATAGTCCACCCAGGTCACAGGGACATCAGAGTTGTGAAGTGTGCTTTCAGCTTCTCAGATGCTGGGAAATGGCTTGAAATTCAGCAAAAAAAATTCTGTTCCTGTAGCAGGACAGGTTTTTCTGATGCATTGGTTTTCTTTTTTAATCTTTTTCTTTACAGATATAGGAGATAACAATGGTGTTCCAAGGAGCTGATATTTCTTTCTTTAAGGAGAATTAGGGGTCAGATATTTCTATAATGTTCACAATATCTGTGATAAAAACTATTCAGTGAAAATAACCTAGGGCTTTCTTTTCAGGACTGAATCTATTCTGTATATACGCTGTGAAAAAGATTGTGTAGGACTGTTGGAGGAATTCTGCCATTCATAGATTATGGGTTCACTAAAAAATACTTTAGAGAAAAATAGTATGATTTCATTTCAAAATGAGTGGTTGCAACCCAGCTCTGAACACTAACAGATTTTTCCCATTGCTATGCACTACAACTTCCCTGTATTTCCCAAAGTAAAGTGAAATTACAAAGTAACCATACTAAATACATCTTGAACTCTTAAATGAATTTTCTCTTTCCATATTGGAAAGACTTCCGTATTTTATTGGGGGTCTGAGAAGTAAGCTTACTACAGAGCCTATTTTTAGGATATTCATAGCAAATGCAGTGTCAGGAGCACTCTTGGCAGGCAGAGCTGGAAGGTTCACATTGTTTCTTTCAGGGAGCAAAGATGAGTTGTGTGGCCTACACATCTATCCAAATAAATGTCATAACGGTCACGGAGAACATCAGGCAGTTATGGTAAAAATGTTAATGGAAACTTTGAAAAATACACCTAACTAATGTAAAGCTTTATTTCAAAGTCTTGAGGAGCATAAAATACATTCTATGCTTTGAACTATTAATATGGAGGTATTAAAAGCAAACAAACAAAAAACAAAACAAAAGCAGCAACAAAAAACTTAAAACCAAACCAAACAAAAACAAATAAACAACAACAACACAAACAAACAAACAAACAAAACCCAACACGATGTCAGAACTGAAGTCCTTCTCCTGGGACCATTCTGATAAACGCAGGCAGATCTGAAGATGATGCAAGGGATAAAATTAGCAAGAAAAAAAATACAATTGGTGGCTACAAATAATGTAAAAGATGTGCCAACTAACTCTTGCTCAAAATAATAGAAATAAGTAATAAGGGAAAAGACTTTCCATCTTCTTAATGATAGAAGTATAATAGATGAGAAGTTCAATCTCTCCATAAGACCTTCACCCCAGGGAAATAGTCACAGCCCCAAAGCTGACAATATTGAGGAAGGAATTGGACAATGCCCTCAGACACATGGTATGAATTTTGGAGTTTTCCTCTGCAGGGACAAGAATTGGATTTCTTGCAAGTCTCTTCTAGCTCAGGACATTCTATGATTCTATGATTTCTAACACCTTGCAGTAAAGGTATCAGACTGAATTCCCAGAGCAGGAACTTCCACAGTGCCTTCACAACAGCAGACCAATCCTGCAAGTGTCATGTAACCCACCCATTCAACAAACTGCTCTGCGTCACTGTTGCTGATATCTTTGTTACGCTTTTGTCTTGCTGCTCATTTCCTGTTTTTATATCCAGCTGAGGAAAGAGCTTGACATGCACACACCTTCCCAATATGTTACACGGCTGCTTGTTAATACACGGTAGGGAGCTGATCATAAAGAATCCCAATTCTATTCTTGGCTCTCAGAGAGACTCACGCTGTGTGCCACCTGGGGAACTGAATTGTCCAAACTGATGTAGTTGTCCTAAAAAGCAGAATGGAAAGGAGGTAAATTGGGGTCTGACATACTGGCACATTGGCTCTGAATCCTCAGTCTGACTGTGTAAATTGTCTGTTCTATCATTTTAAGTTTGCTAGCTTCCTTCTAATCTGCTTTCTCTGTTAGGTTTATGACCTTACTCAATAATAATACCGGAAAAATGGATGGGGATTTTAAAAGCAGTTAGGAGTGAGATTTGTTTTCTTCTTTCTATTTGTGGAGAATATAGAAATATTTGCTGAAAGCCTCTCTCTTCCTCTTTGATTTTTGTTTTCTTTGTTTGTTTTCCTCACATGAAATATGCTCTTAGAATTGTGTGGTGTCCTTCACACAATGAAAGAATTATTGTGAAATTAAAATTCCACATGTGTTGACCGAGAATGTACATTCCTGTACCTGAATGGTGCTGAAAACTCTGTGGACAGTCACCACCAGGATCTAACTGTTATTCTATGACTGAGTACATAAGAAACAATGAGGCTAAAGAACATTAATTTTCCTTCCAAAATGGTACAAAGTGAAACAGCACAGTGGAACACCTGTCAAAAGAACAATTATTCTCTTATTTTTCCTTCCTTGTCATTTCCTGAATTCACTTTAACACATTTAGATGGTCCTTATAGTTTTCACTCGTGAGACCTGGGTTTTGCCATTGCCAGGAGGTTTCAAAGACAGGCAGCTCTAGGTAAAACTGAGCTCTGCAGCACTACCAACCACCACACAGACCTGGGGCACTGCACCAATGCGTGGATCACTGTCATCACACAAAGTGATGGAAGGGCTGCTTACAAGTCAGCAGGATGTACCTTCAAACCATTTAGGAGGTGCCTCATCCACAAAACCAGTAAACCATTGCAACATTTCTCAAGTCAGTGTTGTTAGAGATCAATGGAGAAGGAAGCTAACATGTGGACGTAACATCACCAAAACGCAAGAGAAAGTCTGTTCAGAAAACAAAGCCAGAGTGACAAAGGTTTTCAATTGATTTGATGGCTGTGTGAACTGTTTTGTTCTTAAAATGTGAGCAGCTTAGAAGAAGTATTTGGCAGTGGCCTAGTTTATCTCAGTCCACTCAACAAAGGTATGTTTTTAAAAAGACCCCATAAGGATTCATTGCATCTTATTTGACATCTAAGACTAGGTGTTTGCTTAAGATAATAATTACAGACAGAGGAGAGAGAGAGGAACTGATGGACAGTGAATCCTCTAATCACATCTGTGATACTTTTGCAACCCCAAAATAGCATTTTTTCTTGCTTGGTTTTGACTTAAATTATTTAATCAGTTGCATAATACAATTTCAGGAGTGAAGAAAAGTGCCTTGGCTTTTCATGGAAGTATATTAGCCAGCAGTTTGGGAGAAGAACATCTTCTCCTTATTCAAAATCTCCTGTGCTCGTTCTTCTTTGCAAGAGGTGCTTCACTGATAGCCCGTTGGATAAACAATGTGAGTCAATTTTACTGTTGAAAAAAAAATTTACTCTTGAAAATAGACTTCTGAATTTTCTCTGTCAAAGCACTTATTTAAACAATAAAGAAAAATAAATACCATTTACTTTCAGAGCAAATGTGACTCTGCATGACATTTTTAATTTAACTACTTGGAGATGTGTCAGGGAGAACATAAGGGCACTGAGCTGATCACATACACTTCTGTGGTTGGGAGTTCAACCTGCAAGGGCAGCAAGGAGGCTCCTCTGATTTGAACTCACAGGAGAAGGGCAGATAAAGCACATCTAGAGACACAGTTTTGACTTCTACTTGTGGCTTGAGCACAAATGCATGGAAACAGTGAGAGATCACAGCCTCATCCCAAACAACTGGGCCATTTGGAGGTTGCCTGAAATATGAGATGAGGTAAAAATCCTGTACCATTCAGAGGAATAGTAGATAGATGGGAGCAGAGAACACAGGGCTTGTAAAATATCGTTTTTCGGTCATTAGCTGGCAGTCTCCCCAGCCAAACTGGATGGTTTATATCCATATATGATAAAATGGTGCCATGTACTTTGCCTGTTTCAGAGCCCTGAAGGACCAGGCGAATTGCTGTTGTTGAGAGATGGGCACCTGTGTCGTTCCTCCTGTGGAAGAAGAGATGAAAAAGAGAAGAAGGGGTCTTCCATCTAATATCAGTTGTTATGTCCTTTATCACAACCTGTTTGGGGTAGCAAAATGAACAACAAGGTTACCTGTCCTCAGAGCTCCACATCTTGCTCTCTTCTTTATCTGTCCCTTTTCTCTGGTTCCCGCCTCCTGTGGGAGAAGCCATTTCAAGAAGAACTGAACCAGCCTTGATTGCTCTAAATTGACCCTTCCTCAGCTCCTTTTTTTTTTGTTTTGGCATGATGCTAACACATCTTTCTCCCTCCTTCTTCACAGCAAAACCTGTGCACCATTAGTAACTAGATACTCTGCAAGAAACATGCAGAGATGATGCAGACCAGAGTAGTAGGCAACCAGTCTGGCACAGCTCTGAAGCTACCAACTTGCTGGATGAGTGCTGTACCAATTTGAGCACCCTACTCCTTGTCTGAGTGAGGGTGACCCCTACAAGAGGATGGCAGGAGCTACCTAATGCACCATCTGCTTTTTGGGACATGAGGAGAAACTGCTTTAAGTCAATTTCCTCTCCTCTCCTCTCCTCTCCTCTCCTCTCCTCTCCTCTCCTCTCCTCTCCTCTCCTCTCCTCTCCTCTCCTCCCCTTCCCCTTCCCCTTCCCCTTCTCCTTCCCCTACCCCTTCCCCTTCCCCTTCCCTTTCCCCTTCCCCTTCCCCTTCCCCTTCCCCTTCCCCTTCCCCAAATATTTTGGATCATTATAGCCATGTTGAAATACATATACCTTTCAGTCTTAAGAATAGGGCACTGTGGCTCTTGTTTCTCCTAGAAGGAGCCTGCACACCTCATTAGGGATTTTGACCAAAAAATTACTGACAGCTGCTGGCAGTGCTTCAAAGTGTCACATCACTCACACTGCACTCATCCATAGCACATTCTTGCTTAATGTTGAAATAAAGGCTCAGGTTTATCATTATTTTTCTGCAAGGCTACACTCTGTTAGTCCTACACGCAGTAGATGCGGGGCTGATTTTTGACGCATGGTTAGATACAGGCAGGCTTTAACCATGGAATTTCTTCCTTCCAGCCATTTCGTGATTCCAGTGATTCCTAAAATTCTTCCTTTTCTTTCATGGTACACACACAGGCAACATGCATGTACCTACTCATCCACACACCCTAATGTTTGAATCCTGAATTCATAACTCTTCCCACTTTCTATATTACTGCTGTCATCAACAGTTCAATACTATAGAAATTATCTTTTCATGCATGAGAAGTTGTTCAAAGATTGAAGAAAATAATTCAAATTATATTTTCACTAGGAAGTGTTGAAGAAGGGCCCAAATGACTCTTTCCCAAAAGTATATGTGGTTTCAATGATTTGTCAAAAAAGCAAACAAACAGAAAAATCTAAACAACTCATAAAGATCCAGCTCTAGATCTGAGCACATACTTTAATGAAGGAATCAGTGATTTTGTCTCCATATAACAGTTCCTCAGAAGTCTGACTGGCACTTCTAGATCAGCATCAGGAAAGATGCAGGAGGAAGTTATTTTCTCCTTATAATTCTCTTGAAGTTGGACATATTATAAATTTGGGGATTTTGACAGTCAAATGAAATATAACCAGCAAGATCAATAATGCATGCAAGATCCTTTAAAATATGTCACAGGTGAGTGCTTTCATTTTTTTGTTCCGATGCAAAAATTCCATCTTTGGGGTTTAAAGCAGGAACCTTCAAGATAGTTAGTTTCATAGTTGCACATAGCAATTACATATGTCATGTGCCAGTACATGCATTTCAAGCATAAGCTATGGAAAACCTGTATAATGAGTTTACTTGACCAGGAAGCTGAAGGAACACCCTCTTGCAGAGCTGTCTGTGGCTTTGGACAATGCTGTTGTCACCCACCTGCCGCACGTGACAAGTGTCCTCTGAGCACTCCCACTGCTGGAAAGTCATCAGCTCAGCCAGCTCTGGCCACCTCCAGTGACAGCCTGAGACCAACCCAAACTATGGTTTAAAGAGATTAACAAGGACTTCGGCAACTCCTTCCTTTAACTGAGTTCTCTGAGCACAACCTTCAGCCCACTCAGCCAGATCAGAGAACAATATCTGACTGCAGGTTAAACAGTAAACTTTTCTGCCTTAGGAAGATGAGGGAATCAGTCAATCTCTTTTCTATTGAGGACAAAGAATGTCAGAAATTCTTTCTCTGGCTCATTGTTTGACTGGTTGGCAGGAATATGTGTTTGGGGACAAGCTTTGAAATCACTTTCAATTTCTCTTTTCACACTGGATTTAGGATCCGAAGGGCATCTTCTCAGTTTGACACAACATTGGCAGAGCCCTTTCCTGTAGAAGCTCTGTAATTCAGCCAAACATTTTTCATCAGTAGCCTCATACTATGACTGGAAACAGCATGAGCCAGCAGAGGCAGGTGTCTGTCAATGTGCACCCAGGGCTTTGCCAGGATAACTAAAAGGGGTTTAGGCTGCGGGGCTCCTTCTACACCTCTGATTAATGTGTTGTAGGGTTTTGTTGTTAGACCTTTCTGTGGTGACCGTGCAAATGCTGACAGATGGGGCAATGGGACTTGATGTGGAAAGGCTACAGTGATCTTCCTACCACCCCCAAAGCTGCCAACAGGAGCCGTCTTCCAGCCTGTACCTCAGATGTTCCTGCAGCAGCTGCTGGGCTGCTATATGGTTTTCAGCACAGCATGCAAAGGTAAACTACAATCTCTTATGCAAGTTATGATGATTTAACAGTTATGGCAAGAAATGGCTGAACTTCCTCTCTTGTGAAGATGAAGGAAGAGTGAGGGTCTTTCAAGGCAGGGACAAGACCATCAGTTCTTACACAAAGTGTCTGGGACATAGATATTTAATTCATTTTGGCACTTTTGAACTTTTTAACCTGTGTGCCCAAGCTGGCTCCCAGTAGAAGGAATGAATTTCAATAGAGCTAGAAAACAGCCTGTGTCGGAGAAGCATCTCATTGATTTCTGTGAGTTTTCCAGCTTAAAGTACAAAGGATCTCTGATATACGTTTGAAATCGGTGCACCAGCAAGAAGCCAGCAGCCTTTGTACCAGCATGGCTGTGAAGCGCCGAGACAGCGTGGAAGCGGGTTGACCTCTCGCTCCTTTTGAGCTGGTCCTTGGATGTGCAGCAGCTGCCGTGCCACTATTCAGGCTGCTCCGTGCTTCTGTGCTGACAGGTTTTTTTCCAAGATGTGTCAGTTCCGTGAACAGAAAAATTCAGCAAAATGAGGGCAAATGTCACCTGTGTGTAGCATTATCAATGTAGGGGAAAAGTTCCATAAAAGTCCAACACACAGCCACACAACTAGACGGCTGATCTAAAACTGCCATGTGGTTGTCATGCTGACTAGCTCAAATAGCATGTCCACATCACTAATGCACATTTAGCTGAAAATATAATGAAAGAACTAAAGCTTTAGTCTAGAATAAAGTCTTACATATTATGATAGACAGAACAAGGACAGGCTGCTGCAGACTCATCTACATCTTAAGCTTTAAATTACACGGGAGGCTTGATCTTACTACTGTAGTCATCTACTTGTAATTTGGGTAGGCAAGAGAAAGCAAGAGAGATTTACAAACGCCTCTCTCTTGCTCCTCAATAGCGAAAGTCCTTCCAGCAAAGCCCAGGCTTTTATACAGGTTTGTGTTTGCTGTGCACACTTTCCAAACAAGTGGAAGCTGGGGAAATCTGGGTCAGCTGAGACACTGTGGTCCTTGAAATGGCTTGTTTGTGCAAATATCTTGTAAAATGTGCATTCTCAAAACCCAGCTGCATTTTCACATTTATGTAATCTTATTTTTATTTCCTTATTTATTTTTTTTTTTTAACAACATGTATTACTACCTTCCTCTGGAGGTTTCTTAAGAGGGAGGCAAAAGTATTTTACTCTTCAAAAGAAATAGGTTGGAAAATTCAATAGTGCTTCATGTCTCTTGCCAAGCACAGTAATTACACAAGCTACAGCAAATATTTAAAGAAAAGAAACGTTTCTTTTTTTCTCATTGCCAGCTTTGTTGATAATAATAAAAGAGTGAGAAGATATGAAAAAGCCTGAAATGAGAAATATGGATGGAGAAATTGAAAAATGAATTAACACACAATTGACTTCCCACAGGATATCTCCTTTATTTAAGGGAAATATTACATTTTGGGTGAAGGTTTTTAGGAATGACTGTGGATTAAAGATGTTTTATTATTATCATCTTGTTATCTAAAAATCCCTAAAATAGGCTATTGGAATTGAGGAAATGTGCTCATTGTCTCTGATAGTCTTAATTCCCAAGGAACAGAAATTTCTTTAATGTGGTACTCTTTGTAAATTAGGGGACTGTAATTTTTCAGTTTTTAATTACTCCTCTCTAAAAATGTCTCCCAGACAATAGCAGAAGTTTATCCAGCATTTTGGAAAGTGAGAATACAAGCTAATTATACTGAGGATGGTTTTGCATAATTTTTTATTCTATGATAAAGTGTGGTCTATTCCCCCTGAAAGAATGCAACTTTGCCAGAGAGCCATATAATAAAAATTGTATTTATTGTTCACTTAAGGCATTAGGGCAGAAACTAACTTAAACCCAGAGCACTCCCTGACCCCTCTCTGCATTTCCAGATTGCTGCCTGAGTTGCCAATAATTGACTTACCCATAGTACCCTTTGAGGCTGACCTTAAATTCTGTCCTCAGCTGTGCAGGGAAAGCTGAGTCCTGCTTCTCTGGACAAACCATCCCTGCATGGTTTGGTGGGACAGATGGAGACAGGAAGGACTGGATGTCCTGTTCTGTCTTACAGCTGCCCCTCTAGGTGATAGCCCTTGTCCAGCCTTTTCTGCTGCAGTGCCCTCAGTTGTCCCAAAGCCTTGAAGTTGTATAAGAAGTTTACATTCAAGAAATGTCCTCAAGTGAGGACAAAAGAGATGTAGATGCTGCCATATGTATTTTTCTTCTCTACCTCTACATTATTTAAGGTTGATGATGAGGAATTCTACTTATTTGAGGTTACAGATTAGCTGGAGAGGAAAATCTGGGGCTTGCTGGTCTCTTTTATAATGTATTTGTGGGTATTACATTAGTCTTCTGGACAACATCTTTTCTTTCTTTAATGGCTTCTTCATCACTGCTTCAGTGACCTCACTTAATGTCCTCCCTAATTGGCATCAATGTTAAAACATTTTTCCTAATGCTCGCTTTTAATTTCATTCTTTTCCTAGTTTTAGACCATTACTCCTGGCTTAACCACCTCGAATATTTCCCCTCACTTTCATGTTATTTCATCTAAATATATTTTCTTGTCTGTAGTTATCGTAGACCTTTGCTGTTATTTTCTGTGAGCAGCATTAAGCTTCCAGTACTAAAGGATAATCAGAGACTCTCTGTCTCAGTGCAATTTACCTCTACATAAAAATGGCCTTATTTGATCTCTGGTAATATGCACTTTTTTCTGTTTCTATATGGAACATCTTAAATGGAAAGCACAAAAGATCGACAACTGAAGGTTTGGTTTTTTTTTTTCTTTTTAAAGATTCAGAATGTGCTGATTTAAAATAACAAATATATCCAAATATGTGGCAGCGCAATGTAAAGTTTGAATGAAGAAAAGTGTGACTATTAATAAAAGCAGACACATAATCAAGTTCCGCTGTGCAAGGAGCTACCACACATCAGCTGAGCATCAATATAGGCTGGAGGCTGTCCAAGTGTATAAATCGGTGGGGTCATTTATGCAAAACTCAGTAAAGAAATTTGCTTTTCAAGAGTCTCACAGTTACCAGATTATTTTGCTTCATAACACTATGGGCCTCTGTCATACATCAGAGTTTGTCTCAGGACATGTAAGTGGATCTATCGGCTGTAGTGTCCCTACAAGTAACACAGCGAGTCAAGGATGAGTGTGTTTACCATTGCTGTCAGGGACTTCAGTGGTTTCCCCCTCTTAATATCAGGTAATGACAATAATTGTCTTTTTATTGTATGTGCTCTAATATTAAGGAGCTTTATGCACCACATGGATAAAGCATTTGCCTAAATTTGGCAGACAAGCTATCATTCACTGCAGTGAGATTGCTATATGTAGTTAAGACTTTTTGTTTCCCATTCCTTCAAAGTAATTGTTGGGGGGTGGGGAGGTAGAATGACACACTTACAAAGCAAATAACCAAAAATGAAGCTTCTCTCTGTAGAAATAATACTTTTTTTTTTATTCCCACAAAGTGTAGAACTCAAAGATGTTGTCTTCCGCTCCCCTTCTGGATACTGCTTGCCCAAAGCAATTATCATTTTAAGTTTGGACAGAAAAAAATTCACAAAGATTGTAATTATCAGTTATTCAGCTGGTCAATCACTGCTTTTCTTTTTTTTTTCTCCTTTTCTTTCTTTTCTAAATCTTCAGAAACTGATAAAGGTCTTTCATTATTGTTTCTTTTCACCAGCATTTTGATGTAGTTGCACCAAATGAAAATCAATCTTTAATTTTTCTTTTGCAGCACTGCAGTGCAGTAGGAAGCTCTGTCTTATTTTCTGTGTGTGGGACTGAGATTTAGAGGGTAAAATTTCTTGCCCACTCTTACATGGTTCCGATACACCATGCAATGTCGAATGCAAGTATAATCTTGCATTCAAGGGTTGGGTTTTAGCCTCTGTTTTCTTCATCGAGGTAGAATTCAGCACATCAGGAAAAATAATTAGGAGCAGGATGCTACCACTCAAAGATCCTGCTGTATTTCCTATATTTGCTTTGCCAGCTTTATTTATTCTTTATTTATTTATTCTTTATTTAATAAAAAGACAATTATTGTCATTACCTGATATTAAGAGGGGGAAATCACTGAAGTCCCTGACAGCAATGGTAAACACACTCATCCTTGACTCGCTGTGTTACCTGTAGGGACACTACAGCCGATAAATCCACTTACATGTCCTGAGACAAACTCTGATGTATGACAGAGGCCCATAGTGTTATGAAGCAAAATAATCTGGTAACTGTGAGACTCTTGAAAAGCAAATTTCTTTACTGAGTTTTGCATAAATGACCCCACCGATTTATACACTTGGACAGCCTCCAGCTTATATTGATGCTCAGCTGATGTGTGGTAGCTCCTTGCACAGCGGAACTTGATTATGTGTCTGCTTTTATTAATAGTCACACTTTTCTTCGTTTATTTATTTATATTTATTTAATTATTCTTTATTTATTTATTCTTTAATTATTTATTCTTCTGTGCAAGGCAGGAGTGTCACAGGGTGGGTACACACGTTGGCTGCTTGCACCATCCTAGCCTGTTGGTGTTCACCTTGGCCACATCCAGACAGTAAACTGGGACAAGGCACCATCCCATAGGAACAAAAGCGAGATGTGCAGGGAAGGATGCCCCCAGTTCACTCTGACGGGTACCTCAGTGCAGACGAGATGGGGATCAGGAGGGAGATGCTGCCTGGCTCGTTGATGCCGTTGGATTCATCTCTGCGCTATCGACCACTGATCCCTCAACTACATCATCCTTCTTCCCCTTCTCTCTCATGATTGAAAATCATTCAGAGGAGAGTTATTAAGGCCAAAGAAAATGTATGTTGGCTCTGGGAGAGGCAATGCAGAATAATTGCCTGCCATTTTAAATGCTTCTTACACCGTTTTTAATGCTCCTGCATTTCTGGGCGGAAGTTGTTACAAAGTGGTTGTGTGTGCCAGTAATTGAAACTGAATATAACACTCATTAAGGCCTAAATAAGGATGAAGAGGATGATCATCAGGACATATATATAATTGATGGTGTTGCATTAAGTACTATAAAGCAATTCTAATTATAAAACATCACAGGTCTTCTATCAATCATCCTTCTCTTCTTCACCTTTTCTGTTTTGATACCCATACACATTACTCATACGGCCTGAACCAGGTCCCTTCCCTCCTCCACAGCACAGTCTCAGTGGTGGTTATTGAGTATACACCTTACAGGGAAAGAAACCACAGGACTAAATGCAGCACAGACTGGAATAAATATCTTGGTTCTGCAAAACCTGTGATACACTCTCATCTTTTGAATTCCTAATGCGTGCGGTTCTACTACATTTGCCCAGTAATGAATGAGAAAACTGCATTTCAAAAACAACCTTTTCCAATTAAATCTCGGTTACTGTTGGGAATGGGGTTTTAGCTAGCATTTGAGGTATGATCTTTGTGCACGTTGGCAAGCATAAGAATAAGCAGATTTGCAAGAAATTCAGTGGTTCCTTATTCTCTTTTGCTTCAAAATAGAAAAATAAAAGAGAAACAAAAATTCAGTTATTGAAAAAAAAAAAAAAGTCATTAAATGTCATTTCCAGGAACAAAGTTGTGAGGTTTTTGTGGATTTTTGTTGTTTTTGTTTTAGTACGTTTTGTTGTTGTTTACAATAACAGCTAAACAGTTTATATTTAAAACATTTTAAAGCTTCTTTTTGAGTCAAAATGCAAAATTCCAAATGAAAAAGTAGAAAGAGGATGTTTTTGATTTTCATGACTAAATGTTTTACAGTCACTTCTTCAAGAACTTTTTGATATTTGTAAAAAAATAGGACAGCTAGGCACAGATTGAAAAAATTATTAAAAGAGTTCTAATGTTTTTCTGTCTGTCTCTGCTACTGAGACTCATTGCTAGCAAACAACAAGAGCTGCCTGAGAAACGACACAGCCTTGGGGAAAGACCTGAGCCCGGCTCTGCACTTCTCGCTGGTCGCCGAGCAGTCACTGAGCAGCAGGGGCTCTCTTCAGATCCAGAGCCCATTGAAGTATATGAAAAGCTGCCTAAATAATTGCAGCTGCCTTTGATCAGAACACACAATAAAATGCAATGCTAAACAAGGGGTAAAATTAAAGAATAAAGTTTTTAAAATTAAAAAAAAAAATGTAAAAAACACCTTCAGCGAAGTAGTTAAAGTTTCCATATTACATCAGCAAACAATTCATACATTTGGTACCAAAGTTTCAGTATAAAAGAAGATCTAACAAATACAAATTTCTATGAAAACTCTCAAAAAAAATAAAAACAAACAAACAAAATACTCCATTGCTGTTGCTTTAATATAAATCAAAATATTTAGTTTTCAGTCAGCTTAGTGGTAGACCAAGCTTACTGGTGGAGGTCTGATTCCTGATTTCCTTAATCTCCCTTGAATTTCCACTGGTACCTTGTTCCTAAGAAACCTCCATAACCTCCATGATACACTGTGGGCACTGCAGGATTTCCATTATACCATGGGATGTCAACTGAGTCTGTGTCTCAGAGTGGGAGCATTAAATGCCCAAACTATATCACCTATGAAGCACCACTGTGCTAAGGCATGTAGAAATGTATTTTCTAACTGATTAGGATACAAGCATCACAGTTCCTTTCAACAAATGCAAATAACTGCTTTGACTTTTCTAAAATCAAACACGTATTTTTTAAAAAATATGGTTATATTGTCTTTTTTGACCTGTCTTCAAATGAAAATAGTTTTTTAAACAGATGGCAGTGAAAAAAGTACTCTGAGCTTTCTTGGGAAAAGCAGCTGGAAAATAATGTAGGGAGGACATTATTATTGTTATTGTTGTTAGATTATTTATTGTAATGATAAGAGCATGGGCTGCCTTGTTCTTATAGTCAGATTATGTGTTTCTTTTACCCCTCTTAGAAGTGATGGTGAAGTTCTGTACTACATTAAATCCCATCATGTTCTCCCAGAGCAGAGGAGACCCCCCTGTGCTCGTCTAGATAAGTCAGGCCAGCTCTTGCAGCTGGTGGTACATGGGGCTAAGGTAGCTAAAATATATGTTCAATGAACTCTAGCTCTAAGCTGAAGGATTTCTTCCCTTCACAGCTCAGATCACTGCTGGTACAGCTTTTGGTGCAAACAGAGAATGCAGCCTGTACTTAAGTGTCTGAGGCTGACACCTTAGCCCCTCTGGCATTGTAGCCTCTTTTTCTCCTAAAGAATGAGAAATTGCAACCTTTTTAGTGCTTTGGGAACCTTCACCGAGTTTATAGTATATAAGGATTTCATTACTATGATTGTGCTGTAGAGAGATAGCTGGTGATATTGTCCTTCCCCTAACATACAATGGCATTCTAGTATTATTACAGCAAGCTGTAATACCAGCAGTGTGGAAATTCTAAATGAGTCATCAGGGCCCACTAATGCATTTTCCAGCTGTCTCTCCTGCTCTCTTTCCATCTTCATTTCTCCTGTTGTATTTTCAGCATCTAGGGAAAGGGGAAAGAGGCTTTAAGATCACTGTGTATGACACGCTCTACTTAGAAGAGCTTACACAAGACATAAAGGCTCCAAACTGAGGGACAATTTCCTTACAGTGCAAGTGATGCTGATACCCTGCCCCAGGCTGCCCTGCAGAAATGGGGGAATTGAGATGGCGTGAGGACCACTTTCATCCCAAACTGCAGCTGTGCAGCAGCGCTGCCTCAAAACAAGCTCACCAGGCACCAGAGCATGATCCATTTTCAAGCAAGCTTGATAATGAGTGAAAAATCAAAACTATTTGCTATGGTAACTCTTTGGTAACCAGAGTGCTATACACAGACCTGCCTCTGTTCCCTTCTACAGGACAAGATGCCATTGTCCATCACCATGGGGTGACAGTGACAGTGATATAACTACACCATAGCCGAATAAAGTCAATAACTAATAATAAAAGCTTTAGATAAACTGAAGGTCTAACTAGAGACTTCCTAAGCTGTGTGACCAGACCATTGAGTGTTTAACAGCTATCAATGGATCTGCTCTTTCTGAACTACATTAATTGCTTGTTGGTTTGCAGTAGTGTCTTGGCAGGTACCTTCATTCTGCATGAGTGAAGTTGATTGTCTTCTTGTCTCATTCCTACGCACCATTTTCTCAGTGCGAGGGCAGTAAACTGCTTTACCTCTCTTTCTAGGATGGGAGCAACCCCAGGAGTGGGAATGGTGAGAAACCAGGAGTGAGAAACATAGGAAGCTGCTGCTGCATCCATACCAGGTCTAATGGTCCTCACATAAATTTGCAATGAAAACATTGTTTATTCCTGGCTGCTTCAGAGGAAAATGGAGCTTGAGCCCAGCAGCACAATGCTGGAGAGGGTTTTGGTTTTCAAGGAAACTGTCTATGAAATATCAGCTTCCAGGACTGTAATTCATTCCTAATGGGAAGTCAGCTGGGCTAAGACATTTATGACACTAAATCCATTTGTGAGAATTTGAGTAAATGCCACATTTCCCTTTAACTTGAAATACACAATTAAAAGGGATTTTCTCTGACCAAAACAGCTTCCAGTCTGAACAGAACTGGTGGGAGTGGAAAGGGAAAACTCACATATGAATAAGAATTAAACACAAAAGTAACAGTTACTCCTTTCAGATTCTCTCTCTCAAAAAAAAAAGGCCTTTTGATTAGTTTCACATTTTGTAGAGTCAATTCACTTAGGATTTATTTTCTTCTAAAAGTAATGTAACAGAAGAAATGAGAATTCTTGTTATATGTCTTCAATTTACAGTAATCTCTGTGGTTACTGAGCCCCAACAACAGAGTTTGCAAATCAGCCTGTGTGTTACACAGTGGTGAATGTGAAAGTGGGAGGAAAGTAACACCTAACTATTTATGTTCAACAAGTTTTCTTATTTTTCATCTATCTACTGAGAGACCTGGGAGTTTTAAAATACTAGTTAATGAAGACATCATGTGGAAGATGGCAGATGAAGGAGGAGACAAAAAAATAGGTTGAGGGGATGACAGATGTGTCAAATTCTGAACTTAAAGGCAAGGTTTAGCACCGAGATAATATCTCCATTTATTATAATTAGCTAAACCTCTTTCTTACCTTTTTTTTTTTTTTGCCTCTTTCCTCCCTTACCTTTAAACACTGCTGTGGCATTTAGAGGCTGATTTCAGATTTAATGACCAGCCTAATGGCAAAGGTTCCAGGCAAATGTCACAAATTCTTAATTTCTTTTTTTTAACTTTAATTTGATTTTGTGGACACTCGAGTAATTTTCTATTTATCTAAGCAGCTCGTGTTTCTGGTTGCTTGTTAGTGAATTTAGTTAATCGCATTTCCTACTTTCTAAAAGATAAACTGTATTTCGGTGTCAGGGAAAGCAGAAGTATTTGGGCAGTGGAGTGAGACCTGCTATTTTTAAAATAGTAGACTCCAATCTGTTCGGTACTGCCTCAAAATCACTTCTTGCATATTCTACCATGATATCACTGTAGACAATTTTGTGTATGTATCAATAGCTTCATTTTCTTAATAGAAAAGAATTTGACTTCCACTGCTTGTTAGCCCATGACTAACTCTTTTGAGAAGAGTAATTTCTGCGTGAGCACAGTATAACACCGCTGCTTTTTAAAACTCTACTGTGACTATTGTATTGTTATTAAGGGGAACATGAGTTGTAAATATGAGTGCTTTAGATTCCCTAACCTAAGGTAATACAGACCTGGATATCTTTTAATTCAAGTGAGAAACCTAAATATAGGTTCCCTCAATTTTCCTTGTTTTTCCATGTGCTTTGACCACCTTCTGAAGGACACAGCACATCATTTCAAGTTCCACATAGTATCACTTCATCACTTAAAATTACTTTTCTCACAGTGGCTTATTGTGAAAATCTGACTAGCCTAATAGAAGGAGTTTTAATGAGTTTACCTCATTTTAGCACAGACATGCTTGTGGACAACATTTCTGCAAGTCTATCCCTCATGAAATCATAAAGAAATGTTGGTTCTGCTCAGCCATCTGTTAAAATATGCTTAATTTAAATCAAACAAGCTGGATTGGATTAAAAATCATAAATGATAGGAAAAAGTAATGAATACATCCAAGAGCTCAGTTAAAATGCACACTAAGTTTTACCTGGTGTTAATGGTCACAGCTTTATTATAATGTATAGACATAACATTCAATCAACATATAATGAAATGAATAATTTGTGTTTGGTCACTTTGTCAGAGATCATCCTTTTGGTCTGCTTGCAGACTATGACGACTTCTTCATTGCAAAAAGGCCAGTGTTGTCCAAATGATAGTGTTGCCCATCTCCAAAGGGACATCTTTCAGCTATTAAAACACAGTCACATAAAAACAAGCAAAAAAGGTATAACAAAAATCAAGACAGTAATTTCCTCTTCCTTCCAACTTATCAACGATTTTTCTTCAATAGATTACATTGATTAGAGGCTAGATACAATGCTATTACCCTGGCATCAATACCCTGGCAGGTTTACTTTCTGAGACTGACAGTGCGCATTTCTATAATGTACAAATCTTTCATTGGACCATAAATAAAAACTTCCGTTACTTGTAAGTTCTCAGGGCAGAAACACTAAACTTTCTCCCTTAATGCTTAGCACGTTTGGGAAAAATATCTGAAGCATCTGCACAGCTGCTTCATTACTGGGTTTTAAATTCTTCCTTATTTTATTCTTTACTATGTGACCTACAGAATACCTCCAAACAAGACAAGAATTAGTCCTCAGGTACACGAAGCCTTACTGTTTACAACAGTGGTCTTCTCGTCATTCCTTTCTCCTCAGTTCCTTCTCTTATCTCCTTCTCTTGTCTAGTCCAACCTTTCTTTGCACATGCTTTTGGAGGGGGATTTTGTTATGTGTTTGCACAGCACTTGGAAAAATAGTATTCAGGTCTGCAGCTATGAGTATCTGAATGGGATTCATCTAACCAAGTACATATTCCTGCAGTAGAGACATCTGCATCCAAAGCAGTTGCTTGGGTTTCACTTGCACTAAATACAAATGCACTCTTTAGGTATCATGAGCAAAGAATGTATGTTTTGTAGTCAATTAAGGTTGCAAGTAATGTGATATTATTTAGTGCAGATACTTGGAACTATGAGGTCTAGGGTCAACCAATGCAGTTTCCATTGTCACAGGAGGTCCTTCTAACTCTTGGCTTTTCCATTCTGGATTTCTATATGTGTTACCACCCTTCAGTATACACCAGATTCAACTAATGACCACCTATGAAGCTTTGTTCCATAATGTAAAGGCTGAGTCAGAGCACCTGAGGTGAAATATCACTCTGGATTTACTCTGCAACATCTCATTTCTGTCTCCACTGACTTAGTCTAACAGCAATAGTTAATTTCAGCAGACTTGCAATTTCAAAATGTTGTCCAACACGGCAACTCTTTCAAGGTTATCTTAAAAATTCTCTGTGCCAGAATATTTTCTCTCTAAAACTACAGTTTTAACATAGCCCGAATAAAAGAATAAAAATACCTATGTCTCTAAAAATTGCGTGTCTATGACTGGACTGCTCAACTAAGGGTCTGAGATCCTCAATGGGTTTGAATGTAAGATACTTAAAGTTCAGAAAATTTACTGTCTGGAGGAGCCATTTCTGACATTCATTAGTAAGTATAGTAAGAAAATACAGCTTTCTTGACTTCGGAGACTAAGATGAGTTAGGACACTTGATGCTTCAGTGTCTTTTTATATTCAATCAGGTGATTTTCTATCAAGAAATAGGAAATCCCCTAAGATAGTTAGATCTTAATGACTGAAGAGACCTCTAAGAATGAATAGGATCTTCCACTGACCAAAAGATGAGCCCCTAAATTAGGCAATTTTGTTCAGCGTGTGAACCAAGGCAGGATAAATCTGGACAAGGATACAAGCACCATAAATGGCTTAAAACTATTTTTCATTTAATTCAGAAAATCCAGACTTGACATATGGAAGTGTAAGGGGAATCTTAGTTCCTCTTATAAAGTTCCTGGATGTTCAGTATCATATTTTTCAGAAGACTCTCCTTTCCTTATTGCTCCCCAATAATAATAATAATAATAATAATAATAATTATTATTATTATTATTATTATTATTATTATTATTATTATTATTATTAATAAATAAATAATAATAATGATAAATAATAATAATAATGTCATTTTCCTATTAACTGCCATTTTGGTAATAACATCCATAACAGATGCTTCATCTTCTTCCTTTTTTGTTAGGATTTTCCTTTGTGTGCTAGCACCTTCTACAGATTTCAGATACACACTTCTATATCCTGAACATTAAGCCTGAACTCCTTAAAAATTGTTCTTCTCACTTGATTTAACATCAATTCCATAAACAATGCTTTCCAACCCAGAAAAACTGATACTTCTTAAGCACATTAAGTTTCCCTTTTAAGGCTTTTTTCCATGTTTCCCTCCTTGTTACGCAGCACCACAGTAAGGCTGATATATTTCGCGGGCAAAGTGACCTGTCAAGGTGTCTTTACCCTCTGAGGTTTATTTGCTCCTGGAAAGGTGTCCTTTCAGATTTCACACAAACCACATCTGCATTAATAAATTCAGTCTCAAAAGGAAATGTCACTTCTTCTCAAAACAGAAACAACCCTTGCTTTTTTGATTCTCTCAGTATCCCCAGTGGGATAGAGGAGAAAGAGTCATTTACAAGGGACCCAATAACAGAACATACGTTGATTTTCAGTGTCAATATTGTACCATGCTGAAGGAAGTAGCAGCATCTACTACACAGAGATCCTGGAGTCCTTAGTTTGTATCCTGGCTTGAAAGTAACATTTAGTTGATTTGTTTCATCACCAAATACGATTTTCCACCCTCCCAAACAATTTTTCTGAAAGAAATCGTGTCAAGGGAAGGACTATCTGTACAGCACTGATGTGGCAAGGCTCTGGTCTCACTGCATATCCTGGTTGTTAGTGTAACACAAATAAAACTATGTGAGCAGAATGTAAGTGCCTTCATTTCAATAGATGTCATTCAGAAATGTTATAGCTTATTCCAAATGCAATTGTGGGGACTTAAATTCTTCATGCAATCAAACATTCAAGTGATGGTTTCATCCTCTGGAAGAGTTTGAAGCTGGTGTTTTGTTTCTCATTAGCAGCAGACAGATTACATTTATTTTAGAACCTGGATTTCTGCCATTCCATTACTCTGTGTGTCTCTCTGGATCTGGCTCCAGAAATCTTCATAAGGTCCAAGTACCTGCTGTTACGTTTATAGATACTAACGAAATTTGGAGTATACACAGTGATAAACACCAGGTGAAAATTAAACCAAATCACATATCCTTAGGGATCCTTTATTATGAAATGTAATATCACTCTAGCTAAATTAACCAAATAAAGCACACTCCTTCAGTTCATTTTCAATTGTATTTGAGAGAGGAATTGTGAAAAGATTGGTTTGTTAACATGTAGATATGTAACCAGCTCAGAATTGTAATGAGCACGAAGTAAAGCAACTTAACTGGGAAAAGTTATGTGAGTGCAGAGGGGTGACTGGATGAATAGCATATGACTTTGGAAAGTTAGCAGTCTTGCTTCCTTGCTGGTCATGGCATCAGGTTAGAAAGTCATAATTGCAACTTGTATTGCCAGTTATTGGCACGTTACACCTTGGAAAACCTTGACATTCAAGCAGCATATGTCAAGTCATTTTGCCCACTTTTTTTTTTAATCTCTCAATGGAGATTTTTCCAAAGGAGACAGAACAGTCAGGACATCCAAATTAGCCAAGCATTTGAGTGGTTCACTTTAAAATTTCCCCCTTCCATTTGAGATTATCACGTATTGCAAAAAGGGTAACCTTTGAGATTCCCTATCAAATCAAAAAACCTTTCAGTTCTGTTGACATGAAACATTTCAAAACAAAAAGAAAAAAAAGTGGTTGTTTGTTTTGTTTTGTTTTGTTTTTTATTTTATTTATTTTCTTGGAGAACTTTCAAATATATTCTAGTTTGGAAGCCAAGTATCAAAATCCTAAAATCCTTTGCAAAACCCAACAACCATTGTCTGCAATTGCTGTGTTGCTACTTAGGATTACATTCCTCCAGCCAGCATGGGCTCAGCAGCCTGAACTTGTGTCTGGGTCTGAGAGATTTGGCATCAGCTGCGCCATTGATTTCCTTGGTGAGACTAGTCATTTGTCCTCTCTCTATTTCACTTTCCTTATCTACAGCAAGGTAATAAATGGTACTGACCTTCTTTGATAAATGTTTTGAAACGTGTAGAGGAGAAGGGCAAGGCATTCATCTGCTCTCAGTCTCTCCAGAGATTTTGCAGCACAAATGGAATGCAGTCAAAGGGCCCCAGACAGGAGCAAGGTTTGCCAAAGGAGAGCGTGGTCTCTGAAAAGCAGAAACTGAAGGGATGAAAATAATCAGAGCACATCAAAAAGGGGGTAGATGATCCCAAGTAGAAAAGACTTCAAGGTGTCCACAAATATTTTACAAGTTCTGGTCAAGATTTTCAAAGACCTCCTAGGCAATCTGTTTACTAAATAATAAACCAAGGTGAATATCACAGGAACAGCAAAACAGAAAAGGCAAGTATCTGAAACACCTACACCAAGATAAGAGTGTTACGGCCTGGGACCCTTTCTCTAGAGCACAGGGAGAAAAATTTCCACACAAACAACCACTGGTCCTTCTTCTCACATGAAACTAAGCTGTCAGTCTCTTCTAACACTGCACTTAATGCAAGCTGTGCTAGCTGAGAGGTTGAATATCAGATTTCTTGTAGGCACCATCAAATTGCCCTGCATGCTAAGGTTTTCTCCCCGGCCAGATGAGAACACTAATGAGCACAGCATCTGAAAAAATGCTAATAATAAAAATAATAGCAATAGTAGTAGCAGTAGTAATAGTTTGAGCCCAGTGAGAGGTCAACTAAATATTATAATAATAGTAATGGATGAAGTGCTATTTTAATGCCATAGCAGAAAAATTGAGTAACCTGCTACAAGTATAACCCCCCCCCCCCATACCTATGTCTGTCCACAGATATGCATGAAGCATCTCTTTGTGTGGAGCAAGTAACTAATCTGGGACCCTTAAGTAACAAGGTAAAGAGCATTTATTACTGCTTCTTTTAATTCAAGAACTGGGAGGGTCCCAGCAAAATTACTAGACCACAGGCTAAAAACAAGACAGAAGAAACTTCCTTCCTGACCCTTGCAATCACAAAATTAAATATGAAACTCAATACCATGGGATTATGTAGAGATAAGAGGCATAAATAGGCTTTAAAAAGCACAAGGATCTTCCTGAAGGATGAATCCAGCCAGGACTATTAAAGAGGATGGTCCAGCAACAGGGTCTGACTCAGAAAGTAAGCAAATCTCCAGTTATTTCATTCTCCATTTTTAAAGTAATTTCTTAATCTCTCATTACTGTTTGTTCCACATCAAGCCATTTGCTCCTTTAGTCTGATCCAGTTCTTGAGCTGTCATTCAAACTTAAAGTGCATAGCAGTTTGGGTTATTTTTAATTTTAATGGAAAAAAGACTTCATGAAGCAGTATGATCAACAAAAGAGAAAATCAGTCTGAAAAAGACCCAGGAGTTGCTCATGATAGACACTGGCACAGTATGTTATGTCTGTGCAGCACCTATGAATAGCTTCTTTATTTTTAAAGTCACAGTTAGGTACAGTATGTGTCACCTCTGAAATTTAATGAACCCAGCATTCCAGGAAATGAAAGTAAAAAGATAGACCTTAAAAATGTATCTTTAAAGATGTCTCAGGCAATTAATCTTTTTCCAGTAAGGAAATTGGTTTTCTTCGTTTTTAGGTTCACTAAAGATATATCAACAATATTATTCTATATAACATGTTGTCTTAAATACTGACACATCAGTGCATAAGCACTGGGAGCTGATATTTAATCTTTGAGGAAAAAAAAGTAACTCCGAGATATATGAGGAGGGATTTTTTATTTTTATTTTTATTTTAACCTGCAGAGAAATTGTTTTCTTTGTAAGGGAGTAAGGTAGAATTCTTCAGGTGTTTGATCTTTATGGATGTGGAAGTTTATGGACCTCTTAGGGTTTTTTTGTATTTTACTATATTATTTTCTGATGCCCCTTGCTTGGTAGAAGCTCTGGTCAAATTTCACAAAGTCACTCTCTTGCCTTAATATTTTTTAATAATATTTTTTATCCTAATTGTGGGAAACCTTGCGGAGGGTGCATGATACCCTCTACTTCAAAGTCAGGGTTCCTGTACCTAGCTTACTCCAGTCTAAGCAATAACTACATATTGATCCAAGTGCTAACATCATCCAGTACCCAGCCAGCTGCTTCTGGTTATGTGCCAGCCGTTGTCACATGGCTGTACAATGGGTTTAACTGGGTTTCTTTGCTTCAATTTTCTCTTGGAATAAAGGCAAAGTGAGAGAGATTATATAAACGACTTGTTGAAAATAATATGCATGTAACTACAGGCATATGGATGGATGACAACTTAGTCTCAATTTTGAAGAATATACTTTTTTTTTTTTTTTTTTTTTTTTAATATTTGAACCCAATATTTGAGCAGGGCAGTGGGTTTGGTTGGTTAGTTTGTTTTTCTGCCTGTTTCTTTAGGAAAAGGTGCCATAGCCTTTATCAAGCTGTGGGAATTTCACACCAGGGTATGGCAGGCTCTACTGTACTGTAGGATAGGTGCTATTCCTTATGTTATTGAGAATGACTCCCTCAAATGACACAGTTTATGCGTTTTCATCCTCAGCTCACTCACTTTCAGTCCTTCACAGCACAAGCCCAACAATAAAACAAACCAGCTTTATTAAGCAAGATTTATGGTCAGGTTGTTATCTGCAAAACTGCAAACAGGTTACAGTCAAAGAAATTTAACTGCAATCTTTAAGTAAATTTAAAAACTGAATATGTTTCCAGTTGCTTAGATTTTATTATTTTTGGATTCCTAAGATATTATTGGGAATCAATGATGAAGTTCCAGAAGTATCCTGCTTTTTTGGATTACACTCCCATGTCTGAAATGTTTCTCTTAGCACTGGACTCTCAATTATATCAGCTGGGCTTCTGACCTATTTTTAAGGTAAATAAGGTATTGAAGCATGTAAACAGCATAAACAGGTGTTACGTTGCTGGTTAAAACAGTTCCCTTATACACAATTTCTGTTGTGGGATGGATGCTGTTTATTTGCTTGGGGGTTTTTTTTGCTAAATCATACCTATGCTTTAGGTAGGGTTTAAAAAAGACACATAGAGTACATGTAGAAGACATTCCACTGTTCAAATACTTATAACATGTTCTTAAAACCTTCTATGTCTTTATCATATTTCACGTTTCTTCTACTAAAATAAGCTGTTCAGATCATTTGCCAAGCTGGTATGGAGTGCATGCATGAGGCTTCAACAGTACATTAACAGGTTTAGTAACACATGATTTTGTTTCTAGACTTCTTCCATCATCCATACTAACTCCTCATTTTAGGTACTCCTGTGTTACGGGTAATTTATGCTAACCTAGTAACCGCAAGAACCTAGAGTTAAAAGGGTGGATGAGATTATCAGTAATTCATCAATTACAGAAGAATTGCTTGACATAATTTGTAATTATCTAACCATGGGCTACTTGGCTGTAGCTTCTCATAGTCAAATCTGTGCTTTTGATCAACATCCTCTCCCGATGAACTTCTGGCTTCTCAGCCAAACTCCAATGTCAGAGCCCAACTGCCACACAAGAAGCAACAAGTCACCTGGGTTTCAAGGCTGTCACTGAATCAGCAAAGCAGTAAAACAGCCCTTGAAAACTATTCCTCTTGAAAGGGACATTTTTCCCCTCGCACTGCCTCTTTCATATTACATCAGTTTCACAGGTGAACACCAGAGATGGTCACTGATGTAAATTCAACTGCTGTGGAAAAATGCCCAAATATAAAAAGAACAATGAATTAAGCTATTCTTTTTTTATTTATTTATTTATTTTTTTTTAATTCCACAAAGTACAAGTGGGCCAAACTGGACTTTTCTTCAGTACTTTAAAAAATGTAAGCTTTAGAGTTCATCTAAACTTGCAGCTTGCCAAAAAAAAAAGGTCTGCTATCTCTCACTGGAAGGACAGTTTCAGTGGTTTTTTTACCTCAAATTCAGCCAAAGAAATTGAAAACCACTCAGAGAATTGTACATGCATGAGAGCCTATTCCGAAAGCCTGTTAGGTCAGAGAGATTTGAGCGCATTCAGGAGCAATTCTGTGAACTGAGCTTCCACAGAATTCTCCTTGGAAACAATGACAGGTTAATGAGCTCCTTTTTCTTAAAAGGGAATGTTGCAGAAAGTTGAACTTTTTGCACCATCTTCCAAATCAAGCATGACACATTGTTAGTTGAAGACATCCTGCACCTACAAAACTAAAAGAAAATTGTCCACAACTCTTATTTCCATAGACTCAACACTCTAAGTGTCCACATCATCTTATATCAGCTGGGGTGTGCTGTTGCTTTGGTATACCCTGATTTCTGTCAAGGAGACAAAGTCCATCACGCTCATTCCCAGGTGTAAAGTGGGGGTGATTTCTGCACAGCAATGCAGGTACCTCAAAGCTCCTTTCAAGGTGCTGTATTCTACAATGGTCATTTTGACGCTATCTGGGCTGATGAGTTGTTAGTTAGAATCAGGAGTATTGAGGCATTAGAGTTTCACAGAGATCAAGGATATTGCCTAAAGCAAAGCCATATCTGCAGGCAACTCTTAAAGAAACTTTCTTTGATAAAAGGTAAAAAAGGGATAAAGTGAATTTTTCAAGGTCATTCTGAAGGAAAGCAATGATACTAAAGAGAGAGACTGTGGCTCCCTGATGAAAGACCATGCTCTTTCCTTAGGGTCACAGGTTTCCCAGTGCCCTCAAGTGAGGCCTCTCTGCATTACATATAGCAAAGCATTCCTAGTGCAGATGTTGCTGTGATGATAAAACTGTTTTCTTCTATTGGCACAGTAAACCTCACTCCATGCAGGAAAAGATATTTTTTTCTATAAACATAATTCTGCTGCTATCTTTAGGGCTGTTTCTCTGGCCCACCTGTCTCTAAATTCTCAAGTCCTCAGTGACAACACCAAAGACACTACTGGAAAGCTGTCATAGAATCATAGAATTATTTTAGTTGGAAGATCATTGAGTCCAACCATAACCTAACTCTGGCACTAAACCGTGTTCCTAAGAACCCCATCTACACATCTTTTAAACACCTCTAGGGATGGTGACTCCACCACTTCCCTGGGCAGCCTGTTCCAATGCCTGACAACCCTTTCCATGAAGAATTTTTTCCTAATATCCAATCTAAACCTTCCCTGGTGCAACTTGAGGGCATTTCCTCTCATCCTATCACTTGTTACTTGGGAGAAGAGACCGACCCTCACATCACTACAACCTCCTTTCAGGCAGTTGCAGATAGTGATAAGGTCTCCCCTCAGCCTCCTTTTCTTCAGGCTAAACAGCCCCAGTTCCCTCAGCTGCTCCTTATCAGACTTGTTCTCCAGATGCCTCACCAGCTTCACTGCCTTTCTCTGAAATCACTCAGGCAACTCACAGTCTTTCTTGTTATGAAGAGCCCAAAGCTGAACACAGGATTCGAGGTGAAGCCTCACCAGTGCTCAGTACAGGGGCACGAACACTGCCATCCCTAGTCTTGCTGGCCACATTATTTCTCTTACAAGCCAGGATGTTGTTGGCCATTTTGGCCACCTGAGCACACTGCTGGCTTGTATCCTATACTCAGGGTCCTAAGTCTCTTTATCTCAATGGAGGGAAAGTGTCAGGCAACTTTTTTCTATCAGACTCTACATAGAGAAGTATGACAACAGGGAGCTCTTTAGTTTAGCAAAAAGAAATACAATAGTTCAATACTTAAAAGATATAATCTAAACAAATTTAGACTAGAAATAAGGCCCAGAAAAAGTATTTTCCAATGTTATTTGACTGGAGAAAAAGTTCTGGCATGCTGGGGACTTTCTTAACAAAGACTGGATGCTATTTTACAATGTACACTAATTTTTCAGATAGTCACTAATTCAGATATAAACTATATCTGTGTGCTATAAAAATATCACTTTATGTTATTACAGTCTGACTTTAATATCTAGAGACTACTGGAAATGATAAGAATTTACTCCAAGAAATAGTGACCTAGGGAGAAACAAGGGCAATACATCTACTTTGAGACCAAGCACATGCAGCAGAACACTGAAATGGTGCCTTTTTACAAATCCAGAGGGAAGAATTTAAACCTGTCTCCAGGCCTTGACTGAACTGACCATCCGTTTCACTGTGGACAAAGACAAAATTATGTGGTCATGGTGGTCCCCATGCTGTGGTTCTGCTTGCTGCAGCTGTGAAAAGCAGTGATCCCTGGGAGATGAAGTGGCTCTCTGGAATGAGCTTCTGACTCTACCACACGTGCTCACAGGGCATCTTTTACCTGCACACTGACATCCTGGTCTGAGTAGGCAGCTGTCTTTGATGTAAATCCTGTGTTGACCAAGAAAAAGTATTATATTCCTGGCCAAACATCAGTGATTCTGTTCTTATTGCTGTCCCTACTTGGATACAAGGAGGCTCTCCACCTGGTCCTCGAAGTAGAATTCAACCACATCACTCCTGCTCCTCTGCTCTCGCTTTCACTGTTGGTCAAGATCATATATTTTCTGACCAGTACTCTTTATACCTCTTGCATCTGCGCAAGGAAAAGGAATCAAGAGATGCCTCTTAACACTTGTCTGATACTGTCCTTATTCCTATTCAGAGGGTGGAGCCAGGGTGTACATTTCCTTCATCTGCCCCAACCCTCTGTGTCAGTGCCTGACGATCCTGTGACACCCCAGTGCTTTTGGAAAGGGAATGATCTGTGAATCAAATGTTTCCATGGATAATAAATAAAATGCAATGAAATATAATAGAATCTAGTGCAAATTTTCTATATTATAATGCATGGTATAATGAATACAGTTATATATATTATTAAAAAAATATTGTAGATTCTTATACTACACTACCCTATATTGCAATATGATTACATACCAATTGCAGCAGGAATTCTGATTTGAGGAAGCAAGAAGAGATTGGAGTTGAATAAATTATAGATCAAAAATGAAGTAACAAATGGACTGCAATGGCTCAGAGAGCATGGGAATTTAAATTTTTGTAAGGATTTATTATGTTTACTGTATTTGCATTAGTAAAAACTGCAACTGCCTAAGCAAAACTTTTTTTTCAGCTGATATAGCACACAGCATTTATTTTTCTCTTTTTCCTAAAGAAAGGAGAGGCATTTTATGAATTAGTGTACTGCAATAATAAGTTTTATATTATCTATAAACTAAGGTAGTAAAAGAAGTCACATCATTTTAACCTTGGAATGCAATTGGGAATGTGGTGGATATGTAAAACTTTAACGGCCTCCAGTGTATGGTTAAGTGGTCAGTGGTGATGAGTGGGAGTTTGCATCTGTCTCTCAGTAATATATTTTCATTGGTTTTTATTCCAGAGGTATCTCTGAAGTTTGTGCCACATTTCCAATGAAGCGAGGCCATGCAACAGTTCTGCTGGTGAGATGATGAGCAGATCTTGACTAAAGCCTTTTTGGCAGCCTTGAAGGTCAGCTCAGTACTGAGCACTTCATGTTTATCAAAGGTGTTTTTGTTGTTGTTGTTGTGTTGTGCATCTGGCAAACAAGTTGTTTCAGTCTGGAAAAAACAAAAACAAAACAAAACAAAACAAAAACAAACAAACTAATAAAAAACCCAACCCAAAACAAAACAACAACAACAAACAACAAAAAAAGCACATTTATGTCAGGTAATTGGCACGTGTTACATTTCTCCCTCAGCCCCCAGGCCCCAGAGTTGTCCAGGTGCATACGGTACCTGTCTAAATACAGTTTGTGTCACGAGTTGCAGTTCTATGATAAGTATTTAGGACAATAATATCCTTGCTATTTAAAGAGTTATGGCTTTTACAGTATCTCACTTCACTGCTGCATTCTGGGAAAACAAAGGACAAATAATTCATCATTAAAAGAAAACTACATTAAAATACATTTTCATGCAAACTCCTACTTCAGTCAGTGACAGTTTTGGATTAAAAGCTGAACTGGCCTGGATGAACCCAAGATTTTCCACTTCTTTTTATCTTCTTGTCTTAGATCAAAGCAAAGATGCAAAGCAAACACAGGCTCTCTGAATAAACAAAGCAGTTTCATACGCATGGGTTCTGAAGAAACTCATGCAGATATTTTACTCTTTTAAACTGTTTTGCTACTATGTAAAGACAAAGTTGTAGTTGAAATGGTTGTTTTGGACACTCAGCTATTCACCATTTTCCAAGAATGTCCATTTTCCTCAGAGTTGCTCCATGTGCTTATATGAAATATTGCCTTGTCTTCTTTCTGGCCATAGCAACCCTGACAACAAAAGATGGTGCAGTAAAAGTCCACGCTCTACATATTTGTGTCTGTATGTGTGTCTGGGTGTAGTGCTTGCAAGTTCTACGGGATAAGAGCTGCCATATAAATGTAAATATAAGTCATGTTCTTCTTTGAACTAATGACCCTTTGCCGCTGCCTTTTTTGACAGGATAAGCAGCACGAATAGCAATTGCCAGAATGAAATGGCATAATAAATCCTGCTCCTTGCTAATTTTTCAAAATCTAGGCTATCATCTTCACATTTTTAAGGATTTGTGGGTGAATTGTGTCTTCAAAGTGAAAAATAAATAAAAGACAAAGTTTAGGCTAGAATAAACTTTCAAAAGCAGCTCTGTACTTGTAGCTTTGATTTGCAGTTTCAGAAATGAAATATGTACCTCTGAGTGTAACTCTTGCTGAAAGGCAAGAAAATTGGGCCACTTTTTATTTCTTAGACCTATTATTTTTTTTCTAGCTTTTTTTTTTTTTTTTCTTCTTTTCTTTTCTTTCCTGCTGGCTGTTTTCCATAAGCAGAAATTCCATTATCCACAAAAAAGTTCTGCTGACTTCTTTGGAACTCTGTGAACTCACAAACATTGCCTCAAATACTGTGTTTTGTCATTGTCTGGGCACACATTTCCAACTCCAAGCCCTACATGAGACATCTAAGCCAGATCTTGCTTATCTGTGAAATTCCATAGAATTTTGTTCAAATGCTTAATAAATTCTGAAGTCTAACAACTATGTATACAAAGAATCTCTGCTACCATGCTCCTTTCTGTTACTAAGAAAAAGAGACAAGGTAGTAGTTCATGTAATCTTAGTGATTCTCACTTTGAAGCTTATGTTTTTACCCACATAAAAAGCAATTACATTATGATTGTCTGAACTTGAAATATATGTTCTTTGGAATTTTGAACATCATCAAGCCTCACAGATGTCAGAGTAACATTAAAGCAACTGGAAGAACTGGCACTAGTAACACTTGCACTAGCTTGAGTCTGCATCAGAGGTCTTGTTAAGGTCAAGTTAAAAAGGAAGGTGCCTTTAATCTCCTCAGTAGTAGGTCAGATTGTAATTAAAGGTTGGTGCTGCTTCTTTTTTTATTTATGAGCCTATTCACTATATTTCTTCCTCACTCCCTTCTTTTTGGCCCATGGCTTACTGGACCTAAACCAGTGACTCCCAGTGGTTGAGAACAAATAGTTCCCTATACTCATCAGTGGTGTGGAAATTTGCCATCTCCACTGTGTGCCACTACCTTGGCAAGCTGGTTTGATGACACAGGCTATTCCCAGCATAATGCATCTACTTGTCTTTCCTATAAAGGGAAAAATAACTTTTATTAAAGGCCAAAACCAATAGATGTCACTGGGATCAGAGGACTTTTTGTTTTGTTTTGGTTTTTTTTTTCATTACTAATTAAACTAACAGGGCCAAGAGTTAAAATGTTTCTCAGGAAAGTGATTGTCACTATGGTTATGCATAGAAGTCAATACCCATTTTTTAGTTTTTGACCCTTTCATTCAAACTTTGGATTTTAATAATCACAATCCTGAGTGCTTAGAAGGGACTGTGACTCCTATCAAAGAACACATAATATTTCATAGTACAATTAATATCTTCCTTCATGCAGCAGAGGAACTCAAAAAAGGGTACAAGTATCGATCAAGTCCATAACGATACCTACACAGGCCTGTGGCCCAAATTTCATATTTTCAGCATCTTGGACTTTCAGCTGTCTGCACATTATTGCCATTCATCTTTCCACGTGTCCACCTGTCTTATTTTTGATGTCTTAGCTAGATGAGAATTACTTTCTGTTGCTATGAGTTTCCTTTAGAAGAAAGCTAAGGCAAGGGGAATAAACTTTCTTGCCAGCTTAGCTTTTCTGGGTTTATTTCAATTGAATTATTCTTGGAAGTCATGGACAGAATCCATCTCACTCCAATGCTGATGTCTACATCTGAGCCAACCAGTGGCGGGCACCTTCAGGGAGCAATTCAACTAATCTGTCAGTTTTAGATATTGATTTAGGATAAGGTTACTCAGATCCTAATATGCTTATTTCCCCCTTTGGGTTCTAAAGGGAAGCCAATGTATATACATATATAATTGTACAGATAAATGGGAAGCCAAAGATCAAATATAGGCATCTGTATTTGGAGAGAAGAGTCCTGTGCAATGAACATATTAAAGCACTATGGTTCTTGAGTTCAGAATGATTTTACAAAATGTGCTGTCTAAACAGTTTGTGTTCTTTTCTTGTTGCTTGTTTGTTTGTTTTGTTTGTTTGTTTGGGGTTTGGTTTGTTTTTGTTTATTTGTTTGTTTTTAACTAAAGAGAGAATCTCATTTTCCATATAAATTCTCACATCTACCTACTACAAATCTGTACTGACTGTAGCCTCTATGTGGTATTACCAGTTCTTTCTCAAGGGCAGAACAGAAGACAACCTTCAACTTTTCTCTGAGCAGGCAATAGAATCTAATCTCAAAGAATTTGTTCCCTAAGCATTTTGTTCAAGGTAACTTAAACTTCTGAAACAAGTTCTAACAATTAATTGCACATTTTGCAGTGGGTGAACAACATATAAAGTAGTTCTGAGCACTACACAGTGATCTTTGCATTTCTACTGCTCTCAGTCCTTCAGGTATTAATACAGAAATATCAGTTCTATTTTTAGTTTATTTCAGTTTCACAAAGTTTCTCTGAATTCTTGTATGGCAGACAGTGGTTTGGAATGTAAGATTTGGTTTCTCCTCTGTTTTGACTAGTCAACAGTCCATTTATCATATTATTTTTTGTTTGTTTCCTGTCTAATGTAAACCACTTCATTTTCAAGCACCTTAAACATCATTAGAGTTTCTGGTCCAGTTTATCTCTTTTCCCTGAGTGTTGTTCTTTATCGTCACTAATTCCTGACGTAATTCCAAATAAAGTTGTAGTCATTTCTAGAATAATTTCTAGAATAATTACAGCTGGAAGTCCTGACATATAACAGCAATGAAAGGCTCCCATATTACTTTATCTTTTACTATTCTTTTACTGTTTCAGTACACTGAGAAGGGAGCTTCATTGGCCTCAGTGAAGACTCTTTTTCTGTTTTACATGGTATGGAGTCACTCAAAGCACAACTGGAAGCGTTGAAATGTTTGTGAGGAGTCTATCACCATCTGCATGGCACTAAAGTCTTACTTCATGAGTAACTACTGAGTATGTATAAGCTCTATGTGTGGTAACCCAAAAGGAAAACAACCCTGTTGCACTTAGGGGATAAATACATATGACTAATACTTTTTAATCTTAACTGTTCAAAGTCTTTTTAAATAAAAATTTCAGACTTTTTTTTTTTTTTTTGTCTTTTTCCTCCTTGTAGAAACCTGTAGAGGGCAGGAATGACAATGCAATGTAAAAACCTTATCTTTGGCATTTTTATAGCAGCAACATACATTGCTTGCTACTTGCAGCAGAATATTTTTAGAGCATCTTAAATTTGTTTTTCATTCATAATATTCCCCAGAGAAATATAATGGAGGAAGAGGTAAATAACAAGCTGCAGTTCTAGATGAAGACACCTTTAGCTGTTCCATAGAACTGTTACCTTTAAAAGGCCAAGACTCCTGCTTTGTCTGAACTAGTGTGCAGTTATCTGCAGATCTTGCTGAAGAAGCAATCAAATTGATTTTGTAGATGGTATCAGATTTTAATTTTTAAAGGAGTTTCAAACTGCTGCCATAACTTTTTCATATTTATACCAGCAGGCAATTCTACAACTGAGAGAGATTTTATTAAATTCTTTCTGTGTTTAACAAAACAAAAAGCAATCAAAAATACCAGCAAAAACTCCGTTTTTTTCAATGCCAGATGCTAACAGATTATTTTTCTTCCAAGAAATGCTTATGAAATTGTGTCAAAATGATAAATAAATGGGATTATGTTCAAATCTCTCTTTATTTGTGTTAAGCGTTTTGTGTTGCAACACCATGACATTTTAAGCTGTACAATCATAAGGAATAATCAGGGATCTATTTTTCCCTCGCTCTGTTCCTGCCTCATTGATGGGAAAGCCAACTGTAGATCAAATTAGCTTTGTATAATTTTTGATAGATAGAGCATATCTTTGGAACTATGCTTCCAGGTAATATCTGAATTTTCGAGGGTTCATATGCCTTCTGTTGGCAGCAGGTGTTTCACAAAGAAGCTTGTGAACACAGTTTTGGGCTGCTTTGCAATGCAGACTCAAGGAGCTTCAGGCTACAAACCAGTGGGTGAAACACTCTTCCTTTTTATTATTCTTCTTTTTTTTGTGTATTGCAGCATAACTTCACCAAATGAGGTCTTTAGATCTGTATTGACCTTGACATAGCTCATATAGGAAGCTGATTATTCAAACATAATAAAGACCTATTTATTTTATTGCTTTGTATTTTTGTTTTCTAGTTTGCTTTCCATGCAGACGTAACAAACTTTCTCAATATTTTTCTGGATATTCTCAACTCACTTTCCTTCCCCGTACCGCTGTTTCTCTCTTCCTATCTTTTCTCCCCACTTCAGTTTTTAATTATTAACTAGAATACAAACACCTACTCAACTGCTGAAATGCAGGCATCTCTTCTGATCACATTCCTATCTGTAGGGCTGTGATTGACTTGAAAGTTTCCACAGAGTAAAAGATTATTTGATTTCTGGATTCAAACCCTGTTGCTTGTGTTAGAAATACTTGTAAAAGAATCACAGTGTTTGAATCTTGCTATTTCTACAAATGCTTTATTTATAACCTGAGGTTCTCTCCTCATTTTAAGATAGAAGATCAGTATATAAAGTTTTTTTAAATGCAGCACCAAGAATTAGGTCAAATCACTGCTGCAGCATAACTCATAGTGGGAGCCATGAAGCAGTAACATAAATAGATACAAATAAGTTGTTTAATTATCAAGTATCCACTGCAGTATAATTTATTATTACTATTGGTTGGTTTTGGAATCCAAGTGGATACCAAAATTTTAAAAAAGTGGAATTAGGAGTTGTCATGACAAATGCTGTAAAGATATCACAGAATCATAGAATGTCCTGAGTTGGAAGGGACCATAAATGTTTATCTAATCTCCAAAATCTCCAGAGGGCAATTCATCTCATGTACTATAAATGCTTATCTGTTACAAAATTCATTTTTTGACACTGTGGAGATGCCTGATCTTCTCCATCAACTTTGCAGAGAAGCCGTTTGATTAGGTTGCCAACACTTTTGTGGTTAAAATTGGATGAGATGACTCCTACCTGAAATAAATGCAGATAAATGAGCCATCTTTAAATCAAATTATTATGTGCCTAGTTAAACTGTAGAGTCTACTATGGACTTTACTATCAAAACAGTGGCGAATAACTCAAATTATCTGCCCTCTCAAAGGAGGAAAGAACAGTGAATACCTATTGTGGGATGAATAGGGTCCAATGTTAAATATATTCTCCCAGTGCTACATAGAATGCTGAAAATACTGTAGTAATGCAATAATCTTAGGATGCTGAATGAAGATTTCAGTCACACTACATTTTCAGATTGAAGCCAGGTAGATGCAAAAGTTAAATCTGGCCCCGTGTTTTCCTTAGTCTCTCACCATAGTCAATGGAATGAATTAGGATCCTCCAGAGACTATTACTGAGCAGCTGGATTAGGTACCTCCTCTAAATAGCAAGAAATTAGTCTCACTGGGCTAACATTAACCTTTTTCCTACCTGTTGGGCAGAAGGTGGGACAGAACCGTCATCTCAGAGGAGGAGCTGTGCAATTCTGTCGTAATTTTGTGTTGGGTGCACAGAAATCTGTGTTTCACTGTATACTGGTAACAAAGGTGTCTACAGTTCCCCCTGCTCTTCACTCATCTTTCACAAGAAGTCTGCATACTGCTATGTCTGCTGTACTCATTCAGCGCAGGAAGTTTCACAGCTAAAAATGCCCTTGGTCTGGACCATGTTGATGATAGCACTTTTTACAGGCTAATGATAATGATGATCTTCACCTGTAGTGTCACCATTAGTGACACATTCATCTACTTTTTCACCAAAAGGCAATAGCTTATCAAGCTGCTTCTCCTACAACTTTTGCTTTCAATAGACGGCATCTTGAAATTGTGTGCAATGTTTCTTTACCTTACTGACAAGTTAATTTGACTGAATTAGAAGCTCCCGTAAATAACAATTGTAACTAGGTTACCACTCTATAGTCCATTTATCCTCTTTAGCAGAGCACTCCAATAAGCCAGAAGGACTCAAGAATTTCCTTAATCTTTCTAAACATGTGCAATTATTGATATATATATTTTTTTTAAGTGGGCAGCAATTGGAAGAAGAAAATTAAGGAACTGAGTAATGGAAAGTATCTAGTTTAGAACATCATAAAACTTCAAGAATCCTAATTTATCTCTGGTTCCTTTACAGCGTACTAATTATATTTTTTCCCTCATCGTTTCATGAGATAATAGAAATTATAGTTCAAATTATGAAGTTTCCTTTTGCCTTTGGTGATCTTTGTATTAGGCTCAGAGCACACGTATAGCTATTGTAATAAAAGTCTATTAGTCTCTTGATTGTTGCTCAGATAACCTTTTCTGTAATAGTATTCCTACATTTTGCAGCTTAAGTTTAAATAAGTTTGGGAGAATTTCCCATCTTTTCCTCCGACTCTCAAGAAGACCAGATGTCGTAAATTGAGGATTAATTGAATGAAATGAGGAGGCACCTGATCCTTTTTGTGAAAACTAAAATGAATCAAGATTGTGATGCTTATGCATTTTGAACTGTAAGGTTGGAACCCATCTAATCTGAATTTAGGCATCTAAATCTACTTGTCTGGGTGGTTCCTTCTATAACCATATAATAATGGGGAGAACAGAAGCACATTTAGTGTATAGCCTGTCTGAACTGTTTTATACAGAGATGTTAGGAGAAGATTAACCATGCCCACAAAGTAGCTATTTCTTTTTCCTAACTTTAAGAAAGCCTACTAGGGCTACTGCAAATCGAGATATCTACATCCTATCAAGTGATTTCTCCTCTGAGTGTCATTCTTGATTCTGTCCAATACAGCATATGATTTCAGAAGAATTGGATCAAGTATTTTGAAGCTAAATGGAATTAGGACACTGTACAACATTCCCCTTCAATAATATCATTCTTAGAAGATTTTAAAATCTATAACCAAGATTTTGGATAACATGAATGCTTCCATTTTGTCTCAAGTGTTTGCTAACTTGTTAAGTTTCTTGTTTCATGGATAGAGAAGATAAATTCTTATGCACAATAACAATATTTATTGTAGTACTGCAAAGACTTTTCTTCCTTTCTTCTGTGTTCATTGGTAACGTCATTTACATGGCAATTCCAGTTCAAAAATAAAGCTGTAAGAAGGAGGGAGAACAGCAGGGATGGTCTCTTGTGCTTTTATGAAATCAGAATTCAGAAGAACTGAGTTACTGATCCAGGCAAAGGCCTTGCCTCTGTCCTGGGCAGGCCATTTATTTCACCTCTGTGATCGCAGTGCTAGTACCCCAGATGTGTGAGAAAAGGAACTTATAAAATGTAATATTAATTAATATTATATAGCTACAGCAATGGAAACAGTCAACAAATGCTACACCTGGTAGTTAAGAACTTGAAGTCAACCTAGGTATCTACGTGGATCTTCTGCCTAACACAGGCCATGAAATTATACCAACCAATTCCTGTAGTGGTTCAGGCAATTTCTGTTTGACCTGCTTAGAAAGATTCAAAAGCTTTACTTGGGTCAGATGTTTCAAGTGATAGAAAATGCATATTAGGCATGTTTTCCTCACCTTTGCTGCTACACTTTCACAGTGTAATTCTAGTTGAATTTTTTTCAACTTCAACTTTCAACCATTTAATTTTACCATCCATTTTTATTGTCTGGCAGATAAAAGAGCCTTGAACTGTTAGAAGTTCTCTCTCTGTGTAGATACTTATAACCATGCTCAGGTCACCTGTTAACCTCCTTTTCTCATTCTCACAACATGAAAAAAAAAAAAACAGAAAAGAAGGTCAGATCTTGCAATTAGGTGCATCTGGACAGGTTTTGTTGAAAAATCAATGCCACAGATGAGTGGACTAGCATGTCTATTAATGATTTGTAGGGTATGGTTTCCAGGAAATTCTGTGAACATTAAATTATCATCCTAGTGGTTTTTTGATGCTAGCTAAGTAGGTATTGCATGCCCTCTTCTGAGGACAGTGTTGCTGCTGGCTGAATCA
The DNA here is from genome assembly GCF_963082525.1 of Nesoenas mayeri. Lineage (NCBI taxonomy): Eukaryota > Metazoa > Chordata > Aves > Columbiformes > Columbidae > Nesoenas > Nesoenas mayeri. The sequence continues at coordinate 203,566,978 of NC_137541.1, forward strand.
AATGCAGAGCAGTAGCTGCAACCTTTCTAGCCAAAGGAAAGATGCAATCTGCATTGATTTTTAAAGATAAAGGACTAACAGTGGAATTAATACAGTCCACTTTCTCTTCTATCATAAACCCTCAATTTTAGCACCTCTTCTAAGTCATTTAAGGATTATTTTCTTTTTTCTTTCTGTATGATTAGTTCAGATCAAAAAGGTTTCACTTTCTTGGAATGGCATCATAGTAAGAAATCTGTTTTTTCTATTATTGATTAAAAAGTAATGCTTGGATAGTAAGCATCCCAGTAAAGCTGTAGCACTTTTAACTTCGCACTGTAAACATTCACCTAATGAATTAAATCAAAGAAGTTAGTCACTACTGGAACTGCAACACACACGTCTGGTTACCCTTGCCTATCTGTCTTTAGGAAGGGTCCTAATGGTTTGTGGCAGTTGTGATCCTGCTCTGCTTGTCCTGAACACGAGATCATTAGAAAGCTGGGCTAGTTCTGAGCCATTTTCCATCCTAATCAGCATTCCTTGTGTGTCTGCTGTCAACACGGCCTTCTGACTCGCAGGAACTTGCTGTACTTTCTAAATGGCCTGAACAGATTCAAACCAAATGAGTTTGGGAAGAGTGTGATAGTTGTTACTTATACATTATGTAGTCACTGCTCATTGTACAGCGAGTTCAGGCTCCCAGTTCAAACGGAGCACATGCTAGCCCACGTTAGTGAGAGATATGTAATTTAAAGTGTCAGTTGTACCAGTCACTCCCTCTATTACAGGTCTACCTATAGGAGCCTTGTGGCCATTTGGAGAGAACCCTGCATTTGTTTTAAGTAAGTGTGTAATGAACTGAAAAAAAGAAAAACAAACAAACAAGCAAACAAAAAAAGCAGGGAAAATGAGAGATATGGTGAAATTCGTGAGCTGACAAAATGATAAACAGGTTTTGGAAGGATACCCAGAAGTGACTTGGGTATATGAAAGCATTTTCACATGGGCAGGAGGGAAATCCTTTTCTGCCCACATCGAGATAACCAGATGTGAGCAAGCTCCTATCCAAAGCCATTAGTGTGATGGCTGGGGTCCAGCTAATAAACCCTGCTGAAAGGCAGGCTCATTAGATTGGAAACAGTCCATGGTACTGTGGCTGTAACACCTCCAACATACAGCTACTGCCTGTCTCACCAGCTCAGGGAGGAGCGAGGTGTGTGCATCTGGGGACATCCATCTGCTCATAAACACTTTTAGATCAGCTTCACCTCACTTAACTTTAGACCTTTAAAACAGCTATGTCAGAAGTGCAACTGCTTTAGAATCTCTCTATAGACAGTGGGGCAGAGGTATGTTTATGAGAGGGCAGTTCAGACCCTACAATCTGAAACATCATGTGAAAGAGCCTGACCCTTTCCATAGACCCAAGTCCCATCCAAGGTGATGAGGTGTCCAATTCTGTAATGATAGGGTTCTGGGCACGTAAAGTGTACCCTTGACACTGGCAATCAAAGAAACAAAACAATCAGTCTAACAAAACTCACAATCAACCACCACGGATGAAACTATACTAAATCATTAACATATAAGATTTTTTTTCTTTTGATTTTGAGATTTTTTAATTTTCTGAAGCAAAATGGTGGAAAGTCCTAAAAAATGAATTACATGTAAAAAATATTTCTTTAAAAATATTTTTCTGTCGTGCTACAAAATGATAAAATTCACAACACATGCTGATGTATGTAAATTGAAATTTTGTAACCAAAATTTTACAAGAAAGAAATGATAGAATTCACCATCTTTGCACCCTTCTCTGCATATCATGGAACTCCAGGAAGCCAAGAGAAATAATTCCCTTCTTCTGCCCCCACTTCAAACTTTTAGCTCCCACCATATCCCATGAAATACAGTGAACTCTGGATCTTCAAAGGAGAAACTCAGGGATAGAGAAGGTTAGAAGACACCTTTGGCCTGGAAGATAACAGCTGATATCAAAAGCAGGCAGCTAGCAAACACAACTTCAGAATCACTGACATAATTTATCTAGGGTTGTATAGGCTTATCACTGCAAATATTAAAATCAGGTCTGGTTGCTTCTCAAAAAATATATTAATTCATTCCAAAACAGAAGCAAACATGGGATTTAAAATAAGACAACTATGCATGAGGACAACTATGTCATTAGGTGTTCCCATGTCCCTTTTGGCCTCAAAGTCTGATAAATTCCTATAGACTTCAGTGTAGAGGGGAATGCAAAAGGTCATGCCAGACATTTCTAACATTCCTAACTTAAAGCAAAATCTGAGTTTACTTAACGTTTAGCCAAAAGCACCTGGCCATCTTGTGACAGATATGTGCATAGCTCCCAATAAAATGAAAATCCATGTGCATACAGAATAGGATTGCCCATTTTTTTTAATCCTGAAATCTGGCTACTAAGGGATTGCCTCACAAATTTCTCTCCCTTTCCCAACCCTTACCTGTTCATTTCTCTCTCACACCAAATATTTCTGCATAATTCCTTGCCCAAAACTCATGCTTGTACTTTCATTTTCACTAAGAAAAGTTGTCTATTTCCATGTTAGAGATCAAGACTTAAAATCATGCTGATACCTGCAGTGCTGTCCTCACCATTTAAAAAAAAAACCACCAGTGTGTCATCTTCATGTTATAGTGAGCAGAATAGCAACAAGAATGGGTTGGAAAATGTTGTTGACAGAATTCCGTGTTTCAAAATCACCTGAGATTCACAAAGCAGATGTATGCACAAGTGGGAAGGACTCTGATTTTCTCCCCACCAGAACCTTCCTGTACCACAAGTAACCAGTACTTTTCAGGTTTTCCAGCTTCTTGGGATGCTTTTGTTCTTGATGTGATGCAGAAACTTTAGGGAAGGGCAAAGGACTAAAGATGACTGGAAAACAGAATTTTCTTCCCTGAAAAATTATTTATTACTTGGGTCATTTGGGGAGTTTTCGAGAAACAAACTGTGCTTCTGAAAAGCAAGGAACAGTTCTCTCCTGAAAGGAAATATTCACAGGATTTCCGTTTTTTGAGAGTTAAGAGGAAATTTTTCAGTGTGTCGTGTCTGTCCAAATCTGCAAACTCTTTACTTGAAGCTCCAGGGAGCAGACACCTGAGGAGCTCAGAGAGCCAAACTGATGAGAAATATTAGGCTGTATCAGCCACAGGTTGAGCATCTAATGGGATCCAGCCCCAAACTTTCCAGCAGATGTAAAAATATGAAGACAAGGCCTCTGCTTGCACCATTGTTTTACCAAAGAAACATCTTTTTTTCTCATTTGAAGTAAAATTTTAAGTATGCTAGTTTCAAATGCACTTCCTGAGGAAGCAGGGTTCATTTAAAAACGAAGCTGTTGTGGGCTAATAAAGAATCTGCTAATGCAGGTTTATACAGCTGCAGACATTACTGCTGATAAAACTAAGCAGCCTTTCAGATTCCCATAGGATGACCTTGGAGAGAATATGCAAGAGAACAGTCCATTTCTGACTTAAAACTTTATTTCTATCCAGACATTCTGGATCATCTGTGCTAAGTCAAGACAAGAAAAATCTGACAGCTACCTTCATGTACAGCAGATTTGATGCTTATCTGTGCTAATTCTTTCGTTTATGCACATGAATTATCCAGTCATTGGGTAACAGGGATTTAACAAGGACCTGAACACTGAGCAGGGACCATGTGTGTTTATGTCAGTGATTTTCTGTGACTGGAGTGTCTGATGCAGTGGAACAAGACAGCTTTTCCCATCATGGTGCTTTTGTATGGGAATGGGTGTATGCATATAGACACATGCATTTAACTACCTGCACGTACATATGTGTGTATATTCATATATCTTTATGCATTTATAAATACTTATTGTATAAAAGCTTGTGAGAGGTCAAGATGCTCAGTTATCTCCGTTTCCACATGCTACAGTCACAGTGTGAAAACAATCATTTAATTAAAAAAAAAAAAAAAAAAAAAAAAGCAGGGGAAACAAATCCAATGAAGCAATCCCTGGTCTCTCTCCTTCATTTCACAGCTGGCATTCTCAAAGCTTGTTACCCAGCTCCTGCAGCTCTCTGCATGACCAGGGGGAGCTGGAAGGAAATACATGAGAAACACAGCATTTCAGCAATTTCAGCAGCCCATCTGGGTTAGGGAATATGGGGAAAGACGTTGTATCCATAAGAATTTGTTGCTCATGATGCTAGAATGAGCTGTGTGCCCATACTCTCACAGGATATGTGCTTTTATTAGCAGGGCTGTTGCAGGATAGTTCGTAGATTATGGTTAGAACCTGCAAATTACCTCACTCCCTGCTTGAAAGTTGAAAGGAAGATTCATCCTTGCTCTTAACCTGCCCACTGCCTCCATGCAAATCCCTTTTCATTTGGGCTTTGTGAATAGTAACAGTGTTGGGTACTATAAGCTCCTGCTCTGATGCTTTCCCGCACAAACCATGTGAGATCAGGCAACCTCAAAAATATTAAGTCTATTATGAAGCTTATGTATCAGTTTTTCATAAGCCACTGAACTGGATAAAGCAACTGACTGTTCTGTGGAAGGCTGAGATTCACTCTTCCAGTGATAATGTGATTTTTTTTTTTTTTTTTTTTTTCAGATATAGAGTAATTTTCCAATTTGCTGTTTGGCTTTAAGCACAATTTTTCCAACATACCATCTAAAATACACAGGGCAAGAGAGATTTATCTGTTTGGTGCCCTTGAGATAATATCCATTTTTATATTTTTTTCCACAGAATCCAGACTATTAGTACTATAAATGCTGAAATATGTCATTTTTCACCTCTGCTTCTGGTTCAAATGTCCTGTGTAACATTCATAGAGGCACCTCATTTATGTAACTATGTTAATTTTCCTTCGTCATCTTCCTCTTCATGCTGAAATGCAAAAAGCATAATTTATTAAGGCTTGTAAGGGGCCCTAATTGTGCTGGCTGGCACAAATTATCAAAATGCAGCAAGTTTATCTTCTGTAAAATGTGGAAAGGTGGAATTTGGATGAAAGATGCTCTTATGAAAAAATATTCATTGTTTTTTAGTGCATGGACATGTTGTATAACTCCATTCCTGCTCATAAAGGATGATGGGAAAACTACTGGCACTTTCTTACTTCAATTAGATCTTCCCTTTGCCTTGGCCTCCCTGGGGCTAATACAGCTCTATCTGTTCTCAAGATAAACTGTGGCATTGAGTCCCCAATATATACAGGTGGACCATAACCCAATATTCCCTTTGAATTATTTATGATGAATAAGCAGGACTTTTGTGTTGATACAAGCTTGAACTGACAGATTGAACCTTCATCTATAGTCTCCAGCCCAGGGTGGCTGTGACTCCCAGGAGCTGGAAGAGCATCTGCCCCTGAAAAATCACTCACTGTAAGTTTGCTCATGTTTTAGCATATTTAAAAGGTGGATTTGAAGGACTGAGGTCTTCACTGCCTCCCACTGCTCAGGCTGTCCTAGCTTTAGTGTGCTTCAAAGCCATTTGCACCGAGCTCCTCCTGAGGGCTGCGACTCAGTTATGGCAACCTGAAATAAGTATTGCTTCATATTATTATTCCAAGCTGCTCACAATGACAGGTCAGGAGCAGCTTCATAGCCTCATTATGTGACATGCAGACAGGACAGTTTCAGACATTTCAGTTGAATGAGTTAATATCCTTATATTATTCTCCTAAGCATCCATTGCTGACCACTGGCTGAGACAACATACAGCTAGACAAATTGTCTGTCCCAGTATGGCAGCTCTTAAACTCTGATCTCATGAAAAGTTGCTCTGAAATCCTCCAGCAGATTTGCATGAAAATGGAACAGTAGAATCTGATGCCAATTTTGTCTATTTACAATTGTTTAATTTTTGGATGCTCTAACAACCATACTATTGTGTTAGTCTTTTAATGCTGAAATGCTTTCAAAACTTTATTTAATGTCTTGCCCAATATGGAGGCTAAAACCAGACAATGGAAGTCTGATTCAAGTAATGAAATTGTGTTCTAAAAATAAAAATAACAAACCAAATCAATAAAAGGGAAAAGTATTGCATTTGTCTGATTATTTCCTTCCAGACAACAGCAGAGAACAGCAATTTCAAAGCCAAAGTGGGGTGCTCAGTCTTGACGTTGCTGTTATTTTTTAACCTGCTGCTTCTAGAATTTTCTTTCTCTGGGAGTCTGTCAGACTTTTCCAGAGTATTCCCCATTGGCAAAGGTGATGTCAAATCACTGACTTCAAAGAAGCAAACTAAGACTAACGTTACTTTTCTTCAAGTATCTACTAGCTCATTCCAAATAAGTGGTAAAATATAGTACAGTAATAGTCCATATCTTTTTAAGTTTAAAAGTGTCACTACGGACGTTTTGACTGTTACTACAGACAGAAAAATCTTTGCCCCGTTTGAGTAAAGGGCACTTTGCTATTAGCTTCTTTGAGGCTAGGCTTCCCTATCAATTTAAAATCACTTTCACAGAAGAACTCTCCAAGGGAGGTTTGCAACTAAAGTTAGAACAGCAAACTCTTTCAAAAGCAAGTATGTCTTGGGCTCCTTGTTTCAGTGCCTTTCTTCTGAACATTGTTTCATTTGGGATTTTTTTGGGAGGAGGAAAGGTAAAGGGAAGGGTAAAAGAAGGGTAAAGACAAGAAGGGAAAGCTTCCTGGCTCACAAGGACTTTCCATAAAAGGATTATTTCCAAACCAAATGTCCATAAGAATGGGAGTAGGAAAGGTACACTTGTATGTTCAGTGACCACATTAACACCTATCCTCTTAAAATGACAATATTTTTAATGATTAGGATAGCATCTTTTCTGAACTTATACTCCAACCGAGAATTTGAGATGTTAGTAGCATAATGCCAGGATTTCCAATATGGGTAAAATTAAAAAAAAAAAAAAGGTATGTCTTGTATCAGACTTCCTGCTATGCCCAAACCCTCCATGTATCACAGGCACAGACGTTCTGATAGATCCTAGAAGTTTTTGACTTCTCATGCATATATGGATCATCTATACATACACATATGTGCATGGTACCTTTTTTTTCCTGATATTTAATTTTTCAGGCCATGGACTAGCCTGAACATATCCATCTTTACGTTCAGAGGAAAAAAAAAAAAAAGAAATATGAATAAAGGTAGCAGCATTTATATCTGTTTCACTACCAGTTTCTAAATAGTAGCATGGCTTTATTTGAACCCTAGCAGGATCACATCATACTGCTTCCAGTATCCATTGCAGGAGGATGGAGGAGATCCCATTTACATCTACCACAAGATCAGGATAGATGATTCTTGATAGCGAGGCTAACTAAAACTGTAAATCTGTTCAGAGAATAAGTCTCAGAGGTAGATACAAAGCAGGGTAGATTAGTTACAGGAGAAAAGGACACTTTTTTTCAGGTTACTTTATTGAAGTAGTAAATAAAAGCTGCTATCTGATGATCCTATGAGTAGTGTATGTGAAACCCATTCATTTTCTCACACTGAACACTTTCATAAGCATTCACAGCCAACAACCCATGGCTCTGGTAGACAAGACTGTGCAGATCTCACCATAAGAGGTGATATTTTCTGGAAAACGTGTGATTTTGTGGTGGTTGCAAATGCCCCACCCCAACCCCCTTGAGCACCTGGATGCCTGGGCAAACAGGGCATGTTGGAGAAGCTCCCCCTCCATGCTCCCTGAACTCCTACTGAATGGGAAAAGATCCCCTTCTGCCTGAGAAAAGTAGGAACTTTCACTCATCCCCAATATCCTAATGAGCCTGTGACTCCCCTGATACCTGGATCATAGCCTGAGTGATATGATACAGACTATATGATCTAACAAGTTTTGGTCATTGATAAATGGTATCAGAAATTTCCCCCTCCTAAGTGAGGCAAGAGAGGAAATTCACTGACTAAAGTCAACAATTTCATGACCTTATAAACAGTGATCATAAAGTAGGACCCTTTTAGCTCTCTGGGGCTATGAAGCGCTGTGACCAGAATCTCCCTCTTATGGGGATGTCTGAAAAAGCTGGCTTCACAAAAACTCAATAATCGTCTGCTGACAATACCATAAGGATATAAAGGCCTCACTCAGCTGAGTCTGCCAGCGAAGATGGCTTTCTTGACATCCAACAAGTGGTCATTGAGAATGTTGCACTAAAAGTGAGTAATTCACTGAACTCGAGAGCAAAATTTTAGCCACAGCTATACTTACACATACATTACACATATATTTACATATCCATGAATTAATGCTTATTAGTATGTGTGTGATTTATAACTCTATTTTATCCCTATATCTACATATGTGTTTATGTGCATATTACTTAATTTATCTCTTTTGTAAGCATAGTGTGACCCTGCCACACTATGTCACTATGTCACTAAGTCACTCTATTGGCTATAAAAAATGTCATCAAATTGTTTTAAATGACTTTATTAATCACCTGTTGTTTAAGAGTTATCAGAAATCATATATTAAACTTTTAATCTAGCTCAACAAATCTCAGAATGCTGCTAAACCAAAATAGTGTTGGAAATACATTCTGTGGCAGATGTAGAGAGATTTTGTTGCTCATACCTTACCCAGCACAGTATTATAAAGCAGTAGAAATACAAAAGCATTGCAGTGAACTAAAGTGCCTCAGCCTTTTGGGAAGCTGCTCCCAGCTACTCTTGACAACATGCCCCCCACATCGATCCCATGTTGTGCCATTAACATGAGCCCTTCCAAATCAAGAATTTGAAACTGCCAGGCTAGTGAGTGTGGGCTGTCCAAGCTGACTCGGAAGGAGTTTCCTTAAATATCAGAATCTGAAAAAGTTTGTAGAAACATGATTCTGGGATCTGCCATGTGCACTGTTTGGCTTTGGTGTGGTAGCAGCTATAAAGCCATACAGGGCATGAAAGCAGCCTGTCTTTTTACATCACACTGCCACATATTTTTTCATTGGGAGAGCCTGACTTGAAGCCTTTGTTTTATAAAAGACAACAGCATAGTTGAGGGTCTTGTACTTTCATTCAAAGTAAATCATATTCTGAGTAGGCTGTGAAGTGAGGGAAACTGGTAGGAAGCTTTGTGAAACTTGCCTTAACAACAATGAAAGAGAAAGAGTCTTTCTAGGTGTTTAATTGTGTAACAATTGAACTGATATTGACAAAATTTTATTGAAATAATTTATAGTAACAAGTTCCCTGAGCTTTGCTTGGATATCTATATATAATAATAATGTATTTTTATGTTTGTTATATGCATATATACATCTATAACAAATCTGAGAATACAGACCACAGAATCACAGAATGTTGGGGATTGGAAGGGACCTCGAAAGACCATCTAGTCCAATCCCCCTGCCGGAGCAGGGGGGTCTGATAACAAAATGTGTTTTGAAAGAAAGTCAAATACACAAATATCCTGAATAAATTAGATATTAACCTAATATAACACATAAACACATATTAACATGGTTATTCAAAAAACAAACTACTTGCCAATTCCAGAGTTGTTCAAGTCTGTAACAAAGTTACAGGAACAACAGCAACTTTTGAATCTACTACTCTTTGTGCTCATATAGTGGTCTCTCTTAGGGTATACACAAAGCCTCCTTTGAGACCCTGGAAATCTGAAAAGAATTGCAGCCTGAATGTCTTCAACACACCAGGAATAAATGGGGTCTTCCTCTACCTTACCTTCAGCTGCCAAAAGTGAAGCCACTGAGGCTTAAGCAGGATTCTTCTGCAACAATGGAAGAAAAATTGGCACTGCAGGTGGAAACTTTTCTCCTGTATTCAATACTTGCTTTAGGATGGATGTATCACTGTTCGGAGACGCCTCTCTCCTCACTGACTTTAGAGGATGAGATTTTTTTCAGACTTAAGTACTGTCAGGTTCTTAAAGATGGGTAAGATGAATCCCTTCCTCAGAGACAAACAGCTCTGGCTATTCTCAGCTTGGCTTAGATTTAGGCTGGTGGCTTTAAGATGTCTCAGTCATCCTAAACTAAAGTTTGATCCAGCACTATGTACAAGTTAGACATTTAGGAATATGTTTGAGTCAAAAATGAGTTCCTACCAGAGTGTTCCAGCAAGAGCAAAGGTACAGAGGAATTGCACATAAATCCCCATGCCAAGGGGTGGAAGAGAAATCATTCAGAAAGATCATATAAGTAATTTGCAGGTAGCTGTTAAAGTCGATTTTCCAGCAGATATAGTAAGTTATATGATATCTTTTTGTTTTGCATAAGTTAAATGTCCATTCTTGCCCTATTTTTTGAAATGTTTGCTGTTATGGACAAAAATGCAAAATAGAAAAACAGCTTATCACAACACCTCTCTGTGCCTCTCAGTATCCTGTGGTATTGATGTGAGAGCAAAGAAATGTTCTGCACCAAAGATCTGTCATTTTTATCAAATTTCCTTTCAAGACTGGAGGGCAGCAGAGCAGTGGGTAGATATAATGGCCCTCCATATCACTTTTTCTTCTCTCTGGGCACTAAAATTGATTTCCCTTAGCTTGGCAAGTCAAGCTCCAGAGCTAGGCTGGAAAGAGTATGTGAGAGCAGTAAAACCCAGGGCATCTGGTGTGGCAGCCTACAGAAATTGTGATGAAACATTTCAAAACAAGGAGAGTTTGGACACTACAGAATAAATCCTTTTCTTATATTGAGGGACATATAATGTGGCCTTTTGAAAAATACTCTTGTATTTAACACAGGTCTCCCTCCATGTTGGCAAGGAGATATAGAACTATACAAATGCAATTAAGTTAAATCACAATATCTTCTTATTAGCAAATCCATGTCCATAACTTAATTTCTATAAAGTGGCTTCATTTAGCCATGAAGAGCTCACTGCCATGGCCAACATCAATTGTAGGCATTATGTTCAAATTAGTTGCCAGTGCCAGCTCCATGGCATGGAGCTCTCCCACCTTCATTTCCTTGCTGTTGATGGTGCTTAAATGTTGCTATTTTGCCAAAGAGCAGACCCAGGGCCAGGGGGTTGCACACATTGCAGAGCATGGACAAAGGATTCTCAGCCCCATAAAACCTTTCTACTTCCCTCCTGAACTTTTATGATTACTTTCCCTACCAGTTTCACCATTTGTCAGTCACAGTTTTGATCTGGATTATTTGACATCAAGATTGAGCCTTTATATATCCTATCCTTTTATTTTCCATGTGAACTGACTGCATAGCACCCAGACATTTGGGTTGCAATCCCTGCTTGCAAGGTCCACAGTTCCCAGGTATATAAACAATACATAGTAGCCTCAAAAATTGCTGCTGAAATGACAAGTAGAACAGGTTCCATGCTATTATCTTCCCTCAGGCTTCATCAATCAAAAACTTTGCCTGAGTAGCTCCAAAGAGTAATTGCAATGGCTTTTCTGCACTGAGCTGGAAGCCAGCAAAGCTTCCTAACTATTGTTAACTAAGAAATGCAATAGGTCTTGCTATCTATGAGTGCCATGGTCAAGGGATAAACATGTTCCTGTTCTATAGAAGAGTCTGGTTTTCCTTTAGTTTTAGACAGTATAAATCAAAGCGCTTCCACTAAAACTGAAAATTAAAGTCAATGTGTGAGTGAATACTTGTCCTGAAGTTCTTATTCTCTGTCAGGCAAGGATATGGTACTGCTAAGACAAGGTAATAATTCAAGATGTTTAGAGAAGCTGTAACAAATGACAATAGCTAACTGAAAAATGTTTAAATGAGTGTATTGGAGACTGATGTCCAGATAACAAAAATATTTGGCCTCCCTATTCCCAGAGAGTATGTAAAAGGCATTTACACACCTTTGTAACTACAAGAAGGGTGTCTTGTTCTGTCCTCCTACTACAGGTAATGATAGTTCAAACCCCAGCTTTTTTATAGAGTTGGATCTTAATTATTTCTGGCCAAATCTTTTTGTTTGGAGCTTGTTCCTCCCACATGAGAACTTTCCACACACACACAAAAAAACAACTAACAAACCAACCAAACAAACAAAAACAACAATGAAATAAAACAAAACAAAGCAAAACAAAACAAAAACTAAAACAAACAAACAAACAAAAAACCCCAAACAGCAACAACAAATTATATAGAAGGAAGTTTTACTATTATTTCTTGAAATGTGCCTAAGAGTTCTGAGCCAATAAATTGATAGTTTACTGGGAGAGACCCAACCTATGTTTTCACTGCAAGCTATGACATAACAAGTGTCTGCCACATTTTTTACATTCAGGACCTCACTTTTGCCAGACAAAAATGCTCTTCACCCAAGTTAGACCCTGAACTCTGTGCATTGCCCAGTTGAATTGCAAATGAGGAAAGAGGCAGGTATATAGGGCTAATCACTTCTCTGCTAGTTCCTCACTCTGAAAATTGCTTTGATTAATTAAAACCCCCTCAAGTGTACACGGAAATGCCAGTGCACACAGTGTGAGTGAGATGGGCATCATTGCGGCAGTTATTGAAAGGTGGAGCATGAAATGTTCCTAATGCAGGATTGGCATTCAGCCAGGGGTGTCTGACATCTCCTGGACTCGCTCCCTCCATCACCTTCAGGCAGATCAGCAGGCAAATACTTTTCTGGCCTGTTAGGATCACTGAATGGCTCTCACTTTGGATCTGATCTCTGGAAGAATACTCCATTATTTCGGTCTATTCTCATTTCTGAAGGGACAGAGAACTAAATTGGACCCCTCATTCTTATGCATGCGTATAAATTCCTGGTGTTGCAACAAAAGGAGTGTGAAGATGTCATGACAAAGAAGGGCAGATACACCATGCTGAGGGACACTAAAGTGATACTGAGCCAGCATTCCCCTCTGCACCATCAGTTCCCCCAGACAATACGAAATTACTTCTTCCAGAGTACATTGGATCAATGTCCTCCTTCTCCAGTCTCTCCTGAACATTTATATTTGCACTACCTGTGGACACACAAGACAAAACAGATCTTCACAAGTTTGCAAATTAGAAGCTTAGAAGACTGTCACACACCTGTGCTAAATGCTCTTAGAAAAGAGCTGACAAAATACTTGTTTGATATTATTATCCATAAGCCAATCAAGAGATTTCAATACACTTCTGGGTGAAGACTTCAGGGCAGCACATCGGACCAGAGGTAAACTAAAAATTTTGGAGAATAATGCTTCTAATCTGATTCTAAGGAATTATAGTTTGACATTGCTTTGTCTTTTTATCCCCACAAAGGCCTTTTTTCCCTTGTCTTAGTGAGGTCTTTCTGCTATTCACGTTAGCAGCTTTGCATGAGCCTTTGTAATTGTTTCTTATAAAATACGTTGATTTCTATCATCCTGTTTAATGATGTGCTACATTGTTTATAAGATAATGCAATGAACCCACTTTGAACTCATTCTATTATCCCATAAGTAATGCAATAAACTGCTTAACAGGGCAATTAAATCAAGTGATTTCAGGTTAATGTTATTAGACGGTGTTCAAGAATATGCAACTTTTGTTTTGAGGATCGGCTTACCCTCTTAAATATTGAAAAATGTACTTTGCTAATGTTTTTGTTTGTATTCCCTGTGGTACTAATCACATTATTCATTGGTGAGAACCAGAAATATTGTAGCAGCTTTCCAAACAGAGGAAAGAGTTAGTGTAGCCGCTAGTAACTTGTGACAAAGCAATGGATTTAATAACCTTGGAGAACTCCCCAGGGTATTATGCAGTGTTCGAAGTTTAGGGGAAAAAAAAAAAAAAAGATATTTCATTATATATAGACAGTAGAAAATCAAATACATGAAAGAAACATAAAGGTTAAATACATTAGGCTGCTGAAAAAAAAGTCTGGCTGCTCAACCTTCATATCATAGCCGATTTGAATTTTTGAAAGGGATCTTAATGAATATTTTTAGGCAGCACCACTGTTTTCCTTATACCTTTTTTTTTTGACCCACCCAAAAATGTAATTCAAATAGTCTGCACCACACAGAATTTCATTAGGAACTGTTCCAGGGAAATTAAATCTCTATTGTGCATCTTGAGTCTGCTCTAATGATTACTGCTCCACTGAGTATGTAATTTAAAGGCTCTTGTTAATAGATGAGGTGCTGAACACCAACAGCTACCTCTTCCAAACTCCACAGTTGAAGAGCTATCTTGCTTACAGCCGGAGAAATCTACTTCTAATTGAACTTCCATGGAACAATACTGACATCTAACAGCTGCCGGAATAATCTTAATTGAATATTACTCTGTCGTATCAAAAGGGGTCTATTAGCTGATATTTCTCTTTCTTAAGATCCTCAGGAAGAGGATTCCAAAGGGTATTCTGAAATTAGGAGTAACTTTGGACTACTTACCTGAATTCAGATTTTCTATGTATGGCTAAAAATGACCTGATAAGTAAATAGGTGAAAGAAACAGTGGTTAAATCCATTATACTGTTAAAACAAATGACCCTGCATCTCTTTTGGTTTGAAAGAAATTTAAAATAAATGCTGAGAAAAATAGTAAGTGTTGGAGTTCTTCATTTGGAAAAAAGGCAAGATAAACTATGGGTATACACATTTTTGTAGTGGGTAAAATACTATCTCAAAGAAGATGTTTTGCTGTACCCCAAATACTACATTTGTATGTAAAGATTTTGGTTCACCATTAAATATTAAATGAGTCACTTGCTGTACTCTAATTATAAGGTCAATTTTTTAAAATAAATCTTCTCCTCCTTATACAGAGTGCTGTGGCATCACAGAATCACTGAATGGTTGAGATTGGAAGAGACCTCTGGAGTTCATCTCATCCAGAATTCTGATCAAGTAGGGTCATCTAGAGCCAGGTTGCTTAGGACCATGTCCAGACAGCTCCTGAATATCCCCAAGGATGAGGACTCCACAACCGCTCTGGGCAACTTGTGCTGGTGCTTGGTCACCTTCAATGTAAAGAAGTGTTTCCTGATGTTCAGAGAGGACCATCTGTGTTCCAGTTTGTGCCCATTGCCTCTGGTCCTGGCACTGGGCACCATGGATTAGAGCCTGTCTCCACTCTCTTTGCACCCTCCCTTAGGTATATGTAGGTACTGATAAGATCCTCCTGAGCTTTCTCCTCTCCAGACTAAACAATCCCAGCTCTCTCAGCCTTTCCTCATAGGATACATGCTCCAGTCCATCAGCCATCTTAGTGGCCCTTTGTTGGACTCTCTCCAGCATGTCCACATCTGTCTTGTGCTGTGGAATCCAGAACTGGACACAGCACTCCAAGTGTGGCCTTATCAGAAGAGGGGAAAGCTCATCTCACTCAATTTGCTAGTAATACTGAGAATCTCATGGGAGACAGTATCAAAGTCCTTTCTGAAGTGCAGGTAGAGAATATCCACTTCCCTTCTCTCATCCAACAGGTCAGCCATTTTATCACACAGGTTTCTCAAGTTGGTCAAGCATGACCTCAACTTAGCGAATCTAACCTGACTATTCCAGATGATTTTCTTGCCTTCCATGTGCTTAGAAATGGTTTTCCAGCTATCACCTCCCCAGGGACTGAGGTAACTCTGACAAGCCTATAGTTCCTTGTGTCTTCTTTCTTGCCATTCCTGAAAATACAAGTAACTTTTGGTTTCCTCCAGTCTTCAGGCACTTCTGCCCGTCATCATGATTGATCAAAAACAATCAAGAGTAGGCTTGCAATGATGTCTGCCAGTTCCCCCTGGAGTGCATCCTATCCCAGGGCCCATGAATGTCTGTATGTCCAAGTTGCTTAAGTATTACCTGACCTGGTTCTCTTACATGGAGCATTTTCCTTGCTATTTCCTTCCCTCTGGGACCTGGGATTCCTGAAGTCCAGTCTTGCTAGAAAAGACTGAGGCAAAGAAGGTATTCAGACTTTTCCATGTCCCATGTAACCAGGTCCTGTCTCTTGTTGAGCAATGGGCTCACATTTTCCCTAGTCTTCCTTTTGTCAGCTATGTACTTAGAGAAGCTCTTCTTGTCTTTCACATCACCATCTAAATTCCAGCTGGGTTTTAAGCTTTTCTGAGTTTGTCCCTGGATCCTCAGACAACGTTTTTAATACATAAATACTTCCAGGTTATCTGTCTTTACTTCCACCCTCTACATGCTTTCACAACATCAGGTTGAGCTCTTTGGAAATTCCATCCCATCATCTTATAAAAAGGTGACCTGATTTTTTCAGCAGTGTTGAGCACTCAGCACCTTCTACGAATACACTTGGGAAATGAGGGCTATGCAGTACTTCTGAGAAAAAGTAAAACTATTGTTTACTCATTAAAGAGGAATTTAGGAATTCAGTATTTTCTTCTCTGAGTTTTTTCCATAGTCTTAAAACTGAACTTCATTAAGTCACAATGACCACTTTTCCCATATCAACTAAACCTTTTCAGTACTGCTATTGAGTGCTAGCATAACCATAGCTGCTTGAACTATGTGTCTCCATTGTACTTCTAGCGATTTCTACTTTCATTTCAGTATGCAAATTGTTTGTAAAAAATACCTCTCTTCAGAGTGTCTTATCACTTCTTCATAAGTCTTTGCTATACAGTTCACACAAATACCTGTCAACCTGCTGCATGGATATTTCATGAACAGCAAGAATACATCACATTGATACGCATTTTTAACATGTTCAAAGCACTGAACAGACATTAATTAAGTAGGACAGATTTTTCAAAAATGTCTAAAGGAATTAAATCCCAGGCTTCCCTTGAAATCAACTGGAGTAAGCAATTAAACTCCTTGTGGGAATGTGGAAATCTAATTTGCAATCGTAACAAGGCCTCAGTGATGGTAACTAGCACTCAACCTTTAGATACAAACTGCTTCTAATACACAGTTAAATAAGTGCCCCAAGATCACAGATTCAGTAAGGGGCACTATTAGCCATTGAGCTTAAAAGGTTTCTCTCCACCTGTGAGAGCCAGGTTACCTGTGCTGCTTGAGCGGGTGATCTCATGCCCATCAAAAGGAAGAGGATGGTATTTATCAAGGCTGAAGGGAACTTTACTTGGATGCTCTGAACCTTTTCTATCCTCAGAAGAAGATGAAAAGGAAGTACCGTTTGATGGTCATGTGAAATTTCTGGACTTCTTTTCTGAGAAAGGCATCTAACTCAAACAGTGACTGAAAACAAAAATAAAAATAAAATTGAGGTTAAACAAACAGGTTAAAAATTTGATACAAAACAAAATATGTCAGGTTCACCTAACAAAGAAGTGTATTTTTCTTTTACTTTTGTTTATAATAGTATTATTGCTGAACAGTCCGAAAAACATTTTTTGACTCAGCTCTACATAGTATTTCCACACTCCTATTTTTCATTTCACCAAACCTGAAAAACATTATTTCACTCTGCTTTATTTGACATTAAACTGAGCTACTTCAGGAGGACTGACTTTATTATTAAAGTTAGTTTAAAAATTACAGCTCTTTTGTAACATAGGGACTACATGCTAATGAGTCAAATCCAAGTTACTTTTTCCTCCACCTTTTTTTCTTTTTTGAGATGCCTGTCTCTAGCATGATTAACTAGCTAGTTCTAAAATGTAATTTATATCACTCAAATGGGTCTGAATTACATTGTACTTAGAGAGGCAGAGTGAAACGGGAAATGCAAATTTGAGTTCATGTAAGTTTTTTAAAAGTGAACACTAATCCTTCAGGGACTCTGGATTTGACAAAAAAAATTATATGAATAATGTATGCTCAGAAAAAGCAATGCTGATAAGGAACCCAATCCTGATAGGTCTCAAGTGTGTGAGCAGCGTGAGCCTGATTTTTATTTATTCTCTCACTCCACACAGGCATGGAGGGAAAATTGTGGAGTGTCACTCTCAGCTACCTTTTGCTCCCTATATTTCAGGTCTACATATGAGAGATTCACATGAAAGAAGCATCTTTCCAAGTATCATTTCCATAACATCTTTTCTGATCCTTCACTGCCTCTCACTGAATCTCTGCTCTTGGGACATTTACTTAATTGTGCATTCCATGCACCAAGGTTAGTTATAGAGGGACCTCACATGGCCATGGTCCCAGTCAGTCCCTCACACTGGAACTGCATTCTTTGGACATCTTTCATGAGATATGTATGACAGAGACCTTCTTTATCCAGAACTTGGCACCCAGGGTTTACCACTCTCGTTTAAGACTGTTATGAATTAGAAAAATGACCTTTGTGTAGTTAAAGTTGGGATTCAACAACATCAATGTCATTATAAACAGAAGGTAAAGATTGCACATTATGTTGGATCAGTATTTCCAGAAGATGTTACAGCCAATCAATAAGGCATTTAAAGGACTCCTGCTGGGATTCTGGACAAAATTTTCATCCATACATAGTCAAGAAGCAATGGAAGAGAAGTCAAGACATTGAGAAAGAACCTAACTGCAAGATAAACACAACTTACTTTGTTCTGCACAGAAAAATAGATTAGACAGCTTTGATTGCTTTCCTTCCATAAATAAATCAGGAAAGAGGCAAAGAATTTTTAATGTCAAATGGAAGTTGTCCACCTGACTGGAACCAACTTTTACCAAAAATTGAGAAGATGTGTAGAATAAAGAATTTATGAGGAACCTTTCAAAATAAGATGTGAAAGAAAAAGCTCATTCTCCATCAGTTTCTAGAGTTTGTTTGACATGGGAGCCAGGGAATGAGAGAAGATGACTCAGAGAATCTGTGCTTGTCTGTTACTGTTATTGTCAAAAAATAAAACTGAGAGAGTTGCAAGGCACATTTCCTTGCTTTTATTTTCTTTTTTTTTAGGAAGGTAACTGAGTGTATAATTTGGGGTTGTTCCCTTCTAACTCTACAAAGCATACTGTATTTATGTGCTTTGAAAGTCAAGGCTCTTTGCTATGACATAAAATAGGAACATCTCACAAAGTATTATTGCTGGGATTTGCATATATCATTACCATACTTCTTCATTATTTCTGGAAGTATTTGCATAATGAAAAAGGGAATAGTTTCTTCTCAATAAAACTAAATACAAAAATGTGCCTGTCACTCCTCTATGGGGAAGGAACTTTATTGTTTTGTTTTAAAACCTAAAAGTTGAAATTTCAGAAACAGCTAAATAAAAAATAGGTTGAAAATAGAAACAAGTCCAGAATACAACAAGTATCCTCTTTAGGGACATCCAGGATTTATACTGGGGCAAATTTATCATTACCGATACTTTTACCTCTAATTTACTGACAGATAAGTGAAAAAAGTACAGAGACTGTTCTTTTCAGGTGAAATGCCTAAATAAGCATCTCAGTGATCTCTCAAGAAAGCAGATGCTTCTGCTCTGTTTGCTTTTGTTTTACTACTAATGGGACATGTCTGAGCTGAAAAGGTTGTGGAGATTTGTGCATTGTAGTGACACTTTATCCCAGACTCACTTAGAGAGAAGAAACCTTTTATTGATTGCATATCTGTCTTGTTTAAAGGCCATCAGCCAGAGTATCAGACCCACTCCCAGGTTTAATGGCAGGAAATTAATTTGTTGGTGTTTGGGGGAAATTAGATACATCGAGGCAGAAACCAGGATATAAAATATCAATTATACAAACCTCCAGATACACTTGAAATTTTTCGCACTCAGCACCTAAAAATCTAGGAAGTTAGTGGTACTGTGCTGGGAGCCACAGGCTGTGAGCTCAGTCCCCAGCCCAGGAAGAGGATTTTTACATGATGCTGAGCAAATCACTACAGAGATAGTTAAGATTCACAACACACTGTCATGCTGTGTGTAGCTGAGCCAGATCTGAACAAACTCATGTGTCCAGACCAGTGATGTGCAAATGCAGGAGCCTGAGTGGTAAAAGCAGAACAGCAGTGACAGTACATTTCAACTAATTAATCTGATCTCTCAGTGAAGTTGTGTAGCCCAAAGGGACCGCTTTACTAATATGACTGTGCACCTTCCAAATTTTGGAGCTCAGGACAAAGTATGACATGCTACAGGGATGGAGGTGTTTCTGGGTTTGTGGTTTTCCATCTTTGAAACAGTGATGAAGCTTCCCTCCTCCATAGGATGGTTTTGCAGGTAAATGTCCATAAGGTGTGCAGTGATTGAGGAACATGTTATAAGAAGATAAATTAAATGGAAAGAAGTAGCGCTGGACCACAGGATCTCAGAAACCACATGAGACTCTAAATATAAGCTACTGCTCATTATCACCTGTCTTTCATTGTCACCTGGACTGCAAATTGCTTCCTCCTCAAAACAAAATGCTTGACAAATTAGCTGATTGTCCATATGGCTATAGCTGATGAGAGATTTTTTCTCCTCATTACACTGTGTCACAGACCAGCTCAGGAAGAAGGAGCAAAGAGAGCTGCTTGGATGAGAAGGTTGTTTATTAGACGTGCATAACCAAATGACTCAGAAAACTCTTAATTTATAAAACTGCAAACAAAAACATGGAAAAGACAATCAAAATTCAACTAAGAGAAGGCCTTGGGAATCTTAACAGATATATCTCAGCTACACAATAGAAAGGATTAGAATGACTCCTAGAAAGGCTGAAAAATCAATTAAAATAGTTTCGGTAATACCATCAGGAGAGTTTCCATTTATTGGTACAAACATTTTGGGTACACAGTTGAAAGACTTTTTCAGCTGGATATTTGACATCAGGGAAAGCACACGAACAGGAGCAGTTATATTTTTATGTTTCTGTTTCAGGATTTAGAAGAGTTGTATGCAAATCTAAAACCTTATTTCCTGCTCACATACACAACATACCTCAGCCTTCTCTGTGTCTCACTTTTTTTGTCTTGTTTTGATTGAATTCTGGTCACAGTAAATGCATTCCAGTTATTTATATGTTTTCTTCTTTCCCTGTCCTATGTCTTTGAAAATGCTGATTTGTAGATATTAAGAAAAACTGCACGATGATGAAAGAAAATTAAATAGTTTCTGCATAGTTCTAAAAGCTAAATAAGTAATAAATAAGACAGAATTGGGGCACGGCTCAAGCATTGACTTGGGATCATCCCTAAAGCTTAAAAGTAAGTGTATTTGGAGCATTTTTTTGACTCAAGCTACCTCACACTCCTCCAGACAAGACAGAGGAGTGGTCAGGGACTGGCCAAGGGACCATTCCCAACTGGCAGTTTGGTGAAGACCACCCTGCTTTGGAGAGAAAGAGATTCAGCTATATGGAAACAAATCAGGCCAAGGGAGTTACCTGGATGGTCAGAGCATGGTCTGGTCTTTGCCTGTTAGGACACATGAAGCCACTGAGGCTAATGCACTGCTGTTACAGACCCACAGGTTCTCTTGCCTCAGATGGATGAAAGACATTTGGTGGTTCAGGTTATCTTTGTTCTTGTATGGTACGAATAGATTTCTCATTAACTTAGCCTTATAGGATGACCAGACGGTGGTGAATACAACATCCATGCCCTAATTACGTATTCAGACACAAGCCTAGAAAACAATAGTCATGAAAAGGAAGGTCAAACAAGGAAGAAGAATGACACCATATGGAGGTGCCTATATCTCTTCATCAGCTACAGAAGGAGCCTAGGGCCTACTTTAGGCTAAATTGACTAATGTTTATATGTTAAAAGTGAGATTACATGAATTTCATATCACTTGGATGTGCATACTTAGGTTTATTCTTCACTGCAATGTAGTCATCAGCTCATGAAGAATTCCACAAGAAATCTAGACTCATCAGTATTTCTAAACAGACATGACAATGTGTAGAAAGAGAGGAGGGGGAAATTGAAATAATTAAATTATTAGTTTGTTCTCTATGGAAACCAAAAATGTTCTTTCTGTCAGAAATTCAAGGAGTGGTGTTACACCTTTGCAATGCTCCAGATTAAGGAAAGCTGTAGAAGTTTCATTAAATTTATTATCTCAGTTCTCTAAATAAAGGCATATTTTAAAGTTCTAAGTCAGGGGCTGCAGCCAGACTGTGTCATATTGTGATTTCTTTAGGTCTTCTAGCAAAGCAGACAAGAAACGAGAGTACAAACAAATAAAGACAGCACAAAGAAATAAAGTGTAGTAGGAAATAAGTATACTAAAAAAGTAGATGTGAGGAGAGGGAATAAAACAGAAAACCTGAATAATCTAACCTCAAAACCGGACATGACAGACACAGAAATCATTCTGCTGATTAAAAAATAATTAGCTTCTCCATGGAATTGTCTTTTCCTGAGATAAATTTTGCTGGTTTAGTGCAAAGCCTCCTGATAAACAGAAATAACAATAATTATTACAAGTAATAATAATAAGTATATAATAATTACAACTAACAATAATAATGAATATATAAGTAATAGCATTACCATTCTTATCTATTGAGGATTATTCTGTTTATGTATAGAAAAGAAAAATTCAAAAGAAAAATAAAATTAAAATAGTTAATCTCCTGAAAATCCATAACAGGAGGAAACATAAATATTTTCTATTTATTGCCATAACTAAAGCACTAATGCACCTATCACCTGTAATCAAACACTGTTTTATAATCCTAAAGAGCTATAAAAAATCTATAGATTCTTAAATGAAATTCCTTTGAGACAAGTTGAGGACAGTTAAAAATAATTTTAAAAAATGTAACACCCATTTTTTGCTTTTCAATGCATTTCTGCTATGAGGAGACACATTCATTTGAAATGTCTCTTACATGTACAAATCAATAGAAGAGTTCCAGAGTACAATTTTCACCTGGCCTAAGTTGCTATACACAATAATCCCAGTTTATATCAGCCAAAGAATCATCCTGTGGTTTGGTTTCAATTAACAAAGAAAATGTTGAATTATATTTAAACCATAGCTATGCTCTTTGGAATTTTTTTGTCCAGACAAGCCAGCTTGGAGAATCATAATATGTTTTCTCTTTTTTTTTTTTTTTGTATTTCCCACTTTCAATGTGGTCAGGACCAAATATTGAGATAAGTGGAGTTTCTCTTTGGAGATCAACAATTTTAATTACAAGTAAAACTGCAGAGGAGGGGAAAAAAAACTTAACTTAAGAAAAATTGCCTATCTCACAATCTGACAGCCAAATACAGATGTCTTTTATTTTACTTCTGTAAAATAAGTGCATTTTACATAAAAAACTAGTAAGATAAGAGATGTGAATTCCCTTTTTCCAGCCACACACACACACTGCTAAAGGAAATCTCTATGTATACAAGCACTAGAATCCTACCTAGAACAGTACTTCACTATGAAGTATTTTGTAAAACATTACAGATATATAGTACCATGCATATGTAATGTACATATATGTAATATCACCTAGTTCTTAAACAAAGCTCCCCAGGATTTGTCCTCATTTAACTTAAATATGGAGTAGCATTATTGTACCCATTTTCCAGATAACAAAATAGAAGACGGGATGGGAAAAGTGATTTATCAAACTTGTTGAGTTGTTAGTATTGAAGCCCCCAGGGTCCTGATGTGTTATAGTGTTCCCCAAACAGGGATACACCTTGGGACAAGGGCTGTCCACACAAGCCTGAGGTGGATTGCAGGGGGCAGCAATTTATTGTAACATCCTTCTCTCAGGTAGGTAAGGCTGCATGTCTTGCAACAGATGTAGAAGCGACTCCTAAGAAAGATTTTCTCCTGTCTTTCCAAGTGCAGAGCGTGGCTCACTTTCATTTCAAAAAACAGGAGTTAGAGGTGACCATGGCATCCCCCTTTAATAAAGCAGCCAATGGTTAGAGAACTTCCTCTGAAAACAGGAGATTTGGGTATTAACGCCAACTTCTGCCTGAGGCTGTTGAAATCACCATCCAGGAGAGCAGCAGAAATCCTGACCTATGGGCCAGGTCCTTGCTCCAGAGACTCCCTCAGCATTTCAGTCAGTAGCAGTTAATGTCAGCACAGTGACATGGAGACAAAAGCCCAGTCTCTCTCCCACGAGTACCTTATCGAAGGGGTCATTGAGTCATGTACCCATCTGACCTCCCTTGGTATGACTTTAGATACCCAGAGGGATGTTAGAACTCCAGAGTTCAGCTGTCAGTGTCAGGAGGCAGCTCAATGGGTTTTCCAGGACTGAAATTTGGAGCATATGCAGCTGAATACTGCTTGGAAGCCTTATTTTTTATACCTAAATTGTGGTTTGAATCTGACTTTCTTTTTTTTTTTAAACATGTATGGCATCATTTGTCTCTGTGCTTTGTTCTGTCAGGAGGAGTTAATTGCAATCCATATGCTAAAGTTCACTTCTAAAGAATCAAAATCTAATTATAACTCTGAAATTTGCTTCATCCTATTATCAGAGAAAAGAGGCCCTATAGAGATAATGAAAGAGGAATATATTTTCAGGAGAACCCTTTTCCCCTGTTGCTCAGAAATGGAAGGTAGCTGCCTGTTGCTCAGAAATGGAAAGTAGCTGCTATATGTATTGATTTGAGGATTTCCTGAAGTTTCTCTAACACTGAGTTTCTTCTAGAGTGTGGACATTAAAATAAAATTGAGTCTTTCAGAGTGACAGATTTGTTACCCATTGATTTTCACGAAAGGCTTGTGTGGATAAAACCTTTTATCTCCTGCTGCAGCAAATGTCTCATGCCAGCAAAATACCAGTAGACAGTTCTTCTCCAGCGGGTTTGATGTAGCCTCATGGTAGTACCTCTTAATACCATGCACTTCTCCAGCATCTTTTCTTTGGTAACTTCAAAGCACCAGCTGGCTCTGACTAGGCCTGTGAGATCAGTGAGGGATTTATACAGAAGACCCTTCATAAGACATGAGCATATGCTGGAAAAAGCAATGAACGTGAAAGAACAGCACAACGACGTGCAACATCTTAAAACAGGGGTCGATAAGAATAGGTTATCCTGGTGAATCCTGTGCATGTCTACTGGGAGAATGTGCAACTCGGCCTTTGAGGTTTCCAGTGAAAGACAAGGGATTCACACTCCATGAAGTAAATTAGTATAATGCCCTTGAATTCCAGTTATTTAGGGAACAAAACAGCAGTTCTGCAGTGTTCCTCAAATGTAAATGAAGGCTGAATTTCTCTCACAATTGAATTGTACAGGTGCAACTGAGAGAAGAGTATGACCTGTAAATGCTTTATTGCTGTTATTGATTCATGAGCCAGGAAGATCATATTTTGGCTGTTGGCTTCCACAGCGAGTCTACAGTGGCAGTGGTTAGAAAAATGACCATTTTGTTTGTCTTTTGACCAGATCTGACATAACGTCAATAAGACAAAGTAAGCAAGGCACCCTGCAGTGCTATTCTTTTCTCTGCAGACTCACTTTTCAGCACACGCATTTTAGAAATGCTTTGTTTTCTGGCTCATAAAAATCAGCCATGGCATATCAAACTACAAACAGTGTCTTGTAAGTATTTTCCCAATAAATGCAGGAAATCAGGATCACAGTCTTGTAAATCTGAATAAATTTGGTTTGATTTCATTGCATTGCATTTCACCGCTTGTCTTAAAATTCAAAAAGGAAGTCATATTACTGATACCTGAATAACTGCCCGACTTTTGGGGACATCAGTCTAAAGGACCTTGTTTCAACAGCTAACACTTGACCTGAAGAACTGGTAAAAATTATGAACTCTTCCAGAAGGCGTGGAGGAACAATCAACACTTGAAATTAAATGGGACATTCTTTTATGTAGACACACTGTCACAGATTAGCGGCCTTCTACTTGCAGACTTGCTCCATGATGTTATTCTATGATTACTTGCAAGTTCTTAACAGAAGTCTGGTCTGCAAACCTTTGTGAAAGATATAACAGTATTCCAGAAAATATACAACCATGATGCCCCACGAGAGGACAGATGCACAAGCATGTTGACCTGTGATGTCTTATTGATGACATGCAACGCTTTGAATTGTGGTCACCTTTTTCTCCACAGTCACTGGAGGACCTACTGGGATCAATTTCCTGTTGGACTTAAGAGTAGGTCAACACTGACCTTCGCAGACCTTCACTTGGTCACACAATCAAAATTCTGTCTCACTGTCTGCAGAGAATTTCATTACCTAAAGAGAAGGAAAATTCTCTTTCTACTTGTGACCAAATTACCCATGAAGTAATGATCTTCATTTCATAGCACCAAAGAGCAGTGTTTTGGCCTATACTATTATTAATGACAGCTTTAACCACAAAAGAAAAATTGGAAGTACTAATCTGTAACTGTAAATATATATATATATATGTATATCTGGGATCACTTCACTCTTTTAAACCAACAGAGGGGGAAAAAATAGTGTAAATTATTTGAAACAAATCTAATCTTCTGACAGCTGAATAAGTATTAATGTTTTATTTTAGTATAGAAATCAAAGGAGTATAACCAGTAATAATGGACAAAATAGTCTAAGATTTTCAAATGTGGATTTTATTCATATGGGATTTTCTGGAAAATAACCTGAGATTACTGTGAATGACTTGGCAAGCCTGCTAAAACAGATTAAAATCTCTGAAGGGAAAAAAAATAAAAATAGGCTACACAAAGAGGCATTAATGTATAATGTATAAAATACATCTGCAGTCCCTAATCCAAATGTGGTCACCAGGCATTAGGAGAAACACATGTGAAATTACAGAACTCACCATGGGGCAAAATAAATGGCAATAGACGGACCATAAATAGAGGTGTTGCAAAGGTTGGAATTGCTTTGGTGGATAAGAAGAAGAAATTAGGCAGTTTACTGTGAAAACTATGAAGGACATGGTGCACAGGGAATACTACAGTTAAATTAAATTGGAAGTGAGTTTAGAATAATAAAGGATATATATCTGTATGCAATCCGTATTCAGCAATTTGCGTTTTATTGTTGAAGGAGGTATTTGATTTAAATACTGTGGCAGAAACTCTAAAGGGTTGGATAATTTTACGATCACTAATAACATTTGTCATTATGTATGTTGCCATTATGATAAGGATAATCAAGCCTCATGCTACAGAGCATAAAGTTAGCACCTGTGGGGACCAGGGAATTTTTTTTCTAGCTATTAGTTGCCCATTATGATTTTTCTCATTCATTTTTGCTAGTCAGTCTAGTGAAGCATCCTCCAAACCACATAGGTCAATTCTTGCTGCTTCAAAGAGACCTCATTAGGCTGTGCAGGGGTGATGCTTGGTTAGGTGATCTTAGCCTACTGGAGTGTGGACCCTCCTTCTGGAGGTGAGGGAGGTTCTTTTAGGGTAAATCAAAGAACGAAAAAGAGAGTGACACCAAAATTAATTTAGCAGAGTAGCAAACATCCTTGTCTATACGCATTCATGTAATAGACTAAACGGATCTCAGGGCCTAAATGGAGCTGGGGGTCTACACGCAGACAAGATTGATCAGTTTGTGTTCCTCCAGGAGAATCGCCTTAACTGGGCAGGAGAATTTTTTCTTGAATCAAAATCTTACTGGCAATAAGAGTTTGATGATGAAAAGTTAATTTGAACTGGCAAAAGCTTAAGGCATTATTTTGATAACGTTTGATAACAGCACCTCAGAAACTGTGAAGAAGTAAGAAACATGGCAGTAGAGGAAAAGGTAGTGTTAAATGCTTCACCACCCCTTTCTGAACATCTCCTACTTTATAATACATGCTTTTTTTGTCAAATACTTGCTTTATTACTGTTAATTCAGTGTAATCTGTGATTAGTAGAATTTTTGGACTTGCAGGTAACAGTCTATCTATTTTTGAAGTTTGATAATCTGAGATGCAAGGAACTGGTTTCCAAAAATTCAAATTTTTAAGTGCTTAGATCTAAAGTATAGATAAAGGTGAATTTACAAGAGCAAAAGGCTATTTTTCCATCCTGTTTTTAAATGTGTTTATTTAAGAAGATAGAAATGAATTTAAATTACTTTTTAAAGAACAATAATAAATTAAAAAAAAAGGCAATCTAGATATATTCAGGTTTTCCTTCAACAAAAAGTAAATTTTTCACTTCTCTGCCCCACTGAAAATTCTGTAGCTGCAGCAATAAAAACTCACTGCACAGGCCTTACTTCTAACATTCCCGTTGTGCATCTTATCCCTCCTTACATTACAGCCAGACTAAGTAGCCTGGAGGCCAAGACTTGGCAGGACATATTTGATTTGTGTTTATTTCATCTTGCGATGAACATTCAAATAATTATTCGT
This sequence comes from Nesoenas mayeri, assembly GCF_963082525.1. Classification (NCBI taxonomy): domain Eukaryota; kingdom Metazoa; phylum Chordata; class Aves; order Columbiformes; family Columbidae; genus Nesoenas; species Nesoenas mayeri. Next base: position 203,595,030 of record NC_137541.1, read on the forward strand.
GTATTTAATGCGGCTTTCAGGTTAGAAAGGTATACTGAATTTTGTAAGGATGATTTGGTTTGTTTGCCTACATGTAGCACACAGAATCACACAGAATGTTAGAGATTGGAAGGGACCTCAAAAGATCATCCGGTCCAGTCCCCCTGCCAGAGCAGGAACACCCAGATGAGGTTACACAGGAAGGTGTCCAGGCAGGTCTTGAATGTCTCCAGAGTAGGAAACTCCACAACCCCCCTGGGCAGCCTGTTCCAGTGTCTGTCACCCTCACTGAGAAGAAGTTTCTTCTCCAATTTAAGTGGAACCTCTTGTGTTCCAGTTTGAACCCGTTACCCCTTGTCCTACCGTTGGTTGTCACCGAGAAGAGCCTGGCTCCATCCTCGTGACACTCACCCTTTATACATCTGTAAATATTAATGAGGTCACCTCTCAGTCTCCTCTTCCCCAAGCTAAAGAGCCCCAGCTCTCTCAGTCTTTTCCCATAAGGGAGATGCTCCACTCCCTTCAGCATCTTTGCTGCCCTGCACTGGACCCTCTCCAGCAGTTCCCTGTCCTTGAACCGAGGGGCCCAGAACTGGAGACAATATTCCAGATGTGGTCTCACCAGGGCAGAGTAGAAGGGAAGGAGAACCTCTCTCGATCTACTAACCACCCCTCTTCTAATACACCCCAGGATACCCAGCTAATACACCCCAGCATACCCAGCTTGGCCTTCAGCTGTCATATGGGTCTCCCTGTAGGTCCTGTGTCATTCCTGCCAACCCCATGGGCATGTCCTGGATAACATATGGATTCTGAAATCACACCAGAGACTCAAAACAAAGTGTTTCAGACACAGAACAAGAAATAGTTTGCACCCTAGGCTTCAGCAAAGGAAATGGCTCAATGTCATGTACATCTTTTTATCGATTGAAATGGTTAATAGTCCTAGGACAGCTACTACATCCACAAAGCCCACAGTGCCAGAGTGGAAAAGTTTATCTACCCCTTGAAAATAAGCCCTGCAAGAGACACTACTCGCTAGCTCTTAGATCTGGGCAGGAGAAGGACATAAGAGCTTTGAATAAAGATTTACTTATGGAAAATAATAAAAGCTAACACAAAGTGAAGGTTAACTGAAACGTATAATTAAACTTCACATTTGCTTTAATAAAATACAATATTGACTTTGCTCTTTAAAGTAGATTAGGTTGTTGACACTACAGCAGTACAATAAACAAACCACTAAGCTTTTCACTAACAGAACAGAAAATTAAAGCTGGTTATGGCAAGCAAAATAAAATTAGTTTATTCAGGACTGTATAAATCATCAATAAGAATCCATAATCACTCTCTTCCAAAAAACTAGATTATTTGATCTGCAACAAAACTGGGGCTGTGTCAGCAAGTTGGATGCAAATCAAAAAACATTCAGACATCTCAAAAATTCTGAAAGAATGTGTCTGGAATACAGATGAAGGCCAGAAATTCAGTGAGGCCTTCTTAGGGTAGTGGAAAAAGTAATTAAAACCATTTTTTACACTGAGATGTAGTTATTGAAACACGAGTCTCTCATCAGTATAGTGTATCACAGATAAAAACTCAACTCTAGTTTTCTAGTCTTATTTTCTATGTATGTTTTTACAAAGACCTTTCTTTGATGTGTACATTTTATACATGCTGAAAGCTATACAAAGCTAAACTGTTTTTTGATGTTTGATCATATTGTATTACCTTTCAATACAAAACCACATGGTTCCTGAGAAGGCTTACTATAATTTAAGCCTTGTCAGGTACAATGGCACTCTTTGGTGCATGTATTTTATATTCAAAGTCTTATTGTAATGCTTGTGATCAATAAAGATGTTCACGCAGGCATGAAGTAAATTTGTGAATTATTAATATTTTATGATCTGTTTCCCTAAATCATAGCCTACTCTTGCCTCAACAAAATGCTTTTCTGGAGTTTTTCATACCATATGAATAAGAATTAAGAGCAAAATAAAAATAACAATAAAATATATAATAAGAAGTTTCCAAGATCAGTCAAAAAATTATAATGTAGAATTCAGATGTAGCATGGACTTCTTCACATTTGCATGAACACGGATCAGACAAAAGTGGCTCATAATTCATGATAAAAGTTGTTTTCAAAAGAGTCATCCCTATTTTTTACCGTGCAAAAATTTATTTTGGAAGTACCAAGCTTAAATACTTACTTAAAGCTTTCTCTATTTCAGACTGCATTTCAGTATATGGTCATGGATTACTGATTAAAAAAAACATAAATATATATATATATATTCTAGAAGGAAGAAAAATCTTAACGATAACATGCTAACATAGTCTTCCTCTTATTCCCACTCCTGTGATCTTGAATAGGATATGAATGAAGGGCACACGGAGGGGATCAAACCTTCACAGAGTCCTATTGCTTACTGACTCCTTTCCATGTCACTACAGCAGAGCTGCAAAGAAAGCAGAAGTTTGGCCAAATGATCTCTTGACTATAATATACAGAGGGTGTTGACCGTATCTGGGATGAAAAACAAAATTAATACATGGATGTAACAGGGAAGATTAAACATTGCTAGTGGAAGATTGTGTCAGATTAACCTGCTATATTCTCTTTCTTTCCTAAACAAAAAGAGTGTCTCTGAAGATTTGGACTTTGGTGAATCCTTTGATTCAGTACAGCAAGAAAATCTATTTTAGTAGAAGATAGAAATTGTAAAGAGGTTAGAGTACAGGTGAAAGTGCAAATAACAATCAGTTGTGTAAATGGCAATTAGTTGTCCATCAAAGGGGAACTGTTCATCTGGAGGAAGGTTACCGGTAGAGTTCATTACAGTTAAGACTTGATCCCTTCTCAAAATGGTCATTATTGAGCATAATACAAAAGTGTGAATGTGATAATAGCTCAGAGTTAGAAGACATCTTTTGTTCAGAGAAAAATCATAATATCTCTCAGAAAGAAAACCTGGATGTTACAAAGAATTGGACTAATCAAGAACTTTTGCTGTGAGCTGAGGGGTCATCACAAAGGCAAAGGACACAGCAGGGACTGTGAATTGCTGGTGTGATTTTACCATACAAACAGACAGAGTGCATTCAAGAGTGTATCACCTGAAGAATTGCCTGTAGAGAAAGTATGTTTATACCATTGTAAAGGGGCTTGCTGAGAACTCATCTAGCATCCAAGAAAATGCAATTACTTTTGACCATGTGGGATCAAGGCTAATAAATTCATTGAAAGTAGGGAGACTTCCTTTTCTTGACAGGAGATTAAAGGACTTCATTTTGTTCACCTTAGCAGACAAAAAGCTGGTCAGTGATGTAAATATCAGAGAAGGGAGAGGACCATCAGTTCAAGAGAAAGCAGGAATAAAGGAATAAACAGGCCATGAATATACTTATGCCTGAAAACAAAAGGATTCTAAGCATTGTATTCTGGGAAAGTCCTTTGGCAGAGCAATGGGGACATGGGACTTCACTAAGGAAAAGGGGGGTCCTGCCCAGAGATCATATTCTATGTCTACACAACACATCACAAAGGTGATGCTGATGACTCAGAAGAGCTCTTTGTATGTGCTTCATTTTATAAAAACATTAAGGAAAGACTTGTGAGGCTACAATGGAAGCTGTAAGTAATTCTAGTGGTAGGTGGTAAACTGGAAGGGATAAACATATTCCCACAGTAAAACAAAAAAATATACTTTTGGGTTTTCTTACTTTACCCTTGGGAATAAGGTGAGGGATGTTGAACACACACAGCAGAACATGGAATCCAAACATGTTTATGGCATTCCTGTATTTCATCTTCTGAGTATAATTCAAAGATTAAATATAGTCTTATCTGGGTCTAACCAATGCTTCTGTGGCCTTTAAGACTCTAAGAACTCTCTCTGGAGAGATAACTATTCAGACTAACTCACTATGCAGCATTATCTTTTAGTTACCTGTCTTGAAAGGGCTTAAGTTAGAGTTTGGGTACTGATTCAAAAGAGAGAAAAATCAGTAGAGATCACCCTATTAAAACTGAAAAGAGAATGAAACAAGTTAGCTCAATGACTTTGCTGAAGATAATTATCCAAAGAAATAAATTGAGAGAAGCTGCATTGTTCATTTTTTGCATTAAACAATAGTCCTATGCTTTGGAAAATATTTTTAGCTGTTTAGAAAATCCTGCATATAGAGGGTTAGAGAATATATTTTAGGGGGGAAAAAAAAAGCCCAGCATGTCCCACTGTGAGTGAAATATGATTCCGTCATTCAGCACCGCTGTTTTCTTAAAATGTTGCTGGGTCTGATGTGGAGACTGGCAGCAAAATGCAAGTCAAAATGTGTAGGGGTTTCAAATATGTGTTAGATATTGTTTTGGGCTGATTTCTTTTGACATCCAGCTGTGTTTGTGTTTGGGAGCAATGTCTGAAATCAAGGGTCATCTCTGCAGGCAGCCGTGCTGGGAAAAATTAACTGGCACAGTAAATAGAGCGAGCTTGAGTGATATACCATTCGCAGCCGAATGGGAATACTTTATACTGGTTACAACAGTGGGGAAGAGTGTCATAACCCGAAAATATTTCTTAAGAGAATGTATGACGAAGGGACTGTTTCCCTTACGATATTAATGAGTGATAGATTTATATGCTTCCCCCACACTTCCATTTCAACAAAACCCAGATACACCAGGGTGCTGGCTGGGGAGAATGACTCTAAAAATATGAACTTCTTCACCTCAAGCCCCCTGTGCTCCAAAGACACATCAGCTTGACTTTTCTCACTGCTGATAGAATGTATTGAATGCTAGGAATTCAGACTGTTACTCAGACAAGAAAATATTAGATTTTTGTCTAGAGTTCAGATATAAATAAGAAAAGCTTTGAGGTGCAAGCTCAAACAGAATTCAACTCAAACTGCTATGACATATATTGAAATTATGTGCATAGGCCCATCTCAGCCTTCTGGTTTCCATTAAAAACAAAAAATAGTCCAGCATTAGTAAACCAAAATTCAGACCAAAAAAACCCCAAAACAAAACAAAAAAAACCAACAGTGGTAACTTCTGCCACATCTTGTCTGTGACTTCTTACAACCAGGCCTTCTGGCTGCTCTTCCTCACATTTTTTCTTTCTTTTCCTATGGCGAAGGAAGCGCATAAGTGCCAAGCATTGACTGTACTCTCCCTGTGCCCACCAGAACGACTGAGCCAGTGTGACTTTTGGTGGTAATTCACTACAGCTGTAGGTCAGCAGCAAACAACCACTCCAGAGGCAAGAGGAAAACAGATTAATTGCTTCTCTGATCAGCTGCCTTCTGGAACTAGTCTTCATGCAATGCAGCCTCCTGTGCTGGTGGTGCCTACAGGCATATTCTAACCCCTAAACAGATGGCTGAACTTGCAAGCTGCTGCAGATTGTCTGTTTGCAGGTGTGTGTACGAACAAGGAGGTTAAAGTAGGTTTGATTTCTGTGTATTGCAATTATTATGAAAGTATGTTTCTTATTTTCTGCTTGTATAAGGAAGTCACACTTTGAGCTTTCCTTGTTGGGAATAAGGTAATGACAAATCAGAGACTGTTTATCTTCATGCCCCTGGTATGGAAATTGCGATTGTAGGTCACACTCAAAGAAAAATGCACAAAATCATACTGAAAGGAGATGAGGGAGAATTTGATACATTTAACAGTCTCTTAGTCATTGCTGAAGACTGACTGAGGTCCTGAGTTGAAAACTATTAGTTCTCTTCATCGTTCGATATTAGTAACTGCAATTAGAGTTATTCATGTAAATGCATATATATTTCCATTTACTCTTTGCTTTGTGTGCAAATCATATTCCAGTGTGGGTGGGGTGCATCTGAGGGAGTCACTCTTGCACCCTTCTAACCTCATAGTGAGTAATAGCCTTGTAAAGGTGCAATACCTCTGCCCCACTTAAGCAGGTAGAGCAGAGTATGGAACATCGTTCTATAGAATGGTCTTTTTTCCCCACTGATTAAAATGTAAACTCTTACACTGTAAACATCTACATTTGCTCAGATGAATCCCATTTCTTTTGACGATGAACTTTGCCTGCTGTATCAGAATGTTTGCATAAATACCAGTACATTAAAAAAATGGGTGAATGGTGGCTCTGATCTGTCTGTCCGGCTTCTTAAAGTTGTTCATTGAAACTCAGAAATTCTATTTGAGAACCAGACTGCTTTGGAATTAGGTTGGCTCTCTGGCTCCAGCAGTAGCCAGGTCCAGGTGCCCCTGGGAAATGAGCAAAAAAATGTCAAGTAGCTGAAAACTGTAAAAGATGAAGATTTTCCTATTCACAATTTGACTTAATTTCACCTTGAAGTCTGAGGTTTCTCACAAGTTCAGAAGTGTTTTAATTACTTGTAAAGAATCTGCTAATGTATGTGAATAATCTTCCTAGTCCTATAAATGATAATTTAATCTTTTCTTCCCACTAAACACAAAACTTCTTTAATAGCCTGTTATTACCACTTCTTGGCTATTTGGTATGGATGTGAACAAGCCCACATATGTTGTACTGGTCACATGAAAGCATACATCTGTTCATGGAAACAATGCAAATAACAGGTGTTGCTGTAGCAGTTTTTGGCCAATTTTGGCTTAATTCAGCAAGATGCTAAGTTGATTCCAGACCAGAAAATCATTTATACAAGTTCTTAAAATGGAGATGCTCAGCTTCTGTCATTTGTAGCAACTTCAGAAATACCACCTCTGTGATAAATACTGAATAGCATTTCTGGTCTCATATTTCTTTGCTGTTCTCTAAAGGCTCTAGAGAAGTCACATACTTCCAAAGGTGTCAGGTACCACAGGCTGAAAATCATTGTCTTAAATGAGGCAACCATTCTCACCCAGCCATATGGTTGTGTTTTGGTAGGATAGGTCTTCTAGGGCAAACCACAAGGAGCATTTAGAGTATGTGTGTACAGCGTCAGATACAATAAAGCCCCACTGTATTTAGTGTGTATAGGAATTTCTGCAAAGCCATATGATTTATAATGTGTAATAATATTTTGATTTATTTGTTCTTTATAAATTGAAAAGTACAGTCTCTGGTACAAGTATTTAATCTTTTTCTTCTTGCCAGCATTTAAAAAGCAGTCTAAATGACTAACATAACATTGCTAGAGGAGAGATAGAAATGAGATTTAACTCTATTTTGTCTTTTTTTTTTTAAATCTTGGGTGGCTGATGACTACTGCCTGTGTAGTTTTTCTGTTCATTAACATGTGAATTTAATTTCATTTCTTGATTGCTAAGGAAAAATCTGGAGGTTTTAATTTAATTTTATTCATTTTAATCAGTCCTGCTTCCTAATGCTCTGTTCACATCCTGCAGTGCATAAAAGAAATTGCATGTCCTTGGTGGGTCTAGACTTTTATGGCGGTAGAACGCTGGAAAACTCCATGGTTTGAATGGTATACTAAAATTATGTCAGTTTTTATTTTTCTTGCTCTCCCCCAGCTGACGGTGCATTTGTGGAGGGGAGGATATGAAAGAAAGATATCTGAAAAGTTATTCATTTTGTTCAAAACATAAACAGCAAGTGGGGGACTTTGAAAGTGCTCAATATAGGCCTAAAAATTTACAGTTCCTACAGAAATGAGAGGTAAAGCTCCTGTTGACTTCAACAATGCATGGTTTTGAAAACACCACCTTTGGCTTTCTTTGTAATAAGACAGAGTTACAGCTAATCCACAGCACATATAGTTTCCCAAGTTCGTGGCTTTTTCAGAATCATTTTTACTGTACAAAAGCCAAATGCATGGCTATGTCCCAAAGACACGGAATTTTGCTTTCTATATTTAGAGGTGATCATGCTGTTAACTTTTAACTGCTTCATGATTATATTGTAGAGCTCAGGTTTTGGCCTCCTTGTTTTCCAAAAGTCTCTGCATTATTGTAATTATATGTCTCTACTAGGCCGTCTTATTAAACTGTTGCTCTCTGTTTCTATCCCAGGGCTTCTGCCAAGGTGCTCTGCACGCAGCTTTTCATGCTGTAAAGCAGCTGGTTCAAATGATCCTATCTTCACTTCTTCATCTACTTAGACATATTTTCTGGATAATAAAGTAACTTTCACAGTTTTTGTCCCCAGAGTGGGTAGATGTAATGTGACAAAGTAAACCATTTTCCATTTAGAGCATCAGTGCCAGTGTATTTATGGGCAGCAGTTGAAAAGGTGAAGAGGAATGACCGGTGATTACATTCATTATAGTATTTACACCTATAAATGTTTAGCTCCAACTGTTAATTTCTGTTATTATTGGAAGGGACCTTTATAGATCATCAAGTTCAACCCGCCTCTACGATGATAGCAACTAGATCAGGTTGCTCAAATCATCTTCCTAGAGAAGCCTTTTTACTACCAGAAGACCAAACATTCTGAGGTTTAATAAGGCATTTTTAGCTCTATTCTGTGTAGGAAATCCTCCATTACTGTCTGGATTCATAGCCATAACCCTGCTGGAGCCAGTTGCTGCAGTCAGCCAACACAACTGGTGTACAAGACTTGCCACCTTCAGAGTAGCTTTACCTGGAGGTAGCACCACTCATCTCCCCTGTGCAAAATTAGCTGAGAGAGTTAAAGTAACCCAGGCAGTTAGGTGAGAAAAGCAGTATGCAGAACTGCCTTCTCTGAAGGGTCTTTATTTGTCTAAAGAGCTAGGCACATCTCCCACTGGGGAACTTCTGCCATTTGTTAGGTCACTCCCTGCAAAACAAGAACGTTTTCAAGTCCTTGCGAACAGAAGAGAGACCTGAGCATCCCATGTGCATCCTCTAAACCATAAAGATGTTGGTAAGGGCCTTTGATAAGTGGGAGGACGCATACTGCAGACAAGCCAGGCAGGCAGACACTTCTCTTGACGTTGTCTAGGTTTCAACACTTTCAAACCTAGTTTTTAAAGAATTTAGGTGCTTATCAGGTTTATCAAGCATCAAATCATTTTTGGATCTTTGTCTTTCAGAGTCAAGTTTTGGTGTATTTTCACTAAGGGAAAATTTTTCAATAACTTATATCAACAAACAAATTAGCACTAATCTGATATAAAGTTCCAGGGAACACAAAACAGACTGCCATTTTCACAGGTATCAAATAGTCATGTGAGTCCTATGTGGGATTACCTCACCTAATAAACTATTCTAAAACTTCACAAGTTCTGTGCACTAAGGCCATATTTGCATAAATCAACAAAATGAGCCATGGTAAGACATGACTACCCTGCTACTTCCACACAGAAGACAGAGTGTGGAGGGATGTAAGAGTCAAAATAATTTAGGTCCATATTTTTAAGCATGGTTGTTCCATATATACCATATATTCCATACGTAAATTCCCAAATACCCAGTCCACTTCCAGTGTCCTCTTGCCTGCACATCCGTGTGCCCCAACAATTTTGAAATGTGGCACTTTTGGAACTTTTTACCTCAAGATAAATCTGAAATGCAAGGACCATTCTTTTGTTAATTTAAAATTGATTCTGGCCAATGTTTGGTTTCAGCTTATGCCTTATGACACTTCCCATATCATTTGTGATATTTTCTGTCTTACAACCTTTACTACAAATAGGTTCACTTAAGGATCTCACTTCCATTAATTTTGTTTCAATTAAGGGTAATTTCAAGGAAAATGTTCAAGACAAGGGAAAAAAAAGTGTATTTGCTGCTTCCAAGTATGACAGACTCCTCTCACTTTTATTTGCATTTCTCTGGGATGACCCTACAACAACAGGGCTTTGAGACAACACTGGCTTGTGATTTTGGTCACATTAGCTCAGACGTCTTTGCAATTAGAACTACAAAACCAGGAATGAACTGCAGAACAATGTTTCCTTCACTCATGTGTGAAACTGTGGGCTCCTGACTTGCAACATATAGCCAATCTTTTGCCATGCTTTTAGATGGCCTAGGGTACAAATTCACCATAAATCCATCCCAGTGGAATAATAAGAGGAATAAAATGTTCTGTGTAGTCCTGGCCTAAAACTTTGATCATTTCTGAAGCATCCACAGTTGGAGATCACCCTAAAATTACACTCAGGAAGCATACTGATGTGCCTTGGGTAACTAAAGCTCCACAGTAGGCAACAACAAGTATTTATGACTCGTTTTGATGGCAACCATCTGAGCATCTCTGAAAACATAAGAGAGACAACATTATATTAGGTATCCTGCAGAGATTTCTCTCAGAATTCTCCCATGTTCTCAGTATATTCTTCTAGTTGGGTAACCAGTTCCAGTTTGAGAACTTTTTTAACTCTTTAGGCAATAAATTTACCCCTTTTGTGAAAAGTTGCTCAATATCCTGTGAGGTTAGCACTAGAATGCGCAATGAACTATGTGTCCAGACTCCATAACTGCCTCATGAAGGAAATTAAAATTATGGCTGCTTTTACAATGATTCATTTATCTCATTGGCTTCTCATAAAAACCTCAGGAGAGGAGTTGAATTTTCAGATATTATGGCTCAATTTCTCCCTTTTGCTGACACAAAGGGGAGGAAGGAGTCATTACTGATCTCAGATTAGATGGGCCACACTAAGCACTTTTTAGAGCCCCAGGTCTTACCCAGTACTTAGTTTCCAAACTTACTCATTGTCCACACCTAAGCAGAAGTTGCTGTTTATCTGGTCATTTCAAAGATATTTTGGCATGTTGGTGTCACGGCAAGCAGTTCTGATTTTCCCATGTTAGGGCAGAATAAGTACATTACAAGTTCAAATAAATAAATAAATAAAAAGGGATGATGTAATCATGAAATCTCTAAATACAATACAATTCCGAAGGTAGCTAGAGAATTATTATTGTTTACTTCCTTGAGTACAAGAAGAGGGCCATCCAAAGAAGTGGTGAGACAATAGGTTTAAACAAAATGTGAGTTTTATCCTTCATAAGGCACAGTTAAAATGTCAAAGTCACTTCCATGGGACACTATCAAAGCCAAAATAAAACAGCTACAAAAATTCTCCTAGGAGAGCTCGAAGCATTAAAACAAACAAACAAACAAACAAAAAAACAAACAAAAAACCCAAACAAACAACAACAACAAAACAACAACAACAACAACAACAAAAACCCTACTTAGGTGCCAGAAGATAAAACTGTTAGCTCAAAATGTCTTTAGTTTAATGATTATTAGGATTGGTGGACTTTACTGAGGTAGGATCATCCTCTGTCTACTATGTTTTTGTGTTTCTTTCTTTTTGTGTCCACAGTGAGATGATTTTAATAGATCTGTTATCAGAAAAAAAAGCTACAAGCTAGATGAACCTTTTGTCTGATTCAGTGTGACTGCTTTGTGAGCTTAAGACATACAAAGCTTTTGCTGTGTCTCCTTACAAAAGCTTTCCTTATCATCCCATGTCTATTCAATCACAGATGGAGGAAAACAACAGAATTGCTTCAAAACTGCTTCAAATAGACTTGTGAAGTAGAAATACAAGTCCTTTCTCAGAAACAAGCATAACTGTTAGTGACATGTAGGCCAATGCCTGCATTATTTAAAATGTGCATTTGCTCACTGCAAATATCAGCCTTGAAACTGGCTCATAAATTCTTCTCTTCTAAATTTGATATGTACTCTTTTCTTTGAAGTTTTCCAGTCTACCAAAAATCTCTGCATATTTGTTTTGATTTTCTCCCAGATTGTCAGAAACTGGTGCAAATACAAGAAGATATTTTACAATAAAAACCTGAGGCTTAGGCAGTGTTGGCTTTTTAGACACCTTATTTTCCACTTTTTTGAAAGACTGACCTTGCTAGAAAGGTTATTGCTGGCCAATGACACACACATGCTGATGAGTGGGTTACAGCATCAGTGACAGGAGCCTGGTTCTGCTGTTTGAGCTCAAGAAGAACATGATTGTAATTGAAAGCTCTTCATTTAACCCCAGCCAAGACAGTGTCAAATAAGCCAAAAATCATCAGGACTCTTGCACTCATTGACAGTATGTTGTGTTTGTGCGAGTCAGGGAAAAACCCTTCAATTTCTGTTACATTTTAAGTATTTGGGCTTCTAATATTTTTATAATTATACAGCCTGGGAGTTGATTTCTTCTCCCAGTATTTGTGATCCTAATTAAGCCTCACATTTATTATTAACACTGCATCCTATTTTGCATGGGGAAACAACCTCTGGAGACACTGTTCTGTTGTGCTGTGACACCCGAGGCCTCGCGTCTCTCTAATTATTGAGGCCTGCCTCTGCTCCATTAGGGTACTGCCCTGTTTAATCCCCTCTCACTTTCACAGTCTGGGAACAGTTTCTTTTCCTAGTATTTGAAGTTCAAATTAAGTCTCATGTTTATTAGTAAGTGCATCTTTTAATAAAAGAAATACAAGCCCTTTGAGAAAGATCAGAGAGTGCTGTGCTGAGCTGAAGCCACCGAGGGATTGCAGGCGGTATGGAGGGGGGCGGGCCAGCAGCAGCAGTACCAGCAGAATTAGCTGTATAGCAAACAAACAAACAAACAAGCACATCTGCAAACTATATCCAGACAAAAGTCTGAAGCTTAAGAGAGGTGCTCTCAGTTAGTTTTGATAAGGGTACAAAGAAACTGGGAAGTACTGAGCATAAGCTGTCCATAAATCAAATGATCTTTCTTTTGAGGAGAGACTGAGAGAGCTGCATCTGTTCAGCCTGGAGAAGAGAAGCTGAGAGGGGATCTCATCAATGCTTATAAATATCTCAAGGGTGGGTGTCAAGAGGATGGGATCACACTCCTCTCAGTGGTGCCCAATGATAGGATGAGGGGCAATGGGCACAGACTGAAGCACAGGAGGTTTCATCTAAACATGAAGAGAAATTTCTTTACTTCGAGGGTGCCAGAGCCCTGGAACAGGCTGCCCAGAGAGGTTGTGGAGTCTCCTTCTCTGGAGACGTTCAAGACCCACCTGGACACATTCCTGTGTGATCTGCTCTGGTGAACCTGCTTTAGCAAGTGGGTTGGACTGGATGATCTCCAGAGGTCCCTTTCAGTAGGGTGAGTAGCAATGAGTATGAAGGTAGGGGGGTAAAGCTTTTTATCCTGGCCTGCTCTTTTCAGAAAGTATCACCCACCTCATTACTGTGACTACTGTCACAGGCTCGTCCAAAGCCCTTGGGACATATCATTGCAAGGTGTACAAATCAGGACAGTTGCTCTGACAATCAGGCCTTTATACATAACCTGCACTTATGCATGTGCCCATTCCATTACAAATATTAACCAAGACTAACATAACTGCCATAGGCTCACTTTATGATCATATATAGAATTATACAAATGGTTTCTTATCCAAACTTTGCATGTTCCTTTTCTCTCTAATGCCTCTGTCCTGATGTTTCATCATGTTCTAATCAACTTCATTCTGCTGCTAACTCCATATCTGCCTCTGATGTGCAGCTGACTCTGTAACTGCTCACAGCCCAAAGACATCAGTTTAAATGCAATAATGAGATGTGACTGAAAAAATAACGCATTTTCTGTGAGGAATCTTCTCCCTGCAGGTACCAAGATTTCAGTATGTTTTCTTTTTGAGTCACAAGAATATTATCTTCAGCCCTATGAACTCCTGCTTGATTTGTAGATCTGGAATCACTTACCTGTATTGAAACTGAAACAAATGTGGAAAATATTCAGCCACCTGAATATAAGGACAACAATATAAAGACTGCAGCTCTCTGCAGTCTACATTGGGAGAGATTCAGACAAACTTGTGATGACATCAAAACTGAATCACTTCAATTTTCAATAAAGATAATGGTCTTGAATGCAGAGGACAAAGGCAGGATGGCCATTGAGGCTGTGGAAATATTAGATAACAATGCCAGAGGTAGAATCAGCACTTAAAAATGCAATACTATCGCATCTTGAAGGACCAGATAACCCGCATCTGACTCAGTGTTGTAAGTCTAGTAGCAGGGAGTTTTAACTAGATGTGTTGAGTCTGAGGAACAATTTTATGACTGGAGCAAAACATATGTAGTTCATGCTGCATGTAGATGAATGTTGAACTGCCCATTGTTTGCTGTTAGCCTGGCCTGAAAAGGCCTTGCAGTATTGCAAGGTTCTTAAATATTAGCAAACAAAAGGGAACTTTAATGAAGAAAATTATAAATGAGGTAAAGACGACAATTTAGCAAACATAGACTTTGCCAGGTTAATATGATAGATCTCCTTGATAAGCTAAGTGATCTTCCAGACAAAAGAAATGCAGAAGATCTTATCTACCTGGAGTGAAGCACTTAATATAGTCTCACATGGGACATTATTAGTTAAGCTAGATAAAATGGGAATTAGTTCCCCACTAGAAGGTGGGAAATAGCTAGAATAAAGGAGAGAACTTAATAAGTTGTTTAAAGAGGGAATTACCAGCCTGCAGAGAAGCTACCTGTGGACTCCCACAGCCATCAGTTTTGGAAGCAGGTGTACAGGTGAAATTTATTGATGCAATAAACCTGATCAGCACAGAGTCTGTTCGTGTCATCTTTTACGACAAAGTGAGATCTCCCTCTGCCCTCCATCCAGGCTGACAGGGTGTAAGCCACATCTGATCCAAAGCTATATAACCAAATAACTGAAGGTCTAATATCCCAAATGAGGGAACAAGACAATTTTACTCATAAGCAGAACCACAAGATATTTGCGAAGGATCTGGCTCACATTCGTTTGGGTTAGATTGTGATTATACTAAGTCCACAAAGGGTTATACAGTTAAACCACAAAAGAATAATCAAGATGCAGGATAGAAACAGGAGGAAGACATGTGGATTAAAGTAACAGAGACAAGGCACAAGGAACCTGATGTCCTGAAAAAATAACTTTTTGCTAAAGTTGATCATTATCAGTAGGAAATACAAAACAGCAAAAACCTAGGTGCGAACCGTTTGTGTGAACCACAGATGTAATACAGCAAAGAAAACACCCTCCTAATTTCAAACACAGCTGTATTATTGTGGAGCGTTCTGATAAGTCTGCATTGTATATCATGCACAATTACATTCACAAGGACAAGAAAGGTGAGTACAGAATGATGCAGGCACTGTGAGCACTGCAAATCCTTTCTTCTGGGGGATTTTTCTTTTGGTGGCTTCACCACATGCAGGGCCATGTCCTTATTCCCCATTTGCTCACCATGACTGCTGTTAAGACTGGATTCTATATAATGAGTGTAGCTATGCTTTGCTTCTTTCTAGATAATACTGACAACATGAGCATTCCTTCTTTATTTCAGACAATGTCACAAGAGTTAATTTAAGCTACAACAGTAAGAGAGATGTGCTCATCAAATCAGATGCTAATCTCAGCTGGAAAGAGGTAAATGAGTTCCATGTGGTAATTTAAAAATCTGTTACTTATAGTTTCTCAGCTGTTAGCTGTTGCCTCCCAACTGGGCCTATGCTTGACTGTGTGCTAATTGGACCCAACAAGCACTGGTAAGAAGAGTCAAAGAGCCAAAGCGTTGGTTTGGATCTTGGCTCGTGTTACAGGGAAGCCATGCTTGCTCTGCCTAGCATCTGGAAAACTGAATGTTTCTATGGAGTAGAGGACAAGGTTAATGAAAGAACAAATTGTTTTAACCTGGCCATAAATCCATTTTGGCTGGAATTCTTTCTAAAAAACTTGTGATCATTGCAGTAGAATTCTGGAAAATCCATTAATGGAAGGGGCTGCATGATACCCTTCCAGTCAACACCAGAGGACAGGCTCAGCAGTTGTGGGCATTCTTTCAAGTTCTTTGTTCTTACCTTTGAGAGAAGTACTAAGAAAACTCTATAATCTGTAGTTTAGATGATAATGCACAAACTAGAAAAAAAAATGCAAAACACAGATTGACTTTTGGCTCCCAGGTGGGGTTGGCAGAATTGGCATTTACAACAACCATCTGATCTCGTTAGATATGGAAGCCATCAAGAGATGATAAACATAGAATCAATCCCATAGTGCCATTTCTGCAGTTACATTTTAAGAGCTGAACAGCATTTAATGCCAAGCTGCATAAAAAGGTGCCATTTTAAATACTGCCATCCTCATGTGTTGACTTAAGGAAATGTGTGAGGATGGTGCACACTCCCCCCAAATCAAGAGTCATGCAGACCTGTTTTTAGCTTGCTAGTAGGTACAAGGGCTCAAAGGGTGAATCAGAAGAGAGAATTTAGAAGAGATAATGGGCTTAAGGCTCGGGTGTGTATCAGCCAGTGGAAGGATGACACAGTGTGTATGCACAGTTTCCAAAAAGCACTCAGTGCGTGCAA
The DNA here is from genome assembly GCF_963082525.1 of Nesoenas mayeri. NCBI lineage: Eukaryota > Metazoa > Chordata > Aves > Columbiformes > Columbidae > Nesoenas > Nesoenas mayeri. Next base: position 203,611,268 of record NC_137541.1, read on the forward strand.
ACTGCTCCACAAACTCATATGATGTGATACGCTTGTTCAGCCAGCTTCTTTCTGCCTGCCAGGTGGGTTTGTCTATACTCTTTGATTTCTGTACAACAATCTGTTTTTGTGCATGTGTTTCCTCTTAAGAATATGGCTTCGAGAAATAGTTATTTTCTCCTTAAAGTTTCAAAAGCACAGAAAGTTGATACAAAACAGCTTTCAACATTTTCACACATCAGTGTAAACATAAGCATAGGAAAGGTGAATGGATAAGATTTACTGTGCCATTTTTATTTGTATTTAATAAATATTGCTCATAAAAGATAATGCTCACATTACTTGAATAATATAATTGATTGAATGAGATGGTGAAATAAGAAGGGCCATTAATGACGATCACAGTAAAGTTTTATGTTAGTACTCCTCTTGAATTTATGAAATGAAGGCGAAGCTGCTCTGTAAACCATTGGAAGTCAGAGAGACATACTTGATTTCGAATTGTGTTGGGAACAGGGGATGTGCTACATGGTTGATTCCTACTGTACTTCTTTCTGGCTGAGGTGTGGCTTTTTTAAAGAACAAGTGCTACTGATATATTTTTAAAGGTTTTTTCCTTTGTTTCAGTGAGTAATAGGTAAGGCTGCTAAAATAAATGGATGTCACCAGACATATAAATGTTGCCTTGGCTAATGAGCCCTCTGTGTGTCACTCAACTGAGATGTCTTTTGTCATCTCAGTTGCTGATGTAGACACAGGTGAAGAGCTTCATTATAAACCACAGCAGCCAGGAGAACAAGTGGGTAGACATATTATTTTCAGCTTGTTTTTTGAAGTGAAACTTGGAGTATAATATATATATAAAAAATAAAAACGATGGGTTTATATATGTCTGTGATTATATATAATATATATATAAAGCATCATTTGGAAAGTACAGACTGTTTTATCAAGTCAGATCTCCCCTTATATATATTTTAAGACCTGACTGAAATATTAGATCATCTGTTTGGCCTTCAAGATATCAAAGGAGACATCATTTCAATGTTACCCTTTACTGAATTCAGTAAGTTATTTTTGCATATCAGTCAAAAAGATACCCAGCCAATACCAATAGCATGTGCAAAACTTAGCAGTGGTTTTAAAGTTTGTGTTGATGTATTCTTATTGATCTTCTCCTCTACATTCTCTGTCACAAGATCAATGATTTCCTCCTACTGAGTGAACTGGTCCTGCAAAAGAGCTGGGAGATCATCTGAGACATGCCGGGAACAGCTTCCTCTAAACCAAACAAATGAAACAACACTGGATGCCATGTTATGGGAGGGTCATCCTGGGGATAGGGACAACCAGAAATCATCCTGAAAGACATTTGTAAAGGATCTTTTTGGGAACAGCCACTCAGTGGAGTCTAGGAAATGAGAAGAAAAGTGTGCTGAGGGTTTCCCTGAACTGAAGTATCTGGAAGAGAAAAAAAAAATGAGTAACTTCATATGCAATAACAGCTAAGGTATATGGAATCTGGGTGACATCTAATAAGGTGGAGGAGTTTTTACAAGTCTGGAAAGCCTTTGAGACTAGATGAGAATTTATGTGGACTCTGTAACCCGTTATAGCTGAAAGGATTGCCTGAAGGTGACAAGTAGTCAGAAGATTTTGAGTAACATCTTATCCTATGGAAGATAATCATGCTCCAAAGGGGAACAGCATAGAGAAACAATGCTTATATGAATTGTTTGATGTAAAAAGGAAGGTTGAGTGAGACAGCACACAGCCCCTTGGCAACATGAGGTAATTTTTCACCATATTCCCTAATTATATACCATAAATGTCAGTCACACTTCATGTTACCTGTAGTTAACGGTAATCCAGCTTCAGGAATCCAACATAAATTAGCCAGTTTGTATAGTGTGCTGTTTAATATAGTTCAGAATAGGGTATATTTGATTGTTGGGAGAGGTGGGGGAAACACATTTGTAACCTCATCCTATAAGTCTCACCTTCCTATCCTGGAGCACTCTTAACCACATTTCTTAACACAAGATCTGCATTAGTGTAAAATTTTGTCCTTTTCTGTCTGTTGAATCTTCTAATTCCTTTCTGCTTGTACAGATCAAAAGAATTCTTCTTGAGGCAGTGGTAGATCTCTGCTTGTAAAAATGACAGAATTCGATCCATTGTGTGACATGGGAAAAGAACTTTTACTCTAGATTTCCTTAAAATGAATATATTAGAAAATGTGGTTATCAGCAGGCTGTTTATGATCAGAAATATTTTCTTATAACTTAGTGCTCCTTATATCTTCAGATTAAATACTTGTAATATAGGCTATTATGTGTAATAAAAAACATTTAATGAAACTTTCATTTGGAGGACATTGAATTCAACAGACTTAACTTTGACACTGACAAATGTCTCACAAGAGATGATTTGCATGGAAACCACTGGGGTCTCATTTTAGTTCCTGTAACAAACCAGAACAGTGATTTTATCATTTCAAAGTCATTTATATTAGCCTGGAGCTACATGACACAACAGCAGTTCTTAGAATTGTAGCACTACATCATCTACATAAGTGGCATAACTTTCACTGCTGTGATAATCATTTCCAGAGCCTATATCATACATATAAACATGTTTCAATAGTAAAAAAAATAAAATAGTCTAATTGATCCATTATTTCCTAGACTTATTATCATGTAGCACATGGTTATCTAGGTGGAAAAATTGACTGAAAGTTATGGTGTATTGATTGGGTCATCATTTTGCCTACCTTTTAGTAAACAAGATGTTTTTACTGCAATTTTTCAGTTACATACCACATCCAAGTAAGAAATAAGTACAATACACTAATAAATTTATGGCAGGTAATTCTCTTCACTGCAAGAAAGAACAATTTGTAGGATCTAATTAATGTTCTAAAATTAAAGCATTATGTGGGTTGGACAATTTTTATTTGAAAACTGTTATATGATAGTAAAACAGAGCTACCTAGCTACAGACGCAAGCGAACAAATTAAAAGGGCAAAAAGGAAAACCAGTGCAAATGCATAGCCTCCGCAAAATAAAAAGATCGATAAATACACTCTGATGTTAGTACCACGGGGTTAGATTTATTAACCACCTAGACATCTGAGAAAGCATTTATATAAATACTTAACCCTCTATTATGAGGATTTATATTTGAAGTTCATCTTTGCAAAAGTCTATTACTGTAGGCAGCCTCTTTACTTAAAAATGTTCCCTGAAGCGGTGACATTTCTTGTATAAATCACTTCTAACTGCCACAGAAACTGAAATGAGGTTTTAAGCCCATGATAACAGTTTTCAAAACATTTGAATTTTCTTGTTAAGAACAATTTAGGTGAGACTTTTTCAAAGTTATTTGAGGACCTAAATGCCACTGATTTCATGGGAGACAAGAGTTACATGTTGTAGTCCAGGGTCTGTCCTTTCTGGAGTGGGACAACAAGGGATCATCCCAGCAAAACCAGGGGTCTTCTGGTTGGTTGGAGACCACAGCAGTGGGGATCAGAAGTGGGACATGCTGTAACTCATTTCTCCTGATGGACTCATTCTTCCAGCATTATCCTAGCAGAGCCTGTGGCTTCACAGAGCTTTATCTCAGGCCCTTCTGCATATATTCTCTATGCCATCACTTGAATAAACTCGGGTACGTGGCTTGTTAGTTAGTATTGTCAGTATCTGAGCAACTATAAAAATACCATCCTTCAAAAAAAATAACCTTAAAAACTTGCAGAATTGCCTCTGGCCCAAAGAGGACCTCTGTGGACTAGAGGTTGATGGTTTCCCTCAAGCTAAATCTTTAACTGGCAAGGCAACCTCATGTCACAGGGTTTAAGCATAGCTTTGAATGCTTCTGACTGAGAGAAATAAATAGGAATACCAAGATAAATAAATAAGAACAGCCTACATTTCAAGCCTAAGATGAAAACAAGCATAGTCATACTACCTGTATAAAGCCAGGCACCAGAGATGTGGCCTGGGCTATTTTGAGGAGTAGAGGTAGGGAGGGAGACTGTTCTGAATTACCCCATCATTATTAACTCTGCTGTTAAGTTCTCTCTATTACATTTACATAGTTTTGAAGCTACATGGATTTTAATCTATTAATTTTTCCTCTATCTGTGTCTCCCAGGCACTCATACATGTCTCAGTGCTTTAAATAGTGGCTATGATCAATACAATCGTGATTTTAACCATTTTGGTTTCTCCACCTTCACTTAGTAAAAAATCACTGGAAAGATTCTTTAAAAATATTATACTGCCTTGGTGCATGAACACACATGTGATCATGTTTGCTACTTACAACATCTTCTGCTTGAAAGAGGTAGATAAGGCAAGGTAACACAGTGATATGCTAGCAGTACTATCAGGGGAATGTCCCCCATCTACCCATCCGTATAAACTGTTTGCTCTAGTTATGAGTCATTTTTCCTACACACTACTCCAACTTGTTTACATGGAATGAAATCCTGCCTTTAGAACCTCTTATTGTCAATCACTGCCTCTGCAAACTGACATTAAAGGGTTCTTGAGACTTCAGGCCTATGCTGATTTTTGCTAGGAACTGGCCCCTCATTTGATGTAATGCAAACTTGCCATTACAGCTTTTCTTAAGTGTTTTTTTAAGGAGATATTTACTATTGACTAATACCCCCGTAGCACTTTGGTAACTATGCAAAATATGTGTGGCATATGAAGTAATCAAATGGAGTATTTCTGATGATGTTTTTATCGTAACTCAGAGATGATAGAAAGGAACTAGTGTCATGTGAACCACTGGCTCTGTGGGGAACTAACAGCTGATTCTCCAATCCACAAAAGACTGCAAAGCACAGCTGAAGACTTTAAGTATTAACACTACTTACATTATTGTATAGAATACTGTGTTATTCTGCAGCTGTGAAAACCTTTAGGGATATCTTGCAGTGCTTCCTCAGACAAAGCTGTTTTTGAAGCAAAATAGCATTGTGCCTGAATAAGACCCAAATTTGGACAGATAGTTATATTCCTATAATTCTTTAGTGTTTGCCTTGAGTGCTCAAGCAATGAGGTTCAGCACTTATATTAAAGAGGTTTCATTTTGTCAAGGTGAAGGCTGTTCAGGCTGCTGAATATTTTGCTTAAGATGGGATTTACTTTCTCCTTTCCTGGTTCCCTGCAGTTTGCCTCCTGCTGACGGATGATCTTTCCCTAGTGAAGGTATTTTTCCCAAAGTGTGAAATTGATTCCAGCTGACAACAGAGTGTGTCAATCACTTCCCACTTTTGTCATCTTCAAAGACTCCTCTTCCCCTTATTTAAATTGTATTTTCATAATTGAAAATTGCTTTTAGATGACTTAATGAATTCCTCCACTCTATTAAAGGCTGAAAGAAGATGAAATACTGTAGCTTTTCGATTAAGTGCATTTTTATAGGGAAGCTTTAGTAGAAGCTTCAGCAACAAAAGCAACAAATTTTCTGCATTACAACATGCCTTCTAAAGAAGCAAATCAGAGTGGTAGAAATAGCATTTCCCACAAGCACCCCTGTGAGAGAACAAGTACTAAATTATATTTTGAGCTTATGGATATATTTTTAAAGCTTCTGAATTGCTGGAGCTGCACTCAATCTCCAAACACCTAATATGACCCATTGATCAAATGAGATTTGTATTCTTTCCAGTTGATGCAGTGCTCCATCTTCCAGTGTTGTATCTCTTTAAAAGGATAAGGCTGACCCTGGAAAGCATAAATGCTGATGGTAAAATATAGTCTGTAATCTCTATTAGCTATCCACAGTTAACCTTATGATAGTAACTAGAGAGAAGCATAAACAGTTTTCATATGATGATACCCCTGATCACTAGGGCTTGAAATGCAGACTTGTTCAGCAAAGTACTAGTTAATAAACAGAGCTGAGCTATTAAACCGTCTGAAGCTTTGCTTTTGAGAGACTGTAGTGCAAATGTCTGCTGAAATATATGTCTTTTATTAAAGTATTTTACATAAAAGTATCTTAACTCTTGAGACGTTTTTGTACAAAAGTGTGAGCTACAGTTATTTATATTCTAAAAAAGTAGCAATATCTAGATTTGGAAATAAGAGGGGTTTTAATTTTAATACTGTTTCATTTGATGGGTGTATTTTTTTTTAAGAAGCTGGCCAGTGAACTGGTATGTCCTGGTGGGCTTCAACACATGGCTAAATGCCAGTATCTCTGGGATTTGAAAGAGACTGATTTACCAGGCCCAGTTATCTATCTACTCATTCAAATGCAAATCTTGAATAACTCATCTAAGGCAACGAAGTTACCCCAGTTTTGCCCTGGTATGCATGATGTCAGAAACAGGACTACTGTGTTTATACACATAAATCCCCTTGCCCTCTTATTGACCTGGATTTGCATTTGACTTCCACTTTTCTTTGTAGGAGATCGGACAGGCTATTCACAGTTGTGTCCCTTTGCACAGTAAACTTCAAGCAGGGCATAAAGCTCCAGAAAGGGAGAGGGGAACATGAAGAAAGTGTGCAGGAGAGCAAATGAAACACAGTACATGCAACCTAAGAGGAACATAATCTTATTTCCACTTGAGGCTAGTTTACAATCCACTGACACAACAGAATTATATTTAGGTTTGTAACCTATACTCTGGTAAATGTAGTTTTAAAACACCATGGCCTTCAAAATACTTATCTCTGGTTCTAATTATCTGAGCTGAAATCACAGTAAAACACAATACCTCAGCTCTGTGAAACAGGGAAAAGTAGCAGTTATTTATTTCACAGGTTTGTCATAGATAAATAATGATGTAATAAAAATAGACTAGATGCTACAATTCAAAGCAACTCTTTATTATATGCAGTGTTTGTTGAAAAAAAAAAATGTGATCAATTTTTCAGATAACGTTCTGCAAATATGAATGACCCATGGCATCCTTGGCATATGACGTAAGGTGTTTGAATGATCTGTGGACTAAATTGAGGCTCATCAGTGATGATCTGTTGGCTTTGCATTATCTCCCAGTTTATTGCAGAAAAGGTTTTTTTTTAAAAAAAAAAAAAAATTATTATGTCCTTTTCCATTAATTTTTTCTTAAATATCATAGCTGAGATTTCTTAGAGGTACAGCACAAATCTTACAGCTGAGGAGACATTAGTGGCTCAAGGCCATCTTTCAGAATACCACTTCTAAGTTGCAGAGTAGTATAATTTAAGGCTGTCCTGCAGTACCATCCACATTAAAGCATATTTTAAAGGGTGCAATAGAGCTGCCTGCACTGGCAGAGTCCTTTCCTACTGGGTCTAGAACTTCTGGCAGGAGCAACACTTGAGATAAGGGGTGAAATCCTACTATAGATGCATCTTACCCAGTCCATGATGAGTTCTCTATTTCCAGTGCTTCAGCTAAGGAAAGCTGAACTTCAGTTTCCTGCTTGTGAGCAAAGCTGTAGGGACCCTCCACCCAAGGTTCACCCAAATTATAAGGACAAGAATGTCGCGGTTGAGACGGACAAACGACATGGACCAGGTTCTTCCAAGATGAAAGTAATAGAGCATCATTTATTGCTACAAGTGCATTTTTATACAATTCTAACAGTTCACGTGTCTTTTCACTATTGGTTACAAGTTATAGCACTAACATCTCATTGGTTAATTTTTCTATCATCCATGTTATTCTTCTATCCCCTTCTCTCTCATGGGTATATCTCTCCTCTCTCCGGATACTCCTTTACTCCCATCCTTCTCAAGGGTAAATCTTAATATCTCAAGGCTGATCTCTACTTTCATATTTTCTGTCAAGGATTCCACAGACCCGCTGCAGTTTCCCACACAAGAACTTGTCCCGTGTATTCTGGCTTTTCCCTGCCAAGAGTTTCACATCTCAAAGTCCTGATTATGACTTTTCTCATAAATAGCATGGAGGTATTACAGAAGCAGACTTCAGAACTGACTCAGACCCACAGGTGTGTAGGGGTCCTTGATGCCATGCCAGTCATTTTGCACAGCCGTGGAGTCACCACATCAAGAGTGATAGTCCTAACTTGTGCCTTTAATGTTAAAGTTCTATATGGACACCTCAAAACATTTGGAAACAGGTCTGTCAGGTTGCTTCTTTGAGACAGACCCTTGTGACCAAGAACAACCACAAAAAGCAAGGTACTTCTTTTTCCAGCAGGCCAATTTTATCTGCAGTGAAATTCAGAAATGGGAAAACCTGGATTCTTTACAACTCTCCTCTATATGGATGCCAGGATTCTGAAAACCACTAAAAAAAACCCCTGCAGATTTGCCTGGAGACAAACCCAGAGGCTTCTGAGAAGCTACTGTTACTGCTCAACTGAATGGTCACTTAACTGGTGACCATATTACCAGCAACCCCCATTCATCAGCACACCTGATGTGTGGTGTACTTTGCAATAAACATCTAAGAAAGGAATAATCTCAGCTAATTCCAGCCCTTCAGATCTGCTGTCCTGAGCGAAACACCTAAACTTCATTGGCAGAGAAGTGAGAGAGACATTTTGATATTGAAGCGTCTTTCATTTAAGACCATGATGGTATGAGATGTGATGAACAGCTCATTGCTACGGAAAACATATGTTGCTTTCATCCACATCCCAAAATTGTGTTTGTGCCATTTTCTTTGCACTGGTCTTGTACTTAAATGGATTTTTTTTTTTTTTTCCTGCTATAAACTGGAAAAGAATGACAAGTACTGGATATGATAGTGAGACCTTTTGGGTGGGGATGAAATGAGTGAGCTGTTAGGTTCAGCTCCCTGTGAAACCATGTCTTTAAGCACTTATCTTAGCGAGGGTGAATTACCCACTGGAAGGACACACCAGTCTCCACAGGCTCTGGATGCAGCCTGTCCTGGATCACATGCTGTTAGCTAGCTATTTCCTTAACATTTCACTAGGTACGTGGCAATTGCACACACCTCTATGACATCCAGAGCCTTCAATGTGACAGTTGAAGGCTCTTTAGCATCTTTTGCACTCCTCTGTGGCTGTCCTCGTGTACACAGCTTGGTAGATGCTGACAATCACGTTGCCCTAACACGGGGGCACAGTGGCTCCAGTCCCATACACCTCCCTGTCCCAGGCTGGGGGAGCAGGATGGGTGAGATCATCAATCAATAGACAGGGTCATCAGCTGATGAACTGCCCAGGCCTAAAGAAACTTCTGGACCACACTTGTAATGACCACAGCCAGATCTGACCAGACTATAAAATGGGGGCCCCACCAAAGACCCATTTGCAGCGGTCTTCTCAGAGCAGCAGGTCTGTGAACCAAGCCCATCCTTTACATCAGGGACACCATTTAAGGAGACTTCCTAGGATTGAAAGCCCTCAACTTCTTCTTGGTGACTGACTGTTTCTTCTGGCTATATTCTTGAGAAAGCCCTTTCCCACCCCAGGTAAACGATTATTTCTTCTGGGTATCCCTGAGTGAGAGAGGCTTCTCTTTGAGTACATGCATGCTGTGCTTCATCATTCTTGTGCCCTTGTATGGTAATAATATCCCCAACTGGAACCTTGAACCTGCAGTTTCTTAAATGTTGCCAGAGTGATGACTCATTTTGGACTACCCTTCCTGCTTGCATTGGTTTCTGTAATTTGGTTTCAGTCTGTTGTTTGGTTTTGGTTTCATTTCTGAACTAAAGTTGGTTTAAGCTTATTTGCTCAAAGTCATTTTTGGGTGCCTTTGTGACACTAGGACACAGCAGTACTAGTCATGCATACTAGTGCATGCATGGATGTTAGTCCAAAGCAAATGGAGTAAGTTTTTTTGGTGTTCTTACAATTTTTTTCAGACGCACATAATGTTGGAAAACAGGAAAGCTGAACTGAAATGCTAATCAGACATTCTAGAATAGGATCTGGTAGATGCCGTATAGTTCCTGACCCTGCATATGTTATTTGTCACTGGAGAAATAATTTTCCATCTCAAGGTTTTGTGCCAAAAATCATAACACTAAAAAGAGATTGCCAAGAAAGAAACACTTGAGTCATGAAACAAGGAAATCAAGTGGTATGAAATGCCATGCTCTTTTGACTCTCTTGTTAAGCTGAATTGGACTGAACAGCTTTTAATCTGTAAATTGTTGCTTAAGAAAAGTAACCTCATTTGCCAGGCTATTTGAAAAAGAAAAAAATGCAAGTGTTCTGTAACTTAGCTTCAACAAAACTTTAAGAAACTAATATATTTTACAGAATCCATGAAAAAAACCCAAGAAAAATATTTAAGACATTCCCTTCTTAAATTCTTGTATTGTTCTTGCAATCATTGTAGCTGTGGTATTGATTTTAGGGTGGGAAAAGAAATCTTGTGCTCTCCTACTGTTCCTCCTACTGCAAAAGTATTATTGTTATTTTGAGTTATTGCTAAGAAATTAGAAGTTAAATAACACTGTGAAAAGGAAAAGTTAATTATATTCTTTTTCTACATTCTTTATTTCAAAATGGATAATGCTTAATTGTCTTCCTAAGTTCTTGCAAGCCTTTTTCATTCTACGGAAGAATTAAATACTGTAAAATAGATCTTCTCTAACAGTTTCACTTTATTTAAAGACTTCCTTCTGGCACCAGAAAAAGAAATGTATATAGGCATGGATGGTCGCTTCCTATAAATACGAATAAGAAGCTAGAGACAACAAAAAGGATTATAATGAGAAAAAGCTTTTGAAATAAGTGAGTGCAGAAAAATGAGGCAGTCACAGATCATGGATTTTCTTCTGGACTGATGTGCATTGATTTATGTATTAGGAATTATCACTTGCCCCTCTAGAGAAGAACAATTGTAATGTAAGTTGCAATGGATATAACTTCATTAGGGATATACAGATAGATAGTCAGAATCTTAAGGCAGCTCAGGAGAGAAGAAGAAAATATTTAGTAATATCATTAAAGCTTTCACAATCACTTATAGCTGACCAAAAACCTCTGAGTGGAATGGCATTTGAAGTTTACAGCAACATAGGAAATATATACAGTGGATGATATTTATACTTATGCCCCATATTTTATCCTGAGCCAATGTCTAGTTCAGGTACCTTAAATATGAAGATAAATCAGACCAATACAAGAGAAATTTCTTCCTAACTCCAATGTAATTATTGGTACCTATAATTTTAAAATCATATCCCTTTACACATTTATCCTACAAATACCAGAGAAAACTTATGAAGTTACATGACCTATTAAATTCCATCAGGTCTTTTTAACTAACCTTTTCTTAGCTATTAGTTTCTTTATATTCTACATTGCATGTACTTCTTCTTGGATAGTAAAAAATAACAAATTAGAGACATTTTCTGACTACACAACAACCCTCAAACTAAATTTCATGCCATTTTTGTCTGCTGGCATGATACTAATAGTATGGTATGTTAGTGATATATTTATGTTGAAATATAAATATGCCATTACTATAAAGATATGTACAAACTATACTTCCTACATATGTATGCAGCACCATTTTTTTAAGAAAATTAAATTAGAAATGAAAGGTCCATTCTTGAAAAATCTTGTATTTACTTCTATGTTTTGCATTATGTGGAACATAAAGCCACTGAGCTGATAAAATTATTCGAATCATCTCCTTTCCCTAAATTAAGAAATAATGGTCAAACAATGGGAAATAATTATTCATGATGCAATAAAATCTCATTGACTTTTAATCTCCATCCTTTCTTCCAATAAATGTATTCAATTTTCCAAATCAGCAGAAAAAAAGAGGACATATCTTATCTGCTATCTAATTTTCAGGCTATGCTTAGATGAAGATAGCATTGTTTTAATATCCTTGTATGCACCATCAGCAAACTCCCAATAAATGCCTCTAGGCATTTGGAGACAGATTCTTTTTTTCATTTACACCACAGCAAACTCCATTCATGAAAATTAATTGGAAGGAGAATTTAGTCCACTGAGTGTAAATCCAGTTTATGAAAGACTGTTAAACCTGACAATATGAATTTACTTCAGGATGAAACTCATTAGATGCTATTTCAACCTGATACAATCTATTTATAAATTAGGTTTTATCTTTTGTGTTTTATTGCTTTAGAAAATTTCACATTAATATGGATAGCTGTTCTAAAAGCTATTCATTTAGAGCAAGACAAGTAAGTCATGTCTGTCTTCTGTCACACTCCAGCAAAAATAGTCTGCAAAGCAAGTTTAAGAAACAGCAAGAAATGGCATAAACGCTCATTTATTCTCTGAGAATATAGGATCAAATGCGAAGTTATTCCAATCTACTCTTTGTTCAGTTCAGCATAAACCATTGTATTCAGTCAAATTATCTTTGAGTACAGTTGTTTGGAGGTTAGAGACATTGTATTTAGTTTTAGACTAGGACTGGAACTTCTACACAGCTAAGCTTTAGACTCCCTTCTTTTAACAGAATGAGAGGGACAGGTTCTTCCTAGAGATACTGGTTGATCCTGTCCCAAATATTTTTTTTAGGAGGGGCTGTTCTGCCTGCTAGAGGTGTTTGTTTCTCCCCACTGTCTGTCTAGACAACTAGTTTAGACTACACACCTAAACAAAGTCAAGTGAGATTAATCCCACTGTTAATGCTTTTTTATTTTCCCTGAACCTGTAGTGTGCTGCAATTGGAGATTACATCAGAAACAATAAATTCAACTGAAACAAAAAACATGATGATGTCTACTTTGAGTGGCATGCATGCGATTGCAAAGATCAGACACTAGAAATCAAATTAAAAGATCTTTAAAAAGACTCTCAAGATTTCAAAGTTAGTCTCACAGTTAATTTATTTTAGAAAGCAAATGATAATATCTTTTAAAAAGCCTCAAGATGTCTAAGTTAGTCGTATAGTTAATTTGGTTTTGCTCTCTGGAGCTTGATTTTCAAAAGAGGATTTTCAATAGGATTAACATATGAGATTTACAGGATAACAGTTTCTAACCACAATATTTCTAGTGTCTGGATAGCGAGGGATTCACCTAGTCTTTCTTTTTTGTTTTGCTGGAATATTACAGCAGAGAATAATGAGAAGGTGAGATTGTGTTGGGTAATTAACTCTGGCAATCTAGTAGATTCAGGAAGACGACAGATCCACTCTCTCTTACTTTTATCACCATCTGAAGTCATTGACTTAACACAGAGCTTGTTTGGTTTTTTCCTGTAGTCAATTAATTTACCACTAATAGTAGGCAAAACACAAGAACTGATAGAAAAGAGAGTGAAAGGTGATTTATATCCCTGTAATTCATGTAGCTGAAAGCACACTAGAGGCTCGAGAGCTCCTCTTAAAGACAGATGCAATTAGATGTGTAATAGTGTAATTGACCACACATTTACCCTTGTTTAATAAAATTTGGACAGGCACAGAATAGCACATTTGACTGAATGTACACGGTGGAGTAATTACATTGAGGAGACTAAATGTAAGTCAGAGCTGGGAAGTAATGAATACAGAGCATTTAATTATACTGTAAGCAAACACATTAAAGTCTGCCAAGAATGTGGAGGTGAACATTGGGTGATTCAACAAGACAGTAAAATTGCAAATGGAAAGCATAGAGGATGCATAGCTTTCCAGCAATGCAAGAGAAGGATTTAAACAATATAAGCTCTTGGGATCAAAACTGTGCATCAGATTAACCTCTAGATAAATTATATATTCCACATTTATCCACAGTCTCGCTAATTAAAAACTTGTCTCTGACATTACTGGAAAATGACATACTCCTTCTGTTTGCCATGTAGTTAAATTATATTGTTTTCAAGATACTGTTGCACTGTTGTGTTTGTATTTTACTTGGTCAAGATTCACCCAGGCTGAATTCCAGGAATCCTGTAATTGAGTCAATTCCTACTTAAAGCTTAACACTGTGGACTGCTTTTGTTCCCTCTCATGTGACACCAGACAAGATGTCTACATCTCCATGTGTCTTTAGAGAGCACAAATGCCAGGACCTTCTCACTGTCTTAAGTTGGAGTCTGTCCTTTCTATCAGTTTTCACTTATGAATCTGAATTATAGTATTTTCCTGTTTTAGGGCTGCATACAAAGATTTAAAGGGATGGAGAAGGGGTGAAGCTACAGCTGCACGTGATGGCTCTGAAGGGAAATAAGAGTACCCTACGCAGTGCAACGTATCAGAAAAAAACAAAAAGAGAAAGAGTGGGTAAGACACAATGAAAGAAAATTTCTCTGGACTAAATACTAAAATGAGATCAGGGTTCAGCCACAGCCTCACTTTTCATATAATCTTTAATTTGGCGCTCTCTTCTGCCCTACTATCAAAAGCCCAAGCTGTCTACAATTGTCTAAAATACTTCCCAAAATCTCATTTTTTCTCTGCTGATAATGCCAAAATTTCATTTGTACCTTATTTTAGCTTCATCACCTGTAGCTTTACTGCTCTCAGTTCCAAAATATTGATGCTAAATTAATCCATCTCATTACTTTGTTGGTTGCAGAGTTGGTTGGGGAAAAAGAATAAAAAGAAAGGGAAGGAAGCTATTCATCAACAAAGTCAGATTGTCGTGAACCTCCATAATCTATTTTCTTTTCCAGCCATCTTGCATCATGAAAATCCGTAGGTCCATTGAATGATAGCAGATGGGATCTGACCAGCGTCAAATCCAGGAAAATCATGAGAAACCTGTGGTATAAAAGAAATGGATTTCAGTTGCAAAGTGACACCTAACCAATCTTCTCAATTCTTAATTTTATTAAAAACTCTAACTCAAAAGAACTCAAAGGCATGCATCGCAGATTTGGATCTATCCTAATGACAATTTTCTGCTGAACCAACTCCCACATAAAGCGTAAGACTAAGTCACATATTCTTCTCTTGAAGACATGGGACTAAAAACTCGGCAGATCTGGATCCTGGTCCCCAGTTCTGACACTGAAAAACTGTGAACCTTTAGAACCATCACCTTACATATCTGAACCTCTTTTTCATTTTTCTGATTCTACCTTCTCTATAAAACTAAAATCTGCCTTAAGCAGTGATCTACTGAAAACGCCTTATGAAGTAGGCAATGATCTCTAGTGGGCACTTATATGTAACAATGAACTAATGAAAAGTGATCCTCAGCTATCTTGTTTCTGGAAGCTCTTGAGTACACATTTTCAGCCCCAATTTCCCTGTGAACCTTAGTTTAAAGGAGATAGAATAATTAATTCCTTAGACACATGTAAATGTTCTATGTTCAAACAATGACATCTGGGTGCATATCTCTGAGCTGCCCTCTGTCAACAGCATTGTAAACAATATTCTGTGCAAGTTAAACCAACTGTCTTCAGATTAATCCTGTTTGGGTTTTGTTTCATTGTGAAGTCTTTTCTTCCAAAGAAAAGGTACTTCTCCAATTGCAAATACCAGACTGGAGAAAACAGGCACTTTGAATTAAGTCAATAGTGAAATGTCTCATTTTTTCCTAAGGATAAAATCCATCAAATGTGTTGTTTTCTCCTAGAAATTAATTTAACTATTATTGTAAAATGTTTAGTCAGATTTATGAAAGTGTATACTTTGCCAGGAGGTTTAATGGTTTAATAGTTACTTTCTGGAGGTTATTGTAAATATACAGTCAATAACATTCATGCCCATATAAACAGTATTGATTTCAGCCTCTCACTGTGGTAAACTATTCTAAATCCTCTTTTTTTTATATATAGTAACATAATAATTCTTAAGACTTTCATAAAAGTAAATAGAAGCAAAGCATAACTCTACTTTAAAAATGAATGCCTTTACATATACTTAGCAGTCTGGAGCATAATGTTTGGGTATTGTGAGAGGAATAAGCACCGGAAAACTAGGAACTATTTAATGCAAACGATAATTCTGGAATGAGGATTACATATCTTTTGTAAACCTACTTATTTTGATCCTGCAGTGCCTCTGTGATTCCTTCACAGTCAGAGCTTCAGTAGCAGGTAAAAGATACAACACACAATTAATTGTCAGTTGTGTCTTCTAGGATTATCTAGATTGCAGGAAGTTACTTTTAGATGTCATGGTGCAGACACTTCACAACTGGATAATTAGTGGTGTTACCAGCTTGATGACTATGGTTAATCGTGGTTAAGTTTATGGATAATTTGGGGGGCTTAGCAGAGCACTGTGAAGCATTACATTTAGCAGATGCGTCATCTGGGTTAAAAAAAGAAATTTTTTCTTTTAACGCACCTTATATCTAATCCTTGCCTTGACAATCGCCTGGAAACCAAACCCATCAGAACAACTTAATGTCAGCAAGAGAAGACATGGAATCATAGAATTATAGAATAGTTTGGGTGGGAAGGGATCTTCTAAGGTCGTTTAGTCCAACCTCCCTGCCATGAGCAGGTGCATCTTCACTCAGATCAGGTTGCTCAGAGCCCCGTCCAGCCTGGCCTGGGAGGTCTCCAGAGATGGGGCATCCGCCACTCTTCTGGGCAACTTGGGCCAGGGTTTCGCCACCCTAAGTGTAAAAAATTTCTTCCTCATATCTGGCCTGAATCTCCTCTCTTAGTTTAAAACCATCAGCCCTTGTCCTCTTGCAACAGGCCCCACTGAAAATCTGTTCCCATTTTATAAACCCATCCCCCACCTTAGGGTTTTCTCTCTAACATGGAAAAGCAAATTGGGAAGAAGCCCTTCCAACACGGTCCCTTTGTCAGAACATGTAGGATCATCTTTTGGTGGACTGACCCTCCAGACCATAAATCTCCCAATGAACTGGGGTGTGGATAACCCAGGCCTGTTATAGGTTTCGCCGAGGACAGAGATCAGATGAAAAGCTCATATGTTTTTCTGAGCACAAGGTACGAGTGACAGAAACTTGGATATCCATGCTACCCTTGCAAGACTTCAGGATATTTTTTGGGGGGCCATGACAGAACACTGGAACAGGCTGCCCAGGGGGCTTGTGGAGTCTCCTTCTCTAAAGACATTAAAAACTCACCTGGACACCTTCCTGTGTAACCTCATCTGGGTGTTCCTGCTCTGGTGGGGGGATTGAACTGGATGATTTTTCGAGATCCCTTCCAATCCCTAACATTCTGAGATTCTGTGGTTCTGTTTTGTGGTAGTCACGTATCCCTACAAAGAAAGGCTTCTTCATCTACCTACACCTCTGATGTGAAAGTGCGAACAGCAACTAAGGGGCAGAGCTTAACATGTCAGAACTGAAGTACAGGACCTAAATCTGCAACCAAAACGATTCTATTATTCTATGATAAATGTGTGTGGGCAGTGGGTCAAGCTGGCGGAAAGCTGACAGTTCTTGAAATATTATGAGCCAAGTGTAGGTAAGTTACTGTATTAAGAAGCTCAATTTATACCTCTGTCCTGTGTAGCTCAGAAGGCAAGGATGGGGATTATGTTTTCCAAGAGACAATTACTCATGTCTGCATAATATTCTTTTGACTCCTGATAATTTTGAGATTAAGAAGAGAGTTAGAGATGAGAAAATAAGGACCTATATTCTTACTGATAACATCTGAGGGGTAAGTATGTGTTCAGGTCATACTAAAAATATTTTGTATTGATTTTACAGTCACCTGTAAGTGGTATAAAGCATAAAGAAAGAGCTCACCTGCCAACATGTTCTCGGTTTGTTTTGATTTTCTTGGATAGTCTGCAGCCCACCAGACTAGACTGTAGAGTGATTTATGCTGAGGTCCATAATTTTTGTGAGTTTTTTCAATAGGTGTGAGACACTGGTCTGTGGTTAATGGTAGAGTTAAAGCTTATAAGAAAAGGAACTGAGTTGCTGATTTTAGGCCTGGATCTGATATTTCCAGCAGAGAACAGAGTGAGCTTTGTTTCCTGAAAGTGCAGGCATTGCAAAAGTAGTTATATTTAGAACTTTGAAAGGTCAGTATTTGAGTAAGACTTTGAAGAAGAAATATTGAAGTGTTGAATCTATTGCATTTAGAATATAGATTAAAAATAGCTCTATCAAACCAAAATATAAGCCTGGAAAAAGGGCTAGTCTCACTTAACATTTACAGCATTTTATTTAGATTTGGAAACAAAGATTGAAGATGAGTGTATTTGCATAGTTGAAACTAATTTCACAGGCCTTGATGACTTGTTTTAGCTGAGGCTTCTTATTTCAACTGGGCTTATTCTGCCTGTATTATTAGTCACCTGCCTGTATAGTCCACTGACTATTCTAAGTTTGTTATAGTCCTTTCTGTAGGGTTGTAGTTAAAAGTTTTAGAAATAGATGAGATGAGAAAGCTAAATTATTTTTGGATCCTCTATTGGATGCTCTGTTGACCATTGGTACAAACTGAGGTTGGTCTCCATTCACAATACCAGCTTACCTGTAGTCTTTCCACAAGTGCTGTGCCACAGTAAAGATTTTCCTGTATCCAGAGCCACATTAGGTGTAGGATTTTGAAATAAGACTCCACTGATCACAGATAGTGCTAGGGAGATTACTGGTCTCTGATGAAGCTTATTGATGTATCTAAATCTTGTTTTTTAAAATTAATTTAATAAGGATTGACTTTAGTGTGTAATTATGGATTCCTCAAGATACAGCCCAGAGCCCTGCCATCAAATATGCTAGGTCTTGATTCTCACCCTTCATTTCTGTTCTCTCTCCCATCTTTTTCCCCTTCTGCTCCCCATGCAATCTTTCCTTTTCCCTACAGTGACCCTGATACTCTTCTGTAAGCCACTTTACCTCATTCATCCAGAAAGAATAGTCATCTATTTGGGACTGTGTTGATATTCTGTTGTCTTTCTGAAGATCAGAAAAGTGACAGAGCCAGCACAATATAATCATGACCAGGACCAACAGTGGAGAAGGTAATTGAGAGAGGAACAGGTTTCCTTCTCCTTGGTCATGGGACAAAGCTTCTGTGGCAGCTTTAAAGACTTATTGGGAACTGAATCAACACATCCTGCAATGCCTAGAGTTCTTACAGTTGAAGGCTGCTCTCTGGAACACATTCCCTCTCATATCCTTAGTTTTTCTGCTATTTTGGAAAGCCTTTTCCAACACTTACTACTGTTTTCTTTGTTAACTAAAAACTGTGCTGCTGTACTAGAGGATCTGGATATGCATTTAAAGAAGCACATCTGTGCACTCTATGTACATTTGACTGAAGTCACTTGTTCTTGCTCCCTTCAGGGGGAAGGAGAAGAGGCTTTTTCTTGCTGAACTACAACAAAAATGCTGGATGTTTTATTTATCACCATTATTTTTCTCCAAAATAAATAATCTATCTCAGTCTAATTAAACTACTTAAAACCCATGGGTAAAGAATATCTGTTCCCATGTTACTAACTAGCAGGGCCATCAAGTGCCTAAGATTGTTGACCCACAAAACTGACCCCCTTTTTTCTTTATGCGTCTTGGGTGAGAGGCCACAGAGGTCACATATATGATCAGTCAATTGATGTATTTATTCCCCAGATCTATTATCCATGCAAGATGTAGAGAAGTATCCTTTAGCCTGCAGTCAAGAGGTGTACAACTCACCAGTCTAGAGGTTTCATTTGTTATTATGTTCTTGTGGAGGGTTGACTCTGGCTGGATAGCTGCAGTTCTATACCAGTTTTTTTCTCCTTCTTCAATACATTACCCCAGAGGTGCTACCACCATTGCTGATGGGCTCAGCCTTGGTCAGCAGCAGGTCCATCTTTGAGCCAGCTGGCACTGTTTCTATCAGACCTGGGGAAACTTCTGGCAGCTTCTCACAGAAGTGAAGTGTCCCATGGGTATATGATAGATTAATATTTCTTTCACTCTGTTGCCAATGCCTGCTCACATAGAGACGCAAAACTTAGTATGTTGTTTACATTGCAATAGCTGCTACTTTGATTTTGCAAGCCACAACAGGAATTTCTTTTATTTCCAGGGATACTTCAATTCCCTGATCCATTTTCCTTATCTCCAAGATGAAGAACAATGCAATGAAAAAGACCATAAAGAAAACCAATCCCACTAATCACAGTAGTGAGTAGGAGAAAACACGAAACAGATATGTTCACAAAGTAAAAATATTCTGACATTGTCCTGTACTGATTCTTATAAAATTATAACTTCCATCACATTTCACACCACTGTATTTCAGCTATATTCAAACAAAAGCCTCTTGTGCAGGAAATGAAGGTGTCATGTCTCATTTCCACCAAAGAACTAAGATGTTAATATACTTCACTGCAGCATAAGTGGATATCCTGAATTTATATTTGGACCTAGGACAAAGGACATTTTGTATATCTGGTCACATGCCATGATGTGGCTTCATATGTGCAAAGCCACATATGTGGCATATAGAAAATTCAGTTAGATAAGGTGCTAAAATTCATCACTTCAAAAGAAAGACAAGATAACTTCAAAAATCATTTGCTATTTTTGAAATTCTTCACTGTACATTTGTGAATATTATCCCATTTACTGAGTATTTTCCCATTTACAATATAAAGGTAGCTGTACTGACTCATCTCAAGAGTTCATCAACAATGTCCATAACTGATGACTATCTGTGGAATAGGCCATGGGATTCCTTTACTTCTCTCTCCTGTGGCAAGAGATGGTCCCACACATGTGTACATTGAGCTTGCCAGGCTACAGTCCATTTTTCTGCTTCACCAAAATCTCTTGAGGTTCTGGCTGTGCATTTCTTCTCACCTTTCAATCCAAAGTTCTGTTTAAACTCTGGCCCTCCTCAGCCCAGTCCTCCTGGCCTTACTCAAGCCAGACATCCATTGCTGCAGGAAAAGGAAGGCTGAGAGGATGATCCAGGCATATGGTACATTTCTGTTCCTGCATCTTGCCAGGTTGCCAGGCAGAACATGGCCAGGGAGCTTCTTCTGTCTTCTTGGCTGCCTTCAGAGAGAAGGAGATAGTGTCAGGGAGTCACAGTCTTCTTCCCCCACTGTTTTTGTTTGTTTGTTTGTTTGTTTGTTTTTCACTTTTGAATCTATGACCTTCACCACAGTCATTCACTGCTCCTCAGAATTACTTTGTTCTGCTGATAATCTTTTCTGTTTACCCTTTCTATTGATTTTGTTAAGGAGGAGCTGATGCCTTTCTTAAAGAAGAAAATCAGAAGGAGCAATGACAAATGCCTAGAGATTGGTTAAAAAAGAGTATGTGTATCTGATTGGTCCTCTAATATTGTCTCAATTTCCAACTATTTTCAGCTCAGGGGAGTTTCTGAACTGGATGTCATTCTGCGTATTTTATAACCTTTCAAGAATTTCATTTCTATGTGCCTGTCCAGTCGACTCTTAAACCAAGATAAATTTTGGCAGTAAATAGCATTCTTTCATGGGGAGGTCCACAGTGCTAGCTTACATTGTGTATAAAGCCATTGCTTTTTTGTTTGCTTTAAAAATAACTTCTAATATAGTTATTTGGCAATCCATAGTTCTTGTCTTTTAAAGAAAGCGATAAATAATTGAGCCATATCTACCCTCTCTAGGCCACTCATAATTTTATGGAAGCTTATTATATTTCCTCTGAAGTCTTCTGTTTCGAAGACTAAGAAATCTTCATCTACTTGTCTGCTCCTGCAGAAAAGCCTTCTCTATCTTTTAACCCTTGTTGCTTTTCTCTCAGTTCTTTCCTATTCCCTTTTTTATGATGTGGTGAAAAGCACCACACAAGATGCTCCTAGGGCTTGCCGAACAGAATTGAGTTATTCATATCAACAGCTACTATTGTGTTCAGTCTTTGTGTCCTGTAATGGAAGAGATGGGTGATCTCACAGAAAAACTTTTTTCTTGTCCCAGTTTTATTGCTGTCTCCTATATTTTATTTTTCACCATAGCCAAAGCTGCCAAACAGGCAGTCACAGACCTCAAAGGATGGGGAAGACAAGCCCTGAGGTGTGAATGTAGCCGAAATGAATGCTCAGATGTGCAAACTGCAGCACTTACGACCGAAAACCTTGGGAACTACCATGTTGCAGAAAAAAAAAAAATACACAGAAAATGCCTTGGATTTTACACATGGAAATAACATGGATGCAATCGTTGTTATCAAAAAGAAGTGCAAGCCAACAAAAAAGGTGTGAAGATGAAGAGGAAAATCTCACCAGGGGTTGTGAGTTTACAGTTCAACATTAAAATTGCTTGAGCATTCTTTACAAGACAAAGAGCAATAAAATCCAAAAGGCACCTACAGTCCATTAGCACAAAGCTAAAAATAGTTCAAGGGGCTAGTCGTATAAATAGACATATTTTGCAATAAAAGAAACAATGAAAGCTACCCACAATATACATTCCTGGTCAGAAAATATTATCAGCTGTGTTGTGGTTTAACCCCAGCTGAAAACTAAGCACCACACAGCCACACACATACTCCCCTCAAGGTGGGACGAGGGAGAGAATCAGTAGATTAAAAGTGAGAAAACTCATGGGTTAAGATAAAGACAGTTTAAGAAGTAAAGCAAAAGTTTTTCACTCAAGCAAAGCAAAACAAGGGATTCATTCACCACTCCCCATCGGCAGGCAAGTGTTCAGCCATCTCCAGGAAAGCTGGGCTCTATCACACATAACAGTGGCTTGGGAAGACAAATGCTTTATGTCTGAATGTTCACCCTTTCCTTTTCCTTCTCCCAAACTATATACTGAGCATGATGATATATGATACAGAATATCCCTTTGGTCAGATTGGGTCAACTTTCTCTCTCCCAGCTCCTTGTGTACCTGCAGCCTTCTCACTGAAAAGTCCTTGACTTGGTCTAAACATTACTTGGCGAAGACTAAAACATCAGTGCATTATCACCGTTCTTCTCACACTAAATCCAAAACACAACACTAAAACAGCTACTAGGAAGGAAATTAACTTTATCCCAGCCCAAACCAGAACAAGCTGATCGACTGTATGAGTAATTGTTTCTGATTTCTGATGCCTTCTGCATCAGGAATCATCTGTTCACATTTTCATATAAGCTGTTTCCACAGTATTGTATGCGTTGAAGAAGAGATTTTTCTAAAGAATTCAAACCAACATTTGGTTTTGACCCACGTGGGTATGTCAGTCACTCTGTGTATCAGAACCCACTATGCTAAGAAAAATTATCATCTTTTACTGTTGATACAACCTTTTTACTGACTTCAAAATTCATATGGTATCTAGAATTGTAGGCTTATGACCCCTCTCCTGCAAGATTTAACAGATTTAACAATGTCCATGTAATCCCCCTAACTGCTGTAATTATTCATATGTTTAAACTAATGCATGTGCAAACACATGTGCAGAGTGAAGACAGCTGTCATTTATTTTTTAAATTTCAAAGTCATAGCCTAAATACTGGGAACAGAGACTTCAGAAGCTCAATTTTCACATTATGAATTGTTCTATATTTTCATAGTCTGGAGAGGAATAAAGCAAATATTTTAGTTTGAGGGGGTGCTGAAATCCATCTGTGACTGGGAAATAACATTACTCTGCCTTACCATCACTGTAACTTCCTCAGAGTCTGTTGTTGGAACTAACAGCAGAGTTGAGCTGATGGTACTTGAAGTACACAGAATGACAAACACTCCTTGCTTAGCAACTGTACAGCCCATTTACTTGTGAGTAATGCAGAAGTAAAGCCTAATTCTCACTTTCCCACCTCTCCTGCAAGTATGCACTTTGCTCAGTACATGACCCTTGGAGGCACATATCTCTTTCTTGCCCATTTTCATATCATGCCAGATTTCTTACCATGTTCTTTATCTCACAAACTATCTCATGAAAATTAATAGGTGAAATGCAGAAATAAATCTGATGTTTGAGTCTCACCTGAAGAGGGAGCAAGAATGGCTGAGATATAGGATTTCCACTACATGAAACTCCCAAATAGGGTGTGTAGCGTTTCACATCAGGTTTGAAATCAGCAGATGGAAGTGGTGAATCATTCAGTCAGCTCTGCCAGTGATACATCCCACTGTAAATCAGAAAAACTGCCATAGAGTTAGCTGTGTAAAACCCATGCAAGTAAGTGAGAGCTCAGACATGTGGAATGCAAATTGCTCACCTCCGATGAGCACTGTATTCGCTTGATTGATTTTAAATGGCTGTATAAGTGTTCTCATACATGTTGAACCTGTATAAAAAATTAAGTAACTCCCAGCGGGATTTTTCTGGTATCATACTCTGAAATTGAACTTAACTTGAAAAACAGAATTTAAATAGCTTGGGATGTAGTTCATCATAGCATGATTTTAATTTTCATTCAGAACCATAAAATCTAAAGAAATGCAGGTGATACAGCCATTTGGAAAAGTGTGTCATCCAGGTTATGAGCCAAATTCATTATTCCTGATATGATTCCAATGACTTCTATCAGATACAAGTACATGTAATTTTTGATTTTATATTCCTGACAGAGATGTATAACCAAGATGCCATTTTGTATCTCTTGTAACAATACATTTTGTTAAATATAATTGTATTTTTCTTAGATAACCTTGGAAAGGAGAATGCCTTGAACTTTCTCCATTGTCACTCTCTGTATGCACTTCGCCTCAGTGCCTGGATTTGATGATTAAGGCCTTAAACAGAAGATTACTGCCACTTCCTCCTTCTTAGTTATAAGCTGAGATGTCTATGTGTCATTGAACTCACTAAGCCTACTGGATTTCTGATCTTCCTACTGTTACTGAACTTGGTTAAAATACCTCTTGTTATAGTGCATCTCTGGCAAGTAGCGCATCCCCACTTCATCTGAAGTTTATTACAATTTAAGCAGAACTTGTTATTATGTTGCACATTTAAATCGCATATGAATTCAATTTTCTTGCTTCAAGTCGTATCCTCTAGGACACAACTAAAACTGATCTTTATAAAGCAAAAGTCAATATTTGCAAGTAAAGTTCGGAAGTTACCAAAAAAATCTCTGATTTGACACCTGTGAAATTAGAAGCTTGGAAAGATCAAGAGAAATCAAAGCTGTGTGTCCTGTACACAGAAACATGGGAGAACCTGGGCTTCTCTCACTTCTTCTCTGTCAATACCTGAATTCAAACCCAATAGAGCTGATGGTAGACTGGCACCATGTGGTAGTTTCTTCAGTTTTTAACATACAAATCACTCTGTTTTGCTGCTCACAATCATTCAAACATTTTCACCACGTTGTATTGACTAACACTAGAGGAGATGAAACACAAAAAAGGAAAAGGAGGAAGCAGGTTACATGTGAATTGGAATATTTTAAAGCAGATTGCAAGTACAGTCTGAGATTTTCTAACTTTTCCTAACCTGAGCAAAAAAAGGTTATAAGGCTCAGACTTACCTCTGAGCCTATCATTTTCAAAGTTAGAGGATACACAAAGAACTTTTTGTGGTCACCCTATGGGAAAAGTACAATAAGGGCATCAGTGTATGAGTGAGTGCAAGTTGAAGAGTTTGCAGGGTAGAATTCATTGAACTCTTAGTCAAAAGCTCATCATTTAACAAGCATTAAACTCAAAGTAAGAACTGTCAGATGTTGGAGGACCTTAACCTCAGGGTATTCTCTCTCTTGGACAATTAAGAATCAGGCACTACCTGATTCTGATGCAAGAACTGTGTTTCATCTGTGATTTAGCGAACTTTCTGAGATTTCTAATGTACTTAATTATTTTCTTGAGCTACCAACTGAACATAGTTGTATCTAAGTGAATGACTCAGTGTCTGCCAGCAATCACAGGATATTATGGATCTTTCTGATCTATTGAACTGTGAGTTTTTATTTAGAATTTTTTTAATTTGTGCAGACACTATTTGTTGGGGGATAAAGACTTGTTTTATTGTTACTTTTTATATAAATATAAATCAGAAAGGAGTAAAAAGAAAAGAAAAGCAAAAAGAAACAAACAAACAAAAACAACAACAACAAAAAAAACAAGACTAATGTTTATCATGACAGATCTTTTTATGATACTCTTCCTGTTATAAACCAATATATTTTCTCAGCACTTTTTGATTAGCATGAGAATGTAATACTTGAGTTCAGAAAACATGAGTTGTGTGCACTTCCTTTGTATCCATTGACATTTTTGGGACAGATCTCTCTCAGAAAATCAGAGCAGGAGGAGAGGAAACTACAGCATGGATGTTAAATTGCCCATGTGCATAAGGTTGAGTCTCATCTAGACAATATTCTAATTGTATACCTTAGTCACTCTGTATTATGTAATTAGCAATCTCATAGATTCAAATAATAATAAATAGAATCATAGAAAGGCAACAAATGAGATTCTCTTACATAGAAATTGTGTGCTACGCAAGCTGTCATGACATAATCCACCCAGAGAAATCCAGATCACAAAAACTAGCCTGTAGACCTTAGATTCTATTGTGATTTTGAGAAGTTACCAAGATATTAATAAGATATCAATATTGTACTAGTGACATTGATGTAGATTTATAATTTTCTGAGAATTTGAGTGGTTTTTTAAATCTATGTAATGAAATATTGGAAAAAAAATCTTCAACCTTCCCTAGATTTCACGCAATGTGTGCTAATATTTCAATCAAGAAATTCAGAAAAGCAGCAATATGCATCTGTATATGAATCTATAAGGGATGCCATGGATAGTAGATATTTTCTGAGGCAGAACAGATAAGACAGTGAAAAGTTTTCCTTTGATGACCTCAGATGAAAATTACCAGAAATTGAGTACAAAACATCTTAGTTGTGCACTTGAGAGTGAATTACCTTTTATTGAGGTCTGTACAGAGCGCATATAACACAGAATGCCCTTGACGTCCTTCCTCACAGGACTGAGTTAAGGACATGACTCTTGGCTCTCACCCTACATGTTTCCGTACTGCTCTGTGACTGACCAGTCAATATGTTTTGAAACCATCGTACCCACATGATCCTAGAGCACTGTCTGATGGGCTCCCCATTTCCTTTAGGTCAAAAATTGCTTATACAGAACAATAAGCAGATGTATATAGAGACATTTCTGAAATATATATGAGTCTACAAATATGTATAAATATATGTAAATACATAAATAAAAATATATTTATAAACTCATACTTTATATATTAATATATGTATTATAAAATAAATATACAATATAAATACATATTGTAAATGTATTACTTATAAAATAAATGCATTTTTTACAAATATATATTTATACATAAATACACTTTACATGTATAAATACATGTGTATTTATATATGTGTATATATTGCACATTACATATTATATATACACATATGTATAAATAAAATAAGTAAATAAGAATAATGAGGAAAAGCACAAAATGTTTCCCAAAAAACCCCACACAAACCCGAAGAACCAACCAATGGGTTCATAAATCAAAAACTTTATTCTGAGGCAAGTTTCAGACAGAGGAGGTGGGTGTCGTGGATTGTCCCTTGTCCATGGCTGCGGGAAGATTCCAGCTGCCTGTGAGACCACAGTCTGGTGCAGAATGGGACTGTTTGTGCTTCTTTTTCCTTGGCCAAGGGCTTTGCAGAAAGCTACAGAAATCTCCAGCTGAGTGGCTGAAGAGGGAGGGGACAGGAGTGCGCCAGGGTCTAGTTGTGTCCTTGTCTGGACCTGAGGCTGCAAAAACCAGGACAATGTGTACAAACAACGGGAGCAGCCAGTGCATTGCTGGGGCTGATACCAGGAGCAGATAGCTCAAAAATTGCAACGGCCATTTGGTTTCTTATCTTTATGTGGATGTCCATGTAGAATGTAGAATCTCTCCAGCTGAGTGGCTGAGGACAGGGGTGTGCCATGGTCTGGTTGTGTCCTCTTTGGGTTCTCTGGCCCCAGAAGGCAGAGCAGCCACTGACTATTCCACCAAGGCAGCCCCTGCCTGCAGCCCAGCCGTCCCTCCCCTGCCCTCTTCCCTGTCCTCTCATCTCAGGCTCTACCCATCCTCCAGCTCCCCTCCAGCATGGCCTGGCTCACCCCACAGTCCTTTTTATCCCCTCCCTGGGCCAGCCATGTCACCAGCCCCCTGTGACATGGCCCCTGCCCACGTTCTGCCTGCTGTGACAGAGCCACCATAGAACTAGGGCAGGGGGTGCCAGGGGCTGAAGGAAGGCCCAGCCCTGTGCTGCTCAGGGAAAAGGGCTGTTGTTCTTCATTTACTCAAATGCAGCAGGACAGATGATAACTGAGGCCTATGAGGAAAATGACTGCCACAGATAACGCCCGTTGGTGCTGCCTCTGTTGGATCAGCCCCTCACTCGGGGCTCTGTCATGGCCCCCAGCCCATCCCACCTCCCCTTGTCCTCCTCCTTGCTCTCAGGGCTGGGGCAGGGGGAGGTCGAGCCCAGCATAAGGGTGTAGACAAACAAATGTGGTATCTAAACACTGGGGAGCTATTCAGGTGTTTAACATACTGACCTAGTCCCACTTTGGCTGTTTCAAAGCCCAATATCCTATGAATTGACATGAAATTTGTTGAATACAGGACCTGGGAGAAATGCATAACCAGGTGGGGTATACTAAGGCATCTGAATTTGCACTAAATATGATTATAATTCCAGTTGAATTGCCTGAAACTCCAGTGG
The DNA here is from genome assembly GCF_963082525.1 of Nesoenas mayeri. Taxonomy (NCBI): domain Eukaryota; kingdom Metazoa; phylum Chordata; class Aves; order Columbiformes; family Columbidae; genus Nesoenas; species Nesoenas mayeri. The sequence continues at coordinate 203,639,719 of NC_137541.1, forward strand.
CTCCAGCTATGGATGGTTGGCTCACACCTGGCTACACAGAACAGAATTCAGTTGTCTGAAAACAGGCCCTGTGGTGTCACTCCAGGTGCTGTGAGAAGCTTCACCTGACCTGTAACCACTGCCCAGAACAGGGAAGGACTGATATAAATGCTGCCCTGGAATGGTTTGCTCTGTCTAAGAGGCCTTGGACACTCCGCAAGCTCCCACTGGGTATTCTTCTGTTAGGAAATGAACAGTATTTGTACAGAATATTTCAAGTGCTTAAAGGTAGGTATCTCATGCACTATAGATATCCTGGGGTACCTGGCCAGATCCCAAGAGGTGTCTTGTATTGTATACAGCAACTCTATGATGTAGAGGAGTCCAAAGCAGAGATGCTAAGATGGAAAAATTGGGTGGCAGTAGGGAAAGGTGTTTTAATTTTTGTCTTTTTTTCTCACTATCTAAGTCTATTTTAATTCACAATAAAAAATTATTTTTCCCTAAGCCAAGTCTGTTTTGCCCATGATGGTACCTTGCAAATGACCTCCCTGTCTTTATTTAGACCCGTGAGCTTTTTCATCTTATTTCCTCCCCTCCTGTTGTGGAGGGGGAGTGAGAAAGTGTCTGGGTGGGGGTATGGCAACCAACCAAGGTCAGCGTTCCAGAGAGGGTCCACCTGCCTTGGCAGTGGTCAGTCCAGCCATCAGGAGTGTGACAGTGCGCTGTAGACCTGGTTTATTTTTTTGATCCTAACTGCGTAGCCTTGGCGCTGTTTAAAGGGTTATTCTGTTGTGGAAGCAACAGGGCCTGACATGTCTGTTTGGATCAGTGATCTGGCACAGCAACAGAGGAATTCATTTACACATGAACAAGACACCATTCTTTGGCCATCTTTTTTTTAATCTGTGAGGAAAGCTGCAAGAGCTGCTCTACCTGTTCAAAACTCTTCAAGTTGGAACACCAGCCTTCACCGTAAAATATATTATTTTCTTTTATCTAACTCTAGATGTACTTTTATTGCAGAAAACCTGAAGCAAACAGCCCCCGTTACTTGTGATAGGTGGATTATTTAGCTCAGTGACATGGATGAACCTGTACTCTCCCAGGAATATTCAAGACCATTTCTGGTGCCTTTATGAGGAGCAACGCACACATAGTCATGGGAACAGTGAAAATATTGTCTGACTCATCTTCTTTTATGATCTCACTACAGCTTGATTTGTAGATGTTGAAAGTGCTTAACCACTATTGGTATTTTTTTCCCAAAAAAGTCTACTTCCTTATGGATTTTACCTATATTATCACTGTAATGGCTCTATTAATTGCTGAACCAAAACTAAAGAGAGTTCATTGCCAATGCTGGTGACAGATATGCTAATCAAAGAAATTATTATTTAAAGCATAACATATCTGTGGCAACATATCTCCTTGCCATGTGAGCACAATGGGAAAAACTGTTCCCAGAGCAGAGGGTGAGCATCAAGTCAGACCTGTCTGAAATGCTGAAATGAGGATGGAGAACCACTACTGGATTTCTGCAGAATGAATAGATATTTTGTTTTCAAGGCAATGAAGAAATTAGTATGCTCACAGGTGCAAACTCGTCCTACCACACTCTGTGACAGACTTTCTCAGCAACCCCGGGTAAATTTTTTAACGCCGTATTTCTAGAAGAATATAGACATTCCATGACGCACATAGACACTAAGTTTAACCTCAGAAATAACATTTCATCTTTATCTGCCTCTTTAGGCTTCTAAATGGCTTTTAAAACCTGATCTTAAAGTTTTGTGCCTCTATTCACCATCTGTTGAATGATGATGAACACTTTTCTCCCATCTTTTTTTGGTCGATAAAGCTATAAGCAAGTAAACTCATCTGTTTGGTATTCAGGTTTGAATGGAGACAGGTGGGTAAATTCTGCATGATGCAAACTGATGCTGTTCTCCTTTTACTTGTATTCACCTTAAACTACACTAGTGCTTTCCAGAAACTTGTCTCTTACTGTATCTTTGTTTAGTGACAGTTCAGCAGTCTGAGTTGGGGCCTCAGGAAACTGTAAATTAATAATAGAATTACTGTGATTGAATTAATTCATGAGTGCCCTGAGGGCAGGGATGGGAAATTCTATAATTGCTTAGTGTCAAGCAATAATCAATAATAATAATAGTAATAGCAACTAAACATATGCCAGGATGAGATATTGCAGCAGAATAAGTAGCATGAGTGGATCCCTGAATTTGCAGTGCTTGAACTGCATCTTTCAGCACATCCAATGCCCCAGAGCACAGGATTTTCATTTGCTTAAGGAGGCATAAAAGATTTTTTTTCCCTTTTGTGCAATTAGTTGATATAGAATTCTCTTATACAGATAGAACTGAAGTGTCATTATCCAAGTTAAAGGAAAAAATAAAGTATCTTTATAATTAAATAAATAAAATATCCTTATCCTGAAATCATACAAACAGCAGGATGGCATGCACCTCAACACAGTACTATGGCATGTTAAGGGTCTTAAGGCAAGTTTAAAATACTTTTGGACCCATTTTACAAAAGTTTACTGGAAATGACAACTAACCACTTTGCTTTACAGTAAATCAAACCCATTTTGTGCAGGTCAGAAAAACACCTGACAAGGCAAGGACAACCTGTGTGCAAAGGAACAGAGATTCAGGCTGATGGTATCAAAATATTTCAGCAGGCCTGTCTCTAGAATGGCTGAATTGTGAGCAGAGCATGACTGAAGACAGGAAACAATCAAAGAGTATGTCTGCACTTTGCAACGTGGAGAGATGAAAAGATCCCCAAGGAACAGTCCCGGACACCAGCTCCTACCATAAACGCATTTTAGCTGCATGTTGACTAGGTAGCAAAGTTAAGAAGCAGACCTAATCAAGTTCAGCCCAGTGCCTGGCTAATGTTTCCAGAAACTGAGATTTTGGTGATACGATGCACATCTCTTTATTCAGTGCCACACCAAGTAGCATGGAAATATCAAAACTTGGTATTTTACACTGTTTGTAATCAACGAACAAAGAGGCTAGGTAAGTTCTGAATCAAGCAGAAAACTTCTATCCAGTGCACAGTGTTGAGTGGACTCTGGTTTTTAATTAGATCTTCTTTGGAATAAATGCACACATTTTTCATGTTTTCTGAAAGTCTGATTTAGCTAGAATGGACAGCTTAATCTTTAGGTTGTTGACTTCAAAGGGTACCCAGAGAGAAATCATCTACGATTTTCTTAATGGAAAATGGAAAATTTGGATCATATTTTTAAAGGTTTCTACTGCTAGGAAAGCTCCTCTGACAGGTTTTACCTTCCAATAGTTTCTCACTTCCATAATATTTCAGAAAAGTCCTGATGATAATGCTATTTGTTCATGAAAACAGAACTGACCATTCTAAATTAAGCAAAAATTTGACTTTAATAGAATCAGAATGACAAAGGCATGTGAATGTATTTTCTCTATATTTTTTAGTCACATTGACTACCTGTTTTAAAGGAAATCTGCCACTGATAATTCCCACAAAGAACACAGGAGGAGAAAAATATATTAAATACTTTTAATGTTTATAAGCAGTTTTATTCACTTTCCATTCAATCTTGCATTGAGGTTTAGAGAGTTGCATATTAGAACTATGGGGGGGAAATGTACAGCATTTTGTGAACATCATTGAAAACTCAGTAAAAAGCTGATAAAACTTCACAATTTTTGAGCAGCATAAGCCAATCTACATGGCCAGCCCTAATTTGTAACTTATGTATTTTATTGTACTATATATCGTAAATTCTTAGTGTTTTGAATGAGAAAGTCCCTGAAGGTCCTAGCAGTAGTTATGAATTCTCCTGTGCCTGGGGTGTTTTTTGAGAAATTTAGGATTCCTAATCAAGGCTTTTCTCATATGCATAATTCACCTTCAGTTTATATATTGTATGAGGAAAAAAGCAACATGCTCATCTGACAGATTTGAAAACTAAAATTATGGCCTACTTATTCATGTGATATAAGTGTTTACTTTCAAGAGAGGAAAATCTGCACATCACAATAATTACCCTATCTGAGCAATGAAGCTTGAAGACATTCACTGCCAATTTTTCAGTTAAAGCTGCTAACTTTATTGACCTGATAGCATTAACAGGGTCATAAAACTGAGGAAAAGACTAAAAAACTGAGCTACAAGTGTAATTAAGGCAATGTTGCTTTTGTAAGATCCAAATATACTTTTATTGCTTGAAAATGAACTTTTATCTTACTATTAATTCAGAGTTTGTAAGCAGTAGTGTAAGTCCTCATGTATAACTTTCACAAGGAGAAAATAAGCTTAGAAGCTTGGAGAGCAATTCCCCAGAGACATATAAATCTAAGAGAGCAGAATGGCTATTTCTTAGCAGATTTGGAGGGGGTTTTGGTGTGTGGGTGTTGATGTGTATATTGAAAATGAACAGTGGAAAATCACTGGTAAGGACAGAATTTCACAGTGAAACATTTTTTTAAGAAGACAACATGGTCACTTGCCTTAGATTCTTTATTTGACTACATTTTTAAGTACAGTAATTACCTCTACTGTCCATAATTTCTATTCTCTTTGTATCTCTTGATCAGAAAGTTTAGATAAAGAAATGTGCATAGTTGCATAGCAAAATTCCAGTTGTTTTGTTTTGGTTTATTTTGGTTTTTCAATCTGAAAACCATGCTAAATAAAGGTTCAGCTGTCTACATTTTCCTCTTTTTATAACCTCTTCCTTTTTCTGAATAAAGGTTCAGTTGTCTATGTTTTCCTCTTCTTTTTTTTTAACCTTTTTTCTTATTCTACATGTTTTTGATGTCAATTCTAGCTAAATCAGACTTCTTCAGGAATCATGAAAAATGTTTACATTTATTCCAAAGAAGATGCAGGACTGAAAATGTCATGCATGTCATGCATAACTTCCCTCAAAGACTGTTCCACTGCTTTTAATAACAGTGTTCCGCAGTAAGCTAGGGGATTTTGACTGGACTCTTAGAAGAAAAAAGTTTCTGAATTTTCCCAAAAACCACTGAAAATTTAAACTTTAAGCTTTCATTAAAAGTTTTGCAAAACCAAGGTTTTTTTGTTTATTTATTTTTTTGTAGATACTGTGAACTGAACAAGCCTGGATCTCTGCTGCTTTGGGGCACTTAGTGAGCTGGTTTGCATAACTCAAATAGTTGGGAAGCCACAAATAATCCAAGTCCATGCTCAGTCTGCTGAAAATAGTAGAGGAAAAGAAATAATTCCAGAGTGTTCCAATGCCAAATATCGAATAGCATTTTCTGCCAGTATACAGCACATTTTGTCTCCAAGGAATTTGCAATTATATCCAACTAATTAACTCAATTTATTTTTTTACTAGGCTGTCCTTTCTGTTAAAAGAAAATTTAATCTCCACCCACTGTGATTATCATTTTTATTACATGTGTAATTGTTGAGAGAGGAAGAGGGATTTTAAAGCTACCTAATAAATATGAGCTACAACATATATCAAGTGAGGGGAGGGAAAAATAATACCAAAAAGATTTTTGTTTAAAATCTCAATTTCTAATAGATACAGATTGTCCAGTTATCACCTGCATTGTGGTTTAGGGTCATCAGAGGGCTAAGTACATATTTAAAAATATAAAGCCAGAGTACAAATTTAACTGTTAGTGGCCTCCTTCCCACCCACTGTTTTTGACAACATCCAGGGTCAGCATTGTGCATGTGTAATGTGTCAATGCCAACTGCTATTCAGGTGCTGATTTTCTTTTCATGTTGCACTGGCTCACTGGAGACACTCCTCCAGAAGTATCATGGAGCAGCCAATGCTCCTGGCTCTCATGTTCTCCCTGTCAGAGTGATGCCTCAAGTATTTCAGTTGTATTAATGAACCTAGTATTGGCCTGACATGATTTCAAAATATATTATTAAAACTAATTTATGACTAGGATGAATCTTATTGTGTGGTACTCTGTAGCAGCTTCCCAGATTTCCTAGTATGAAGGAAAGAAAAGATAATAAAGCACGGCAGGATGTAAGCATAGGTGTTATAGCCCACACAAGTCTCTGTTTTCTAGATTTAAATATATTTTAAGTGAGGAAAACAACCACAGAATCATAGAATAGTTTGGGTTGGAAGGGACCTTTAAAAGTCATCTAGTCTGACCCCCCCTGCAGGGAGCAGCGACATCTTCAACTACCTGAGGCTGGTCCATGCAGTGGTTGTGTAGGACTGAACGCCTGGCATGCTGAGGATGGTGGAGTGCCACTGTGGTAGAGAAGGCAGAAAGCTTTCTGTCCCCTTTGCCCATAGGAGTTATCTGATAGCATATCTCTATTTTTCCCACTGCACAGTTAGATGATTTCCTGATCACCTCCTGGGACTGTGACATCTGCTTTTGCAGAATAAATATAGAATCCTGAATGTTATACTTTCCTGGCAAGTACCGAGGAAATAAGTTTCGTAACAAGTATGAGTTTGGTCATTTTTGTTATTTTATTTCTCATGGATAAAACCTCATGTAGCTTCTATTTTCAAAACCAATCAGTTTTGAGACATGATGCTTCTAGTTTAGGTAGCCCTCCTAAATGGAGACTGCCAAGGTCAGAGACCTGATCATCTTCCCATCTCGTCTCACCTAATTAAGGCACTTAGAAGTTTGACATTTGCTGACAAAATCGGTATCTCTAGTTCTGTTTATAATCAAGGCAGAGAAACAGGCAGCTCCAGAGGTCAGTTCATCTATCTTATATTAGAAACTGGTTTTGGGAAGAAAGCAATCATCCTCTGAAATTGTCTATTTCTCTCCATTGACTATAAAGCTAGAGTGACAAGCTCAGACATGAAAGTCTAACTATAGAGTAAGTTAGGGCAATCATCCCTATGTTAGGGGTCAAAAATGCTTATTCAGACTACTGAGACCTTTGTGCCTTTAATAAGGCTGCCTTAAGAATGTTCATTTTCCTTTGATCTTTCTGGAGTCCCTGGGAACCTGAGAGTACATTATATGATACAAGTAGTTAAGGGACCAGAATGGTTGAGCCAAACTGATGAGGTGCTTGTACCTGTGGCTAGAACAGGGAGGTTGCTGCAGCAAGATCTTGGAACATGTCAGTATGACTGAAGATTTCTAAAACCCAGGGCTGAAAATGTCATGCATGTCCCTGGACAGAGATCACCTCTCACTGTCTGACCTGCCTAACCCAGGTGGTACAACCCATCAGTGCGACAGATGATGAGGTCAGTCAACAGTCCCCCTGAAGGCAACTGTGCTGGGACACAGCACTTGGCTGTACTGTTTCAAGGCTCAGGTCAGTGTTCCAAAGAAGTACTGCATTGGCCCACGTGGCCAAACTTACTATTCAGTTTGGACACTGTACTTATACCAATTGTAAATATGCTCAAGACAGCACAGTGAGGGTTCTGAGATGATAAACTGAAGAGCCTGCATTCGAAGCTTGTGCAACTCTCAAATACCTGAGTCACCGAGGAAGGAAAAGCAAACCTAGTGTCATGTGGTAAAACTGGAAATGGACAGTCTGATTTTGTGTATTTGCATATGTATTAATACCAATTTTTGAGTGAGTTATAAGAGTTCCTGTACTTCAGTTTAATCATAGCCTCCCCTCTGCCATGAACTGCAGAGTGCTTTGGGAGGCAGCCTGTCACATAACCCTGCCAAGAGAGAAGTGCTCTTTGGGGGATAATGATATCATTTGGATAATGGACACTGGATGTGATTTGGTATGCTTACTTAGCATGCTGGATACTGGAAAAGAAGGCTGCACATAGCTAGCTTAAACTATTTAACTGTCTTCATTTCACTCATTAAAATCTCCACAGACTGGCCTACATCATAATCCCATTATGGTCAGTGGCAAAACTCCCACTGACTTCCATGGATCTTTCTCTCCTTTTCAATTTCACTCTCCATCAGTCTTTCTCAGTCTTATCCCAGTCAGCACTTCTGCACTCATGGAAACAGTGCTGAAAGCAGCAGGATGTTTTCCCCCTGTTTCACTATTTGATGGGATGCACAGATGGCTTTTCGTCTCTCTCCCTCTTTCCACAGTCCCAGCAGAGCAGTAGGGGGAGGAGGAGGAGGGCTGTATTCAGCCTGCCTGTTACAACACTTAAGATGGACCAGGAGACTGTCACAGCATCTAAGTTCAAAATGAGCAATTCAGATCCAGTGCTGTGCTGGGACTGTCAGGCCCCAGTTCCCTGGAGCATCACAGGAAAGATGCAGTCACAATGGTTAATGTAGGCAGCTTTTGCTGGTGGCCTAAATATTGCCTCCACCTTGCTTCACAGGCAGTACAGGACACCAGCCCTAAATAGGCAGAGCTTTGAATTGTTCGTCTCTCTTCTGCATTTAGATATTGTAATTGGAATTTCATTTCATAAAGCAGACAGAATAGGCAGTCAGACCGCAGCCCTAAATCACAGCCTGAGTTGTTCATTGCTCTCACAAGGTTATTAGGTGCCACAGCAGATGGCCTGAGGTACCAGAGGAGGAACTCTGACGATACCCTCAGGGCCTCTGATAAAACTGACCTCTCTTACACATTTCATGAGACCTTCACATTAGAATATGGAACCTTAGGACTGTCTCATACATATCTGCACACAGTATTTTTTTTTTTTCCTTCAATCAAATTGGGCAAAGAACAATGTTCCCTTAAAATAGCAACAAGCTTGTTTCCACATCACGTGGACAAAATTTGCTTTCAATTAAACAAAACCAAGATTAAAACTAATATTGAAAGAATTAATCTGACTTGTAGAAGTGGCAAATAGTCTGGTTTTGTCAGGTGTAAAGCTACAGGTGTTGAGAAGGAAAGAGAGAGGCCATCAGTGCTGGGCAGCATGGCACATTCTCCATATGCTACTGCTGGGTGTCCATACTGCTCCAGTAAAATCAGGGCAGGGGGTTAACCATGGCTGGATTCAGCGGTGGCAGCAGACATGATTTGGTCAGTGTTGTTTCTTTGTCTCTTCAAATATCTGTTTTCTTATAGAGTTTTGCTGCCCTTCATACCATAAACATTGTATATATATATATATATATATAAAAGTTTACTTTACCAGAAGTTAATTTAATAAAGGTAGCAGGCAGGTGCTAATTCCTATGTAAAGAGTGCGTGACTGCTGAATAACATGGAAGTCATTCCCCACTCCTCCAGTTTCAGTGTAGCTGTGGTGGCTGTTAGAGAAAATGGAGTATTACATTGGAATATGATTACTTCTTTGACTGTTTGACCCAATAGACTCCTCAGGCCAACCATCTTCAATTGTTACCTGAGCTATACATTAGAATGCAAAAAACTTGAGTAAAAACCATCTCCACATAAGTTAATAGTGTTCTCAGGTCCATAATATTAAAGAACCAGAAACTTTAACAGAATGGAAGATACATCCAAACATGTGCAATGTTTTGCCTACTCTAACTTAAGTGGAGTTCATTAAACATATTTCCACATCTTTGAAAAACACCCAATTTCTTCTTCTATTTCTCAGAGTTTCTAGTAAAAGACAAATATATAGTGGTTTTTACTTGTTAAGACTTCACCCTGCAGATGAAACTACTCAAGAAATTGTTCAAACCTGCATAATACTGTGATGAGCACCATGCAAAAGATCAGAGGAACGAGGCAGACAGAGAGAAAGACAAATATTCTCATAGTGAGAAAAAGCTATGGCTTTGAGATAAACACATGCATGTATTTGAAGGAAGCAGATATTATACAGAGAGCCAAACCCAGCTCCCCTAAAATCCCCTTTTTTACCACTGGGATGACTGACCTCAGTCAAATGAATTGGATTTGGTCTCAACAGTTTCACAGTTTCTCAAAGTGTTGAGCTGGAAGCTGATTGAAACCACACAGAAAAGTGTATAGTCAGCAAATAATTAAGACCAACCAGGGAATAGCTTTAATGTGGCTGATTCATCATGAAGACCACCAAGAAGCTGTATGTTGATTTTAAGTAACAGCTGCATGGAGGAATTGTCAGTTTTAATAGACACTATTATTAACCTGAACTAGTAAGATCTTGAGCTCATCTGACTGTTTTGCTCACAGCATGTCTGAGTATTAACATATTCAGGCTGAATCTGATCTGGTTTCATTATCATCTTGGATATCATCCTGGTTTCATTATCTGGATCCTTATCATCCAATATCCTGGACTCTGACACAGAACAGTGTAGGATGCTTGGAGGAAGGGACAAGTAACCTGTCAAAAAGCGGATGTGGATAACGAGCCAGGTTGTGCTACACACAGCTCAGGCATCATCAGTGTTCTTCCTCCTCTATGTGTGCACTGCTGAGAGTGCTTTCTCAGGACACATGTACCAGAAGATCCTGAATTCTTGACGGAGCCCTGTTTGAAAACCTGTAGACACATTCTTTTCTATTGTTTGCTTGGGTCCTGGGACAGCTGCAGAGTGTAGTAAGTTGGCTGAGAGCCACAAAGCTAATGAAGGGAGCCTTCCCTTATGAGGAAAGGCTGAGGGAGCTGGGTCTCTAGCTTGGCGGAGACTGAGGGGTGACCTCATTAATGTTTATAAATATGTAAAGGGTGAGTGTCACGAGGATGGAGCCAGGCTCTTCTCAGTGACAACCAATGATAAGGCAAGGAGCAATGGATACAAACCGGAACACAGGAGGTTCCACTTAAATATGAGAAGAAACTTCTTCTCAGTGAGGGTGAGAGAACACTGGAGCAGGCTGCCCAGGGAGGTTGTGGAGTCTCCTTCTCTGGAGACATTCAAAACTCACCTGGACACCTTCCTGTGTAGCCTCATCCGGGTGTTTCTGCTCTGGCAGGGGGATTGGACTGGATGATCTTTTGAGGTCCCTTCCAATCCTTAACATTCTGTGATTCTGTGGATCAGTGAGGACACAGACACATGTTGCATTCTGCTGACCTTGCTACAAGAGTGATAAGCAGCAGCAGAGAAACAAAATAGGCAACTTGGAGCAGCAACACCTTAAACTTTATAATTTGCTGGAACACTTCTGTCCATACCTTAAACATGAAATGACTCCACACAGTATTTTGAAATATTAATTTATTTTTATGTAGTGGAATAAATCCACAGAACAATTCAAAAATACTTAACCCTTAAATTGCTCTGAAATCTAACTTTAGTACTTGGGTCAGAGCCATCTGGATTTTCAAAAAATCATAGAACTTTTTGGGTTGGAAGACACCTTTAAAAGTCTAGCCCAATACCCCCGCAGTGAGCAGGGACTTCTTCAACCAGGTCAGGTTGCTCAGAGCCCCATCAAGCCTGGCTTTGAAAGTCTCCAGGGATGGGGCATCTACTACCTCTCTGGGCAACTTGGGCCAGTGTTTCACCATCCTTATCGTAAAAAATTTCTTCCTCGTGTCCAGCCTGAATCTCCCCTCATTTAGCTTAAAATCATCACCCCTTATCCTGTCTCAACAGGCCCTGCTAAAAAGTCTGTCCCCATCTTTCTTATTGGCCCCCTTTAAGTACTCAAAGGTTGCTGTAAGGTCTCCGCAGAGCCTTCTCTTCTCCAGGCTGAACAACCCCAGCTCTCTCAGCCTGTCCTCCCAGCAGAGCTGTTCCAGCCTCTGATCATTTCTGTGGCTCCTCTGGCCCCTCTCCAACAGGTCCATGTCTTTCCTGCACTGAGGGCTCCAGAGCTGGATGCAGAACTCCAGGCGGGGTCTCACATGAGTGGAATAGAGGGGCTGAATTACCTCCCTCCTTCTCCTGCCTTTCATAGTTTGTGTTGAAGTCCAGATAGCCCACTACTACAACAGTAACTTGTCCATTTCTTCCCTTCTCACCTCCAAAGAAGCTGCCTTTTATTCTAGGCTTTCACTGTATGTCTGGGAGACTCCTCTACTTTCTAAGCCTCCAGCCCAACAGCTAGCTTCATTATATTTGGGGATCTGCCATGCAGCATGCCCTTGCCTCCTGTGGACATTTGGAACATGCTGGCTCTCCAGAGTTTTAAACAGCTACATTAACATGTACCAAAGATGCACATATCAAAGTACAGTCATTATGATTAATTACTCCAGATATCTCTTTAGGGCAATTAGATCGGGAGGACTACTGCACAAACATATTCAGGATGATTCCAATACCAGAGACAGGTCAATCAGCTCCTTGCAATTCTGGCACATATAAATACCATAAATCAAGTAGGCACATGCTAGAAGCCTTTTTAACAGACAGAGCCACATAAAGGCTCTTCTTGTAGAATCACTTTTTCATAATAGCACCCATAATTCTCACATGACTTCACTTTATAGTTTATCTCACTTGTTAAAGAAGTTAAAAATTATACCACAATTCCTTGAGCTTATTTTAATGGTAAGATATCTTTCCTTTTGGGCAGAGCCCCAAAACAGTGTATATATACTTAGAATGTAGAAGCCTTTACTCCCAAGATTGAATAATTTTTGCTGTATATACAACCAAAAACCTTCCAACAGTGCTGTGAAAACAACATACATGGCTTACTGAGAACCAAGTTTATGAATAAAAAAGGATTGGGTTGGCTCACTCCCCAGGATTATTAACTAAAATATGATTGTTTATCTTTAACTGGAAAGTAGCAGTGTATCCCACTATGGCTCATTTCCAGCAGCAATAAACATTTTTCCTACTAGATTTGCAGTACATTTTTTAGACATATATTAAAATTTGAAATTCAGAAATATCATTAATTTTCCAGTTAATGTGTTCAACCTCTCCTACGTGGAAAGTGCTTAAATAAAATTCAGTGGAATGAGCTACTACTGTGCCTTGGTCAAGATCTCAAATGAATATTATTCACTGCTAATGTTCTTGCAGTAAAGCTGGACTGCAATTATTAAGATCTCTAGTTAGAAACAACAAATACTTCAAATTTTTTATGCCTTTATCACTTTTATATACAGGAAAAGAACGTATGGCAGTCTGCCAGTTCAGTCCAAGTTATAAGCATATTAAGTCTTGAAAATGGAGAAAATATATCCCTGACTATAATCTATTTATCTATCTGGAACTGCATATACACATACCAAAGAAAAAGGGTAATACTTTCCACTTACAGACTCCTGTCTGTTTTCATGGAATGGAACAGAGCTTGGCAGATTAACTTTTCACTGTATTTTGCTTTAAAATACTTATTTAGTTGTGCAGAATGTTTTACAATGATTCATCCATAGGTTCCTCCATCCCTCCAGTGACATTTTGTCCTGATTCATGAAGAAATTAAGTATCTTTCTAAGGGGTACATACAGGGTCAACCACAGAATTTGAAAGTAGATTTTGCAGCTCTTTTGGCCCAGAATGAGGGCTATGGTCCATAACTCGTGAGTGTTGTTGAGAAAATGTCGTGCTGACATGATACATTCTTTCTCCGTTGTCCACCTGGGTGCATCTAAACCTTCTGAATAGATCACTCAGGATTTCATGTGAGAACTGTACTCCACCCATAGTTGTTAGTTCATTGAATCATGGATAATTTAGACTAGAAAGGTCCTGTGAAGGTCATCCAGTATAACAGGGGTTGCTCAGACCCTTTTCCCATCCAGCTTTTAAAATCTCTAAGGACAGACAGTGCAGGAGTGTTCTAACAAACCTGTTTCAAATGTTTGTGGGTTTTTTCTAATGTCCAATGAGAATATCCCTTATTATAACTTGTGTCTGTTGTACCTCATCCAATCTACCTGCAAGTGCTTTAGTTTTAACTTCCCAGATATTAAGATATTAAGAGCATTTTGAAGTTTACTGTGAAAGGGAATGGAGCACCAGCTCTGGGATGGTCTGCCTGGTGGAATTACCCAGAGGTTGTAGTAAATAGGAGCTTAATTTACTGGGAAGCTTGAAGCTTGGAAACAGATTTTCCTGCAGTTTATCATGTAGCTGGTGTAGGGCCAAACGAGAGAGAAAACCAAACAGGCTTCAACAGCTGCCTACCAGGCAGGGTTCACAAGACCTGCCCACTCAAAACCAAATGGTTTCCACAAAACAATTCAATTCTGATGAATGACCAAATTCCAGTAGGAAAGAAATTAGGGTTTATTTCTGCATCACAGAATCAAATTACTGGGGGGATCTTCAGCTATATTACTAATGCTCATGGACTTTCAACTATTCTCTGAATTTAACATTTTTTTAGATTCCCTTGACAAACCATGGCCTTGACATTCTCCTCTCCTGACAGAAACTGAATCCCTATTTACAGATTAACAGCCTTTCTATACCAATAATGACTGACAGATATTGGTGAGAACATTCATCAGGAAACATCCAGGATGGACATTTAGGTCTATGGAGTGGTGCCACCTTGGAAGCCTTGCTTCAGTGTCTCTATAGTACCTTGCTCATTAGGTTGCAACTTGCTACTATATTCCAATTGCAAGTCTGAAAAAAACTGTTGCAGCTTATTTAAAGGAATTGATCTCTCCAAAGTACAAAAATGTACAAACATTTGTGACAGAAAAATCAGGCCTAGGTATACTAAGAAAAAATAAATGTTTATTAATTTTTATTTACCATAATTGGAGCTCCAGTACAGTAGGCATATGCTACTCTAACATTACTAAGATACAGATGGTGCTGAACAGCCTAAACAAGGTTGAAGTGAAATATAGTAAGAAACATATTGAGTGACTTGTCCAGGCCCACAGTTGTCAATATTTCTTGCAGTCGAGAGCCAGTTTTTCAGGATTGTCTTCTAGTTATGGGAAGGGGTTAAGGAAGCTAAACGGTAATGTTTTAACCTATTATTTATCCTCAAAGATAAGAAGATAAGAAATCGAGTCAGTATTTCTCAGTGGATGGGTCTTCAACATTGCACAAGATTTTAGCAGAGGAGTATAGAAATCAAGTTAATGGGCTGAGCATGCCAGATTCTCAATCAGATAGAAGGAGGTTTATAGATTATAGAAGACCACACACAAAACCTGCACATATGTGTACATAAAAATGCATCAGTCATTAATTCTGCAGACAAGTAGAATTTTAAGACTGTGCTATGAAACAAACGGAGAGAGAAAGCAGCTGTTACTGTTCTGAAAATATGTTGAAGAATAACCACCATAAATGGAGTCTTACAGTAAGAGTCGAGAAGACTTTAATGGTAGTTGATGTTTGAAAGGTGTCAGTGTCTTCAGGACTCACCACCTTTCCTGGAAAGAAGGATTGACTTCAGCTCTGTGATAATTGTAGGGTGTTTTCCCACTCCAGAGTGCAGGTGATTATCTCCAAACATGGTATAAGTTTACTACATCCAGACAAATAGTAAGACATTATCTTTCTTTTCCAGGCAACTAATTAAACAGGCTCAAGCTGTAACAATGTGTGTGCAATAATTTCTACATTATTGTTGTTACATAAATTAGTGTCAGGTACCAAAAGGAGCAGGAATAAAGAATGCATTGTTGAAAGATAATGAGGTAATTATTACCTAAATATCTAGAAAAGTATATTATGTTTGCATTGTAAAAATGCTCACTTAGGGAGCAACACCATCTTTTATATGTCTTGGAGTCTGAAAGTGCAACTGAGCACATTAACAAGATGATTGTGACCAACTAAATCAACAATCAGTATTAAAAATGCATTTTTTATGGTAATTATTGCTAGAACATTATCAACTTAATTTCTCATTTCCCCCTCACCATGTTAAATCATTCAGTTCTCAGTTCCCTTGAATAAGTTAATGATATTTGGAAAAAATTCATTTGATGCTTTATCTTGATGCATAGAAGCAGCTTCTCATTTTGTGGTTGTGTAGATTAAATAAATACAATGAAAATACTTGTAAAAGTAATGACTGAACACATTTAGCTTCAAGTTGAGGCTCAAAATTATTTGAATACCTGTGGGTTTTTTTCAGTATTGCAGAACTGTAAGTTGCAGCATAAGTTACAAGACCAGAAAATGAACCTAAATGCCCTTCTCCTCAGAGGGTGGTTTCCATGCCAACCTCCAACATTTGTTATGAGATAGTTTGGCCCCATAACTGTTCAAAAAGTCATGAAGTATAATTTTTATAATAGCAACGCAGTTTTTCTCCTCATATTGTAAAATTGCTGAACCATTATTGACTATACTTTCAGCAATAAGGCCACTCTTGGACAAAGTCTTGATAATTTCAGCTTCAGAAAGTTGAGGAATAGAAACTATTACACAATCACAGCTATAATAGGCATCATTATTCCCTCTACAGCTGCATCCTAACTGGCTTTGTTGTGGCCAGTGGGAGTTAGATATTGTTAGATCTTGTAAGCAAGGAGATTTAGAAAGAGGAAAGGGACCTAATTCACAAAGGCAGTGTGGTACCCATCACACAGTGTAACTGCTGGCAATTATTTGGCTAAATTATTTTGAGCCATGTGTACTTAAACAGAAAAATCAGAAGATCTAAAGTTCTACGTAATGCTCGATGTCTCTGCCATTCTGTAAGTCTAATGAGTGTCCAGTTAGAAGGAAGAATTTCAAACCAGATGTCTCTTACCAGTTCTGTCTTTTTCAAGAAATGACACATTCCGTAGTGGCTGTCCCTTGCTGTTTCTTGCTAAAGGTACTGTGAATTGCCTAGGTAAGACAAGCAGAGGACATGAAGCTAAGTCTTCCATACCCCAGCAAAGTGAGCAAACACTAAGTTGCTGCGTTTTCAGGGGGTTCAGAGGGAAGCATATCATTTGGCTTGAGAGCCCAAGTTCAGCAAAAATTTTCCAATGTATCAGAAACCTCTAAACCTGGTGAGTGATTTGGTGAGGAAGAAAACCAGGTTATCAATTTGAAAAGGGAAAAACAGAAGTTAGAGATGAGTCAAATGAAAACAAACTAATAAAAGCATTATCTTTGGGACAGCCTAGGGCCACAGACAAGGCTGGGAAGGGGTATGTCCCCAGCCCTGATGGGCAAATTCCTCAGTGCATTTTAAGGGCAGCTGAAGTGGCCCTATTGACCTCATTATTTCCCTTAGGTAACCTTTGCATTGCTAAGATTCAGTCACTCCTCTGATTTCAGCTGTGTCACTCCCCTGAACCTAACCACCTTTAGAGAATTTATCAACAACACTTTTTTTCTCTGACAAGAGAGATTTGGATCAAGAGTTTCTTGTTCAAAAAACATGAACTTTTCCTCAGGAATAAATACACTAAAGCTAACATGGATGAAATTTCTGTCAAGAATGAGAAAGACAGCTTTACCATTCCCAAACAGCAGCTAGCCTATGGCTTAGGGCTTGGTTTAACTGAAATTGAGTTAATTTTCTTCATACAGTCAGAAACTTTTCCAAAGCTAGCATGGTCGTTGTTTGGATTTAGTTTGAGAAAATAAGATAACAGCCCAGGACAGAATTAATGTTTTTTCTTCAAGTAATTTTTCAGTGGGTTTGAATTTGAATTAAAAAAATCTAAGAACTTATTGGTATAGTAGCTGTTGTCTAGGAGATCAAGGTCTTTGTGGACTTTCCACCTGCAGGTGTGAGGCAGTTAGGAAGGGGGACATAGATGGGACAGACCATGACCTACTTCCAGGTTGATCAATGAGGATATTCCATGCAATTCGGATTATGCTTCATATTTAATGAGACTTGCATTTTCCAGCTAGGGTAGACCTGTTCCAGGAAACCAGTTCCTCTTCTGCTCCATTTTGATTGAGTTCCATTCAGGACATTTAGTGCAGCCTTTTGCCATGCTGCTGTTTTGCAGTTGTCCTCTGGGCCTTGCTGCCCTTTTGGTCTCTTTTCTCTTCCTCTGGGATCAGCTGTTCAGGACCAGGGTGCTCTCCATTCCTGGGACTAGCTGCTCAGCCAGAGTTTGTGAGGAATTCCAGTCACTATCTTTATTTTCATTTTATACATAGTAGTAGTAGTAGTAGTAGTAGTAGTGGTATATTAGTATTATTTTATTACTTTATAAAACTGGTTTAATCTCAATTCATGAGGTTCTCCCTTCCCCTTCGATTCTCTCTCCTGCTTGGGGTGGTGATTGAGCAAGCAGCCATCATGGTTTTGATTGCCAGGTGGGGTTAATTCGCAAAGCATTCCTGGAGCAGAGGGGAAACTTCAGTTCTTTCCTAGTTAGAAATCATAAAAAACACATGTAAAATGAACCCTTTTTCAACTGACAGTAAGCTTTTTTGCATTTAAAGGGATAAAATTATTTAAGTCTAAACTGCATAATTCTATTCTGTTTTCTTCTCTTTACACCATCAGCATCCTATTCTCATCTATCAGTAACTGATCATCATTGCAGAAAGCCTTTCATGTTGTCCCAAGCTGCATTCCTTGGAAAGTTTTGCTATTTTTTTCCAGTTCACTGATTTATTTTCAAATTCAAATTCTGTGTTAAATTTCTTCTCTTTATGATCTGACCTCTCATGCCTGTCCCCATATGCCCTCCACTTTTAATGAGACAACTTTGTGCTTAGAATCACTTAATTTGGTTATTGACTGTTATGGGAACACTGAAGCTTTGTGATTAATTGATCACACTGTGTATCCCATGCTGGCAAGCACTTCTGTGCCACACAGGGCTGCATTTTCTGTTTTCATCACTTAAAAAGATGATACATAAAACCAGAAACACTCAGTGTTCCTGCTTAACATATCCATAGACTTTATTTCAAATAATCAGTGTTTCAAATGCATCTATGTCAGACAACATTCCAAAAAATACTTGCTGGTCTCAAGTGCTCTTCAGCCTCTTAGGTTCCTCCTCAGCAGTCAAGTATTGTATTAGGACACAAAGCTACCAATGGCTTAACGAGCCCTATAGCAATAGTGTGGCAATCCTATAACAAAAGAAAGGACTCTTCCAAAAGAAATGGTGCTTGAAGCAGTCGGCAGCTTGCCTACGTGGAACCATTTGTGGTTGGCACTCCTTGCCCCCAAAAAACTGGCATGACACTGTGTGTGTCGGCATCATGCCATCCTAGCAGATGGGCATAAGTATAGGCAGCCAAAAGACCATATATGAACATCAAATATATTTTCTAAGAGCACAGTTCATAGCCAAGAGTATTTCAATGATTAGTTGTTTTGTCAGTGTAGCCAAGGAAAAACAGCAAGCCAAGGAAAGGCAAGGATCCTCAAAAAGTCACCCACTTTATAAGTACCAAAACTTACAGAATCACAGAATGCTTGGGGTTGGAAGGGACTTCTGGAGACCATCCAGTCCAACCCACTTGCTAAAGCAGGTACACCTAGAGTAGATACAGAATTACAGAATGGTTAGGGTTGGAAGGGACCTCTTACTTACAGTTCAAAGTAGTTACAAAGACTGTCTCCCCAAACGATTTCTTGTATTCAATTACAATGTCTGAATACAAGGAGTTTCTCAGGGTGTTATAGTAGCAAACTTTTTAGTTATTTTCTGCTGAATTGCAGTAGGACACTCATAAAGGTCCAAGATCCTTGGAAAGGAAGTGGGAAACTCCCACATCACCCCAGGCTGATGGAAGTAGTTCACACTAAGAGGAAGGACCTGTGTGCGGGTACTATGTGTGTTGGAACCTTCCTGGGGTCAGGAGCAATGAAGACTTCCCACGAGGGCTGGCAGGGCAGGGCCTCACAGACAGGGACTGTCCCACCAGCCCTAGACAGGCACCAGGGCAGGCCAGGAGGCAGCTGGGAGCAGCCCAGAATCACAGCAGCTGACAAGTTTGTGATGATGGGACAGATCCATGGTCAAGCAGCGAAATGTGTCAGTGCCTCAAGGCCTTGACAATAACTGCAGTTTGCCACAACTTTGGATGCAACAGTTAACACAAAAACTGAAATGAGATTGTTTCATTTTTTTGCCATGAATAGAATTTCTAACTGAATTTTGTATAAAAGAAACTCAGCAATAGTATAAATTACAAGACTAATATCATTATGAAGTACTTTTACAGTAGGTTGGTATCCTGGCCTCACCTTGGCACATTCCCATGAAGGTTCACTATACTTATCTCTCTCCATCAGTTACAAAGATGAAACCTTTGTTTTAGGTAAGGTCTCCAAGATATTTAACTCAGGGGCCCTCTGCTAGGACAACCATTTAAACATCTTCACCACCAGCTCTAGTTAAAACAGAACGAGCATTGCAGGACCAAGCCTTTGAGGGGACAACTCTGGAATTTTCAGCACTTTCAATTGTATTTATTTTTAAATGCATATGTTATAGTAATCTGCAGTTTGTGGTAATGTGTTTGTTACCCCATTAGAGTCGTAACAATTTACTGAGGATCTCTGCTTCTCTCACATGGGGAAGACACTGATTCAGGAAAAAAAGAAAGGAAATTGGCTCAAGCATCCAACTAAATACAACAAGATAAATCATGTCTTTGTATATTTACTTAAGAGCTTTGCTGAATTAGGGTTTGAGTATACAGGATCAGTATCATTGTTCACAGGAGTATTGTAAAGATATGAAGAATGGGCTCTATACTGAATGGGAAAGAGTAGCAAGAGGTATGGAAATATGAGGTTACTTTCCTTTAGTGACGACATGTGCTGCTTTAAGCTGGATTGTAGCAGACAAACCTCTGAGGTGGGATGTGTGTTGTGCACCCATGCCTGAAATTCTCATTTTGTGTTGTTTTAGGTAATACATAGCTATGCCAGGAAGTATTACTGTTATTTTTAGTCTGTTTTGTCCATTCCACGGTTCCTGGTATGACATGTGAATTGCTGTCAGGATGCTATTTGGGTATCTATCTGTGGAAAGAATAAAAAACAAAAACAAAACCAAAAACAAACAAGCAAACAAAACCAAAACAAAACAAACCTACCAGGCTGTTAATATCACTTTCCTTTACCAATTAAAAACAGAATTCAGCTTTAACACCCTGAACAGATTCCTAGGTTTATATACACCGGTTTTTCTTTTGTTGTTTACAAATCATTTAAAATGTACTTTAAATGAATTTTGTTTGCATCTTGTAACCAAACACTCCAAACCACTTCAAAGAAAATTAAGGAGTACATGAGTGATCTCTTTTCCACTTTCCTGAAGCATGCCAGCAGAAAAGCAATCCTGCTGTAGTGGTTGAATACACTAACTACCTAATCAGATATTAGGCCCATCCAATTACACATATTGGACACAACTACGACCTGCAGTCTGCAATGTTTCAATTCACCGTATCTCAGAATAAAATCACCTATGATAAAAATTTCCTATTGGTTCAAAACACAATTCCTTCCCTTCAAAACTGCAATAAATCAGGGGGAAAAAAAAACAAAACCAAAAACATACACTGTTGATTTGCTGATTCACCCTTCTACACCAATTTCTAAGTTAAAAAGGGATCTCAGGTTCCGGAGATCGGGATGTGACTAGTGACTTAGCTTCTTCACTCAACATCCATGATCACTCATAATGCTCAAGTTCCAATGAAGCTCTGAAAATGACCATAAGCAGCAAAAGACTTAGAAGAAAACCATTTTCTCATGGAGTGCTTTTTACTATAAAATAGTGTTCCCTTATTTTTGAAGAAAATGTCTATGAAGCATCTCAGCGATCTCAATGAAGTAAAAAAATTGCATTTGATTATTTTCTGACAAGAATCTAATGAAGTCTACAATATTTTGTAATTTATACTGCATTCTAAGTAGTTTAACAAACTAAAAAGACAAATCATAAAAACAAAAATTTTGTATTTCATTCTTTTTTTTTTAAAATAACAAAATTTGTTAAAATTTCCAGCTCTACATTTGAGATATCAGATCTACACATAAGAGATAAGACTAACTTGCTTTGTCCAGGGGGCTAGTAACAGTCCTCTCACAGGTGTTAGCCCTACACCACTAAAATTATTGCCACAGAAGAAAAGTTACCACAAAACTAATGATTTTGATATAAAATTTAAGACCATATTATTTTGCCTTGATTTTCTCTGTGTTTCCACAGACGGAGCATTTACAGAAATTAACATGCCGAATAAAATCGTATAGAAATTGATAAAATGATTTACATTTTCCTTCTCATTCACTAGGATAAATAATTTTGGTAATTATCTGTACATACTTAGAGAAAGTTGGATATTGAATTAATAGGTCATTTACTTACACAGAATTGTGCTCTGATGCTACTTGTGAATGTGTAAAATTATGAGTCATAATTAATAAATCTTCTGTTGACCAAACTCAAGCCTGGAGTTGTGCTTCAACTAAATTACATATACTGCCCAGCTCTAAATTTGTCCTTTTTATTGTTACTCCTGAGGCATTCCGGGCACATAAACCAACTTCACCCATAAACGTTTTCATTTAAATTCTTCTTTTCTCACAGCCCTGGAAGAAAACATAACTTTTCCTTTTCCACACACCTCAATCAGATGACAAAGAGCAGATCACCAGCTTTATTTTGACTTTTCCTTTTTCTATTTGGGCTTTTAGATGAATAGCTATTGACTGTACTCAAAACCAATTTAAACAACAATACAGTATTTAGGAACTTTGTTTGTTGGAGGCCAACAAACAATTCAAAAATCACCCGATTAGACAATCTTCTTAACTTTTTAATCATGTTTCCTTGAGCATTTTTACTTGCTCTGAAATTTTCCATCTGCCAGCAAAGCCGATTTGTCATTAATTCAGCAAATAATCTGTTCTGAACGCAATCAATCAATAAACTTTACCTTTTCAACTGTCCAAAGTAATCCAAATATTCCCAAAGAGCGCAGGTTGTTTGAAGTACATCACACTAGTTTTATCACAAATATCTATCTATGTCAATATTGTTATCATTATTATAATTAAAAAGAAAAGCTGGAGCACTACAGCTAATGAATTACGGTGAAAGCATACTCAAGAGTCATGCTGGTCTGGAGAAAATAATATATCCATAAGAAAACCCAAAATTCAAACACAATTTTTTCATATAACTATTTATCAGTTTCATCTAGAACTGTCAAAAGATAATTGTTGAATGTCTGTGCATTAACCTAGAGAAATAAATTTTAAAAATCTGAGAGTAACAAAAAAAAATACAGACAGAAAGAAGCCTCCCAATCTGTGAAGTCCATCCCCCTGCCTCAAGATGGGGCAATCCTTAAGCTGTTCCAGACACCTGATTACCTAGTTGTTGTCAAACTTGTATAAAAATGTCTGCACAGGTGACAATATCAGTAGCTCTGTCTGTTGCTTCAGGTGTCACCTGATTGCATTTTTTGACACATGCAAAGAAACATTATAACCTGGGAAAAGGAAGTTACATTGGGTTTTTTGTAGGCTGTTGACCACATAAGGTGGTGAGACATAGTCATTCTTGGTGAAAGAGCTGTGAGAAAGAGGAATGTTTTCTTGCTTTGACTTCTCTGACTGAATTTTATCTCGGCTACCTCACTCCCTGGAAATCCAGCACCTGATTATTTATCATACCACAGATCTTTTTACATCTTCTCACATTAGGACTTTTAGAGCTGGTGATGGAGGTTGTTTTTCAGACATGTTCTCCAAGCTTTTTACTAAATAAAATGAGACTTTCTATTAACAATTTAGGTATACCAGACCCTAGATATAAATTAGCTAGATTCTTCACTCACATAAAATCAGAGTAGAGCCATTGTCTTGAGTATAGACAACTCATTTGGCTTCAATATCAGTTATTTAAATGAACTGAAGTTCCACCCAGACTAGCAAGATAACAATGGAGAGACACCCAGGATACAACAACTCAGATCAATGTACCTGATTCTGTTGTTGCACCTTCCCTCCAACTGGTTTAATTCAGAGCCTTTTTTGCTGATTCTCAGTTGCTCTTTTTTTATTTGTCCCAGTCATTGTTAGTTATGTATAGAGAGGTCAAACTACAAATGTAGTTGGTTCAGAATCATTATAGTTGAGTAATTCGAATTGTCTTCATGCTTCAGTTAATGCAAAGTGGCCTATGCTATGAACTCCAACAAATATGCCACAAAGGTAAACTCTAGATAAGTTGGCAGTTCTGAGCACTAATAATGAAAGTCTTTCATGAGGTCTTTGGAATTAAAACATTATAGTCTTTCATGAGGTATTTGGAATTAAAACACTATTCTTAAACAACTCTGTCGGCTTACTCCCACAAATGAGAGAGGTGATTAAGGATGTTACACTACAAAGTGATATAATATATATCTTGTTTTGAAGGTCTCAGCATTTTTACCCATACCTTCATAACCTCATTTGCTTTCAGTAAAAGTAGGTATTAATGAGACTATATTAATCAGTAAATCAATCAAGAGAACTGCTAATGGAAGACAACAGAAGGTATTGTATCCAGGCTGGAAAATATTCTTGGTTTACTTACTGTTTTTATCACATAAATTTTAAGCGATGCCTTTGAGTCCTAGTCTAAAAAAGAGATGTGTAAAAAACCATATTCCTAAGTCTTGTAACTAATATGTCATCCTTAAAATATTGGGCAATACAAAAAATTATAATAATAATAATAATAATAATAATAATAAATTCCTAAATGAACTAGAGAGTGAATAGGGAAAATGAAAAGCCAATTAGACATACACAACAAGTCCATGTAATCAGATAGGACATGTCCAAGGGTGTTGAAGGAACCACCAGTTATCATGCCAGGGCCATTCTGCATCAATTTTTAAAGGTTATGGTAATCATGGGAGGTTTCTGAGGGCTATAGAAAAGGCAAATGGCACACATCTTCAAAAACAACAGGGGACTAGAGGCTGATCAGCCTCAACTCAGTCCTTGGGAAGGTGATGGAATAAATCCACTTAGAAGCTACTTCTAAGTTCATGAAAGAGAGGAAGGTGATTTGGAACAGCCAGTACAGGTTTACCAACAGCACATCATGTCTGATCAGTCTCATTCCTTTCTATGATGAAGTTACGGGTGCTATCGACAAGGGCAGAGCAGTGCATTTTCTATGCCTTGAATCTGCAAGGGTCTTTAAAACAGTCCTCCATGCTCTCATCACCAAATTGGTGAGTGGAGGCTGGATAAGTGCACAACAAGGCAGGTGGAAAATTGGCTAGACTGCTGGGCTTAAATAATCATGATTGGTATTCCAAAGTCCACCTGCCAGTGAGCAACTAGTAGGGTCCTTCAGAGACGAGTACTGGAATTGTCACTGGTTAATACCTTTATTAATGACCTGGATGATGGGACAGAGTACACTCTCAGCAAATTTGGGGTGACACCAAACTAGGGAGAGCAGTAAGTAAGCTAGATGACAGGACTGCTACTCAGAGGGACCTGGACAGCGTGAAGAAATGGGCTAGCAGAAACTTCAAGATGTTCAAAAAGAGCAAAGTGCAAGGTCTTGCATCTGGGCTGGAATATCCCCATGCAACAGTGTAGGCTGGAGCTCCACAGAGCCCATCCACATAGAGGACCTGATAGATACCAAGTAAAACATGAGCCAGCAGTGCTCCTTTGCAGTAAAGAAAGTCAACAGCCTCCTGGGCTGCGTCACTGGGCCTGTGTTGTGGTTCAAACCCAGCTGTCAACTAAGCACCACACAGCCGCTCCTTCACTCATCTGTAGTGGAGTGAAGGAGACAATCAGAAGAGCAGAAGTGAGAAAACTTGTAGGTTCAGATAAAGAGGGTTTAATAAGTAAAGCAAAAACTGTGCACACAAACGAAGTAAAACAGGGAATTCATTCATTGCTTTCCATTGACAGGCAGGTGTTCAGCCTTCTCCAGGAAAGCTGGGCTCCTTTGTGTGTAACGTTTACTTGGGAAGACAAACACCATCGCTCTGAATGTCCCTTCATTCCTTCTTCTTCACCCAGCTTTATATGCTGAACATTATGTCAAATGGTGTGGAATATCCCTTTAGTCAGTTGGGGTCAGCTGTCTTGATTGTGCCCCCTCCCAGCTTCTTGTGCACCTGGCACAGCGCAAGAATCTGAAAGTCCTTGACTAAGGACTTAGCAGCAACTAAAATATCACTGTATTATCAACATTATTCTCATTCTAAATCCAAAACACAGCATTATACCAGCTACTAGGAAGAACATGAACTATATTCCAGAGGAAATTAGGATGGGATGTGTCTAATAGATCCAGGTGAGTGATCCTCTCTTCATTACCTGGGCATTTGGAGCACTGGGCTCAGTTTTGAACTTCCCAGTACAAGAAGGGCATTGGTATACTGGAGCAAGTGTGGCCTCCACTCCCCATCACCAAGCTGGACGGAAGGCTGGAGCACAAAACATATCAAGAGAGGCTGAGAGAGCTGTGTTTGCTCAGCCTGAAGAGGAGAAGGCTCAGCAAAACATGACGAACTCCAGCTAGATACTAGGAAAAATACTTTCTTTAAGGGGGTCAAATACTAGAAAAGATTGCACAGAGATGATGTGAAATCTCAGTCCTTGGAGGTATTCCACCTCAACGAGACATGGTCCTTGGCAATCTCATCTAATTATACCTGCTTTGGACAGGAGGTTGGACTACATGACTTCCAGAGCTTCCCTTCCAACCTAAAATATTCCATGATTCTATGATAAAAATCACTTGTTATCAGCAGCTACCTGCTTTGCCTGAGTACTGATTCTGTGCTTAATATCTAGGAATGTTGACACATATCATGCAGATCTTTTGAAGACAAAGACAGTAAAGAGGAGACAAGTACTCTTTAACAGGAATTATCACTGGTAGAAATGAAAACTGTACTATTACATGTCTATATTCAAACTGTATTGCAATAACTTCTTTGAAAAGTAGATTTGACATTCTATTCACTAAATATCTTACAAATACTAACAAAAAAAACCCCAACCAAACTCCTATTCAGTAAGTCCTTTGATAGCAATATCAAGAAGAATGAAAGGTGGCTTTATAAAGCTGTACGTGAGCTTTAAGAACAAGTACAAAAGGACAGGAAAAGATCAAAAGGCTCAAAGTAAATGTTCAAAAGACAAGGAAGGTTATGTGACTACGAAGACTGATCTTGAAAAATATATCTTTCTTTTCTTGACATTTAACTGAAAGAGAAGAAAGAAGCATCACGTACTAAATTAGCTTTGATGGGTTTCTTCTTAGTTTTCAAAGATCTTACGTGAATATGATTTCTGCTCTATCAATTGGGTGTAAGGTTCTCCTAGTACCTTGTCTTCTATATCAGGAGCAGATACATTGGAAAAAATTGAATTTTTAAGGTAGCTGTAGAATCAAGTACCCTTCATACTAGATAACATATTCCCCTTGTGTTAGTGACTGGCTTTAGTCTTCTAGCCTGGGACATCAATTATGTCAGCTGTACTGTAAGCATTAATTAAAATAACTCCATATTTTATTGCAACCCTAGAACACCCTTTCTTCTATAGTGGAGATGTGTAATTTCCTGTGGCAATGAGTTCTTCAGGCTAATTGTATATTTTGCAGATAACTGTACATAATTTTGTATTTTATCAGATTTGGCTGTTCCTCATTGTCATTCCACTTGATTCCCTCTTGTTCAAATATTTAAGACAGCCAAAGGAGGAGCTCTTAGATTTACTTACACGGGTGGCTACTCATTCTCATATTTTTACAACCTCTTTTTTGTTCTTCCATTTTATACATTCACACAATGTCTCCCTGACTCATTTCAGGCAACAATAAATGAACTCCATCATCCCTTAGTTCACTTTCTGAACCAATCAGATATAACTGAACTCTAGTTCAGAAGTTACAGATCCATTCCAGCATGAACCTGACCTAATATGTCTTGCATTCAAATTAGCAATGTCTGCAATCTATTGGCAGAAATATCCCCAGCTAATAAAAGTGTTAGAAGCAACAGAACTAAATTAGACTGAGTACACTCACATTTACAACAGCAGCCCAAGTTCACAATCCTCCCACACCAACAATTCCCCAACACCAAATCCTCTGTTCAAATTAACTTAATTAATACTACATCTGCTATGAACAACTCACACCTGTTGGAGATTTCAGATTATCACAGAGGCCCTGCAACTGTGTAACAAATTTGCCTCCTGAATTATTTCCTTTTGGCAGAATCTTTAATATTTAGGAAAATAAAATATTTTTATTTGTTCTACATGGCAAGCATTGAGTTTTAATGAAAAAAACACATGTGGTCACCTGGAACTTTGTATTTGGGACTATTGCTGCTGAGTCCCTTTGGGGCCATAAGGGCAATTCCACATTCTTAATCCCTCAGACCACTACCTCTGTGCTGCAGCCCCTTTCCAGCAGCACGTCAAAGCTGTTGATTGAGGTCATAGAATCACAGAACAGTGAGGAACATGTTGTAGTTCAGAAGGAAAAAAACCTCACAGATTACAGTGACATCTCTTTTTGACCAGCAAAATTCCTCACCACCAATTTAGAACACTTTTTCTCTTCATTTAATATTAATATATTTATATACTATAAAAGATAAACATAATAAGTTATATATTTATCTATAAAACTAATTAAGATAAAGGTAAGTGTGACAAAATTTTGGTATTGACAGTTTTAGAACTCCAGATTAGTATCTGAGCATTGGTATCTGTTTCCTGTTGTAATTATGCAGAATTAAAACATTTATCTGAAGAATGTGTAAGCACAAACTCTTTGGTCATTGTAAGGCAGCATCTCAATAGGCCATTCTGAAAGCAGGTCACTTCTATGCAGAAAATCTGCGAAAACTGGGTTCTCAACAAGATCTTTTCCTAAGCATATGCTTAGAAGCTTGTAAGAGGAGAAAAAAAGTTCTCGTTAACTGTGGAAAGCTACAGAGGCAGATAGCTTGTACTGACCCTTATGTATTATCATGGTAGTTTCAAACTGACACAGATTCTGATACACTAGAGAGTATAGAGAGTAGCCATGTTGACAGTGCAACCAATTGAAGCTTTTTTTGCCTCATTTGAGCAGAAATAGCTGACACTGCACTGTACCACAAGGTAAACTATGCTGGCCAGTGAATACAAAAGGCAGAATGAGGCAAACTCATTGTGTGTGCTAGAGGTTGAGAAATCAGGTAAATATAGTAGTCTATTTCCGCATGATCGAACTGCAGACTAGATAGATCATGCAGGAACAGAAGGGAGATTATTAGTTCTCCTGATTTCTTGCACAGACCTGCAATTCTGTTTGCAATACAGACTATAATGAGGAATGATCTGTGAAGAATAGATGTCTTCCACCTTATTTTACTATTCATTTTTTATTTGAGATGATACTTCACAAGAAAAGATAAGGATTGTTATGCATTCTAGAAGGCCACAAACTGAAAGATTAAACAAATTGAATGATTCAGCTAGAGAAACGTCAACCATGAAAGACTGTTGTGTGAAAACCCAGGAGATGCAAACACAAAAGGGTGCCAAAACACCACTTTTAGTTCAAACAGTGAATCATAGAATGGTTTGTGTTGGAAGAGACCTTAGAGGTCATCCAGTTCCAACCCCACTGATGTGGGCAGGGACACCTTTCACTACACCAGGTTGCTCAAAGCCCAATCCAATCCTAGCCTTGAACACTTCCAGGGATGGGGCAACCACAAGCTCTCTGGAAACATGTTCCAGTGTCTCATCATCCCCATACTGCAGAATTTCTTCTTTAGATCTAATCTAAATCAACTCTTTTTCAGTTTAAAGCCATTACCGCTTGTCCTATCACCCTTGGAAAAAATCCTTTTGCATCTCTCTTTAGGCTCCCTTTAGGTACTGGAAGGCTGCTGTAAGGTGTACGCAGAGCCTTCTCTCTCAACGTATCCTCATAGGAGAGGTATTCCATCCCTCTGATCATCATTATGGCCTCCTCTGCACCCTCTCCAACAGGTCCATGTTCTCCTTGTGTTGGGGGCCCCAGAGATGGATGCTGTACTCCTGGTGGGTTCTCATGAGAGCAGAGTAGAGCTGGAGAATTACCTCCCTCAACCTGCTGGCCACACTTCTTCTGTTGCAGTCCAGGATACTGTCAGCTTTCTGGGCTGCAAGTGTACATTGTTGGGTCATGTTGAGCTTCTCATCAACCAACTCCTTCAAGTCCTTCTCCTCAGGGCTGTTCTCAATCCATTTTCTGCCCAGCCTGTATTTGTGCTTGGGATTGCCCTGACCTATACGCAGGACCTTGCACTTGTCCTTGAACTTCATGAGGTTCACACAGGTCTACCTTTCAAGCCTGTCGAGGTGCCTCTGGATGATATCCCTTCCCTCCAGTGCATTGTTTGCACCACACAGCTTGGTGTCATTGGCAAACTTGCTGAGGGTGTACTCCGTCCCACTGTCCATGTTGCTGGCAACGATGTTAAACAGCGTCAGTCCAAATGTCAACCCCTAAGCAATGCCACTTGTCACTGGTCTCCACTTAGACACTGAACTGTTGACCACAACTCTTTGAATGCAACCACCCTGTCAATTCCTTATCCAACAAGAGGTCCATCCATTGAATCTATCTCCAATTCAGAGACAAGGACTTTGTGCGGGACAGTGTCAAATGTTTTGCACAAGTCCAGGTGCTCTTCCTTTACCTACCAATACTGTCATTGTAGAAGGTTACCAAATTTACCAGGCACAATTTGCCCTTAGTGAAGCCATTTTGGCTGTCACCAGTCACCTCCCTATTTTCCATGTGCCTTACATAGATTCCAGGAGGGTCTGCTCCATGATTTTTCTGGGCATGGAGGTGAGACTGACTGGTCTGTAGTTCCCAGAGTCTTCTTTTTTCACTTTTTTTAAAAATGTGGCTTCTGTTTCCCCTTTTTGAGTTAGTGGGAACTTCACCAGACTGCAATGACTTCTCAAGTATGAATAGTGGCTTAGCAACTTCATCCACTGTAAGGTGGAAGAGTTTAAACCTGGAGCATCTGTGGGAATTCAGGAACACCACTGCCTCCCACAGAAGCAACACACCAGTAGGCTGTTTAGCCAATTGCTTCCATGGGCAACAGTCTTCGGAAAAAAGGTCTCATGGTTTTCCATTTCTGTCCAGTTCCTGAGGGAGGAGAACTGTTATCTTACACAAGGGCAGCTGCTCCCAAGACTCACTACCCACATTTCATGGACTGTATTTACACTGCACAGGGGAACAACTAATTCCCAGGTGATACCATACACCCTGCATTGCCTCTGACACCCAAGCAAGGTGCTTTTCCCATCGGTTGTTTCAAACTTGCCTTGAAGGCAGTGGCAGCCAAAGATTGCAATGGAGATAACGGCGCTACTTGCAAGGACACAGGAAAAGAATCTTTGTTCTTTCCAGTAGGAAAACAAAACTGTTTTAATCTATTAGACAAGGACATGAAGGTTTCTGGATGCCTTCATAGCTCTGCAGATATAATCATGAGCCAATTCATTTACAGACAGAATATCCACCCGGTCTTTCTATTGACGTGGAAAGGCCATGGGATGCAGAGCACTAAAGAAAAAACTTCCTGGGGCTCTCACACAGCACCAGATCAGCCTTTCCACATTCACTAGTTTAAGTTAATCTCTCTCTGCTGCATATTGTGGTGGGTCAGCTGCACACTCAGGACCTATTATCACAACTGAGGAGAAGTGTTCTTTCAAACTATCCCATGCCCTCACCTGCTGCTTCGTACTCCAAGGTGAGTATCATTATACCAAATGATGAGCCTCCTAAAGTGAAACAATTCAGCTGTCCGCGACAGCAGACAAGTATCTTAATTAATCCTGAATCCACTGAATGTAAATTAAGCCTATGTGACAGGTTTAGTAAAACACCTTATTTTCAGGCAGCTAAAGATGAAAGATGGTACTCTCTTCAGCATGTTCACATCTCAATCACAAATTTATTCAGGTCACATTCCTGAAAGAAAAAACAGTCTTATCCTGTGCCATCAGTACACTTGGGCATCTTCTTTGTCCTGAGTGCTATGTGAATGAAAAAGAAGAGGACATTACACCAAGCAGAAGGAATCCAACACAAACAATGGAAGGCTAAGTTTACAGACTGTTGGGAGCAGCCCTGTGGTGAAAGACTTGGGCATACTGGTGAATGAAAAGCTGGACATGAGCCAGCAATGTGCACTTGCAGCCCAGAAAGCCAATTGTACACTGGGCTGCATCAGATGGATGTCACAAAGAAATTTCCTACTATGAGGGTGGTGAGACAGTGGAACATATTTCCCAGAGAACTTCTGAATGCCCCATCATTGGAAATGTTGAAAGTTAGGCTGGATGGGGCTCTAAGCAATCTGATGTAGTTGAAGATGTCCCTGCCTATGGCAGGGATATTGGACTAGATGATCTTTGATGGTCCCTTCCAACCCAAACTATTCAATTATTATATTTCTTTTGTTAATCTGATGATGCTCTTTCACTTTTCCTACCTTCAACAAAATCACTTTAAAGTGCTTGTAAGGCAAAGTGTCTGCTCTTGTTGGTAGTCACAGAGTCAAGCATTGAGATTCATTTTTTGAGGTGATATATTTTTTATTGCTGGTAATAGAAGCTGAAATTACACATGTTAAGGTAATTAAATCTCATGCTTCCAGGAAAAATGTGTCTGCCCTTCTGATAGTTCTGGATATATGATTTATTGAACAGATGTATCTGTACAAGACACTACTGAGCACAGAACAGTGGCTTGATGAATCTATTATGTCCCCTGAAGGGGAAATCACTACTCTTTTGGTTTGTGCTAGTCACAAGCTACATTAGCATAACAGATCAGACAGAGCAGAAGGCAACTACTGCTTTGGGAATAGAAGGCCAGGATCACATCCAAACTACAAGGCTTATTAGTGGAACATGCAAACATCAAATACGCATCTGCAGGACCTGATGGAATTCACTATGGGATACAAAACTGGGAGTCAGCATATTCTCTGGCATAGATCAAAAAGTCATTAAAATCAGAGATGTCACCAGAAGACCAGAGGAAATCTAAGTGTGGTGCCAATGTTAAGGACTGAAGAGATGAGAGTAATAGACCAGAACATTTGGCTTCTGTAGCTGTAAACATGCTGTAATGAATCCTTCAGTAGAGATAAGGTGGTTATTAAAATAAATCCAAAGGGGTAAAATGATACAATGGCAAAAGTTCAGCGATTGCCAGTGCCAAATGCACAGGAGCAGCTATGAACTTCTATTTTGCTTTGCTTCATGGAGTTGATCTTTAGACACTGACTTAATAATGGACTTTGCCATAAATACCGGAAAAAAGGACAGGAAAAATGGTTTTCACTGAAGGACATGATAATAGAAAAGCATTACACCTTGGAGGGGTTATGTTAAATTCTTATACGTATGATTTGCCATGGAAAAAATCAAATTAAAGTATCTAAACAACTGGAAAACACAGATGGAGATCAGTGTAGCAAACAAGAGATGTGGCCAGGGTTCACAGGAGCAAATTTGCAAGGCAATAGAAGAGACTTTTTAAAATTCTTGTTTCTTTCTTCTCCTTTTCTACATATTGGAAAGCAAAACTGAGCCTACAATATTGATGAATTCACTCCTCTCATACCAGCAACTGTTGCTTTCTTCAGCTTTCAGGCTTTTTTGTATCACAATGGGCAGAATTATCAGGCCAGTGAATCACACAGTATTCATTTATGCCCTTCAGTTCTTCTGACAATTATTATTAAAGGGGAGACACTGGGGAAAATATATTCACTGAGACCTGATTTGCAAATGGTATGAGCAAGTTTTATTACATTACATGGGCACATTCCTAATAGGAATCCATACTTGAAGAAAAATTAACTGAACCAGTGAGTGAATCAGTATCAATCTTCCCCATTCTGCAATATTAATAGAAATTACAAAAGACTCATGCTAGAAATCACTTTTGGAGACAGGAATGGATATTGCACTGCTTAAATAGATGTTCCAGGCAAACAGACTGTTTTAATCATGGTGTAAACTGCTGCTTCTTTGAAATACTCAGTGTAAACCTTAAGGGCATCTTTGTCACTAGCACATATGAGTAATGGTTCTGCATCACCATCTTCTAGAAACACACCATTAGAGATCCTCTTTGATTTTAAGCACTTGTATTTTTTACTACTGGAAGAGAGTATTGAGGTATTGTTTTCTCTGTGTAATTTTATCCAGTGACTGTGTCCACCTGCTACATAGATGCTTGCACCACACAAGGCAATGCCAGTAGCAGCCACCTTTGCCTCAATAAAAATACATTTATTTATGGTCTCACATCAATCAATTATTATCAAGTACTATTGTGGTAAGTTCCACAGGTAAGCCAAGCTCATGACAGCTATAACAGCTGCACACAGATTTGCTACTATGAGGTGATCTCCACGTACATAAGAGATAAGAGCTTATAAATTATATACAAATTTATCTGTAGATACTAGGTAGGCAGAAGCAGAGGACTTGAGAGCGTTTCTTGCTAGCAGCAGAATCATTCAAGGGAAGAGGCAAGGAAAGATGGAAGAGGGTTTCTGCCTGAAGACGTTTTCCAGGATATAAAAAAAAATTCCCATTTTTTCCTTACAGAGGAAAGCCATTCAGAGAATACAACTGGTTTGCTGTCACAAAAAGCAGTAATCTAGATGCTTCAGGGGCTCAGCTCCAAACTGAGTGTTTCTCAAGCAAGTTTGTGTAAGACAACATATGCTAAATGGCTAGGAAACAGGAAAAGCCCAATTTACTCATAACAGACTTTGGACTAGCTTCCACATCTCTGAATTTGCAGTGATTTTCAGTAAGAAGACCTCCCTCAACCAACAAAATATGCTTTGAGAGGAGAAAGCTGACTGGATGTTTGACCTTTCTTGCTACTGGAGTAGTTGGAGGGACTTTTCCCTTTTTGCTCTGGGGATGAGCTGCTGGGAAGAAGACCTGGAACCACATACATTTTACATTTACTACTGTTTAGACAAGACTTACGCTCACCAAGCACGAGTCTTCAAATCATGATCACATTTTATGTAAGTAAGGGGTTTTCCCAAGGAAATCTCAGACAGTCTTTTGTGATCCTGTGGGGTCATTCATGTTTTAGAGCTGGAGAGATGAACTAACATGAAAATATTAGAAAAATTATAACCTTTGATAACACCTGGACCATGCTGGGGTAATGACTTAGAGAAATTCACCTCCAGAATACAAATGCCTTTTTTTCGGTTTTATGTTTGGCTTTTTCATCCCTCAGAAACTCCCAGTGATTTGGATCAGTTATTTCTGTAAAAGAATGCCTTTTAATATCCTTTACATTCATGTAATTTTAGGCCAAGAAGATTCTCTAGGATGCATTAAGTTGAAGCTTCTTAGAAAAAAAAGAGAATAGAGACAGAGTAGTCCTAGTGACTCAAACTCCCGTTTCTTTGTGACCACTCTACTGAGTTGCCACAGCCACTCATTTGACCTGGTCTGGAGGGAGACTATGAATTGAAAACAGGTTGAATTTAAAGACTGGTTAACTTAATGTGTTACCTTTATGTGATTACACATTGCTGGAAAGTGGAGTTAACACATAACCTGCAAATTAACATTTATTGCTACGGGACTGTCAGTAGCATCTTATTGTAAACTGAATTAAACCATGGAGCTTTTTGCAGGGCTGCTCTTGTTGTTTGAATCTAAACACCCATTGCCAGATGACACCTGGAAGGGTTTTGAACTACGCCAATCTAGCACAATTCAAACCTTTGGACTAATAAAAGTCTGCAGCTGCCATGAGGGAAGAACCTTTACCTAGAAAAAACACTGAGAACACAAAGACTGGGAGATATTAGGATTGGTATACCTATAAAGGCAATGAAAACAGGAACAGCATAACATGTTTTAAAAATAGTAGTTTTAAATGTCATTTATCAGACGTTGGCATGGCTGGATAAGAAAAAAGTGTTAATCAAACCTCCCTTGTGGGAATTCAAAGAGCATCTTTCTTCCCTCACATTTTTATGTTATTAAAAACATCCATGCTGATTTGGATAGCTTCTGTTATCCCAGCCTTACTCAGTCCATTGCATGTGTCACGGCAAGGGAAGGGAGAGAAAAATTTTTAGATCAGTTTCTTTAAAAAAAGAAGTTCATGTGATCACGTTATTATTTTTTTTTTGCCTGTGTCCTTCTCTAGTCACATTTCAATCTGTTGTTTAATTGTGTCAAAGGGTTAGAACTCTCTAAAACAACTAAATTAAAGCACATTTTTGCCTTCTAAGTGCTTAGATGAAGGGAAAGGCTGAAATATGCATTTCACACTTTAGCAAATGCCAAGAAGATGCACCAAGAGTAGAACACTATCAAAGGTCCTAGTCATGCGTTGCTTCAGACAACTCACAAACAGCAAACTCAAGGGCAACCACGCCTCATTAGCTCTGATTCTCCCAGAACTGCTTCTTTTTTTACCTCCCTTTTTAGTAGGTACTTCTTTTTTTATAAGATATTTAGGTCGTGCTGGATTTCACAAGACTGACTGAAGCATGTTGAAGAGAGTGTGTCCATTGGCTCCAAAAGAGTTCAGGTCAAGCCCTAACACAGCAGAGTACGACAGATTCCAAGAGCCAGAGATTTGTCTTTGTGAAGTATACAGTTTGTTTCTGCCACCGTTCCTTTATTGTTAACATTACAGAAGGTTTATATATCACAACAGCAGTCAATAGAAATGCCAGTCAAAAGGTAATGATGTATTTCCAGAAGACAGAATGTGTGGCTTTCACACTCTTTGCCTTTAGGGCTTCTAACTTAACAGTTTAATGTTTCTGAGTTTTATATCCCCCTGTTGTTAAAGAGCATTCTTGCCCTCTCCAGAGAGAATACTGATACAAAACCCTCTATGAACCAACACTTCAAATAGATTTCTTTCTCTTCATAGACAACATGAAAGTTAGATGGTGATCCAAGATGGTGTGAACTTTGCTTTGGAGAAGTTGGCACAGTGCCTGAAGATGATGGGAAAGAACAGCCTCCATAAGTCATCCTTGTGCAGCCTCGTTTAGCTAGTTTTAAAGACTCAGGCAAGCTGGTTTTTGATACTCCATCATTTTATGTGCCTGTGCCTGGGTATTTAGCATGGACACAAATATTACAATCAGCTATAAATTCATTCTCCCCTCCCAACAGTCAGCTTTAGGTTTTGGCTCACTGAGCTCCTGGCATGGAGTATTCCACAGGCAGACTATGTGCTTTTACTGCTTTCCTTCTAACAGTTCGCAATCCATATATTTACTGAAGATCAAACAGTTCTCTAACATTTTTACAAGCCACATGTTAGCATATGTCTTCATGCTATCCAGCAAAAAGACATGGCCATTAGTTACAAGAAATTAATCTTTAGGCTACACCCAAGTTCCTGATCACCAGTGTCTCACAGTGCTTATCCCATCATCATTGCTGCCATGATTTCTTATACTTGTTGTGCAGAGTAAAACAGAAATGAAGGGCTGCTAAGTTTTGTTTCCACCATCCAAATCCAATGCACATCACCAGAAATTCAGCACTACTTTTTCTGCTGATAAATATAGCTGGCAGTTCAGCATGGAAGGGGCCATTCACGATTCCTTCTACTGGCTGCGTGTGAGACTGACACAGCTCAGCCCTTTTGAGGTCAGACCACTTTTCCATTATTGACAAGCCTGGACTTGCCTCCTTATAGTTCAGACTTCCCAAGATCTCTTATTGCAAGTGTGCAGGAAAAAAAGCATCATCAGAAATCTATGGACCACACCTTCTGAAACTACTATTAATAGTAGCTGCACAAGTGCAAAACCGGTCAAAAGAAATTTGTAAAATATTCTCCTGCATGAGAGGTCACATAAAATACTATACTACTTCCACACTGGATTTGCTACTCTTTTATATCACTGCCAGTGAAGCTAGGACTGGGTCTATAAACCTTGATGATGCAACTGAGCAGAAGTAATCAAGTGCTTGTTATTTATGTTAGTGATTCTAGCTGAGGTGAGTCCTGCAGGAAAGCAAAACTCCACTTGAGCAGGACTGAAACATTTTGCCACCAGGTGTTATACTTCAGCTTTTCTGTGTGGACCAGTTACAGAGAAGGCAAGAAAGGGTCCAAAGAGGTCACTTAGTCTAGTCTCAAGTTCCCCCAGAACTGTTTGACATTTTCCTAACTTGTTACTAATGACTTTTGTTGATAAAAATTCCAGCTTCTCTAAATAATATGTTCCCTGTGCCACTTTTACAAGGTCTTATGTGCAAGGTCCATGGCATTGTCCTTAATGGATCTATATAAAGTAACGAAGATTTCTCACATGACTGGGGTCACATGCCAAATGGAAAAAGTGTAGTCATCTGCCAGTCAGTTTGATCCTGCAGGGTACCACCAAGGTGTGGAGTGATCTGTGCTCTGACTGAAGCCAGACACTGTTAGAAGGAACCTTGTTCTTTGCAAAACTTGTCTCCTAGAGAAATAAAATAAAATCATTTGGCATGTCTCAAATCAGGACTGTGTTTACACAGCCAGCAAGGAAGCAGAATCATGACAGATTACTGTAGCATTTCTTGTAGCACCAGTCAAAATCACAGAAGAGCTGAGGTGAGAAGTCACCTCTGGAGATCACCTAGTCCAACATCCCCTCTCTACAGTAAGGTAAGTAGAGCAGGTTGCTCAGGGTAACGTCCAGTTGGGTTTTGAATTTCTCCAAGGACAGGGAATACACAACATCTGCTGGCAGCCTGTTCCTGTCTTCAATCATGCTTACAGTAAAAATGTTTTTTCTTATTTTGGCAATGTCCTAGAAAGAGGATAAGGAATTGATCTGAATTATTAAAGGGATTGGTTATAAAAATGTCTATAAAAATAAGCTAAAATAAAGGAGTATTTCTGCCAGTATATTAATGGGATAAATCACAGCTAAAAACCGAGTCAGAGCTGCAGGGTGTCGGTAAACTGAGATTTATGTACTATCAGAAGCAAACAGCCTGAAAATCTATGGCACAAATAATAATCTAATACACATGCTGACCCAAGAGAGGTTTCCTTCTATTATACTCAAAATCTTGTTTATGGGCAAAGAGAAACACACCTTGTATATATAGTCAAAAATTTATTCTTAGTAAAAATAAAATCTCAACAATCTAATTCAATAATCACTATTAGTCTACATAAAATTAATGCAAAAAAAAAAAAAAGAGAAAGAACACAAAGTAATACAGTCAGAAATTTCAATAATTGCAATATTACTATTTAAATTGTAACAAACATGCTTAGTTTTTACCACTTTTTTCCTGAGGTTATGCTCACTCTACTGTTGATCCTCTGGTCTTAAAATTAGTACACTCATTGTCAGAGAATGTAGACAGAGAGTCATCAGCCTCTGGAGCCCATTGGCAGGATGAATTTGATGTTCATCTAGTTGGTTTCTTTGTCTTCCCTCTAACATCTACTCGGGGGCATTCTTATCTGTTTTTGAACAGGTTTTTACACCTTGATTTTTCTTTAGTGTTTTCCAACTCCATATTACATTTGAATTTACAGTATTTGGTGCCTTCTAGCTATGCTAAATGCTACTTCTTTGTACTTTCTCCTACCCCTAAAGCCTGCTTTGTCCAGCTGTAAGTCTGCATTTCTTTAACCAGCCATTGAATAGTTTATAACATCAGCCTGTTCTTCATCTCTAATCATCCCATGCCTGTACTTCTCTGCACCATATACATTTTCTCCACTTCCTAAGACCTTTGCTTTCATACCAGGACTGTGTTTCTCTACAAAACATCATTGTCCTACAGTAATAAATATTTCATTTCATTAGATTTCATTACTACTATCTACATAAAAAACTGAAGTACCATAAGAAGCTAAAGAAGTGATGCAATTCAGCAACTGACACCTGGTCAATAAGAGAACTTGGTGCCAGAGCTAAATGAAGTAAAACAAAGCTGCGTGTACATTGAACAGAGTTCATGCAGATGAAGCCTGACAAGCCTCCCTCCCCAGAACTTGCAAACCCTGTAAAAACCCTGTGGCTGTGAGTAGCAATGGTGTATTACAGAGTAACACAGGTAAACTTTGGAGGGGATGATTGTGCTTCTGAAGTAAAAACACACCAGGTTCAGAGCTGTAGTGAGTCCTCCTTGGACTACATGCTATGGCAAATTCCTCTTTGTCTTCCCAGAGGTGCTAGTGACGGAGGCATCTGACATTTCAGTTCTGATACCTCTAAATATCATACTCATACACAGGTTGGAAATACAGTCCTAAAAAACATCCATTCCCTCTATACAGATTATACTTTAGTGATATTATGCTCTTTGCCAAATAACATATTGCATCTGCCTGGTCTTTGCCTTAAATCTCTCTTGCTCAAAATATTCTTGCAGTAGAGTAACAAGAGATAAAAATCTCAATTTCAGGTGTCTTTCCTTAAGATTGGATGGCTTTTCAATAGATAGAGCAGGAAAATAAAAATATCTTGCTGTGACAGTGCAAAATTTAATTGTTTGGTTATGTTAGAGTCCACAATGACAATAGTACCTATCTGCATTAAGACCTACAACTCTATAAAGCTCAGTGGCACTATGCTTCTTGGCTTAATTCCATCTTCACCAGAGAGGATAAAACAATATTTTTCTTTTTTATGTGTATATATGGGTAAAAAAAGGAAAAATACACTATTAGATACACACCAATACCCTTCAGAATAGATGTGGAATGAAAGGCTCAAGAAGAGATGACACAGCCAAGTCACT
This sequence comes from Nesoenas mayeri, assembly GCF_963082525.1. Lineage (NCBI taxonomy): Eukaryota > Metazoa > Chordata > Aves > Columbiformes > Columbidae > Nesoenas > Nesoenas mayeri. The sequence goes on from NC_137541.1 coordinate 203,680,210, forward strand.
CACTGTTGTCAGATGTGCCTTAGTTTCCCTGTTTGTAAAACTAGAGAAGTAATAGCAGCATGCTCTGAGATCAACTGAAAAAAAAACAATATAAAATTTATTGATACTGGACAGATTTTGTCTTTTTTGATTGAATCCCCACTAGAAAAGTCTAAATTTTAGGACCATTACTGATCTTTAAAAGTTCCCACAAACAATAAACAACAAACAAACAAAAAAAAACCAACCACAACAAAAAAAAAAGTTTGGTTCTTTTAAAATTTATTTACAGATTCTTAGTCTCTGTGAAAGTTGCTTAAACAATAGACAAGGTATATTTGTTCAGAATAAGAATAGGAAGATTCAGAATACTGATGTTTATACCAGGCTCCATAATTAGCATCCCAATTAAAGAAATGGTTTTGTAATAGTGTAAGAGAAAATGTTTCCTCATAACAACATGTCAAAATAATAAAATATGATCAAAACATCTGGCAAAGGCACAATTTTCCATCTGAAAATGCTGGTTTCATGCAATAAAAACATTCAGCAATCAAACAGCAATTTTCTTAATTTTCACACTTTGATATAATTAAAATGTTTTGAGTTGATCTTTGTATCATTATGACATTGAAGATTTATTATAGACCATATTATGAACGTTAGAACAACACAGATTACTATAAATGAAATATTTTAGACTGTGATCTGTAAAAAACAAAACAAAACAAAACAAAAACAAAACAAAACAAAAACAAAACAAAACACAAAACAAAAACAAAACACAAACCTCTTGAGAAGAAATGTAATTGTAAAATCACACAAATTACTGTGGGACAGAATTTTGATTTTCAAGATGGTACTATCTATTATATTAGTTTGTCACATAATATTTGTTTGTGAGAGAGTTACTGGTATAGTTTCAGAAGCTGGAACTTTGGTTTTACTTCATTCCAAAGCAACACGTCGTCCACAGGACTTGGTTTTAGCAAGCTTTGTATCAGACTCTGAAATTATATAATAATACAAACTATGGAAGCAGCAAATTGCCCCAAATTATCTCCCTTTCTTGAGAAAGGCAACTGTCTTCTTTGCATAGGGCTCCCTTTCGCTTTGCTGATGGTTGTATTGGTTGTATTGAATGTATTCTACAGTTTCTCTTTCAATCTACCTTGGACTACCAAGCCAGAAAGATCAAGAAGGTTTAGTCTGAGCAACTAGCAGAATCATCAGAAGCTGGGAGTAATGGAGACATCTCCAGATGTCTGCTGAATGAGAAACACACTGGAACATTGACTATCCAGTTCTTGAGATAAACTGGAGACAGGAAGCTGAGGGTATTGTCTTCTACAGTTCATTGCAGCAACAGGGAATTGACGATGTGAACGTAGAGGAAGGTGGCACTGACCACTGAACAATGATATTCTCATCTAAAGGAAGGAAAGAAGAATAAAGACAATAAAGAATAAAGACAATAGTCTTCAAGAAAATAGCAAACTCAGAGAATTCATAACTCTCTGAGGGAAACAAGTCAAAGGGAAAAGACAAGTTGTTGAATTAAAGCCACAGAAATTTAAGTTAGATGTCTTCGAAAGCTATAAGGCTGTTTAAGTATGAGTACAGGTCACCTAGGGAGATTTTAGTCTCTCTGTCATGGGAGATTTTTAAGAGCCGCTTAGAAAATCATCTGTCAGGAAAGACATAGACATGGCTGATCCTTCCTCTGGAGTGGCCATGCCAGCCTTCCTGAACTCTTTCCCCATGATTTCTTTGACTTTTATGAGCTTCCCCAAATCCTTCTTTGCCCTCTTTTTGCTGTGTTCTCCTTAAGGAACATGTCACGTGAAATAAAAATGTATACCTTCACAGCAAAAGCTGTAAATTCAGCAGTTATGAAATCAATACCAGTTAGACAGCAACGAAACCTTTCTGTCTTCCCTTCGGAAATCGATCCTATTTAAAGAAAAAGGAGGGCTATTACATCACATATAAAATATTGATCTGAAACATACTAAACCTTCATAATGGGTGAGAACAGCTAAGATTTCTGTTTCGTAAAGGTCTTGCAGCATTTATTTTTATTTTGTTTTCTTATATAATACTCTTGTTTATTGTCATTTTAACTTTCATTTGGAATATGGATGAGCAACCCTCATCTGATTTCTTGCAAAACAGAAATCTGTCTGGGTGTCACATTTGAAAGCCCAGTTTTCATAGTAAAAAGAAATATTTAAAATGTACAGTGTGCTTCTAGGCAATGTCTCTTTGCAAACACCTCATTTTCAGTCCTCAATCCATTTCCCTGAGTTTCAACAACTCTGACTAGAACTGGAATTTAGGTCAACAGTGTCATACCAGTCAGAGGGTTATTTCATTTATCAGGAAGAAAAGCTGATGGGGACTGTCAAATTCATCCTGGCAAGACTTGTAGAATTTGTAGCAGGCGGTCTTACCTAGTATAAAACAAAGTATTCAGCATGGCAATTCCTTCCCAAAGAACTGTGTGTTTTCAAATGTATTATTGTACTCAAGTGTCTCCATCTGGCCAAAACAAGGTTGCAAACACATTATGTTTAGCACTTGCTCTAAAAATAAACTCAGTCAATGACTGTTCTGACCTCTAAGTGCCTGGCTCTGCAGTGGAATTTAATATTAAACCCAAGGGAATGGCAGGAAGATGTGCCAGTGGAGGTTTAGGTTGGACATTAGGAAAAGGTTCTTCACCCAGAGGGTGCTGGACACTGGAACAGGCTCCCCAGGGAGGTGTCACGGCCCCAAGCCTGACAGTGTTCAAGAAGACACACGATGTGAACTGTGGGTTGTCCTGTGCAGGGACAGGAGTTGGACTCGATGGTCCTGTGGGTCCCTTCCAACTCAGGACATTCTATGATTCTGATTCTAAACAATCATTTGAGAACACATGAGAATAATTATGGGAGAGATCCCTGATGTCTCCTACCCTGAACAACTGCCCTACTCAGTAAACTATGCAGCCATGTTTGTGCTCCTTTGCTTCATCAAGGCAATGAATGTTGAATTGTTCTCTGAAAAACACTAAGAAGAGGGATTGAATTTCTCCTCCTGATTTCCTCCCAACTCTTATGGGCACTTGGGAAGACAAAGAATTGCTGAGTGATGGCAAGTGGGCAGCTGATGTCTGTCAAAAAGAGGAAGCAAAAACTCTTTTTCAACTGAGTTTGAGAGGATAGCAGCAAATTTCATTCCTCTTTGAATGGAGACTAGTCATACAGAAGAAGAGTGCCGGACTTGTTCTGTTCATAAGAAAATCCCTCAAGAGGTCTCTTGGGATCATAGTCAAGCTTAAGCATGACAGGGAAGCCAAAATGGTCTTTAACTTTCTGGCCTACATCAAAGTTAAAAAATTGAGACAGCTTCTGGGGTTACTCACCTTAAGAATAAGGTGGAGGAGGATTGAATTCTACTTCAAACCCACTTCAGGACTGGACACTTAGATCTTTAAGCTGCAATCAGGGCAAGACAGATGACAGCAGACAAGATAATCTTGTATTTTCTGGCTTGCAATCAATTGAAATATCTATCCACAAGAGTAATTTTATTCTTTTGAGAGCTGAAATAACTGCTGTAGATGTCATGTGATGGGGAAAAGTAAATGCTGTTTTGGCTTGTGGCATACATGCGTCAGTACACAGACTCACTAAGTTCTGCTGTTGATTAAAACCTGGACTTAACTTTTACAGGCATGACAGAGTTTCTTCTTCTCTAAGCAGAGAAGTGCTATTTAAACATCTCTATGCTAGATGGAGGTCTCAGCATGGTAGACTATAGTAAAAGTTTAGCTCCTAATCCTACAAAGACATACAACATGCTTAGCTTTAAGGATGTGAAGTGCTAGAGAAGAGCTGCTCAGTTTGGACTGAGTTTTCCCTTCTTTTCCATGCTGCTAATTGCAATGAGCTGGTCTCTCAACGTTTTCATTATTCTCTTTCCTCATTTTAAAGTATGAATAGAATGTTTGAACTTCATAGCTGCATTGTCAGGGTAACTAAATTTTGTTTGAGACTAAAACTTGTACTGAGATTTTTGGCTGGAAATTATCATATAATAAAGTGTTGTTAGACTTGTAAGTGTTAAAGTACGTGGCCAGATTTTGAGAGATTGCAGGTTTATCACAGGAAATTTGAATTTTCCAGAAACTTCCTTTCTCTCAAAAACACATGAATAAGTTTTGGTCTTTGATTAGCTTTTCTTGTATGTGGATCTGCATTTCTATATGTGTACAGTAAGCCATAGTGCTTATGCATGCTCACAATCTTGTAGAGTTTTTTTGACTTACAGAGATGTGTGTTTGAATACTGGTGAGCAGCACTGAGTCTTGGTAGATAATCAGCTTAATGTTTTTCTTCATCTGTTTTCATTTCTCTCATTTTCCCTTGAGGGATTCATCCCTCATCTTATTATAACTTTGTGGCCATTTATTGCAAAGTTTTGGTACATTTCCTTAGTGGAATTCAGTTACTGCAAGTCGTAAAGTGGTATTTTTTACATCCACCTTGTGACACCAACGTTTACAAAACCATCTAGACGACCATTGCTTTTAAACAAAGCTGGGAAAAATATACTACAATACCAGACTTCAGTTCTGGTTGAGGAAATTCTTTGACAGAGACAGAATGATTCCATTGCCTAGGGACTGAGTCCTCACCTGAGAGGAAAATCACCTCCTTGTTGTAATGATAATTTAATGGAAGTGAGTGGCAGACAGCCCTCTGCCCCCTCCACTCTCAGTGGTGTACGCTGTCTCTGAGCTGAGAACTCATGGAGCACATCTTGCTCTTATGAGATTAACACATCTTTAAATACTTCATGTGTAATGGTACAGGTTCCATAGGAAAGACTGAAAGCTATTCAATGAAATCACTGACACACAGGGTGTCAAGGCAGTCCCCAAGGAAGTAGAAGTTTACACATCTTTAGGCAAATTCAGAAATGGAATCTATACCTGCCACATCCTGGAGAAAAACTCCAAACTGCCAAGTACTAGATAAAAAAATAAAAGGTTTACAGCAGCTGCTGCTGCTTTTATTTGGGACCAAACTCAATAATCGTGGTCTGGCAATTCCTCACTGATGCCTCCTGCAGTCAGCCTGGAGCAATACTGTGCCTCTGAGATGAATACAGCTCTTATAAATCACACCTCAGTATCTTAAGACATCCAAAGTTTTTAAAAATAATTAGGCCCTTAAAAGTGAAGATAGATTTCTGTCTGTGGGATATTCATAAGTTCCTAGATGTCTAAATACAATTTGGAGTTTGCATAACTGGGAGACTGGCACTTAATGCATTTGAAAATCTCACTGAGCTTTACAGATTCTACCCCAAAAGCCTAACTTTGAATTGACCTTCCAGCAAGCAGGGTTGTTTCTTCCCCTCTTCACCCCTGTTTTATACTGACTTGGCTGTAGCAGTGTTATATGCTTCATTTATACTGGAGCACAGAAGAGTCATGTTGGAGGAATGTCTCTTTGGACACATATCTAGATTCTGCTTCCAGTTCAGGATGAATTCCAATAACCCTCATGCCACTGAAATCAAACCTCACTCTGTACACAACTGCTGCTTGAAATTTGTAATAAAGTCTTGATTCACCAGATAATAAATAGGCAAAAATATACATACACATCTACTGAGATGGAACAACCCAAGAGGCTCAGCATCTCTGTAGTCTCTTTATTATTAAAGCACCCAAGGTACGCAGTTATGTGGAGATCCATTTGGAAGCTTACATGTGCTAAGATATATAGATCTAATATTTCACTTCACAGAAATGGTTTATTTCCAGCAGTAAATATGATGTTTGTGAAATTAGAATAGGCTATTTCAAACTGTTATAAGGCCACTGAATAATTGAATTATTACTCATCAGGGGGCAGTGTAATTTGTTATTGGTATGATTCCAACACTCTGAATCAAAGTAATTACATTCATGGTGTCATTTAGTGAAATAATGTCATGAAGGTCTCCATGAAGAGAGAGGCAATTGCTAAAAGGGTTTTGTTGAAATAATAGCACCAATTCAATTGGTCCTCTTGCTTCATTCATTGTTACCTTATTATATTGTTAAATAGCTCATTCATGTGCTTTGCTGGAGTGACAAATATGAGCTTTGGAAACAGCATCAATGGAGGAAAAAATGTACAGCTTCTAAAGGAAAAGCACTAAATAGTCATTTTTACAGTCACAAATGGCAAATGGTAGATTAAATTTATAAAAAAAAAAAAAAGAACACAAAGGCAGAATTTTAGTTCAGTGGTGAGATTCTACTGGAGGTTTGTCTGATGTAGAGACCTGGTGGAAGACATCTAGAGGCTGTTTCAAACCACAGACCAGTCACTGCCCAATTTCATTAACTAGGCTTCAGAAAACTATGAAATTGGTATAAAAAAGCAAGGAGTTATTTTTAAAAATAAGGATTTCTGATTTATTTTATGCACATCTGCAAACTACAGGTATATATATTTACATTCATGTATATAATTATGAAGTGGTTTCAGTTGTGCTGATTTATCCACACTTTACACTTTAACGCATGTATTGCCATTACTTTTCTGTGAGGTAGGAAAACCCAGAACTCCCTGGTTTGAGGAAAGAAAGAGCTGAATGCATCTTATAGAAGCTAAATTTATGGCTTACATCCACTTTTTCCTAAGATTTACATAGTCTTTAAAATCTTTTAGTTGCTGTTGGGCATGATCACAACCTTCTTTAGGCATTTAGTTCCAGTACAACTTAGCAACAAAGCTGGTGAAGGGTCTGGAGAACAAGAGTTTTGAGGAGCAACTGAGGGAACTGGGGCTGTTCAGCCTGGAGAAAAGGAGGCTGAGGAGAGACCTTATCACTGTCTGCAACTGCCTGAAAGGAGGTTGTAGCATGGAAGATGTTGGTCTCTCCTCCCACGTAACAAGCATTAGGATGAGTGAAAATGGTCTCAAGTTACACCAGGGGAGTTTTAGATTGGTTATTAGGAAAAACTTCTTCACTGAAAGGGTTGTCAGGCATTGGAACAGGCTGTCCAGGCCAGTGGTGAAGTCACCATCCCTGGAGACATTTAAAAGATGTATAGACGTGGTCCTTAGAGACATTGTTTAGTAGTGGACTTAGCAGTGCTGGGTTAACAGTTGTACTCAATGATCTTAAGGTCTTTTCCAACCAAAATGATTCTATAATTTCTATGATTAAAGAAGCTGAGGAAACCATTGACTAGCCTAGTTCTCCTCTCCTGTGTACTTGTCTGCAGGATGTGTGTCTAATTTCAGAAGTTGTGTGATGAGATGTAGCAAAAAACAAAAGGTAGCAAAAGAAGAAATGAACATCATTGAGAGTAATTCATTGAGGCAGTTAATTGGCTTACATACAGACATAAGGATAGGACTGCCTGAGAAAGCAGATCATTGTTTCTGTTGAGAGCATGGCCTAAATGAAAATACATAAAATACAGTTCTGACATTATTTCCTCTTGATTTCACTAGCACCATGTTCATATTCACTGGCATAGTGATCTGGGGGGTGGGAGAAAAATAGTAAAATTTGTTTGCTTCTGGTGGCACAGAACCAGTGCACGGCAGGGGAAGAACAACCCTTCATGAAGAGTTTCATCCACTGAGAAGCCTTAAACAGGAATTGAGACTTGGCGTTTCCTTGGAGCTGACCTAAAAGTATGACCTGGTTTAAAGCTAAATGGCTGTCTGCTCAGGGGAGAAAACCTGCAGTTATTTAGGTGTTGTGAACACTTGTGCCAGACTTGATAGCGCTTCAGAACTATTAAAAATATGAAAATACTTCAGTCAGGCCACTTCTTCTTATGAACCCCTGCTTCCTTCCACCAGCTCTTATCTTTTTATTGACCCTGACCCTGACATCTGTTGTGCTAACAGGAATGCTGGTACCAGAGACACCCCAGACCTGATCAGGACAGCCTGATAATGGGGGCCTTCCCAGGTTTTGAGGAGGGTTTGTGTCTACTTAGCAAAAGAGAGACACATGCCAGTTCCAACAAACTGTTGAGCACCTCAGTTCTGCAGGGCTTTTAATTTCCAGCCAAAGACTGAAACCCTGACAGCAGGAAAACTTTTACCCTAAAAATAGGTTTCTTTACATTGTTGGATTCATGTAGCATTTTATATAATTACAACCCTTGTTGGAAAATTGGTGTTCTACAGATCTGGCTTGTAATCCCATGCTTTACAGCACTACTGTGGCTCTGTTATAAGCCCTTGCTGCTGAGTCTAATATTTATTATTGGGGAAAAAGGTGGAAAACAAATCGACACTTTTGAAAGTGTTCCATAATACCACAGTGTTCTAGCAAATCCTGAACTGTTACTTTCGTCTGGGGATTTTTCATGGGGACTTACCACAGTGCCTACACACATAAATAGTAGACCCATATGCCCATATTTACTTGAATAAGAATACAAAGTTGTGATGTTTTTTTAATAAGACCACAGTTTTCTGGTGTGTACAATCATTTGGGGAAGCAGTCTTTCTGTTGTGTAATTTAAAAACAAGAGCGATTTTTGCTGAGGGAAAGTTTTCAGTCCTTTTTGAAAATCTGTCTCTTATTATCTTGAGGTGTTCTTTAGGACAATGACAGTGCAGTTCCACATTATGGTATCTCAGGGCATAATTTCACGCTGAGTTTTCCCCATAAGGCAAAATCAGCAGAAAATATGTTTGCCTTTCCCTGTGCATGGTTGCCTGTTCCCTATACTCTTTGGTAGAGCTCTACCCTAATACACGTCAGTGAAGTCATCTGCTTTGGAAAGCAAACACCTTCCACTACTTTTCTACAAGCAATCTCTAGTAGCACTCTGTTTTCCTAATGCGAGAATTTCATCTGGCCCTTTTTCCCCACTTACCATCACAGGGATTCATAATTTTCTCCAAGTCTCACTGTGAGATCCCATGGACACCAATGTCTGTGGTGCAGGACAGTTCTGCCAGGCTCACAAAACCTCCTTCAAGCAAGACTGGGACAAGCAGGCTCATCCTGGAAGTATCCTCATGGTTTGCAAGGGGAAGCCCTAAGGCAGGTTCCAGACCTGCCTCAAGAGGACTAGCAAAGAGCACTGTCCACTCTGAGGTAGCTTGCCCAGTGTCACTTAGACTTTCCAAAGACATTCTCTTTTTCTTCTTTTCACAGAATGCAGGTGCTGGCAGCCTGGGCAAACCTCCAACACAGGTAATTAGATTCTATCATCGCATATTCTCCTTGCAATTGATCTTAATAGCCGCGATGTGATGAGAGTCCATAGACAGTCCTGTGAGTAGACAGCAGCACTGCTAGATTATTTAAGCTTTAAACACCAGAATTAAAATGCTAGAGTGCATGTGTGAGAAAAAAAAAAAAATGTAAAAAGCGTTTGCATAGGGAAAAACTGAAAAGAAATCGAATAGGGAGGAAATATGACAGAGCTGTTAAGGTAAAAATTACGGCCTTTCACTGTTCTAATTAAGGATGACAGAGGATCTCTGCAGATGATACGGGATGGGCTCTGAGTCCTCAGACTGACTGCCTTCCCTGTGAGCATGTGGCAGATGGAGGAGGTGCTCGCAGGAAACACCGATCACGGAGTCCTGAGGAGGCAGCAGCGCTAACAGCTGTCAGATCCCACAGTTAAACAACTGCCACATCCAAAGCACAAGGTCGTCTTCACCTTTCACCCCCTGCTAAATGAAAGCATTTAAGTTCCTGGAGGAAGGCACATTCTGAAAACAGCTCCATTTGCCTCCAGGACAGTGTGACCAAAAGCTGTGAAATCAGGAGCACTCCTCCCGCCGTGGATTGCCGGTGCTCCACATGGCATCGTAGCACTTGTGCTGATGCCACAGGAAAATGGTGTTCTCTGAACAAAACCTGGGTGAGAAAAGCTCTTGTTTGAGTACAAATCCCTGATTGCCTCCAAACAAATGGAAAGATTTTAGTTAAATACATAGGAAACGTGGGTTATTTCCAAACATTCACAGCTCTCTGTTCGATCTGAATGAAACATGTCTGCCAGAGACAGCTGCTGCTAGTCTGCTTGCTGCCAATGATATTTACAATCTTTCTCCTTCTCTCCATTTCTCACTCTTTTTTTCCTTCTTTCTTTTCTTTCTTCTTTTTCTTTCCCATTTTTCTTTCCCTAGGTTTTTACCAGTGAGGTTATAACACTCAAAATCCTCCTAGATTAAAATCATATCACTCCTCTTGAGCTAAATAAGCATCCTTGGCTGCATAGTTCCACTAAGTCAAATGGGCCTATGGCAATTTTTTGGTCTTTAAGGAATGGTTCACCTGGGCCTGGACCAAATAAATGCATTTAATAGGCTGGTCTATATTCAGGTGGTAAAACTTCTGAGCTTGTTTCACTTCTGAAATTGTTTCACTTGCAGAAATAACTGTAGTTTTCACATCTTACCAGCTTGACACCTTCTGAGCTTTGTTTTTCTGGTGGCTGTAAGATCTAGCTTCATTGCTAGGAGAAGTCTGGAAGGAAAAGGGAGAGGAAGAAGATCCCCAGTAAATCATCCACAGTAAGGACTTGATCTGCCCAGCACACTGTATATTTTAGGAGACTATGCATTTCTAAAGATGCTAAAGAAGTTAGGTTTGCAGTTACTACTTGGCTTTGGATACCCTGATTTTTAAGTGTCCTTGGAAAATCTCACAAAAAAAAGGACACCAGGAAGAATCCATAAAGTTTTCAATTCTGAGCAGACACGTAGAGGTTTTAGTGTATGAGGTTTACATTATCTTAGAAGCATCAAATTCCTTTCTGATGTCATTTAATACAGAAGAGTTTATATTTAAGCCTGTTACTGCTCCTGAAGTCTGCAGATATATTTGGCTTTAAGAAGCGCCAGCAAAGTAGGCTAAAAATGTAAAGAGATTAATCAGCATCATTCATCTGATTCAGTATTTATTAGCTCATTTATAATGGCTGGTTGTGCTGATGTTTGTTTTTATTTTGTTAGGATATAATGCCGTGAATTTAATCAAGTTAGCTGTATTTGAAATCACCGATAATAAAAACCTTTCACTTCAACAGTGTAGAATAGGGTTGGGTTTTCAAAGGGATTTATCAAATATAAGACTAATGATGTCAGGTCATTGTTTTTGTGGAAGATGACCTGTACCTGAGACCATCTTGGCTGCCTTTCATTGAATCCTTTGGGAAGGTAGGGTTACATGACATGGAAATTATTTGAGCCTCATTGTCTTGTATGCTATATACACTGCATTTCCCTGGACCCATATTCAAATTCCATGTTGGAATGAGTGCTGGACAAATACCAGCACCTCCTCCTCTGTGAAATACTGTTGTGTGTGGTCTACCACAGAATAACTCATCCTGGTCAGCTCCATAGGGTGAAGTCAGGAACCACTAAACCACAGAGTGTATCTGCTTCACGGCTCAGACATTCATCAGGCTGTTTTAGAAACACCCTGACGTTGTTGACTGACACTCCTGCTCCTGATGGTCCCTCTCTTAAGCTGCTGGCCACCTACAACGACCTCTTTATGGTTCTGTGGAGACTGAAGAGGTTTAGTGACATTTATAGACTTAGATATGGCCCATCCCTTCCTGAACTCAACCTTGGACACACCTGCCTCTCCTGCATGGCTGTGCCGCAGGTAACGCACCTGTACAGTTTTTTCTCAGAGGTTCCCTGAAATGAATGTATGCATTTTTATAGATTCCTTAATGTGAAATGTCACATTCCTGGCAGAAAAAAAATACATACAGTCCTTTGAAGTGCATGCAAAGAATGTGTGAATGATAAACTAGAAGGGATACTACTTTTCTTCTTCATGTTCCCCAATATCTGTGACTAAGTGGTGGAGTATTTGCAAAATTGACAGAGGGATCAGAAACATGGCACTGTATCTGAGGTTCATTTGTAGAAGGTAAAGTAGCATATGTTATGAGTCAGTTAATCTCTTTAGGGCTTTATCCAACACAAATTAGGTTCTGTGGTCACCGAGTCACAGCAGGCTGTGGACCGCTGTAGCCTTGGAGCTTTATTCTGATTCAGCTGCCAAGAAATGAACTGCTCTGCGGGCACAAAAATTGGCTTATGCTCTGTGAACTCCAGCCAGGCATGCGCAGCTCCAAAGGCTGCTCTTCTCTCCATGCACGGCTATGTGATTTCATTCTCATCTACTCTCCAACAACCCTGATGGTAAGGGGCAGCCCCTAGAAAATAAAGAAGGTGCTAATTCAATCTCATTAGAAATTAGAAAAGGCTGTGAAATAGTTTTAAAATATGTGGAACCCTCACTGTTTTGGCTATTTTGAGCTAGCCAGGACAAATGCACACTGCAGGGATTAGCTCCATGCTGCTGCTGGAAGCAGAAATTGTCTTTTTTTTAATGTTTGTTTGAGTTTTCATCATTTGTTTGGTTTGTTGGTTATGGGCGTTTTGTGGTTTGCTTTGTTGGTTTTTGTTGTTGTTGTTGTTGGGTTTTTTGTAGTTTCTTTTTACCTATTTGCCCTCAGTCTGTGGATGCTACAATGCCAAGGAAAATAAAATGTCTTAGGTTTCCTAAGTGGATAAAAGAAACTGGAAGGCATAGCTCTAATTACAACTAATGTCTCAAAGAGGCTTGAAAATCTCATTCTTCAATCACCTAACAGAGGCACAGACCAAATCCCAGGGAAGTCACAAGTGTTTTCCTGTAGCTGGTCCTATAGGCAACTTCTTCCTTATCTACTGATTCCTTGACCTTGGTAAAGAATACATCATCTCTGCACTATACATTGCACATTATAAATGAGGCTATAAATATTTGCCTGTGTCACAGCAGTAGTGTTGAGAATAAATGAGCACTTACTCTTTGCACAAACTACAACAAAAATCAATTTATTATTACCATATTTATTTTTGCCATGTTATTTATTGATGCCATTCATATGACTTAATGACTACTAAAAACATTGCTTAGTCTTTTTCACTTCTACTCTTAGTGATTGCTCTAAGTGAACTTTCACAGAGAAGTGGTTAATTCTCATATGTTTAAGTATAAAGCATAAACGATGTGCACAGCTGTGACATCCTGAACATACAAGACATAACCTGTATATCAATGACAAGGCACTGTTGTCACTGATGTTTGCAGGTAGCCAAAGCTTGGCCAAGGAGCATTGCTAAAGGTCAGACATAAGGTGGAATCCCACCATCTTGCAAACATATGAGAACTCATTTCTGGGCACACGGAACAAGAACCAAAGAAACAGTCAAGCTGCTGACATGCTATTTCATCCAAGCAATCCCCCATCCCTGCTTTGCCTGCCTGCAATCAGTGCTTAAAGCTGTGATGCTACATGTCTTGGACTCCTGCATCCCAGCTCAGGTTCAAGCACGACTCTTTCTTAAGGTCATTTGGGATTCAAAATCCTCGTGTGTTTTTCTGTAAAATAACCTGAGAGATCTAATCTGCTGGTTGTGTTCAGATCACACTCACACATGCTGGCAGCCCTGACTCCAGCATGAAGCGTGGTAGCCACCGTACCTCATCTCAAAAACACAGCAAGAAGTGCCATTTCAACCTTTTTAGCCCTTGGCACCTTAAAGATCTGCCAAATTAGGCACAAATTGAAAACTCAGTAAGATTTAGAGACGGTAAAGGCCAGGATTGTCCTAATCAAGAAGAGAAAAGAACAAGGATGCTACTTGTGCCTCTTTTCCCTGCTTTACTGTCTGTGTCAAAGTACTTGTGTTCATTTAGGATCATATCACAGCTTCCACAAGTCCATTTTTCATAAACAGCACTGACTGCAGAGTTTACAGTGCAGGACCAATATAAATATAAAAGAGAGATCTTTCTTAACCATTCTGATTATTCAAAGTGTGTGACAGATATGCAGCAGCCTAAAAGGATGTGTTCAGGGATACTGAACCCCAGTAATACGACCCAAAAAATAAATCTAGCTTGCTTACGTATTTCCAACTTTAATTTCACAAAATACATGCTTTATTTATGAATAATTATTCAGTTATTCTACTCTGTACCAAATGACAATTGCAAAAATATACCCAGACTTACGTGTATGCACATTTAAGGGTTTTTCTATATTAGGGGCTGTGGGACTGATCCTCATACACCCGTTTTCCTTGACTGATAGAACTATTTGGTCTGGTTCAGGTGACCCTTCATGATATTCTTCATTTACAGAAGCTGTAACCTGCACAGAAAAGGTTGTTTCAAAAGTAATAAGGTACCTTTAGCCAGCAGACTAGTTTGGGACAATCTCCAACTAAATAATATTTACTGTCCTCTTTGCTGTAATTTTCTGTCATCAATAAGGAGTGTTGGTTTAGCTAAAGCACAAATAGGGACAGCTTTCTTGCAGATTTGACAAAAGTTGGCACATTACCAATCTCACAAAACCAGGCTTCTATTGTTATTTTTATGGCTGGATCCCATAAAGGCAACAAGTAAGTATCTCTTTCTCTGAAGATCTCTGAATGTGAGACTTTCTTGTGGGAGCCTGTGACACAGAAAGTCCTTGGGAAGCAAGGTAAGGCAAATTACCAAAGGACTTGACCTTCTAAATGGAGCTGATCTTCTCCTCTTTACACACATTGTATGCAGTACCTCTACTTTTGCTTTAAAGTAGGAGTAACCAAAAGGAAGCCTTTGCACTGGATCTGGTGAACGGCAGGTCCATCACATGTAGTGTTTCAGCAATAGATGTTTTATAGTCCTTTCAATAAGTACAGTCACAAGACCAGTGACATAAACATAAAACAAAATCATCTGCACGAAACATAAAAGAGCCTAGTAATTTATTAATATTGTTTTTAAATCTATATTAAGCACAGTCCAGGGAAAAAGCATTTACTGAGCCTTATTTGATTTGCAGTTAAATCAAATTTAGGATAGGATAAGATGGTTCTTATCAATTAAAATTTACTTTAATCTTTACAGATCTGATAGAGAAAATAAATATTATATCCCAAAATAGAATTCTAAGTATGCATGAAGAGCAGTGCGTGACAGCAAGACTCGAGTGCAAGCAGCAGGTTTGGACAAGGTGCTAGAAATAGATTTTTTATGCAGAATAATGCTGTAACTGATAGCAGGGGTTACCAAACACTGGGTTTGGTAGTTCTCAGCAATACCACAAATCATTATGTGACTCCCTGATACAGCTGTTCCTTTCGTCAGCAAGGTAATAAGGAAGGTGGAATGACCTTTGATTAAATGGAACTGGAATTTGAGAGAGTGGGAATACAAAGGATAAAATCTTACCTTCTTTTTGGTTTTGTTTAATTTGCTCACCTAACTTTAAACCCCCAAATGCATACATAGAAAGAATGACAAAAATATCTCCATTAAAGTATATTCTTTTTCAGTAGGAAACAAGGAGTTTGATTGAATGAACAATTTTGTGGAATGCATCTGCTTTCCCTAACAAGAAAATCTTGGGTTTTATAGGAGAGTAAAAAAAAAACAACTCACAAATCATTCATGTATTCATGCTCTTAGTATTCAGTTATACTTATTATGAGATGCCTAAAGCTTCCCACAAATATTTCATCTCTGTTTTATATGGAAAGCAAAAACCATTTTCCTCTGTCTCTGTTATTTAGATTTCCAGAGTGAATTTACTGACTACCACGAGAAGAAGGAGCTTGAGCCCCTTCCCCTGCTGTACAACCTGATGCCAACTGTGGTCATGATGACATGACAGAGGAGGAGAGAGGTGTCCAACTGGAGCAAGGTGTCACACAGACACTCAGGACAGAGTCTTTCTTAAAAGGAAATAATAATTTAGGGAGATCTTGGCACAGGCCAGCATTTGCATAAGAAATAAAACCTCCCAGTGTGACAGCAGGTTTTTCACCTGTGGTGACAGCAGTCTCCACTGCGGGGATACCTCTTATCTGCAGCAGCTTCTTAAGATGAACCAAGAGACAGCAAACCTCTGTTTTGATTAGTCCTATGTGACCAGCCTAACACATTCATAATCCATCTTGACTACATACTAAAGACTGCCCTCTGTGACAATTTCTGTAGAAACAGTTTCTATTGAGCATTTGTTTCTATTGAGCTGTCTATGTAAAATTTCATCACTTCTAGAGGAGGATAGATTTTATGTCTTTGGGACATTTCACTCACCTTTAAGTGCCCTGGTAGCCAAGAGGGCAACCGTGTCCTGGGTGCATCCAGCACACTATGGCCAGCTGGGCAGGGAGGTGATTGTCCCACTCTGCTCTGCACTGGTGCTGCCTCACCTGGAGCACTGTGTGCAGGGCTGGGTGCTACAGATATTAAAAGATATTAAGCTGCTAAAGACTATCCAGAAGAGGCTACAAAGTTGACGAAGGTTTTGGAGAGGGAGGAGCATGAGGAGCAGATAAAGTCACTTAGTTTGTTCAGCCAGGAGAAGAGGAGACTGAGGGGAGAACTCATCATGGTCTACAGCTTCCTCACAAGAGGAGGAAGAAGGGTAGGCACTTGATCTTTAGTCAGACAGAACCCAAGGGAATGGCAGGAAGATGTGCCAGGGGAGGTTTAGGTTGAACATTGGGAAAAGGTTCTTCACCCAGAGCGTGCTGGAGCACTGGAACAGGCTCCCCAGGGAGGTGTCACAGTCCCAAGCC
This sequence comes from Nesoenas mayeri, assembly GCF_963082525.1. Classification (NCBI taxonomy): domain Eukaryota; kingdom Metazoa; phylum Chordata; class Aves; order Columbiformes; family Columbidae; genus Nesoenas; species Nesoenas mayeri. The sequence continues at coordinate 203,696,820 of NC_137541.1, forward strand.
TGACAGTGTTCAAGAGACTGGAAAATGTCCACAGACACATGGTGTGAACTGTGGGGCTATCATATGCAGGGACAGGAGTTGGACTCAAAGATCCTTATGGATCCCTTCCAACTCAGGACATTCTATGATTCTAGGTATACAAAGTGGACCAGACATGGCAGGACCTGGGCTGGGGAATGTCTAGAATTGTCCTGAAGAGCTCCCATGACAGCCAAATACCTCATTGTGAAGCCTCAACCAATCACCAAGTTTGAAGCTGCTACCTCAAATTGTCCATTATCTCAAATCAGTTCACTGCCTTATCCCTGCAAGTCAAAAGCCAGGTGGAACTGCTGGACCAGCCTACGAATTAATGTCTTAAGTGCACTAGGTTTGCACAGTGCTCACACCCAGCTAAACCACAGTGTTGAGTAAAGAGCAAACTTTATTTTCATGCATAGAATTCATGTCCCACAGCTCTTGCCACAACGGTGTGCTGGATGCTACTAAGCTGGATGCCTGGAGAAAGTTTTTGTACCATAAGCCAGACTCCTGTTTCTCCATGTGTCTGCTTTACTACAACTTGGCTACTCAAAAGTGTTGTCATGCAGCATGAACATCGCATGCTGCTCTGGGTCTCCTTTCCTTTTGAATAAAAAGTCCAGAAGCCAGGAAAGAGTACTCTGTTTTTCACTGATCAGCATATTACTTTGTTCAAACTGGGTCAGGCCATCATGCAAATATGAGAGGCTTAGCCCATCACTGTGGAAAGAAAAGCCTGGGGAACAGACTTAGGAATGGCTTCATCCTTCTTGAGGCTTTCATAGGGGCAGAGGAAACAAAAAAGAAGTAGCATTTGTAGTTTCGGGTGCTGGTATGTGTAGTGTCTAAGCACCCACATCTCTATTCAGTATCACTGATGTTCTAGAAATTAGGCCAGAAATCACACTGTTCCTGCTCTGATGAGAGTGACAGGTGCCTACTCGGCTGACAGCTGAAATCCTGTCTCCGTGCTGGCAGAGCAGAGCCCTGGGCTTTTCATCCTGAATATGGTCTTTACCAAAGCAACAGATTTGCGTTTGGTTACATCTTTTATGAACACTTTCTCAATAAATTAATCAGAAGCTTCAGGGGATTTAAGGCTTTTAAAAACAGATCAGTTCTTTTGCAATTCCCTTCTGAGAGCTTCAAAACTGGATTTCTTCCCATTCAATTTTTCATATTTCCATTTTGCAAAATTGAATGTCCGTGAGCCAATGCAAAAACAGAGTATGGACTCTCCTTGAACAGAATTTGTCTGGTAGCCACTGTCCGTGGGATTTGATGACTGCTCCATGTAACTTCCCTGATTCAAAGAGCTGTGTCTAGGAGTCACAGCCACTATAATCATATATTCCTGAACCGTGATTCCTCCTGCTTTTTAAAAAGCTCCAAACACCATCTTGTCTCAATTTGCCCCTCTAAACTTGAACAAAGTGAATAATTAGCAGAGATGTACTGCCTTGAGACACTCTCTGCACCTGGGGAGGTCCATACCTTTCTAAAGTCCTCTTTCAGCCAGTTTGGCTGCTCCCAGCCACTACAATGAATTGATCCCCTTGCTTTGAAACTTCTTGCTATTTTTTGGGAAGCCAGTTCAGAATTAATAACTTCCTTATATTCAGAAAGAAAAAGCACTGAGATCACCAGTAAGCTTATGCTATGGAGGACATCAATAGACTGAATGAGAGATACAGAGTGTTCAGGCAAAGCCTGGAATTGCAACTAGGAGTATATTCCCTGCTACACTGAAATGGGTGGGACAGGTGTATGGAGTTTGTTTCAGGTGCTTTCCTTCTCAGACAGAATGGTAGAACTCTTTTGTGAGGAGAGGCCCAAAGGAGATAACAGAAGTACTTACAAACCCACAAAAACAACCTGCAGATCATATACTGCACCATTTCAAAGGGCTCTCCATAAAACAGGTGCACAAGAGGCAGGTTATTTGTGGTCTTTTGTGTCTTTTGCTGTTTGTGCAGTAAAAAATCAAGGCAAAGGAGACACAAGGGCACAGTCATAGCTCATATAACTTCTTATAACAAATTCACAAATGTACCATTCCTAACTATATATTTTCAATCTCCTGTCCGATTTCTGGTTATTTCTATAATACATAGTGCCATGTGTACCATTAGAGGTCTCACAAGCACTCTAAAATCCTATTGCTAAGATATCTGACATGGACACAAAGGAGAGGTCAAATTTCTTCAGTGTGGTCTTCATCCAGATAGGTGTCCAGGCAGAGTCTTCACAGTATGACATATGGATTAAGAGCTCGAGAACCTCTGTTAATATTAATGAAAGTATAAAAGACCATGTAGTTATAGAATAATAGAATCATAGAATAATTTTGTTTCAAAAAGACTTTTAAGATCATCTAGTCCCACTGTTAACCTAACACAGCAAGTCCACTACTAAACTGTGTTCCTAAGAACCCCATCTACACGTCTTTTAAACCCCTCCAGGGATAGTGACTCCACCACTTCCCTGGGCAGCCTGTTCCAATGCCTGACAACATTTTCTGTGAAGATTTTTCTCCTAATATCCAATCTAAACATCCCCTGGTGTAACTGGCTGTTTCCTCTCCTCCTAACACTTGCTACTTGGGAGAAGAGATCAATACCCTCCATGCTACCACCTCCTTTCAGGTAGCTGTAACCAACAATAAAGTCTCCCCTCAGCCTCCTTTTCTCCAGGCTGAACAGCCACAGGTTCTTCAGCTGATCCTCATCACACTTGTGCTCCAGACCCCTCACCAGCTCCACTCCCTTCTCTGAACTTTCTCCAGCAGCTCGAAGTCTTTCCTGTAGTGAGGGTCCCAAAACTGAACACAAGATTCCAGGTGCAGCCTCACCAGTGCCCAGTACAGTAGGATGGTCACTGTCCTGGTCCTGCTGGCCGCACTAATTCTGACACAAGCCAGGATGCTGTGTCAAAAACAACTGTGATATTGGAAGAGTGTTTGGACTGAAGACAATAGTGTAAGGGAGAACTGAAAACTGAGCCTACTGGTTCTGAGCGATGTCTAATCTCCTGGTGCTCAGACTGCCTTGGAAACTTTGACATTTGACTTTCTAAAGTTTGCTTTTTTTTTTGATTAAAAAAAAAAAACCAGCATATTTTTTTCTTTTTCTAACTAGTACAAGACCTCAGTAATCTTTAGCAGGAAATCTCCCAAGACTCAAAGTCAATAAAAGCTGAAAAGGGTAATCATGGCAAAGGTTTTTCTTTTGGAATCCCTTGGCCAGAGACGAACTTTGCATTTGTCAAGAATATATACTATAGTAAAAGCACGTGTATGCAGTAGGGAAAGAGAAAAGGACAGTCCAATGTATGTGTGTATGACAGCAGCTCTGTGGTTTTTCAGTCTTGCAGCCCACAGAAAATTTCTAAGGGATCTTCAGAGGGTAAGTAAGAAATAAAAGGCTTTTGTCAGTAAGCTACAATATGGTGTACAAAGGTCTACACTTTTACAGGAAAGTAAAAAAAAAAAGTAATCTTAGGAGTTCAGAACAGAAAGGAGTTGAAAGCCACAAGGGTAGAGAAACACAGGAAAGAAAATTAGAGATGGAATGCATGGTAATATAAGTTACAAAATTGTTAATATTGGGAAGTCTTAAAAAAGTTGTGCCCGTACAAATTTCCTGTAAGATGGCTTCCAATTTCAGAACTCACAGGCTAAGAAAAAATGGAGTAACAACTCACAGTTTCATCTGAAATCTGTGTTTTACTGGTACTTTATATCAACAATTAATACAAAAATAAGCTACAACATAGATATTCTAGGGACCTATACCTGCAAATAAAGGATTACATTCAGAGGTAAACAAAACTTGGAATTCATCTTGAAGAAAAAACAGGCACGACAGCTTTTTTTTTGCGCTGCATGCTGACAAGAAATTTGAATTAAGAACATTTTTATACAAAAATCCAATTTTTATTTTGACATTGTCATCTGGAATAAAATATTTTGACTGAAGTGTGGTTGAACAGCTTTATTGTTGATTGCTGGTATGATCTCACATGCTGTGTTTGGAATTAGTTTAATACACCCATAGGACTTCTTATTTATAACACTCACTGCACAGGCATTATATCTCAGGAGAGTGGTGCCCACGTTCCCTTTTACAAGTTGGATTGTTTTATCATCATTTATGATACACGAGAGTCAGATGACTTCTACCTTGAAACATAGAGCATACTTGGAAAGAAATCCTTTTGTATTGTGAAAGAAGGAAACCATCCTTTGGAGACCTCAAGATCATCAGGGGTGATAGTATCTCAAACTGCCATCTCATGGACCAATGCACTAAGCAGGAACACAGTACAACAATTTGCTAAACAGTCTTGATTCACAACTTCTGTTTTGCTTTTGCCAACAATTTTTATGCATGCAATAACTTTGTCTGAGTGATAGTGAATTTATGCTATGTTCTTAAAAGGTATCAGCAGCTGCCATTTACCTCAGCACTAGTTAAATCACAGAATCACAGAATATCAGGGATTGGAAGGGACCTCAAAAGATCATCCAGTCCAATCCCCCTGCTGGAGCAGGAACACCCAGATGAGGTTACACAAGAAGGTGTCCAGGTGGGTTTTGAATGTCTCCAGAGTAGGAGACTCCACAACCCCCCTGGGCAGCCTGTTCCAGTCTGTCACCCTCACTGAGAAGTTTCTTCTCAAATTTAAGTGGAACCTCTTGTGTTCCAGTTTGTACTCATTACCCCTTGTCCTATCATTGGTTGTCACCAAGAAGAGCCTGGCTCCATCCTCATGACACTCACCCTTTATATATCTGTAAACATTAATAAGGTCACCCCTCAGTCTCCTCCAAGCTAAAGAGCCCCAGCTCCCTCAGCCTCTCCTCATAAGGGAGATGCTCCACTCCCTTCATCATCTTTGTTGCCCTGTGCTGGACTCTCTCCAGCAGTTCCCTGTCCTTCTGGAACTGAGGGGCCCGGAACTGGACACAATATTCCAGATGGGGTCTCACCAGGGCAGAGTAGAGGAGATAAATACTGTTCTTTCATCTACAGGGGAAGAACCTACATTCCTTTATGGAAGAAGGTACCTGGTGGCTGATGGCCAAGACAATCAAGAGTGAACTTCAGCGTGGCTGATGTGTGTGGGATGACAGTCCAGGCCCAGAAGCCGCAGGACAGTGTCTGCAAATTCATGTCTTGGTGACAGAGAAGCTAGTAAAAAGAACCAGTGGTGAACAAATAAAACGCTTTCTGTGTAGGTTGCCCTGAGAGAGAGCCAAACTTAAAGGCACTTGAGATATTAGACTTCTAAACTGTGTTCAAAAGCTGCCTCTGGTGGTTTTTGCCAGGTTCAGGGAACCATATCTCTGTGGATGTTCATTATAAATAAGCAGGACAGCACCAAAGAAACCTGTCTGATTCCTGTCATCAATTTGTCTTCCTAATGGAAACAACCTGGCTGGGCCTCAAACGCTAACTGCTCAGGTCAGGCGGACAATGGTATAAATGTTTGCAATAAAGGACTTCTGGGCTCAGAACACATTTGTTTAATCAAAAAGATTTGTGTAGTGATCAAAGAAATTACTCTAGCACAAGCCATATCGTTTGTAGAGATTAGAGTGATACAGGCCTAGCGGGAGAACTATCTTTAAAGCTCATTGCTGTAAACCCCACTGCTTTCAGAAGAAATTAGAGGTGCACTTAAGAGTCAAGATCTGCTATATTTAATAGGACAACCTTGCATAAACACTTTCTGACCAAGGATGAAAGTACATTTGCACAAAAAAAAGTTATGAACAATTAACCGCATTTGTAAGATCAAGATAACAGACAAACAGTTAAAACATGAAAAGAGGCACAGTTCTCTGAATAAAGTACTATTACTTTTAAAAATTGTCAGTCTGCTTCTGATTTCTGGACAGATAGGTGTGGAACATACAGTGATCTCTGACAGATGGGAAGAGCGAATTCTTTATAGTGTGAATATTAATCACACCATTATTTTGCTCTCTCTACTTTTCTGCACTGGAGCGGCCTCACCTGGAGCACTGTGTGCAGTTCTGGGTGCCACAGGATAAAAAGGATACAAAGCTACTGGAGGGTGTCCAGAAGAGGCTACGAAGTTGGTGAAGGGTTGGAGGGGAAGCCGTATGATGAGCGGCTAAAGTCACTTTGTTCAGTCAGGAGAAGAGTAGACCGAGGGGAGAGCTCATGGTGGCTACAGCTTCCTCACAAGGGGAGGAGGAGGGGCAGGGCTGATCTCTTCTCTCTGGTGATCAATGACAGAACCCAAGGGAATGGCAGGAAGATGTGCCAGGGGAGGTTTAGGTTGGACAATAGGAAAAGGTTCTTCACCCAGAGGTGCTGGACACTGGAACAGGCTCCCCAGGGAGGTGTCACAGCCCCAAGCCTGACAGTGTTCAAGAAGAGACTGGACAACACCCTCAGACACACGGTGTGAACTGTGGGGTTGTCCTGTGCAGGGACAGGAGTTGGACTCAATGATCCTTGTGGGTCCCTTCCAACTCAGGAAGTTCTATGATTCTATGATTCTGCTTTTGCTTTCTGCTTGTCTTAACTAAAGTAGTTCAATGTAACATGAAAATGAAAAAAAAAAAAAATCTACTCAGATTGAGAACCATGCTATAGTTAATTACAACATGTTCTTTTTACCACTCATCGTTTTCACTCTGTGCATACTGTACCTGTACAGTTTAATGAGGCTGCTGCTGACCCAGAGGCCAGAACAGCCCTACAGAATTAGAAGAGATTCTGTACCATAAAGGAAGTATTATACATCTGGGTAAAAAAGGCTCTGGCGTGTCTGTTTGAAATCCATTTATCTTTCTACTGTGTGGGAAAAACTACATATCTTCATTTATTAAGAAAATGCCACAAGACAGCTATGTGAATGGAAAACTTCGTACGAAGCTCCTTTTCTTCTGTGCACACACACGTTCATGTTAGCTTACACAGGTTCTCTGAGCAAACACAGCCCATTAAAAAAAGGTCCCACTTTCAAGGACTACACTGTTTGGATAATATTTGTAAAAGGACCTCAGGGACTGGGAAGCCAAACACTGAAGATGTCAGTGCCTGTCACTTCTGAAAGATTCTGGCTACATTTTCCAAATAGCGAAGTGTCAGACCCACCTGAACCGTGCTGGCTCTGAATGGGACTTGGACTCCTTTGAAATCTTGATCTTTATGCACACTCACTAAGCAGAAAGTCTTTTCACCACATCAGAGAGAATACAGGAGAAGGAGAGGACAGAATCAAGAACCAAATCTAAATTTCTGGCACTGTAGGTCATTTCGTGTACTAATAGTGCTTGATACTGTTTGATAATGGGAATTGATAATAAAATGTATTCTGATGGGAGTGCTGCAAAGAATGGACTCGCCTTCCTATTTTAGATTCCTCTGAAGATCATTTTGTGTTCTGGTCATTCCTTTGATATTTTCCAAAGAGATGCCATCCAGTGAGAGCTGAAAGAATCATCAAGTGGAATGATTAATGTTGTGACTGGGCTTCTGGTCTGCATATGATGCAAAGGGACATCTTTACAATAAGAAATTATAATAAAATCCTATGGCTGGTGGTATGAACCATACTCATCACAGAAATATCAATGACTTCAACAGATGTTCTACATTTTTAATGTCTTTCAACACTGTGCCTTCTCAGAACTGGAAGGGACTTGATGTGATTTCCTAATTTACATAGCAAATAGACTTTGTTCATTTATGGTGTCAAAGGAATTGTTGGACTAATGAGATTTTATATCAGACATTAATCCAGCTAAATAAACAGATTAGATTCAGCTTGCAAGAATGGCCAAGAGATTAATCTGGGGAAATCTGGGGAAAGTATTTCTTGTTGCAACGTGCAGGCAAACTGCACAATCAGAGAAGCCAGAAGCTTTTCTATCACATGGTGTCAATCACAGAACTTCAGCCAGGCTGGATCCTGTAAAGATACCAAAATAGCTTTCCACCAATCCAAACTAATGGAAAAAATGATAGCAACCGCTGATATTGTCATCTTTGGTGTGGACCATCACAGGTTAGGGAGAGAATGCTTTGCTGGAAAGCTTCACATGTGTGGAGAATAAGGAAACATGGGTTGGAAACCCCAGCCTGTGCTCCTGCCTGGTGTGGGAAGGCGAGCAGTGAGTGAATACAGAAGCATCTTCCCTTCACTGCTGAGCCACAAGGGCCTTAGGAGGAGCACAGGAAGGACACATTCATTGTTTTCTTGACTGGTACCATGTGCACCCTTTCCTCGAGCATTCAGGCCTACACTTAACTGGCAAAGTCTTATTACAGGAAGTACAAGATAGTAAAAAAAAAAACCAAACATATATATAAACAACAATAAATTGTGCATACTTTTTCCACTACTGAAATATCTCCCCCCATGCTGGAATGCTTTAGAGTCGTGCTGCTTAGGCAGAAGAGGTTCACATAAACAAGACCCTTTTGCAAAATTATCTGGACATAAACTGACATTTTAGGTTTCCTCACTGGAGCCTGGGGAGAGAGCTGTTAATGCAAGAGGCAGTCTTTCTGAGAAAAACAGCCAAAGTAGATTGGGAAAATCCACCAGAGATTCTCTGAAAATGCCAGAGGTTTTTCTGAAGGGGAGCAGAAGAGGATTTAAAGGCTGAAGGGGAAGAATGTACTATACTGAGCTGTGAAAATACTGGAGAAAATGAAGGGACACACAGTGTATCTGAACCCTCAATATATTTTAATCTATTGCTGACACAAGAGATATCAGGAAGGAAGGTGGGAAAAGCATCAAGGGGATAGTATGAAAGGAAAGGTGCTTGCCCTTGGCATGACAGAAGGATTCTTCTTTTCTTAGAAGATCTTTTACCAGCTTTCTTACATTGCCCCCTCTCCTTCCCAGGGAAAAAAAAAAAAGGGTGGATTTGCATAATCTCTTCTCAGGGCTTGCAATGGATTCTGTATCGCCCTTCTGGTTCTTAAGGGATCATTATTTTATTTCTTCTTTATAGAGCTTTCTTCCTTGAAGGCAATTTTTCCCCAAGCCCAGCAATACTATAAACCCAAAAAAACAAGAGCCAAGGCAACATGTTAAAGACATTACTATATGCTATTTAGGGGATGCACAGAAACTTAGCTCTGCCTAGGGAGATTCCACAGGAAAAATGCTGTGACATTTTAATGCTGGTGGTCTCAGTTTAGACTAAGGATAGAATCAATACAACTATCTGTCATTCCTATGCCTGTAAACAGATCTTTGGCTAAACAGAGACATTTCAATAGGAGCGATGACTCAGAATAATTCCAATTTCCACTTGTGGGACCTATCATGGCCCCATCACCCCTGCCAGTGGAAGATGTACCTTCCATTCGATAGTAAGTCATTCCAATAAAATACAATGTTTCTTCCTGTTCCTCCATTATGGAAAAAAAACTGTGCTTGTGTGGGCGTACTTATTTCTTTAGGGAATGAGCCAATATCATCCCCATGAGTTTTCCCCATGAGAAACTATCCTGGTTTCTTGTGCTATGCCAAAGGACATTTGCATAAATATAACAAGTGATACAAAAGTTTAAGACAGAAACTGCACACTGTATTTCTCAGTTCACCAAAGGCCATGCCCTTTAGCAGAGATGAATCTCCTGATGCTTTTCCTCAAAGGCTCAGAATGCCAAAAAATAGAAAATTAACAAGGTAACTTCCCCCAGATGACAAGTGAAGTTACATTCCTTCAGCTAGTTTCTTCTTTTCAAACTCATACAGTAAATGTGCAACCACACTTTGAAATAAACAGGACACTCAGTATGGCTCAGCTGGCAATACTAAGCATTCCTACAGTAAACTTAATGTTGCATGAACTGATGTTTTCTGCATTTGTTTTGAAAACTGCTTGTATTTAGTCCTTTTGCCCTTGTTTGGCGGGACTGACAATCTGTGCTCAGAAAGGATCCAGAACAAAAGCAGAGGAGATGCCAAAGGTCCGCAGCAAGACAGAACAGAGCATGTGGATGTCGGCAATGCACATGAGGCTTTGACTGCTGCTCAGGAATTTCCTGACCTGTGGTTACAAGTCAGAGCCTGACATATGGCATTACAGTATCCCTGATGGTCTCCCAGAAAGTCCACATCCCCCTCACAACTGAAGTTCAGCAAATCCCTACTAGGAAGAGTCAGTCCCACCCTGAAGAAAGACATAAAGAGCTTCTGGAAGAAACTGAGGCACAGAGGGTGAAGTGGCCTGTAAAGGTGCAGCAGATGAGAAGTCTGAGTTTAAAGCTGAGTATTGTAACTCTAAGTCTAGCACTGCACCCAGGGCCACATTTCTCTGCTGTGCTTTACACTACCAGATCTCACTCCAAAGTTCTCCGAAAATGAACAGAAAGACAATTATTGACTTAGTGGTCTTTGGACTTTGTTCTCTAGCTCCAGGAATAAGCATCGCAGTTTATTCAGAAATATCTACAAAAGGTGGTGAAAATACCCTTTAATTTTATACCCATTAACTTCTCATAACATGCTTGATTAATTTGTGTGTATCTGGAGAATGCTGCCATTAATGAAGCTGACACCCTTTCACTTGGATCAGAATGCTATGGATCTACCAGGGTACTGGCTGGAGGCTCCATGGAGATTTGTGCCTTATTAATATTTATTATCTGCACTAGCAAATGCATTTCTGAAAGCATGAAAATAATGCTAGTGTATTTTCCCTTATTTCCCATTCCCTCTTCGCATTTCTACCCCCTGCGCTTTTTTGTGGAGGAAATGTGACATTCATAGATTCTGCCGTCATTCATTGCAGATATGACAAAATCCCCTGTGTTGGCAATTAAACTGGAGCCGTGAAAACAAGCTCAGAGATTCCTCCTCCATTTTTTCAGGGAAGAGAAAGTTCATGACCACAGTTTTGCTGCAGAGAAGCTCAGCAAATTCGTTGATACCCGAGAAGTAGGTAATCAGTCCCTTCAGGTCAAAGATGAGAGGTAATGGTGTCGAGGCTTAAGCAGCAGCCCTTCAGCTGTTCATCTGGTATTGGCTTCAGATTATGGTGATTCATCTTTGAAGCTGAAGGCCAGGTTTTGTGCTTTCTTTCCTCACTTCACATAACCCTCGACTGTGGTCAGAGTTTTGGGCTTTGGTGGTTTTTTTTGTTTGTTTGTTTGTTTGTTTGTTTTTAAAAAAAAGGGGAAAAACTTCATAAAATGCAAAGAACCAGAATAATATTTCTTCTGGAAGTGAAGTAAATGTCACATCCCTTTAGAAAAGAAACCCCTAACCTCCTACATGCACGCAATACATAGAGCATCTACATAACATGGCAACATACATGCACAGCAGAAATGCTGTGAAAGCTAAAGAACGATGCAAAGTGCTTTATGCTGTTTTCTGGACCTGAAGTTCTGTGTACATCTTACTCCCAGGGAGCACAATGTGTTTACACTTAGAAATCTGAAGAATTCGTAAATTGTGAATTAAATGCATTTTCTTTTAGCTTGCTGTTCTACCTGCCCTATTGCTGCTGTTAGAACTCAAAATAGTTTCTGCAGCCCCAGCTCTATTCATCTGCTATGAGCACACCACAAAAAACAAACACTTGCAATATAAGATAGCTGTTCTTTATATACAAGGCACTATTTTGGGTAAAGAGGAGGGTCACACAAGAAACATTTGGTTTCATGCTGTGCATTGCTAGTAGATGCAATTTATTTTCAGCACTACCTGCATTCTCTAGTTAACAATGACTGTAGATTAAAGCCTGTTTACTGACTTGCAATGTTCCTGTTGCTCGTGAAAAGGACAGAATAAATTACAGAATGCCAAGAATTCACCAGAAATGAGTCTGTAGTGTCAAAGCACACAATTTATTTCCAGATAATCTGGGACTTCCAGCAAGGATCCCGCCTCCTGGCATCCATGCAGCTCTGTTCCAGCAGCAACCATCAGGCCAGGGACAGCAACTGCTGTCCCACTTTCGTGGTTTTCATGTAAAGCCTCATCCTTTGTGTGGGTCAGCAAGAGGAACATCCTGGATCAACAAGATGATGCAGCTGAAATAAACATTATTTTCCAAATGAAATGAACTTGCTGGCCTCTGCTTATTCCCAGGTGGAGAGAACCACACAGTCAGGACAAAGGCATTCATTTTGCTTTATTTTTCATTTTTTAACCAAATCGGCAGAAATTAAGTTAGTTTTTGTAGGAAACATATCCTAAAAAAATCTCTTATGTTCATGGGCTCTGTGGATTTAGTGGTAGTGTATGAGTAAATAAAGGGAGTAAAAAGGTTACATTAATTCAACAATCAGATGGTCTAACCAAAACGGAGGCCATCAAAACCAGAAAAATTACCTCCAAACTGCACAAGTGACCTCACAATCGCAGCATAGACAATAAATGGGACAGGGTTTAATTCAGCCATCACATCTGCTAATCTGACACTGAGATATTTTCTTTGTTGTTATTCCTGAATTACAGTGCTGCAGCAGAGAGTAAAATCAGATGGGAAGATCAGGGAGGATTTCTATGACTTGAGATTTCCTTTTTTTTTTTTCAATTTTTTTAATCTTTTTTATATCTGTTGAAGATTTCACAATGTCGAATTCAGGCAATAAACTGAATCATAGATCAAAATATGCAATAGTATCAACAAGAGTGCTAATCTCAGTTTACTAGCTCACATGGCAAATAAATCCCATATCATCCCTTCCAAAAATGATTCAGGGAGATTAAATCTGACAGGACAGCATGAGGCAATTTGTGCTGTGGTAGCATGCAGTGTACTAGTTTTCAGATAATTTCTAATTTCCAGGGCATTTGAACACTTAGCTTTGAAACTCTGACACATAAAAGGGAAAAAAGCATTTGAGAAAAATTGTTTTCTCCCTTTCCCCCTCACCTTTTAGCTCATTTCTGAAGCTAAAGGACACGAAGACAGATTGCCATCTATTGGTGTGATCAAGAAATAACGTGAGTGAAAATTTCCTGGTCAAATGCAACTCAAGTACCAGATTTCCAAAAATCTGGAGGTACTATGTTCCCATACATAGCATTTGCTTAAGCACTTTAGATGCTAAGATATATCAACAACTCAATTTAAATAAAGGACATATTTAGACAAAAGCAGATTTCCCTTTTTTTCTCCTTTATTTTATTTATTTTATTTCTCTAGGCAATATACCTGTATTCTCCAGTCAGGTTAGTCTTGAATGCAGTTAATAGGTGTAAGAGATTGTCTTTGTGCTCTGTTGTTATTTATAAGGGCCTTTCAAGCTACATCCTGGCTTTGTAAAACAAATTAGAAATTATAATAAGAAAGGTCTGGCCTGTATTAGTTATTGTCAGGGCATACTGTGTTAACTCCTTTTAGAAGAGGAAATTTACATGTCTTGGCAGGACACAAGAGATCATCTTATTTGCAGAAAAACTTGGAGAGAGGAAGGAGTGGAGAAAGAAGATGACTTTAGGCATTTCAGGGCATATGTACATTTCTTGACAGGCAGGAAGAGGCTAGATCAGAGACAGGGGCAGGGAAGGAAGCACACAGTGAACATGGGAGAAGAGGTGAGGACATCAAACAACATGGATATTCCATGGTTTTAGCTAGCTCTCCCCTCCAGCAATCTTTCCACCATGGAGTATTTCCCAGCCAATCTTCCAATTTCATGGACTCTTAAAGCCAAGAACAGATGAGCTGCCCCATGGATGATGCTACCTCAGCTGCATGTCACTGCGCAACAGCTGGATGTTGCTCTCTCCATCCACCCCTTGAGAAATGTACATGTCTTTTTAAAAATTTCCTTCATGGTACCACTTTTTATGGATATAGCACTGTTTATTCTAGCCCAGTAACTTTTGCTTAAAAGCATTTATTTGAAAAAAAGCAAAACTACAGGAACAACAGTTACCAGCATGGGGAACAATGGGGTGATAATCTCTTCTCCCATCACAGTTGGGTCCTGAGCAGGAAATGTACTTTGCCATTAACAGCAAAGGCTCTTTCCATCTGTGCATCCACAGAAATCTTAGCACAGGTTAGAGTTATAGGTTTCAGTCAGGCCACAGTTCCTCTTTTTCCTTGCTCCAAATAATCATTTCATAACAGCTAAAAGAGGTCTTACTTTGTTTCCTTCCCTCACTTACAAAAGGAATGTTTCTGTCAGTGTAGTCATAAAGCCCTATAATGAAATATTCTATCCATCTTCTACCCATAAGCCTCCATCTGCCTTTAAATTAGGTTTCTGTCCTCCTCTTATACAGCCATTCTGCCTTGGCATAACATCCCATTCTTTCCAAGATGTAGAGCATTTTTCCACCCAGCACTGCTAATGTGTGGGAGCTGGAAGGCTGCAGTCCAGTAATGTCTTGGGAAATGCACTCTGGAACAAGGAGTCAAACTGAAAACCTTACTGGACAAACTAAAGCCTACCAAACCTCTCTTTTGTGTGTGTGTGATCTTAGCAAGGAGAGAATGAAAAAACAACAGAGAAAGCTGTCCCCTGAGCTCTGGGCTTTGACATTGGCCAGGATAAATCAGATTTGTTGCTCTGTACTTATTAGAGATGTCACAATTTACACCTCTTCAGGCACTAGCAGTTAGTTTACAACATCACCACAACTCCTGGGCATGAATCTACTCTCCAAAAAAATGAAATGAAAGCAGCACTTCCCTGCTTTAGGAAAGAGACTTTCCATTACTTATTTCCATTTCACAAGGAGCACCAACACAATCTCACTTTTTCACATAAACAGCCTTTTACATTACATGTTTTTATTTTATAATAAAGCAGGTTTATCTCTATTACATATTTATACAACAAAATAGCCATTGTAATACAAGGCTTTTCTTTGTAACCACCAAACTTATGTGAACTGCATCACAAACCATTCAATGCCTCCATTTGGCTTGTTTTCCCACTAAAACCTATGCAAGCTGGCCTCGAAGACTCTTTGGGACTGCTTCTGCTACTATGGGTTTTAATGGTTTTGTTGGGTTTGCTTTCTATAGGGCTCAAAGCAGGTTTCTCTTGAGCGCTGCCAGGCCGAGGAGCAGTGTCACAATAGAGTGAACACGCATGGATGTATCGTCATTCCAGAATACCTGTCCAGTCAACCCTGGAAAAGCTCTCAGCTTGCCTATGGGATGTAGCTCCACAGACACATTCTTTCCAAGTCAATGAGATGGGCACAAAGGACCAGCATTTCCATAGCGACATAGGACCCATCCATATGCTCGTATGTTGATGCGGTATGGAAATAGTTTCAGCTTTTGCTACCAGTTTTCTAAAACCTGGAGAAAATTGTGTCCAATGTCCATTTTACCGCCTCCATACTTACAGGAAATTCTCACAGCTCAGTACGTGCCTTTTGCAGCATGTGCAAGTGGGTACTAGTAAAAGTGCAGTGACAGGAGCCTTTTGAACGTAGTTTCTGCTCTTGATAGGGACAGCACAGCGGGGTTTGGACTCGAGCAGGTGCAGCTGGCTGACATGTTACCTTCTTTCCCCAAATGAGTTCTTCAGGTGTCCTGCATACACGCACTTGCCCTGAGCAAAGAGAAGCAATGGGTGCTCCCTTCTTGAATGGAGCATGTTGGTTCGGCATCGGTCTGCCAGGAACGAGTAGCTGGAAGTAAAACCTGGAGGGTTTTACAGAATGGAAGACACCAGCCAGCATGTCCTCATGGCCCTCCCAGATGCCAGGCAGCACCGTGTGTAACGCACTCCACGTGTCCTGAAGTTCACATGCCAGCTCCCCACCTTGGAGAGACGTTCCAGCTGGTGGGCACTTGCTCACGGAGCTGATGGGTGAGCCAGCAAGGCCTCCTGCGAGGGCTGGGATGGTTCTGGGGGCCTTGCGGAGCTGCTCTGGTTAGCGCTGCACGGATGGAATGTGCCGGCCAGAGCAGGAGGGCACGCTGCCTCTCTCCTCGCCTGCGCCGAGGTGCTGCTGGGGCTGCATCGTGCTCCTGGAAGCCCAGGTGTCAGAGCTCATCCAGGAAATCCAAGCAGCTACAAGGACAGAGTCAGAAAGAACTGATGAGACAACGAAGGCAAGAAGAGTCATGACGGAGTTGCCTGTTTTTTTTGGGAAGTCCAATGATACAGGAGTCACCAACTCCAGTTTTGCTTTGGCCCCTTCTCAACACATGCCCTTCCCGGGGCACAGCCAGTTCTCAGGGGTGTGCAGTGCCCCTCGGCTGGGCAGTGGGGCTCGACAGGGACCCCCTGGGGTGCTGTGATGTCCTTTCTAAAGCCCAAGCAGCAGCAGCAGCATCTCTCAGTGAGCCTTGCTAGAAACGCTGGTGTGAAGGAAAATCACACTGCTTTTTGATTGTTGGGTTGTTTTTCACTTGCCTCAATTACCTCAGGTGAAATGTGAGCTTTTTAAGAAGTGCCACTGTCTCCGCGTCTACAGCTACTTGGAACAACTCCCTGCTGTGTCCTGGGGATTCAGACACCAGGCAGCACTGGGATTGCCAGCTGACACAAACAGAAAATGGGGCTCTGCGACTTTCTGTAGGCAGCGGATACTCACCTGGGCTCCCCGTTCTTTTCGCCTGCTTGGATTTCCTTAGTTGGCCGTGTCTCAGCGCTCCGTTGCCAGCTTCCTCCTCTTCCTCGCAGGTTGCCCATCGCTCGGCTCTTCACAGGGTGTCTTTCTCTTCCTGTCGAGCGGTGAAGAGCCTGGCAACCTTTGCATTCAATAGTATGGTTAGAAAGGTAATGCCACGATAAACCCGAATCAGTCCTGCTATTAATCAAAGCTAGCTCACGTTACCTGCTCTCCTCAGAGGTGCTACTCAGGTGTTCACTTTCCAGGGTGACCGGAGGCACCTGCAAGGGAAATGTACAAGTGAAGATGTGGCAGGGACCTACTTGCCCAATATCTAGCTCAGCTCTGAAGCTTTGCAGAGCTGCAGGCTGGTGGCTGGAGGACCTTGCTTGTTCCTGTGGCAGCCGTCCCACCCTGGGAAGCGGGGAGGCTTTTTTTGTCAAGCTGTTTGTGGCCCTGCCGTACCTCTGAGGCTTCTGCTTCTGCCCCTGGTGCTGGCAACTCCTCCTTGGATGCACTGGTAAGCCCAGCCTCCTCCTCCTCAAAGAGTTCCTCGTGGTGGTCAATGAGGAACTCCAGCAGCTGCGTCACCTGCACACAGCAGCAAACCATTGGTTTCCAGCCCGGTGGCTGAAAATGGGTCAGACAGCCCTTCCCACTCCTGACCCTCACTTCGGCGCAGAAGCTGCAGCTGTGGGGCTGCTCTTCCCAGCAGCTCCCCCAGCAGCGTTTGCTGAAGACGGGAGGCAGCCAGGAAGCTCTGAGCAGCCAAGCTGGGCTGGGCCCGGCAGGCTGTAGCCGGCCGCTCAACACAGCGTACCTTGCCGGTCACCTGCACCAGGACGTCCAGCGGCAGCGTGTCCTCCTCCGGTGGGCTGAGGAGGTTCGGCCCCACGCAGATGGCCAGGCTGGCCGCTGTCATCCTGCTGGTGCCGGCGTTGCTGCTGATGGTGTGCAGCAGGGTGAGCAGCTGCTTGAGGAGGAGCAGGTTGGGCTCGGGCAACTTGCTGGCCACGCTGAGGGAACAGGAACACAAGGTTAATCAACACAGGTCTAAGGAGGTGGATCCCAGCCAAGCCCACCCAAGGGAAGGCTCCCTGGCCACACCTGGTTTACAGCAGAGGGGCTGCCTTGGCTGAGATACAGCCACCTCCCTCCCTGCCCTTTTGGCAAGAGTCCCTTATGGAGCCACCCGTAATGTCTGCGGGCATTTCCCCAAGCAGACAAATGCTTTTGTGGCTCTGGCAGTGCCTGCGCAGCAGCCAGGCTGCGGGCCACACTTACTCCTTCAGCCCCGCCAGCCTCTCCTGCCTGCTGGTGTTGTGCAGGGCGCTCATCCAGTCCTGGTATAGCTCTGCCTGCAGGAGCTTGGAGGGGATCTTGCGCAGGAACTCCTGCAATGGCAAGGGCTGCGGGTCAGGCTGTGCCCACTGCCGCCGGCAGCACAGGCAGCATCCCCAGCCCAGCGCTGGGGCTGAGCAGCAGCTCCTGGCTTTGGGCTCCTGCTCTGGCAGGTGCCCGTCAGCACGGCCAGAGCCGGGAGCTGCCGGGCTCCATGTCAGCAGGGTTCACCTTCAGGATGGCGGCCAGGAGGTGCACCGGCTGGCTTTCCAGCTGCACCTGGGCGCCGCTGTCCAGGGCCTCCCGCAGCTCGCGGGTGGCGCGCTCGCCGGCCGCCAGCCGGAAGATCCCCTCGGTGGATGGTCCGTGCTCCTGCAGGAGAGCCAGCAGGTCCTGCGGGACAGAGGAGGACATTGCTGGGCTGGAGACGCCCTGGGACAGGGCAACCTCCTCAGGGGCAGGAGTGACTGTGGAAGGGTGTGCAGGTCTCCTTGGGGCAAGACAGGGATTGGCTGGAGGTGGGTGATGTGGGGAAGAGGCAGATTTGTCCCCAAGAGCCATCTGGGGTCCCTTGGACTGGATCACCACCTCTCCGGGGGAGCCAGCAAGATGTGGTTGGCCTGTCTAAGGGTGCTTACCTGGATGGGCTGGGGCAGTGAGCCCTTCTGGCTGCAGAGAGCTGCCAGGGGCCGGCCGAACAGAACCCCTGTGTGGCCAGAGCCTGATGGCTCGGCAGCCTCTGCAGCATCCGAGGGCCCTCGCCGTGCAAAGGGCCAGGGCAGCCAGCTCCTCCTCCTGTTGGTCCCACCTGGTGCCAAGGAGAAGAGAGCAAAGAGCTGTGGAGAAGAAATGCCAGGCAAGCTCTCCTTGACAATCTCAGTGCTCTTCCCCCACCACCGTGTGCAGGGGAACAGCATAATTTGGGAGTATTCCACCCCGGAGGCTCAGGACTTTCCTGCCGCAGAGCCATGGTACGGACGTGCCCTGCGGGAAGGGCAGCAGCAGCCCCAGTGCAGCACGAGAGTCCCTCTGGGAGAGGAGAAGGGCCGTCCTGCTCTTGTTTTCCCCAAACTCACCAGCCAAGTGGCCAAGTCCACCTTCGCTGCAGGAGGAGGAAAGAGGTGGTGGCTGCTGCTCTGCACCAGCCTGCAAGAAACGTGCTGCGCTCACTGAACAGCCCTGCAGCAGAAAGGGCCCCTGGCATTGCGCATCATGCCCTGGCCATGTGTGAGAGAAGTGGATGGCCCAGATTGCTTCCCGAGGGATCCTCACCTTCGCCCGGCTCTGCCGAAGCAGTGGCTGGTGAGATGCTGGGACGGGCACGCGCTGCTGCTCGGGCTCAGGGTCGTCCCTGCAGGGCAGAGCAGAGCAGAGGGTGTCAGGCATGAGAAAAGCGGCTGTTGCGGGGTCTGGCTGTGCTGGGGTGTCCCCAAGACGTGGGTGATCTTACCCGGACCCGCGGCAGCAGTTGACCTGGCCCATCCCGACAAAGACAGTGGAACTGTCACGCTGGACAAAGTGGTGGTCCTCCAAATCCTGCCCAGTAGGCAGCAGAGAGACTCCCAAAGGGCGTCCAAGTGCCAAGGATCGCTGCTGGGGAAGAGCTGCGCTCTGCCCCATGCCGCTCCCTGTTGGCACAGAACCGTTGCCGGGCCAGCGCCAGGTCAACACATCGTCGCATTCTATCCGCTATGGTGGGGGAGGGGCACTGGGGGTCTCCCCAGGATGCCCACGTCTCTCTCATCCTGGGGAGTCCAGAGCTGGGCACAGCACTGTAGGCTGTGGGTTTCCACTGAGCCCAGTGTCTATGAACTGAATGATGGAGACATGAAGTCCATCAGCGTGTTACAAATGTCCAGGTAGAAGCAGTGTTGGCCCTCTCATGGAAAACTGGAGAGGAGGTTGGCTTTGCGGGCTGCAATAGCCCAAGTAGCTGCACTGCTGCCTTCTTGAGTGAGCGCCTCTCTGCACAACTCCAGGTTGTCACGGATTCGAAGCGGGGAATGTCTAAAAAGCACAAATCCATGATACCCATGTTCCCTGTGGTCAAACACACACCAGGTCCCCAGTACCCATCAGCTTCCTTTTTGGACAATAAAATGTGGTCACTTTCAATGAGAGAGATTCTCCAGACACACTCGGTCTTGGACTCCTTGGGAGTCTGACCATACTCTTTCTTTAATTTGGGCCAATTGGTGGCCTCAAATGGCACCTCTTTTGTTCTTATTTGGGGTACCTCGTCCCCTGAGTCCTCAGATGAGTATTCGGTCCTAATCAACGGCTGTAGCAGGACAGGTAACTTGTCCACATGATGCTGCAAATCTTCTAGCTTGGGCAGGGGATAGGGCAGTGTCTCCTTCCCTGTCCTTTCTAACGGGTTCTTACACCCCCTTTCCAACTGGTCATCTCCGGCTCGCATTAGTCTTTCACAGAAGTCTTGCCTGAGTAAGTGGGCATTTGCCCTTCCTTCTTCTAATGGCGGCTGCAACATTTTAACTAGGTCTTGTAGAGATGCAATAGACTGGCTTTCAGTCTTACACTGTTGTTGCTCCTTCTCTTCTGCTGCAGCTATCAAGGCTGCACCTCATACTGCACACGGCATAGATTTTCCTCTGCCTTTTATCCCCCAAGCCTTGGCCTGAAAGACAGGAATTTGGTCAACAGGCGATTGTCCATTATACCAGTTTTTCTGAGCCCAGTCCAAGCCCGGTGGTGAGAGCTTGGAGTTCTGCTCCTCCAAGAAATAAAGCAGTATCTTGGGATTGTTGTCTATCTTTTCAAACTATGAGAGTGCTCTTCTCGAGAGGCACCTTTAGTCAGCTTCAATGCCCCGCTCCCCTCCTTGAGCGGTACCGTGCTTGGTTACACTTCTTATCTGTGGGTATTTAGGGGAAGCATTTGACTTTTCCCTCTCAGAGAAGTAACCGTCCCCAAGGGACAGGGTCTCTACGAATGCTGTCATGTTAAAAGGATGAATTTGGCGGGAACTAAACCCCCTCGTGTTCCAAATTTTCCCCAGTATATTACTGAGGGGTGAGGGTGGCTGAGCTTAATGTCAAAGTGATACCCAATCTGATTGCACTCAACAGTAATATTTAAAAGTTGAAGACATTCTGGACACTTCCAACTCTAAGCGAACCTGTCTGTGACAGCAATTAAAATATCACGATCTGGAGGATGGCGATCAAAGGTGATTACTAAGGCTGGAATTAAGGCACAATGGAGGCCAAATGCCAGGGAAGTACCAAAACTTTAATATAACATTTTTTAAGAGAAGGAAAGAGAGAGAGCTGTCATTGTGGATCACACAGCGTCTTGCGCGACTGTTGTCTTCTTCTCCTGGAGACTGGTGGTGGGAGGAGCGAAGCGCCTGTCGTGGCTTTTTAGAGGCTCCACCTCCGTGAGGATCTCTGGCTGTTGCAGCGTCTGCACCCCTCGTGAACGTTGTTATACTTTGCACATGTGGAGCAGCCAGTCAACACACGGACACTGTCCGCGCCACGACCGCATGACACGTGCAGCTCTCGAGCGCGTGGGCTGAGCAGCCAGAGGGCTCCCAGTCACTGGGAGACCCTCTTGCTTCTGGGAGACGAACTCCTGTCCTTGTTACAGTCTGTCAGGAAGTAGCGACAGCTGCGGTTTGTATTGAGCCCAATGTCTATTGACTGAACGCTGGAGACATTGCATTGTCCTTGAAACGGCTTTCAATAGCACTCAGGATGACCTTCTCCGTCACTTTCCCAGAAACTGAAGCTAGACTAGGAGTTCTCTTCTTTCCTGGGTCTTCTGATAAACTGGAAGAACAGTGAGGAGCTTCCAGTCAGCAGGGACCTACCCGCGTTCCCAGACCTTTGCAAGATGATTGCAAGGGCTCCTGCCGTGACACCTGCCAACTCCTTCAGGACTCTGGGATGGATCCCATCAGGCCCCATGGAATGATGAACATTCGGCTGATACAAGGGCTTCCTTACAGTTCTAGTGTCCGCAAATGGAAAGTCACTGCTCCTGCAGCCCTGGGCTTCCAACTCAAAGGACCAGGAAGCCCGAGGATAAAGTCTCGTTGAGCCTTGGTCATTCGTGATTTCTCCCTAAGTATGTGAAACACAGCCCTGTAGTCTTCGAAGCCTGACCTTGCTGCTAGAGATCATAGCATTTCATTTTCTGCCTGACTTAGCTATGCTGCAATTCTTCCTATTAAAAAATAGTGAAGTTCCCATTATTAGTAGCAGAGTAACAGTTATTCCTGCTGTCCTGAAGCAGGCATCTTGAGGACACCTCTAGACTTAACTGAGTTCATTGACCTGGGCCTCGGTTGGATTTCCTGCACACGGGAATCTTAATGCCAATGAAGATGCCGTAACCAACCCAGCACCCAGAGCCCAGCAGATCTGACACCGACCTATGGGCAGTCTGTCCCCTCTGAGGGCACAGCTGGAGGCCAGAGGACATACCTGTGGAGTCTCAGACGAGTGGTGGGAGAAGAGTCCCACGTGTGAAGCACCTGTCGTGGGTTTTTAGAGTCTCCACCTCCATGGAGGGCAATGGGCCCCAGCTCTGGGCTCAGCACTGCAGGCCTGGCCTCAGCAGTGCTTAGCAGGAGGGAAGTTCAAAATGGCTTGTCTTAGTAGGAGAGCAAAGTAGAATACCAGGGAGCTGGGCAATAAAGCATCTCAGAGCTATATACCAAGGAGATTGGTTGATGTTAATGTCTCTCAGATCAACATGGAAATAGCCTCTGGGGGTATATAGTAAACAATATTATTGGATTTGGTGTTTAGGGAATAGCAGATTCTATTGCTGACTGAGAAAGTGAGAGATTGCTTTATTTACTATTTAGAAACCAATGTATAGTGTTGTGAGGTTGCTATGTCTCTGTTTACTAGGGAATAATACATAGCTCCGATGTTCATTTGTTGTGGATAAATTTCTCAGCTACTTGATCTCCAAAGAGATAGTTGGTGGTGCTATTACTTCATGGGTAGTCTCAGTTGCACAACAGCATTTGCTCACTTTGGTACCATGAAACGAAAAGTTGATTTTACCATATTATGAGGAAAAAAAGTAATAATTACTTATTAAACCATAAAACCAGTTTTCTAAAGTAAGAGAGTTTAATACTCAGAGGAAGAAAAATTTACTGGTGGATTTTGTTACTGTCAATTGCTTTTCAAGTGAAAAGGCACTCCAAGCCACATGCAAAGCACCTAATAGAAGTGCTGAACTTTGACATTATAGCTATTGTGGTAGGTCTTGGCTCCATATACAGTGAACAGACTGCTTAGGCAACTTGGGAACGGCCAAAGTACAGCCCCAAGACACTTTTCTGATGTTTGTCAATAAGAAATTATTGTAATAATTACTCTGAGAATCCCTGTGAAATGTGAGGTATGTGGTACACATAGGGCCTGGCTCTTGCTATTGACACCAAGTAATAACAGGTGTAAAATTGCTTAATTCAATTAATGAGAATCACATTAATGCATTGGACTTAGACTGCATCCTTCTTCTATTATCTAATGCCTTTGTGTAAATCTTTAGGGTCAATTCATGTACGAAAATACCTTATCTTTGGAGTCTCTATTTTCTTGAGCATTCCGAAGTCTTGGCAATAATTTTACATCATTGCCACATCTGCCAGCAGTGAAAGTGTGCTCATTAATATTATGTAATAACTATCTTTGAGCACTTGAAAGAAATAGTTAAAAAACTCTCAGTGAGTGTAATAACAGGGTCCTAGTAATATGCAATGCAGAAGGCTGTAATCAGGTGATTTGTGGAACTTCGGAATCCTGGGAGCTAGTTTAGAAGTTGCTGTGCTAACACAATATGAATTACACCTTGACTATAGAAGGAGCCTGTGATTATTTATTCAGATTTGGTCTTTGGATTTATAGCTGCTTGAGTTAGGGCAGGTAATTTACCCCATTTCCACCCCTGCCATTCAATTAGTTCCATAGATTCAGGGTTGCGTGAAACATTTCAGACTAAGAGCTCCACTGCCATCTTTTAAATTCCGTGCTTGTAAAAACTCACTTTAACGATGCTGATAAAAATTGTTATTCTATAAAGACAGCCAGCAGATGACCTTCCGTTATTTAAGTCATGGCAGCATGGGATAGAGTTTACAAGATGCACATGGCTTATATTGGCCATTTGCAGAAAGAAGAATTCCCTCTCCATCTCCGCATGTTTTCCCAGGATTTCTGACATGAAATATGCAGCATAAGAGCATCTAAGCATATTCTTTCTACATATTGGAACACAAAAACACATAAGAATGTGATGAAGCCACAAATCCAGAAAGGTTCTGATAAAGCACATCCACATAGATATTTATTCTGTTCTCTATCAATATTCACTGTAGTCTAATTAAGAATTATAGGGGTTTGGAAGGAAGGCAGTGATACAGCTTCTAAAAAAGATGTCTAGGTGTCAAGGAAGGTTTGTCCTTAGCATCAATTACACATTCTGCCTGAGAATACTGAATATGTTCTGCCTTATACATTCTGGGGCAGTATCCATCACACATAAGATTCGGATTTCATTAAGTATTGCATTATTCCAAATGTGGTCTTCAGAGTTCTGGTTATAGATGGGAAAAACTATAGGATTAATAATGTGAATTTATTGACTACAGATTTGGCTGATGTTATTTCACATTTCAGGGCTTGATTTCGCAATCAGTTGCTATTGAGCCATTGACTCTAATGCGTTGTGTACATACGGAGAGCAAGACCTGATCAGTGGTGTGCAGTTTCAGCATGGATGCAGTAGGAGGGAGATCATTGTGATAAGCAATATGAAAGCACAGGACTAACGACAAAGGAGTATTGACATAATGTAACAGAACCTGCAATCAGCATTCTCTAGTACAGCTAAAACCATAGTTTTCAACTTAGTAATAATGCCGAACAGAGGTCTAAGTCAGCACAAAAAAAGAGCGTGTTTTCAATTTTGGTGCAAATTAGAATAGAGTCAACATGATGGGAAGCATCATTGAGAATGTTAGGTCAAGGACATCCTCCCTCCCAACTTTTGTTTCTCAATTTTTGTCAACGCTCCCACTCAGCAAATGTAGCAAACTCTTCTCTAAAGAGGAAGGAATGAAAAAAATCCAGTAAACATTCCTGACAAAGAAGTTAAACCATGTTTTTTCATCTACATCCAGCATCTTTACATGACACTGACTTGGGATGTTGAGATATATGAGGAACAAAGCCATAGCATATTCTCATCCTTTTACAAAAAGGCTGTATAAGCAGCCATCATACCTATTTCATGCAGTGGTATTAGTAGCTCTTCTTACAAAAGAGCATCCCGAGAAACTGAGTAGTCTTTGCTAGTCTTGCCTCTGAAACACACTTTTCACAATGTCACCAACATAGGTCATTGCCCCTGAACCCCTGTGTTGCTGTCCATTTTCACTTACTTTGTAGAAGTTCTTTCTGCAGCAGAGCCCTGGAACTGAACGTTCTTCCAGGAGCTTTGTGCTATGGATAAGTTTAACACTTCTTACACAATTTCTCACTATTTCAAATGCCACATGCTACAACTGCTGCTTTTGCTGATGATTCTTATTTTGAAGGAGCCCTTGTTTCTGATCCCCTCTCCTCTTTATGCTCTTTGGCAGAACCTGTTACAAACAGAGGAAAGTCTGGAGGACTAATTGTAGTTTTCTGCAACATGCTGACTTACATGTTACTGTGCAAACAATTATTATTTAGTGCCTGCTGTTGTAAGCCAGTAAATATTAACCAGTATTCCTGATCCTACATGCTTTTTCAAAGAACTCAGTCTTCCTGTAGGTAAGCTGTTTGAACATGACAAGTGGATGACTTGTCGAAGTCGTTTGTACAAATAAATTAACATTTAAAAAATAGAAGAAAGAAAAAAGAAAGAATTGGGCTTGGTTTGTTAATGTGTGCTACAGTCAAAAACTGAATAATGCTTCAGCACTTGCAGTGCAGCATTGTACAATATACATTTGTGACCATCTTCACTGCATTTTGCTGAAATGTTTCCACTGAGCTTTTAATACCAGTTTGTTATTTCTTAACATCTGGATCAGATTTAATACTAATTACCCATGTTGAAAAGAGCTTGGGGATTGAGGTTTTGAGGGGGCAGGAAAGGTGGCTTTCAGTAGAGGAATGAGCCTTGAGTCATTCAAAGGCAATCCCATTCATGACAAGTTATTTACTTTCTCCTTTACCTTACTGACACAGGGGTCAAAAGAAACCCATCCTGTATTTTTGCCCAAGAATTTAAAAAACAGCTGGAGAAGGATTCAGTTGCCTAAACTGAGGCATATAGCACTGATTCAGACACACTAGGATATCCAAACCTCAGTTTGGAGCTGTCAGCCATGTCATCAGGGAGACCCATGTCATTCTGGCTGGACCCAAGTATTTCAGAGTGAGCACTGACCATTAGTAGCCACATTTGCAATTCTTGGCCAGAAAGCTTGAGCGAGAGTTGCACAGCCATTACAGCTCACCAGCAGTGGTGACAAAGATATGCATCGGTCATCTGGAAAAGTTAAAATCTGAGCCTTTAAACTAGCAAGAGCAGCAATAGCTCAGAAGTATGCTAGTCACGACTGAAAAAATGGAATATTAAAAATACAGCAGCTACAATGTAATTGCCACTGATAATTGTGATGGGTGCTGATCCTGCTCCTCCTGCTAGAGGAGCTAAATGAGTTATTAATTGAGTTATCATTAAGAAGAAAATTGAATACAAAATACTGTTGTGTGCAGGAGACATTTGATTGACATTTATCATATGCCAGATGAAAAAACGAGATTCTGGATCAAATCCTCCCTCCTGCATAAATGGATTTTGTCCCCGCAAATTAAATGGAAATACATGTAATTACACCCAAAAGGAAGTCAATCCTTCCAGCCTGTACATATGGAAAAGACACTTTAATTCAAATTCTTTATATTCCAGAAATATTTCCATCATTGATGTGATTCTTCTGGGGGCAGCAGAAAAATTGTATTTTGTCCACACCTGGTCACAATAATAGTTGTGGGGCCACAACTACACAAAGCAGACATCTAAGGCAATATTTACTAAGTAAATGTACATTTCCATATTTGAACTACTCTCTAGAGGCTTCCTTTAGAATTACTGGGAAAAATAAACATTCTCAGTTGTTATTTTTCTTATGCTAAAACAGACATGTAAAATAGGTCAAAAGAACTGCACCTTAAAAGTGCCATTTCTCTTCACGAATAACACAGAACTCTGGATGGGTCACTCAAAAGCAGATGTCAGCACTGCAGATGTCTATAGTTAGATGAGATTCATTGAGTCCCAAGAATTAGAAGAGATGCAGACATAGATTATGTTAATGCTTCTTAACAGCAATTACCCATGTTATGAGGTATAATTGACTGTGGATTAAGTGAAAAACAAGCTTAATGTACCTTTGTCTTCAAGCCCATCATAGTCTTGTTCCTTCTGGTGGGAAGTAATACATCAGTGATGGTACACTGATATTTAATACGACAATTTGTGACAAGAGTTGAGTATCAGTTCTGTAATGCCCCAATTAAAATATTTTTCAGCATTAGAGTTCATCTTAAATGTCTACATTAAATATTAGGAAAACAGGATCTGCCTCATGTTGTAGGGAATTGCAGTAGAGCTGTTTAGATGGGTATGAATAAAAATGTATGAGGGTGGGAGCACCACAAGGATCACACGGCAGGAGGAGGGCTAGAAGGATGACATGTGTTGATGTCACTTAGATCAGGAGGTCATCAAGATTCCAGCACATCTCCATGTCTCTTCTCAGGATACCCAGACTGGGAAACAAAAGATAGTGAGTAAATCCTGGTGACTCAAAGGTGGGACAGGATGCAGAGACTAATCCTTGTCAGTTTACAAGGCGAACAAAAAAGGCATATCCAACATCACCAACCTAAGATGAACCCAGAAGATGTGAAGAGAAACTAAGTGGTTTCTCTTGTCCCCTCTGTCACCACAGGGAATCTCAGTCTGCCTGCCTGCACACCAGCATCTTTGTGCACCAGGTATAGATTAAATATTTGGGCATACATGTTTTGGTGTTGCATGTGCTTGTGGAAATACATGGATGAATGAATGAAATCAGCTTTGTTTTAAAATATAATCACCTTCCCCTCTCTAAGGTCTCCCACTGAATTCTGCTGTGCTGTTGCTACAATGTTGTGGCATTATTTCTGGCAACATAATTCTCCATCTCTGTCAGAAATAGCTCCTCATCAACCTAGGTCCACAGTTTTCTTTCATGTCAGTAAATATCCAAGGGTAGGAATTATTTCACACTACTGCGACACTCAAGACTACATGAGCATTACACCAGATATTTGGAGGCATAGATAAGAAAATAGTCCAGTCCTGTTTAACTTTAAATTTCAGACTAGCAGCATGAGTAAACTCACAATTATAATATTTCACCTGGGTGACTCTGAAGAGAAAAATGGACAATGACAAACCCTATCCTAGAAAATGCTGAATCATGAGAGACAGGCTGGTTTACAACTGGGTGTGTTCCACAGCTTTGTGATTGAACAGGTTGAAATCTGGCACCCACTATAAGAAAGAAAAATGAATACATGGGTATATTATTCATTCAAAAGAAAAAGAGCCAAGCCCTTTGCTGGCATAAATTGCCACAGCTCTATTGATTTCAAACAAGAGCTGATCTGCATCAGATGAACATCCAAGCCATATTTTATAACATGCTTGATTTCGATTAATTGTTATTACAGTCCTAAGTAGGATTTTTCATTGCTCATTTTTTTCAGTACCATACAGGAAGATAAAACAAAAAGCTCTGCCACCATACTCTTTAGCCATAAGACAATTAATAAATCTTTTCATAATTTAAAGAACATTAGACTTGATATTCTCAGTTGACTTTTCTGTGAAAGGTGAGAAACCACATCTCCTACACTCACCCATGTGGACTCAACAAGGCTGTCTGTGTTCAATTTTCTAATGCTTCTTTCACCAGTGTGTTAGGTCGTCAGGAACGCTTCCTAAACAGAAAGCCCCAAATGGACACTTCAAATGTCTGGACAGAATGGAATGTGGCTTCCTATATGAACAGTATAGAGGTGGCTGTAAGAGCCACCTGAAAAACTCTTACATTCATTGTTCAGGAGTATTATTCATGCAGCAGTCTGGGCCTCCATTCTTCTGTTACCCCTGCCTTTAATTTACATATCGTTATTATTCTTCCTTAGAAATATATATATTAAAAAAATAACATTATTCTGAGTATTCTCTTCCTATGTGATACATGCCATTTTTTTTTTCTTGATCTGTCAATTATTTTATTATTCATTTCCTTTCCTTCTATATTAAAATAGTAGCAACATAACTGGATGTTTGGGAAAATCATATCTGTAGGTTGTTATTCCACATATATGTGAAGGAAAAGGGAATGGGAGTGGGAAAATAAAAGACAGGAAGGAAGGAAGGAAAATAAAATTGAGAAGCAGAGAGGGAGAGAGAGGAAGGAAGGAAAATGGGCATCTGCCCCATGGCTTGAGGAATCAACACATCTGATTGCACTGCGAAACTGAGCTGACTGAATTGTAGATCAAAGCGCAAGTCAAGAGGTGTTTTCTTCAGTCAGTTCTCCTCTACAGAAACCCTTGTGAATAACAAGCATGTTTATATCTAAAGTTTTTCTCATTTTTTTTTTAGTGGCTTCACCCTGAATACATCAATATCCTTCATATCATTCTATCATGGTGCAAGATACCTGCCCCCCTCTGATTTAAAACACATTTAGAGTTATGTCACGAGTCTGTTCTGGGCTGGCTAGTGTCATGATCTCTTCTGACTTCATGTGCCAAGCCGCCTTGGCCTAAATTTACACTTAGATAGAAGATCTTCTAAAAAATACATCTATACAAAAAAAACCAGTAGTTTTGGTAGTTCAGAACTTAAGTTATTCTCTGTGAGTAGACAATTCACACCTTTACAGAAAGGTGCTATAGAATTTGCTATAGGATTATAAAATGCTATATGATTCTAAAGTAGACTAGAAGATCCTTTAGTAGGGAGTCTATGCCCTGTTATATTTTATGGCCCCAGCACCTTCACAGTGATAAATCCTGACTGATTCAAATGGTCATATAAAAGGGTATTTGCCTCAGCAAGCTACCTATAAAATGTGTTACGGTTCCAAAATCAAGCCCTATTTTCAGCCGTAAACATGTATAGAGATTGTAAATTTGGTTCTGTCACCTTGAAGACAAGACCAGCAAAATATTCCATAGTGTTATATGTATTATGGGAGAAACTGCTTGATCCCAACTGTTAGAGAAATGAAAATCTGTTCTTTCATAAGGTTGTACAAGCCTAAAGTAATGACTATGAAAGAAAGCTCAGTAAACACTGATTTACTCCTGAGGGCTA
The DNA here is from genome assembly GCF_963082525.1 of Nesoenas mayeri. Lineage (NCBI taxonomy): Eukaryota > Metazoa > Chordata > Aves > Columbiformes > Columbidae > Nesoenas > Nesoenas mayeri. Next base: position 203,727,150 of record NC_137541.1, read on the forward strand.
TTAGTATTTTCCCATACATCACCATGTAGGTCTGAAGCCATTATTTTTCATAGGATCACAGGGAAAATTAGATTGGAAGGGACCTCGGGAGGTCTCTAGTCCAACCTTCTGCCCAAAGCAGGGTCAGCTCTGAGGTCACACCAGGTTGTGCAGGGCTTTACTCAGTCTGGTCAAGGAAAACTCCAGACACTGAGGCTGCACAACCTCTCTGGGCAACCTGTAAATCCCTCGTGTTTCCACTTATGCTGGCTGTCTATCATCCTCCAACCATGCATCACTTCTTTAGCTGGGGCTTTTCTGTTGGTTTGTGTGTTGTCATAGCTATGTCTTAATCCCTAAATTGGATTTATATTAGTGCACCTTAATGCCTGTAAAAAGTCCTGGTGATATTAATGAGATTATGTCCAAGTACAAAGGCATCCATACCAGTCCTGTTGTGGGACTGCAGACTTTGCAGACTTTTTCTGTAAGCAAAGGAGAAGAAATATTAATTAAAAAGAAAAAAAAAAAAATCAGACAATTTTAACTTCTCATTTAAGTAAACACATTTTCTGTAGATCTCACTTGCTGAACTAAAAACATACAAAACCCCACAAAAAAACCCCTTTGTTAGATACATAATTTAACAAAGCTGAGTTAGTAAAAGAAACTGAAACAGTGGGTGTCTTTAAAACAGACCAAGTTGAATCTTGAGGGGCTTTATATGATGCAGTAATGATCTACCTTTTCTATTACCTTAGCAAAATGTCATACCAGTATGCTAGCTTATCCCACATATTTTAAGACAGAGATAGGCAAATAAATGAAAGCAAAATTGGAGACTATAACATAAAAATAGAGAAAACAGGAGTCTAATATATACTGTCAGATAAAAGGAGCCTGAAGGGAGATGATAAAACAGTTTAACTACCCTGAAGAAAGTAATCTCAAGGAATGAAGAGAATTATTCACACTATATAGGGAGAGCTAAACCAGCTTGTGTTTATCAGGACCTGCAAGTTTTATACAAGAAAATATTTGGGCAAGACAATATGAACATTTTAGAGCACAATAATTTGTAACTGGGACTCCAGCAGGGAGAACAACACACACCTGAGGTTTCTTGAGACCTTTGCTCTCTTACTGGTCAACCAGTTGGTCCCTGAGCCCCCAGGTGTCTCCTTTCTCAATGGCAGGGCCCTCTCACTACAGTCCCTTGCCACCCACATTGATCTTCTTGGATGGCTGGATCTCAGTGCAGTCCTGTTCTCTCCTCAGCAACAACAGGGTTAATTGGGGCCCACACAGGTCTCAGCTATACCAGAAACATCTATGAGAACCAATGTGTTTCAGAGAAGGCTACTTTGAAAGCATGAAGGCTGCCACATATCTCCATTGAAGACTGGACCACAGCCTCACCATGATTAATGGTGGAACCCCACTGCACACTCCCTGCTAAGTTGCACCTGTGCCAGCAGACCAAAAGTTCTGCCACTGAGGACGTGATGCCCAGACCACATGTATTTCAGGGGGTTTCCTTCAGACTACTTCTAGCCCAGTCCAATCTCCTGCATGCTCACTGCCATCTAAAATGGGCTGGATGTGCTCCTGGAGTGCCTCTTCCAGCCTGGTTTCACCTGAGATGGTTCTAGCTGAGGTGCTCTGAGACCACTCTGAGCCAAAGCACAGAAACTGGGGATGGTTGGGAGGTTCACTTCAAAAGTGCACTCTCAATCCAAATTAAAATGCTAACGGAGATGAAGCCAATTGTTCAGAGTTTCCAGGCAATTGTCTCCTTAGCCGTCTTCAGGTAGGTCAGAAAAATCTGGGCTTCCTTCCCAGTATGAAGCGGTTTTCTTTCTGTATTTTTACATTTGTGTTATTCACTCTTGCATTCCACGCTCTGTATGCTGTATCGTTTAGATCAATGATTTTCAAACTTTCCTGCTTTGTAGAACGCCAATATACCTATTTTTTCATTGGAAATGGCAGCCCATGTATATCACATTTAAACAACAAGCTTGCCTTCCCCTCATACCTTCTCCAGTGCCAAGGAGCCCCAGGAAGGAGCCCAAAGATCTCCTGAGATTCAGAGGCCCCTGGAAGGAAAACATTGCTTTAGATTACCCATAGAACAAAGGAGACAGTAAACAGCCCATGACAGTAATGCAGAACGTATGAACAGTGCCCTATGTCTGGAGAGGTAACTCACCTTTTCAAATGTTCTACTACTCCATGCCACTGCATCTCTCCCCCATATGGTTCAGGATTGAATCAAAACAATCATACAAGGGAAAGAAAATTACACATATGTTACAGTCAGAATAAAAAAATGTCCTTTTCAAAGCTCAGCATCACAGATTGTCTTTAATTATAAAGACATTTTATTAGTTACCATGACTATATGTAGGCCAGAATCAGTTGCAATAATATGGAAGATGACAGCATAACCAAAAAATAAAAGAAAATGAAGGCAGGCATTGTCTTCATTATTCCTTTATACTGTAATATCTTCTACTGGATAAATCAAGTGGATTTTAGAAGCTGTATGTTACAGCACAGATTCATTTTTCATAGCCTTCATAGACATTTTTCTGCATTAAGAAAACGACTGCCAAATAAAGGCTAAACTGTGCTTTTGGATTCAAGCCATCCCTCAAGCAGCTTTGTATGAATCACACTGTGTTTATTGGTAGCCTCAGACAAACAAGCAGTAGCCCTGACTAATGACAACAAACATAATAAAATAGCTATGCCTCATTGCTTCTGGAAAAGGGGACAGAGGTAGTAACATACCCACATTCCTGCCCATTCTGATGTTACGCTGATGTTTCTGTCACTGCTGGACAGGACAGACATCCTTTCCCAAATCATTTATTCAGAAAGGTGTGCCTGACCAACAGCAAGTAAATTAGGTATGACAAAGGTTACCTGGATTTAATTCCTTGCCTTGACAAAGAATTCCTGCATGACTCAGACAAGTAAGTATTCTGTCTTTCTGTTCCCAGGCATTATGTATGGAAATAGTTACTTACTTCAGTGAGTATTAAAAAAATGTACATTGTACATTGCAAGAGGCAAGAAGAGCCAGGGAGTCCAAGATCTTTACCATATGGGATGAGTCTAATTGTTTTGAGAGATGCTACATACAAGTACAATAACGTGGTTATAATAAAAGATCCTTATTCATTATTATAATTATCTTCCCAGGGATACATGGAAAATATTATACCCGAGTAATATTTCATAATAGTTTTCTTTAGAGCCTGAGAAATCCTTGGGATGTTGAAACACAAGTGCCAGCACTCCTTTCCCAAATGAAGACCGAATACGCTGGATTTAGTGCAGCAGCACCACCTGTCGGTACATTTGTCACCAAGATATCAAAACAGCAAATAGAAAATTATCAAAGCAGATCATGAAATGAAATGCTATGATATAATCTGCAAACTATGTCTTCAACTGTATCATCATACTGCCAAAACCAACGTGTGGAATTAGGATCACATCAAAGGGTGCCCATATCGTAAGTGCCACAGATCTGTTCTTTCACACAAACCATTGTTTTATTAAAGGCAACATTTTCTTGAGTCAGAGTTTCACATTTGTTACTGTTGGCAATTTTGCAGCAGTAAAGGCTGCCTAATATGCACAGAAGCTTCAGATTAAAATCAGGGGGGTTCCTCAAAGTAACTATGCGTAGAAAAGAGTGTTCCTGGAAGAGGCAAAGCCATCGTAAGCGGCAAACAGTTTATCAAGCTGTCAGCAGTGTCAGTTCTGGCTGCGAAATCTGAAAGAGCAGCAAATGTAAGGTTAACGAGCGATTATTACTTTAGGAAGGGTGGCATTCACATAACTGTGAAAACAGGGAACTCTCACAGCTCTTACTGATGAGATTGTTTTTCCAATGTGGAATAATAACTCAAATTACTAGAAGATTGTAAGAAAAATACACATCTCATCACCTTAAGTTCAGACACAGGCTGTAGTGTGCAGATAAATATTTTGCTTGCTGCTATAGTTTTCTATGGGGGTGTTAAGTAGGGATTGTAGCACATGGCAATAAAGGCAAATGACATGGAAAGAGAACTGCCATCAACTGCAAAGAACGGAGCAAAAATCTGGAAGGAAATCCCCAGACAATTCTACCAAATAAACTCAAAATTAAGAAAATCTGTTCTCAATCTAATCACATATAATGTCTTCACCTTTTATATTGAGTGTGTCAGCCTTTCTAGAGCAAGAACAACCTCAGGCAGATGTTGTCATGCTCAGGCTACACTGTGTAGTTCACATGTGCCCGTTGCCCAGAGGCGTATCCACCACTGCATATTACTGCAGGGCACTGTTCTTGTTTAGGGCTTGACCTATGGTGCCAAGACCATCCTAAAGCAGACCTGACCATCCTACCACTTGTTCTCTAGACAAGCATCCACTCAGAACAGCTCTGTGGTCTTCTACTGCCAGCACAAGCTCAGTGTGCAACGCACTTGCACCCACCAGGGTCTATTCTCTAACCACAAGTGTTTGAAGACAAGGATCTCTGGCTTTTCTTAAATAAAAATGCTGATATTTTGGTTTAGATCTATAGTAATTGATTGCCTACTCATACACTGTATGTAATGACTCATTATTTTTATTATGGATTTAAGCTTAAACAGCTGGTCACACGACTATTCACATCCTGCTTTGGAGATCTGTCAGTCCAGCCAACAAGCTTAAATTACAAGTACCATGGTTTTGCTGGTCTTACTTCTAATTACTCATGCCTGACAACATTATCGGTGTCAGTAGTTTCAGCACTTGGTTTCTCATACCGGTTACATATGATCAATTGCACAGCTTTCCTCCTTTTTAAAATTTCTCACTGACTGACACATCCATTTATTTACAGTTAAATGGACACAGGCTACAGATCTCACTTCCACCAGTGCTACAGGATAAAGGGGAATATGAGCAGTGTGGAGGACAAGCAGCAGTTGAGTCTCCTCATTCCTCGCATGGTCCCTCATTGACAGAAATGGAAAAACATTTTGAAGGGGTCCACAGAAGACACTCTACATAATGTGGAGGTTTCCACTTCTTACTGCAACAGAGTTTTCATTTCATTTCTAGGAAAGTGACTCTACAGAAGGTTTGTACACTCCAGCCTCTTCGCAAGAAAAGCGGTGTTCGTAGCTCTCCAGATGGAAGCATTACTCCCAAATAACTGCATTGACATTTTCTTCTTTGCCCTCTTACTCTCCTGCCACAACCACATTAATAAGTCAGTAAGAGCAGAAATTACAGATCAAGATGTTTCAGATGACTAATAGAGTTCAGATACCCCAATTAATTTGGTGTCCAATAAAAGGCATCTTAAAAGAACCTCAATTTTTCAGCAAATAGTCATTCAGCATTTTATGAAGATAAAATAACATTCAATAATCTCAAAGGTGGTGGCAAGTACCAAATTAAGCCAAACAGGAACATCTTTGGATTACATTAGGATTTCTCACAAAAGAGATAAAGGAATTATGTATTACTGTGTCTATCTAGGAATTATGCTTTTGTGCCTTGCACAGTTGAAAGTGCAGTCACTGTGCACTTCACTACTACACTGAACTGAACTCCATATTTGCAAAGCATTTTTGAGTAATGTGGTCTTTTTTCTCCCTATTTTTTTAATGAAATGTATCAAAAATAGCATGGTCAGCAGGACAAGGGCAGTGATCCTTCCCCTGTACTCTGCACTGGTGAGGCCACACTTGGAGTACTGTGTTCAGTTCTGGGCCCCTCAGTTCAGGAAAGACATTGAAGTGCTGGAGCGGGTACAGAGAAGAGCAACAAGATGGGTGAAGGGACTTGAACACAAGCCCTATGGGGAGAGGCTGAGGGAGCTGGGCTTGTTTAGTCTGGAGAAGAGGAGGCTTAGAGGTGAGCTCATCACTCTCTAGAACTACCTGAAGGGAAGTTCTAGCCAGGTGGGGATTGGTCTCTTCTCCCAGGCAGTCAGCAATAGGACAACGGGGCATGGGCTTAAACTCTGCCAGGGGAAATTTAGGCTGGATATTAGAAAGAAATTGTTTCCAGAGAGAATGGTCAGGCATTGGAATGGCTGCCCAGGGAGGTGCTGGACTCACCGTCTCTGGAGGTTTTTAAACTGAGATTGGACATGGCACTTAGTGCCATGATCTAGTCAATGGACTGAAGTTGGACCAAGGGTTGGACTTGATGATCTCTGAGGTCTTTTCCAACCCAGACGCTTCCGTGATTCTGTGGAATAGAAAGATCATGTATTATTTGTAACAGTACTGAGCACTCCACTAGTAGCATAATTTCTTTTGCATCATCCTTCATCAACTGTCTTTGATTTCATATCATTGTTTTGATTCCCCAAAATAAACATCTTTTCTCCTTCTTTTGAGATGAAACTGTTAAATACAGACAGTGAACTGGTATGCAATATGGTAATGATCTTTAAATATATTCCTAGGAATTTTATTATTTATTACACAAATATTTGTATTTTCAGGGAATAAGTTCATTTTGGGTTAACCCCCTCCTAGCTTCTACCTCAACAGAAAACAGGGCTGTTGGCAAAACTACTCTGGCGTTTTTCAAATGCCCAGCTCTTAGGATGTACTCCACAATTTTATCTTTGGCATCTTTGCAATACCTACATTTTTGCCTAAAAGACACCTCATCTGTGAATATGCTTTCCCTGCATGTGTGCAAAACAGATCTTTGAACTTACCTCAATATCTTGGCATGTTTTCCACATAGTACATATATGTTGGGTCTTTTTAACGATGCTTTCTATATCTATATTCTGTACCTGTATTGATATCTGTATCTACTCACTATTTGCATTTTCTGCCATCTTTTGCTCCTTTTTAAATCAGATCATTCAGTATCTTAATCGCTGTAATTGTTGCGGCATCATTACCAATTCCATACATACTGTCCTATACATACTGCCCCAAACAATTGTGTATTTATACAGGGAAAGAAACAGACACAACATAATGCTCTGTTATTGTAATCTTGGGAAAACGTTTGTCTCTGTCGGAACTTCAGCAAGAGGAGACTAAGAAAGCCACAGTCACTCTAAAAAGCTGCTACTTTTAAAAAGACTTTTTAAAAGAGTGTCAGGGCTTGCTTTGGGGCTCTCCCTTTTTATTTGCTTTCCTGCGCTGTTCCAGCAGCTCCAGCCTGCTTGCCCTATAATCCAGCCAGGAGACTGATGCTCTCTTGAACTGCTGTTCCAGTTTACCGATACGTAGATCAAGCACAGAATGCTTTTATTTTTCTAGCTTATTTTATCATGCTGACTCTTCCTAATGTCACATTAAAACTCTGCTCTGTCCATTTCCAAACTGCCCACTAAGTTAAAAAAACTCCATTACTATAGTTACCATAGAAACTATCTCTAAGATACAGAACAATTTCTTAAAGAAATCTGCAGAGGAGTATTGAGTATCATCAGAGCCATGATACAATGGTTCAGAGGGAAATGCAGGACGGGCTGTGCTCCAGAGCCTGAATTCCGCACTAGTGTCTCTCCTTGAAGGGTGTCTTTGCTGGAATGGCTATTTGCAGTGAACTGACTTACCCATGGGTCACACAAGTATCACAAGTCCATCATAAAATAGTAAAACAAAGTAAAAAAAAGTTATCATTACACTTGTTAAGAGTACGACTGGGGCGTTGCATCAGTCTCAGCCGATGGAGAATGCTCTCCGCATTTGCGTTCAGATCTGTGAAAGAGTGACAGAATTCCTCTGGATGGAAATAATGTGTTATCTGGTCTTCTCATGGGACTGACAACTTCCAGTCTTGCGATGCTACGAGCAAAATAAATCTCTTGTCATTTCAGCCCATAAAAGGCTCCCTTTGGCATTAAAAAGTCTGTAAAAATCATAATTACAATTGCAAAAAAACAGAGACAAAACCCAAGTAACAGATCGTACATGCATTCCTGACACATGACATCTCAGGCATAAGTGCAGACACTTTTCTACTCAAAGATGCTGCCAAATGGAAAAAAAAAAAAAAGAGTCAATGCTATTTGTTCCTGCTACTAAAAAAAATATGTTTTCTGAACTGCATTTCAAAATCACTTTGTATTGAGAATGCCTGCTGGAACACAATTCAGAGCTGTTACAGGAGAATTCTGCTACCACCTTCTGGCTGACAGAAATACTTAGCACTTATTTAACCAGCGTACACTGAGTTCGTAACATGTTTGCTGTTTTTTCAGTCTGCTCTCTTCACAGGTTACTGCCCTATTTTCTTTAATTCAGAAACAGAAAATACACACACAAAAAAATTGCACTTTCATTTTACAAACCTTTCTGGTAAAAAAAAAAAAAAAAGCAAAGAAGCGTAAATATTTATATGTTTTTCAAGGATTTGAAAATCATTGGTTTGTAATTAAGAAGATTTAAATTGATCATAACTAAAATTAAACTCCTTGATATAAAACTGAGGTTTTTTTCACTTCACATCCCTCCAAAAAAAGTGACATGGTTCAATCCAATTTACTTCATCAAGTTCTCAATGAACAGAGAAATGAATTGTTTACATTGCTATAACAATAATTCACAAAAGGTGCTGCCTTATAAAGTCTTTTGCACAGTTCTCCCATTGCACATGTGATTTAGTCCCACTAACACAGCACAAGAAACGAAGATGATCAGTGTGCTGGATGGCTGCTTTTAAATACAGTTGCTGGCAGTAAATTGAATGAAAAAAGAGCGTAATCCAGATCACAGTCTTGTTAGTTGTGTTATGACCTTTCCTACCATTGCCACTATATATTGCTAAAACTTCTGAAGTTACATAACAAAATCAATACTTCTTTCTTTTGCTCTTTTTTTTTTTTTAAAGAAATGATCCACCCTTCAGCTGAAAAAAAGCCCGAAGGTGTAAGATTAAAGGTTCAGAAACATGATGATGAAGAAAAAGAACTCTGTATTTTCACATGTACAATATGCTTGTTCTTATAATAACGTCTGATGTGGAGAACTGTTCAAGAGCAGACTGTGAGTGAGCCTGGCAACATTGACCAAGTGGGAGCAATCACATGAGCAAAGGGTACAGAAGTAAAGGTCATCATTATTTTCCATAATTAAGACCAGGTTATTTCTTGTAATGTAAGCCCTTCCTGTTGCAGAAACAGGTGGTCAGAACTCCCCCTCACTATGCACAAAACCAGATTTAGTTGTGTTAGTTCCCTCCAGGTTAAAAGAAGGAAAACGGACAAAAAAAAAATGGAGATGTGTCAAAAGGAAGCTCAAACATTCCATGAAAATATCCAGCAAATTAAAGTGAACATGTTACTACAATGTACCTTTTAAGTATCCAATCTATATTTAGGTTTTGTTCTTCTCCCACTAGTATTCCCATAAGCCATCAACTTTATTTTAAAATTGCTGTGGGTCATAGGATTACTACACTGTATACTTACATGTATTATCCAAGTATTTTCTCCCATCTAGGGAGCTGAATTTTTTAAATTTCATCATAGCATTTATGTTTAATTATTCACAGATTCTGCTGTATTTCATCCTTGTTTCAGCCACAGGAAGGATGAAAAAGATCATTAGAACTCGCGCATCACTGCAAGTTATTGCAAAGCACCACTCTACAGAAGGCATCAAAGAGGTTTTAATCCCTGCAGCTAGGTCAAAGGCATAGAAAAATTCAAATGGGGAGGCATCAATTTAGTATTTGGACTTAACCCATATCCTCTTAAACTCAATAGAGAAATTCCTAGTCTCCTTAGCACGACCTGAAAGCAGACTTCTGAAAACTGATTAAAAATTATAATATTTTCTAGGTTTCAAAGGCCCCTTGAGAATCCAGCCATCAGTGACTAAGCCTCTCTCAAAATGCAGGCACCTGTGTTACTTAGATGACACCTTTGAAACTTTCGCCTTAAATGAATCCTTGCGATCACACAGCAAGCCTGTGCTAAAGCCAGATATCAAAGGCAGGTGGTGAGCCTTAATGAAGCATCTACTCAAATTCAGGACATATTTCAGCAGCAAGAACTCAAGTGGATTATTAGAAGCGGGTGCTGGTTAATCTCTCTTACCTCCTGGGAAAAACTGGCATTTAAAAAATGCTAGCAACAGTAATCACAGAAGGGGGGAAAAAAATACTGTCTCCTGAAAAGCCAGTCATTCTGCTTCTCTGCAAGATGTGACATTTTAAGATGTTCTGCCCATCAAATCTGAACATATTCAGTTGAACTGGACAGTTTCTTGTAAACTTTGTGGGCTTTTGACTCTCTTAGCTTTCCAGGGATTTGCATTTGTATTTAAACCTCTGCTAAGCTTCCCAAAGAAAGGATTTGTTTCATTATTTCACATTTTGATACTTCCAGATCTGAAACAGAGCTACTTGCCTTGACTCTCAATGACTGCCCAGAATCCCTTTAAATTTCAAGGGCTCCCTGTCCGTTCCAAGGAAGTTGAGGGAGCCCAAAATACCCTTTGCCACTGATGAGAATCCAAAACATTCCAGTGCCACCCACACAACAGCCCTAGTCAGGAGCCAGAATCTTGACAATCTTCTCCACACCCTCTGTCAAGTTTTATTCAAAACTGGTTTAGTTTGGATTTTTTTTTTGCAATCCAAGGATTGGCAATTGTGCACAGACAGTATCCTGGCTTGAAGACAGTGGGACCCAAGGCCTCCCACCAAACAAACTAGCACAAAAATCGGAAGATTCCATATTTTGAGAAGTGAGCTAAATCATGCAGTTTATTTACAGATTCAGCTTTTACACTGAAATCCTGCTGTTACAAATGCTTGAAAATTCATCACCATTTCAGGTATAAACTCCATTAAGCACGGGCGAGATGGGGTGATTTTTAACTGCTATAAGCTCCAGTTGACTTTTGGCAGAGGAAATCTTTGCACAGAATCTAGCTCTATGTGAAAAAGGGGATATAAATCCCTCTGTTATTAGTGAGAAAACACACCTAGCATGTCAGGACACACAGAAAGCATTCAGTGGCCAAGGGAAGGGTGAAGTGACATGGTACCTAGCAGTGACAGCTGACCACGGATAGCATTACTAAAACACAACAGATCTGATTATAGATTTTCAAGCTTGGAATGCAATGAAGACACCACTTCTGCCTGCCTAGAAGTGTCTTTGCCCTGCAATGTCTCTTTTGACAGAATTCAACATCCCATTCTGATAATTTCACCTGTTCAGTCTAAAGCAGCAAATATAATTCCTACTAGAGGCTTCCTACTTGGTACAGAGTGCCTTGAACTCAAAACCTTCATAACAAGACCTTAAAATATTGAACTATTTTTTTTTTAGGAACATATATATTAAGAAGAATACAATGCATAATATTTCATGGTAGGCGGGTGGAAAGGATGAGAAAGCTTCACATGACAGTGGTCATCTCCAAGGGGTAATAAGCAAACATTTTTCATGGGTTCTCAAGACCACAGGATGGGCAGTAGCTCTGTACTCCAAAAGGTGATTCCCATTTGTACAAAAACACATTCCCAGTTGTACTGGTTCAGTCTGTCCCGCTACCACTTTGAGGGAAGCAGAGAGGATTTAGAAAGAGAAGAAAATATTGTCACAATGAATACGTTGCTGTGACATTTCAATCTTCTGGTCCAGATTGCAGATAATGAATCCCGAATTAAAAAGGATTTTCTCCGGGAAAAAGAGATTGAACTGTTTCACCACAAGAAAAACTCATTTTCACTGTCTGATCACCTAATTTTACTCCCCTGAATAACAAGACATGCGAGTTTCCTGGACCAATTCCTGCTTCGGATATAAAATCTGTGCTTGAAATAGACTGTTTCATAGATATGTGTATATATGTGCGCATATATACATAAAACCAATACATACCATACAAAACCAATCTTCCTTTTAAAGCTTCCAGTGATGGAAGAATAATAATAATCCCATCAATCATCACTACTTTTAAGAATGCGCATCTATTTCAGGACTGCAGATGTGTAGCTTCCCTTTCCAGACAGTGATTTTTCCCATCCCTTTCCATTAGTCTCAGTGATGCTGCATCAAAAATGGCAGTTTTCCACGGAATTATACAAACTAACCAAGTCTCAGTCATGTCTAGAGTTACTCCAAAATCCCCCTCCATCAGAACATTTCTGACATGTTGTAATTATCTATGATCAGCTAAAAAACAGTGTTCTTACCACCAGTGTGACTGGCACTGACAGAGTATTTCCCACCAACTTTTTAATTCTGTCCAAACGCACAGACATACAAGTCCAGAGCAGCAGTACGTTCTCCTGTCTGTTCACTGCAGAACAGTGCTTCCATATTTTTGTTAATGTAGAATTTCTAATGTGAGAAAAATAGAGCATGTGTAAATAAAAGAAGTTACATGAACACAAATCTCTTCACTGTTTCTCAGATACGGTATCTCAGAGCAAACACAAGATCCAGTTGTTAAGGATATCACAAAAGTGTGTCTAACAGTCTGGAAGACTTCACAACTGAAAACAAAGGACAAAACTCATAAAAAAAAAAATATATATATATGTACTTTTAATGTTTTAAGCTCCAGGGAACCAAAATCCAGTGACCAATAATTAGGCAGTTACTCCATATTATTCCAAATCTCAGTTAAAAACCAGAGGTTTCTACACAAAAGATACAGCAATAAGACTTAAAAGTCTATTATTATGCAGAGAAGATAATTATCTAAATCTTATTTGCACAAGCTACTCCCTAAATTTTCAAAACTGGGTTGAAAAATCTCCTATGCCTTCCTGTCAAGCATGGAAACTGCCTTTTTGAAGCTATGCAGACTTCTGTGAGATGCTGATTGTGTACTGTGAAACTGTGGTATTTTCTGCAGGCAGAATATATGCGATTTCAGAAGAGCCACTTAATTACAAACCCTATTTGCTTGTACACTGTTCTGTGAAACAAAAAGCTAATTAAATTTAACATCATGTACAAATTAAACAGATACAGCTTGGTAACCTTCAGAGAATTGATACTTGTGTTAAAATTAACAACAAACTGAGTTTTCAAATTAGTTTTTCATTTTCTGTAGTGTGATACACTACAGAATTTTGAACATTCTCGATGAATTTGTTTCTGGAAGATGTAAAGGCATGTCTCTGTATCAGTGAGATAAGAAGTAGGTATGGAATAGCACCACATGATACTTTTGGTGAACTATATGGATTTAAAACTTCATTTTTCTGCCCACAAGTTTTATCTGTGAACCAAACTCCATTAGTAAGGCTATAAGAATGATATTGTTTGATGCAGTAAATACCATGCTGATAAAATAATGCTTTTTGAATTTTTATACAAATATTCTCAGAACAGAAACTAATGCTGCTGCCCCTGAAGAAGCATAAGTTTTTTGCATTTCACAAAGTCAAAAATCGTTGGCTCCTTCTAAAAAAAAGTATTCTTGCTCACTATGGATAACATTCAACCACAGTCACAAAAATACCACACCACTTATGTTATGGCTATATATCAGATTTTATTCTTATATGGTAGTTTCACTTACAGCATATAAGGTGAAATAAATGTTTTAAGAACAAATCTTGGCCCCCTAATAACAATGCAAGTATGCTTACTTTAATTATGCAATGTTTCCATCACTCTCCTTGTAAAATATCCAACAAACAGAAACAATTTAAATGCTTTCAATATGAAAAGGGAAGCATAAAACTTACTTCTTTCATTCCAAACCATTACCACTGCACATATTTATACATTAAAATAGTCCTGGCGAACAGCAAAACAATGTTTTTTTTCTGCTTGAACAAAGCAGCTCATCCTCCCAGTCTTATGAGAGGCCTGTGGGAGCTTCAGATGAGAAGCAAGCACTCAGTATTTGATAGCACAAGCGAACCTGTGTTTCTTGACCAAGAATATGTATATCTTTACATAAAACAGACAGATAATAAAGCAAGGGGAGCACATCTCACATAAACATATAAGTTTACAGAGGTTCAGGGCTACATCGGAAACAGTCTCCTAATTACCCTTTTTGCACCCTTAAACTTCCTTTTAAGAGGCACTTGTAGGGATCACTTTATCTGTTCATTCTATACACATCTGCTTCAGGACTTGTCATACATCATACAAACACCTAGGCATCTTTGTTTTAAAAACTGTGCAGTAGGTGTTTAATTAGAAATCAATTTGTATTCACCTGTGGAAATGTAGACAGCTATAATTATACAGAACCTATTATATCAAAGGAGCTTGCACACTATGGAGGTCACAAATTGGTCAGCACTCAGGGAACTGAGAGAAGATTAAAAAAAATATCTTTCTCATAGTCCTTTCTGGTGCAATTATCTTTGTTTCTGTGCAAACAAGGCAACCTTTTAACAGATACACAAATCTATCAAAAAAAAAAAATCAAATGTATCTAAGACATTCAGCAATCAAATATTCAGTTTCCCGTCTTTTTATGTGGCCAAGTATTTTTTTGAGGTGACTTAACCAACATTCTCCAAACAAATTAAAAGTTCGCCAGAGGCCGAGCACCCACCCTGCCTGTCCACGCACCCTCCCCCACCGCCACAGCCCAGCGACAGCTGCAGCCACAGGCTGAGGTGCCTGCCGGCTCCTGGTGATCCCAGGCGCAGAGCACAGCCGCTCAGGTGTGTTTCCACAGCCCGTGTCAGCCAAGCCGCGCCCGGGCCCGGGCCCCTTCAGCACCGCCCGGGCCCCCTCAGCACCGCCCGGGCCCAGCCTCCGGACAAGGCTGTGAGGAGGCCGGCCCAGCGCGATCAAACCCTAGGAACGGAGAGCACCACTAAGGCCAACAACAATCTGCCTTCTTCTGCTGCAGCTGAAGGGCTCTCCGGGAATATTTCACCCCGGCGCCAGCCTCTCTGTGGGCGGGGAAGCCACAGAGCCATCCGGGGACAGCGAACCCGCTGCCGCCAACTCGCCTCACTGCGCATGCGCACGCGCACGCTACTGCCTCGCCGCGAACGCCCTCTGCGCATGCGCCGCGCGCACCCGGCCACCCCGCGCCTTCCTCCAGCATCCTCCCGCTCCGGCCGCGGCTCCAGCGGCGCCTGCGCAGTCACGGGTGCCCGCTCTCCCCTTCCCCCGAAGCTTCGTGAAGATTCCGGAAGGCTCCGGCCGGCTCTTTCCGCTGGGGGAGCCGCCCCGTCCTCTGGCGCTGCCCGGCTTCCGGCTGCCGCCTCCCGCCCCGCCGGGCTCCCGTTCTGCCGAGCGGCGGGGTACGAAGCGCCGCCGGCCGCTCCGTCGCCATGTCGCTGCTGTGCTACAACCGGGGCTGCGCCCAGCGCTTCGACCCCGAAACCAACACGGAGGGTGAGAGCGGAGGGGAAGGAGGAAGAGGGGTGCGGGGTGCCCCGCTCTTTGCCACCCCCTTCCCGGAGAGGGGTGAGGGACGGTCTCTCGGTGGCGTTATGATGGGTCTGCAAGGAGGGTCTTCGGGTTCCCCGCCACCCCCTCTGTGCTGCCCCGTTGCCGGCGCCGCGGAGCTGTCACAGGCCCCCGGGCAGGGAAGGCCCTGGCCGGGGGAAGGAGTCCCTCCCGCCGTGGTCTGTCTGTCACCGCACGGTGCTGGTACCGCCTCGGTTTTGGGGCGGTCGGACGGTGCTGCCGGTGTCTGCGTTCCGGGCCGCTGGACAGCGAAACCCGGACGGTGCCCCGGTGATGCGGGGCTGGCGGGGAGCCCGGCGCTGCCCTTCTTTTATAGTAATAAAACTGCTCACAGCTGTATGAGGAAAAAGAGGCAATAAGAAGCCGTTCTGTACATTACTGTAAGGTGTTCTAAAGGTAGAAGCTGGAGGCCTCCAGCAGCAGACGGCCTCTGAGGGTGTTGAATACATGGCAGATATCAACGACTGTAGTATGTGGACTTGCAGCAGGTAATTACACGTATCTACTTTGCTTTGCCAAGTGCTGTGAGCTCCTGTTGTGCTTTCCCTGTGCATACTGGGGATCCAGTACCTGGTGAAACATCTTAAAAATGCTGTCGTTTCATGTTTCATAATTCCACAGAAGCTGCAGGAGAGTGATTTGAGTTGTTAGCAGGCTTGCTCTCAATGTAACTCTGTTGGCTGAATGTCTATAATAGTCCCTTTGCGTTAGCTTAATTTCTACTGACCCACAAGATTAGAAGAAGGCTAACGTGTTCTAGCATGTGCCTATTTTCTGATTAAGAACCATGGCATAAAGTGTGTTTATTTTTCTGAGCTAAGTATTTCCAAAGAGGGGCAGCATTTTGAGTAAGACTCATTAACGTTAGTAACAGAAAAAGTAGATGTAGTGATTGAATGCTTCCAATTAGTGATGTCTTCCACCATCACCCTCTCACCCCTTTACCACAAAAGATAAAGCAGATAGGGGTGTTTGTGTTAAAAGTTCTCATTGGGGCTTCATGACTTGTATTTGTAAAATAACAGTTCTTTACCATGTGTTCAAGTGTTCATGATCAAAGTTGTAGTAGATGCAGTTTGGTTGTCATAGCCCTATGCTAGTAGTGTGGTGCTTGGATTGGGAAAAACAACTTATTGAGATGAAGTTTGTTTTGGTAAATAGCTAGAACACTTACTAGAATTATTGTGCCCTAGACTAAGCAGTTCTAAAAGTAAATGTAGTTATTCATAAACCACTTCAGAAAACAAAGTTTGATAAGGCATCTAAATCCATATTTAGCTGTGTATGGCTGTCAGGTTCTAATGTTTGTGTTTCAGAACTGTGTTTGGATTTATTGTAAAATATTGTGAGGATTAAGGCTAGTACATGTGTTAAACAAACACCAAAATACTTATTCCTTTAATAAGTTTTGCATTGACGTAATCTAATATTTAAGCTTAGGATCAATATATTAATAGGAAGTTTTCTTAAATGGAAATAGGTAGAAAATAAGGCCTACTGACCTCAAAGCAGTTTTGGATTTTTCAGGTTTTTTGTCTGCATTCAGCCTGCAGTATAGATATTGCTATAGCAGTGATTGATGTGAGATGCTATTAATCTCTTCTCTTTAGAATCAGGTGGCTGAAAATTTCTGTAGAAACTAATTGTTTCTGAACTATGAGTGGCAACTGATTGACATAAAGGACTGTGTTCCTGTTAAAGAGAGGCAGATAAAACAGCCTGAGGGCAAGCATTAAAGTATGTCTACACATTTGTGACTGAGTGCACAGTTATGAATTAATCCATGGCGTGCCTGGCAAGGTACACGTTTCATGTGCATTTTACATGTGTTAACTATTAGTTAATCCATAGTGTTGAAGACTTGTAGAGCATCAGACATGGAAGTCAGAACTTAACTTCGGAAATGATAGTAGGTTTTTAGATTCTTTTTTCTTTTTTTAAGCTGTGAATGGCCACATGAACATTTCTAATCCAAGGCCTGGTCAAGTTTTGCTGCTAAAACACTGGTATATGCGCACTTTTGTTTAGATTTGAGAGCAGTGCTGCTTAATGACAATTGTAAAGGTAGTGTGCACAAACAGGCAGAATGTGCATAGGTTATATGTGTTTCTCAATTTCTTTACTGTACTGCAGTGGTTTTTGGTTTAGGCTATAATTTGGATCTTTCTTAATATGGTTTAATTTGTTCCATTGCCATAACAGAGGCATGTACTCTTTTGTGCTTGTTTATACCCTTTTCCTTCAGATCCAAGTTAGTTATGTTGCACCTGTAGGACAAACATGATCACAGATCTGATGAAAGAAATATTTTGTGTATTTCTGGGATGGAGTTGCAAGAAATTGTAGGCTAAATTTTTTAAGTCTGTGTGGCCAAAGTCAACTTTTCTTTATCCTTACTTAGTCCCCACAGTTAAAACTTTTCCTATAAAGTGCACTTTCTGATCCACTGTCTTTAGTATGGCTTTCTGTTTCTCAGGCTAAGCCTTTCTTTTCTCTGTGAACTATTTACAAGCTGTTACCATACCATGTTTTCAGTGGAATTAGCTTCCTAGCTTCAGCACTACTTGAAGGCATCAGCTTACCCGAGGTTCTGAATGAAGTTTATCAGGTTTAATGACCTTCCATTGCTTTGAAGCTGCAAGCATTGCTTGTAGAACGTGAGAGTGTTTCCACAGGATGGCAGATGGGTTGGCAGGTTTTATATAGACAGGTGTCTCATTTCATCCTCAAGAATTCAACAGGATTCCATTGTAAATATCTCAAAGTTCGGTTCACCTGTACCATTTTCTACTCTGACATTCAACAAGAAGACGTAATAAAGTGCTGCAATGAATAAGCAAGGATGTAGCAGTAAGGTAGCAGCAGACAGCAATGTGTGCATTGTGAGAATGGAGTTGGTTTGAATGTGAAATCAGTCTAAAAACAACCTGAAAATTTGTGGTATATGCATTTCCAATAATGATCTGAGGGTGAGAGAAAACGCTTTGTTTTGAAAAGCCTTGAGTTTGTCCTGGTTAGGGAAAGGTGTTAAAATCAGTGGAGAGTTGACTTGATCTTTTTTTTTTTTTTTTCAGTGAAAAATGTAGAATAGCAACCAAAGACTGGAACTTGAACCCTAACAAATCAGAAATAGGTGTGCTCAGGTGGCTGTTTATGCGTGCTAAATTCCTGGTTTTACCCACCTAGTCTGAGGTGGGATATTTTTATGGATGTAAACTCTAATCAGATAAGAGTTGTTGAGCTTTGTATGAGTGAAAATGAGTGGTGTGTCCTCTGGTAGGCAGATTGGTCAGACTGCTTAGCAGGTGGTTCTCACTGCCTCTTTTTGAGGTAATGCAGAACTCTGTGTCTCAGCATTTTCTGCTGTGGAACATCCATGGCCCTCATAAGACAGCAAAGGCTGGGATGTCATTTGCTCCATTATGTACCTCTGGCAGAGAGGGCTTCAGGGAGCAAGGAAAAAGGATTGGGCTTGGCTAGATGGACAAATAGACGCTTGTCAGTGTCTGGCTTGTGAGCTGTCCCTAAGCTAATTGATTGTAAGGTGGTTTTGGTCTCTAAAAAGGTTGCACTAACACCACCTCTCATTAAAACCTATATGCTCATGAGGCACTAGAAATATTAATTTAGGTCTTCTGATTCAGAAATAACCTTTGCTGCAAACAGAGCTTAGTTTTACTACCATGATGTTTATGATGACATACTTTTATACTTCTGGAAAAGAATAACCTATATTTTAAATTTTATTGGATTTTGCTGTGAAGTCCTGGGCTCTTTATACAAAACAAACACTTTTTTTTCTTTTTTTCTGTGAAACTTACATTTACAAAAGCATTAGCTTTTCATCCTGAAGCTGAAGGAATTGGTAGAAGTTCATGGATATGTATATGGATATGTATGTATAAGTCGTCAAGCTGAAGGACTAAAGTCCCAAAATATGTGCCTTGTGAGCTAGGGTGGAAACTGTTGTCAAAGCAACATGTCTGTCAAACTGTATGAATGCCTTAGACTTAGAGGCACCAAATATAAAGTAAATGCTACTAAGCAAGATTTCTTAAAAACCTACATACTTATAAAATAATGAAAACAAAGTTATTTGTCCTTAAGCCCATTTAATATCTGTAGGCAGATTACCAATAAAGTTATTTATCACTTTTCTTTTTTACTTCTTATTATGTGAATTGTGATATTTTCACTCTTTTGTTTTATGGAAGCTTATTAGAAAAATTGTTACTGTTTGTGTCACTTTTAATTTTAGCTGTTTCTAACAACAAAAATTTTGCTTTAAAGACTAAGAGATACATAGTGTTTCTCATCACTTTTAGAGTCAGGTCATTAAAATATTATCGCTGCAGTATTTGACAGGGAGAAATTATGTAATCAGAGCAGTTATATTACACTTGTAAAAAATACATCTGTTAAATAAAAAAGGAACAGCTATGTAATGAAAAAGTGTAGTGTTGATAAACATCTGTGAAGATAATTCAATTAATGCAAATCATGTTTCAGTGTAATGTTTGTACAGAGCCTATTGATTAATAGCATTGACATATCTAAATTGTGTATGTGGAAGACTGGCCTTTGAGTTCAGGTCCTTAAATGACCTGGGGTACCACAAACAGTGAAAAAAGAACAAGCTAATTATCATGAGTAAAATAATGAACTCAAGATTTATATTAAGATAATTTTTTGATCAGAGTGCTTCTAGATAGAAAGCCTTGATTAGCTGCAAATAGATGTATTTGCTGCTGTAAACCAGTATTTTATGTCTGTCAGGTGGCCATAGGGTCATGTTTTTACTTCTTCTGAGTTACCATTAAGGATTAATTATTGATGAAGGCAAGGGAAGGTCCATAGAAAATGTACTTGCTCCACATGGAGCAGAAGTTTGCCTTAGATGCCTGCTTTCTGATTTGTGGTGTATAATACAGAAGAAAACATCTGTATTATTTAGGCTTAATGTATACACTCAGAAAGCTTATTCTGTGGAGTCTGTGTTTTCCTTCATAATTGTGTGCACTTCGGGAAGTGGGACAGCTCATGGGATACATGAATTGCAAGTGTGAAATTTTTGCTGGGTTTGTGATCAATTGAATAAGGATTCTTAGTATGCCTGAATATTAATAATACTCATTTTCTTCTAGATTCATGCACATATCATCCAGGTGTGCCAGTCTTTCATGATGCTCTCAAAGTAAGTATGCAACTATCTTTTTAAGTCTTACTTCTTTTTCCATACATGTAAAAGAATATGCTCATTTTCCTTTTTCATTCCAAATCTTTCAGTGATGTAGAAACTGATGTTCAGCCTGTTTGAGCAACCCCATGAAATTAGTAAAGCACATTTACTCAAAACTGTAGAAGAAATTAAAAACTGTACTCATGTGGTCTAAATGTTATGCAAGTCTGTATGACACATTTCCTATTGATTGACTTCAGGTGTCCCAGCAGCTTAATTAAGTCCTCTGAATAGGTCTTCAGAGGCATTGAGAAGTGTCATAGTCTTTAATTAGCCTGCTTGGAATTTAAACTAGCTGCTTGAGATCTTATGTGGCTTGTGAACTAATGTGCATGTGACATTTACCTGATGTAAAAAATAAGTGTTCTGTTGATCTGACAATCGGGTATATTGGTGAAGTTAGGGCTGGTTCCCATGCCTCTGATGCAGCTCTCCAGGATTCTTGGGCTACATCTGTAGTGGTGAATTAAATATACCTGTGACCGATCTCCAGTACTTAGGCCAACTGCATAGCCCATATTTGTGATATTAAACTGTTTTCCTACTTCAGGATCTACTGGATGCTTCTGGAGTGCCTACAGGGAATTATCTGAGACACAACTGACAAAACAGCACTGGAAATCATTCTAACAATAGTGTATAGCCAGAAATCTGTTGTCCAGAAATGGAACCTGACATAGTTTACTGTATTCATACAGATGTAGCCTAAGTGGCCTTTCTTAGGCCACCAGATTGCAGTTTAACTGAGCTTTGAGGCAAGCATTTTTTCTTGGTATTAAGGAACTGCTGCTGCTGGCAGTGCATCTCATCCCTGTTCCATAATGTGCTGTCTTTCAGGCTCATGGAAGTTTGTGCATATGTGTCGTGTAGCGTATTTTCTGTGAGCTGTGGCTCATATTGCAGTAAGTGACGCTGGAGTCAGCCAGAGCATGCTACTAGCAAATTGGGTGGGCTGATCTTAGATCAAATACAATACAGTTACTTAGGTCAAGAGTCTTAAGTAGGAGTAGTTACATGTATGCAGTCCTAAAATTACATTTAGGCCTTGGAAGGCAACTGTGAGGCTGATGTGGCCCCTGGTGAAAATGAGTTTGACACTGCTGACTTAGACTATGACAATTTGTTTGGTACAAAATTATAGTACATAAAACTTCTACCTAATTATAAAGACATAAATTAGGCAGTTACCTCAAAATATTTACTCCCTCTTTTTCTTATATATGCACTACTTTTGAAACAAGTATTCCTTTCCCTCCTCTCCTTATCTCTTGGCTTAATTACAAATTTATCATTTTGTATGGGCATTTTTCTTCTTGCTATGAATTCTAGATAATGTAAGCAGACAGAGTGAACCTTTTGTCTCCTTGCCTGTGGAAACAGTTTATATTTTGAAGATATTTCAGAACCACGTACCTAAAACCCATTGTGCTACACTGCTTAAGCTGTCAAAGCGGTGGTATATTTATTAGTCAACTTGTTGCATTTAATAAGGTTCTTCGAGTTGTAATATACATTATCCACAGAGGCAAGATAATTTCTCTCTAAAATATGATTTCTGGTTGTGCCCTTGGTTGATATAGTTAGATGGCTATACAAGGCAGATCTCCAGCATTGTGGTGGGAAATAAGCAGTTTTAAGACGACTAGTGCTCAAGGAAATCAAAAATCCTCATCCTTTTAGGAAGGGGGCCTGTACATTATGCCACAGGTGAGCCTAGTCTCAGGTATAGTATTTGTTTTGTTTGCATGTTGCTTTATGACATAACATAACATTTCAGTTTTCTGTCATACGGAATTGGCGCTTAACTTGTCATAGAAATATTGCCTCACATTTACTGAACTGTCAACTAAGGCAGTATGAGTGAACTAGAAGTAGCAGCGATAACAGGTTTCTCTGTCTTGGCTTTTAAAAATGCAGTTGATGACAGTATTATCCAAAGAAAGGAAAAAAATAATCTCTAATCCTGATATATTGCATCTTGTAAAGGAATATAATTAGTCTTTTGCTTTTCATAAGCTGTTGCCAAGTTAAGGCAGTCACATTTGTTTTGTTTTTATTCCGAAATGTTTATAGGGTTGGTCGTGTTGTAAGAGGAGAACAACAGACTTTTCTGACTTCTTAAGCATTGCGGTATGTACTCATGATTATTTACGATTTTTATAGTTGTCAAATGATAGTAATAAATATTAAATTGTATATATGCTTACATGTTTGAAATTTGTGTGCTTTTGTTAAAACTGAAATCTTGCGTGCACTATTTTTTCTTGATACAACGTTGATGTCGAGTCTCATTTTCAAGCTTTAATGGTTATAATTAGTTCTCTCAAAATCTATTTAGACACTTGTTAACAATGAAAGAAGGTCAGTACTTTTTGTTACTTTGCTTGATTATGGAAAGATGGTGTATTTCTTTAACATACTTCCAAATTAAGAGATTTTCAGTTTCAGTTGTAGGATTTCCTTTGCAGCCAGTGTTTAGTGTAGGCTAAAGGAGAAGATGGGGCTGAAGAAATAAATCAGTTGCAGATTTTGATAATTTTTAATTGTGCGCACAGACTACAGTACATATATATAAACATATGCTTTCCATAATAGGGCTGTACAAAGGGTTTCCATAACAGTGAGAAACCTCCTGAGCCTGTTAAACCGGAAGTCAAAACTACCTCTGAACGAAAGGAGCTCGCTGAACTGAAACCCAAATTTCAGGAACACATAATTCAGGCACCAAAACCATTGGAAACAATTAAAAGGCCAAGGTACAGTATACAGAATTAAATTTTGCCAGATTTGTAGTCAGTTGGCCAAGTTAAAGCTCATTCGGTTATTCAGTGTTACACATCTCGTATAGTGTAAAAACTCACAAATTAATTTTAAGAGCTTGTGTTTGGCAGCAGGGATGGTGTTATCTTAAGCTTCAAAATGAGATAAAAGACCTCTGCTTAGGAGAAGGTAATATTGGATCTCTCAGCATTTGACTTCCCAAGAAACAAAAACTGTCTATAGCCTGTAGCTTAGAATGCCACTAGCAGTTGTGTTTAGTATTTTAAACAGTCATAAAAGTAATTTTAGGGAGCTTTTATATAGATTCCTTTATCTGTCTCTTTATTTAGGGTTTATATTTAGGGTTTTCTGTTGAAGTCCAAGGCTGCCTTCTAAATTTCTAGTCTCTTTTTCCCATAAGCAGTAAGAATTGGCATTTACAAATCTGATTTGTTTGTTTGTTGTTGTAAGGGAGGTTGGAAAGGAAGAGCCTTATAGCAGGATTAAAAGTTACTACTTTGTTGCCTTTTTAAAATTATTTTTCATGAAGCTGACATGATAACATGGTCATTTTTTTAGCCCAGATGAGCCAATGATAAACTTACAGCTGAAAGTGTCGGCTTCCTTGAAGCAAGCACTAGATAAACTGAAACTGTCATCAGAAAACGAAGAGAAAAAAGGTAAGGATATAGGGAGGTTAAGCAGAAATATGATGCTAATTGTCACACAAATAACTTAAATGTTGTTTTGTTTGTTGTTGTTTCTGAAGTAATTATGTCATATAATTATCTCCTTGTTCTTAATAGTCTGGGAAATAACTTCCAGTCTAGGGAATGATAATCAAAGATGAAATGTGAGGAATGCGAAGACTTGGGTGTTAGAAGCAGTATGTTCCTATTCAAATTATTTGAACTCCCTATTTTCTAAGATATCCAGGTAGAGGGATGGGAACATGATGGGAACATCGATTTCTGGATGACTGAAAGAGTTTCCCAAGAAATTAACTCTACTCCTATGTCTTTGCAAACACAGTGTCATATAAAGTCTTAAATAGGTGATGTTCCTCTGAAGACTAGTTGGTTCTCCCTTGTCTGTTTTTCCTCTTTTTTGTCATCCCACAGTTTATTTGGAATTTGGTTTCAGAACTACATGGCTTCTTAAGAAGCACTTTCAATTGCATTTGCAGCTATTTGTTCTTGTGCCAAAGCTGTCATTTACTTCTTTCTATGTGGTATCCACATTCTTTCCTTGTGTGTGTTAATAGAAAACAACTGGAGCCTTTCACAGTCTTAGTTTTACAAAACCCAACAAGTGATTGTTCTCTTCCTCTATGATTGGAATAATCCTCTTCAACATTTTTTTTGCCCCACTTAAAACAATGTAAAGGTATGGAACCTAGAATCTGATGCATGGGTAATACAGCTTTTGGGATGCTCACATAATTTGTTTCCTTGTACTTTTCTGGCAGACTTAAGTGCCAGGCAGAATATTGGTAGCTTGAGACTTTGTTTGGTTGCGTTTTTTTTCCTAATCTACTCCTTAGCTCATTTTACTTCTTAATAAAAGCAGAATGTTTAGTACATTTTACAGTTCAGTTGCAATTTTCTGTAATATGCTTCTGTTTCCAGAGGAAGACAGCGATGAAATCAAGATTGGGACTGCCTGTAAAAATGCAGGCTGTTCTAAAGTAAGTGATCCAGTTTCATTCTTAAACCCAGCTGTTAAACTGTTGTGTGCAGTTCTGTTTTTACTTTCTTGGGTGCTTTTTGTGTGCTACAATTTGATTTGGAAATGGCACAAAGTCCATCAGGCTTAGTGAGTGAACATTTGATAACATACTTTAGTGTGGACAAATGTGGACTGTTTTGTACTGGGGATGCAGTAAGTTTAAGATTACTTTTTCTTAAGTGTGTCCTGAACTTCTAATTTATATGTCTGCCAAACTCATAATACTGATGTATTTCAACATAAAATGTTAAATAAAATGTTGGTGAGAGGTGGGTTACTAATAACACTTGAATTGCTCTTGATAATCTGTGTATAGATCAGAAGCATCTGCAGATCTTATCAGTTAGTGGTTCGTGCTAGAAGAATCCACAAATAAAATGTTTGAACACTTCTAGCACCAAAATTAGTCTGTATATTACATAGTCAGACTGAAAGCTTTTTATACTGACACCCTTGTGCTATACAGAACGAGCCAGTGGAATTTAAATAGGTATTTCACATCTGACAGATTTTGAATTTTCTCCTGAAACTCTAGTGGCAGAAGAATTTATAGCAGTCTTTTGTTTGTTTTTAGGAAGAGCTGATATGATATTCAGTGGCAGAGTTGTATATTATTTAATTTACTTCCTTTTGAGAATCCATGTGTTTTATGAATGATAAAATTAATTTATTTTCCAGTTAACAGCTTGTTTTCTCTGACTATTCAGAATATTTTTAAAGATATCTTGGGGATCTGAAGTGACCTTTATGAGGATAGGTCATCACATCATTGACATACTCCATTGAATGTTAGTAGGAGTGCCAGTGAAATTTTGTGAATGAAGGTCAAATGGCTATTTTGAAAAGCTAGGGGAAGCCATTTGGTTTAGATTATTTACTCAAAAGCTTTGTTGCTGTTGTAGGTTGTGTTTTGTTTTGTTTTACTTTTTCCTTTGGTCCACATCCTGTAACAGCAATATACTTTAAATGCTTTGTTTTACTAGACGTACGAAGGACCACACAGCACAGAAGAAGTATGTATATACCATTCTGGTGTACCTATATTCCATGAAGGGTTAGTATTCTGTTAACTTTAGTTTTTTAATTATTCTGCTATGTGTTCCTGATTTCTTGTAGATGTTGCCTTATTTTCATTCTGTATTTCTTCTTCAGTCAAAAATGACAATACTTGAAAGGGGGTATACTAAATTAACATTATATTGCACAAAATAAAGATCTTAAGTACACATAGTAACTAGTGTCTTAAATATAGTTTGTTAATTGCTTTGTGAACTTTCAAGGATGAAGTATTGGAGCTGCTGTAAAAGAAAAACATCTGACTTCAATACATTTTTAGCTCAAGAGGGCTGCACAACAGGAACACACGTATGGACTAAAAAGGATGCGGTAAGTAGCGTTAATGTTGCATTCTGTAGCTGGCCATTCTGAATTTTGAGCACTGAAAAGTAGTTGGTAGCTTGATTGAGTTATTAGTGTAGTTGAGCTGTTATGGATTACTGCCTCTGAAATAACATGGAAGATACGCACAGCGGGACAATGTGAAATGGAATTTAAAGTACTCTCTGATAGGAGTATACTTGTAACAAAGTAAACCTTTAGTTTTCATGATAAATATAATACCTCTGTTTTATAGTAAAAGTGCTTTTGGCAAATTCAGGAAAAAAGCAGTGTTTTCTGCTTTGTTACTTGAGAAAATATATGGTATTCCATATAGAATATGTTTGCTATATATTCCTGTAAAGTAAGGTTATTAGAAATCTTTCCTCTTCCAAAGACAGTAAAGAGAGCAACTGTACATGTTCTGTGCTTCAGGTTCATTCAGAACATCTGAGTTGTTTAGGTCAGCATGGCAGGGCAAATGAGGTTCCATGGGTGGGAACAGAACGGCCTCTTTCTGTCTAATTTGGCTTATTTTTATTTTTCTGTCTGTTTTTCCGATCTGAATCTAATGCACTGTTTTGGTTTAGCCACCATTATAACACACGCACACAGAGCATCTGTTTAGTTTGTGGGTATTTCTTTGCAATATTGTGAACAAACTGCAGAATTACAAGGGGAAAAATATTCCCATTCAAGGTTTAAAAGATTCTTAGAGAAAATTATAGAGCATAATAATGCAACTAAACACTTACTTTAAAAACTTTAGCTGGTCACATACTAGATGCATGTGAAGACAAAATTCTTGTTACAAATACATTGTTTATTGCTGAGGCAGAATTGGTTTGATACTGTGAACATCAGTAACATTTAACAGAAGAAAATAAAGATATATTCTAAAAAGTGTAGTTCTATTACATCATTCTATAACAAATACTTCACAAGTCCTTTACTTCCTTCAAGTCATGGAATTGCTGGTTGCTTTGAAGATTTATGTTTAAGAAGTATTTTCAAATACAGAACAGAAAGATTAAGAAGAAAAGCTGCAGTTATGAGCCTAAAGCAGGAGGATATTCTTGTAAAGAATTTCTCCAGATGTTTAGAAACTATGTGTATATTGAATGTGTGTATACTAAGCTAATGGGCTTCTAGCTACCAGAGTTTTTTTGGCTTTACCTCTTTGTTGGTTTTTTCTTGTTTTTCACCATTTATTTTTCCTGCATCAGAGAAAAAAGAGTAATATTCAATATTTTTTTGCAGTAATATGGAAGTTTCTTGGAGACATGGCTTTCTTTGTTCACTTGCTTTCTACCTGCTCGATAACTGTAGTCTTGAAAAGGAAGTTAATCCAACACATAACATTTATTTTTATTTTTTGGCATTTGGGTTTTTTTGGTTTTCTATCTCCATGTCCAGGTTTCTTACTGTAGTCTCTGTCATAAGCATTGATTTTTTTTTTAATTCGTTTTTTCACCTCTAATGTTTGTTGGGAACCAGTAGCTGAAATATTAGTAAAAAAAAAGATGTAAATGGAGTCTTGCAATCTCCTGCAAACATGAAATATAGACCCTTATTAGCTACACTTACTGGCTATCAAAATAGTCCTGAGCTTTTATCCTGATGAATCTTGTAAAAATACTCCTCAATGCAATTTACTATCTTTTTTTCTGTACCTTTTTCCTTATAACAGGGTAAGAAGGTAGTTCCGTGCAGACATGATTGGCACCAAACTGGAGGAGAAGTGACTATTTCTGTATATGCTAAAAACTCTGTTCCTGAGCTCAGCTATGTAGAAGCAAATAGCACTATGGTGAGTATCTATCTTAAGATGTATTTTTTTTATACATATATATATATATATATATTTTAATTCTTCCAGCAGCTTGAAGTTAGGGAAATCTGGCTTCTACTTTATTTACAAGGCAGAGGTAACATAAGAATCTTTTCTGAGTAGCTACTTTTTCTTGGCATTTGTGTTTGTTCAACTATGTAGATCTCTTTTGGTTTTTTTCTCCCCTCCTTCTGTTTGGACATCTGTAATGTTTTGGGTTTGTTGTTTTTTTTCTTTTTTAGCTACAACATAATATGTTAAAAATATCTTTAATTTGACTTTGGCAATTAAAACCTGATTGTAGTAGATTTACTTGGTGATATGCGTAAATAATTATAGATTGATGATTTAATTATATTTGGCTTAATGTAATTTAATATTGTTCTTCATGGTACGCAGTTTCACAGCTACTAATATTAAACAAGTGTTAGAATGCTTCTCTGACTTCTCAGTCGCACATTTAGAGAAAATGATACAGCTTCCAGGATGGAAACCACTGTTGACTATGATACTGTATCAGAATTTATTAGAATAGATTTTCACTTCTATGTCTGAGGGATAATTTGATCACTTTGTTCATTGTAGGCTCTGAGTCCTAAATGTGATATATTTTGCTTAAACATACCTTAGCTGTCAAATATTTTATTAGCCTGACAAAATTTTCTGTTGTTTTTCCTGTTAAGTTAAATATCCATATTGTATTTGAAGGAGAAAAGGAATTTCATCGCAGTGTGAAATTATGGGGAGTAAGTATAAGAATAATTTTTCTATCTTAATAAAATCAAACCTTAGCTGCTTCTCTTTCAAAACATTTTTCCTTGTTTCTCTGCTTATTGAAATTCAGTTGCATGCCATTCAATAATTACATTTAAATCTGAATCTAATGCCCCAAGTGATCAGTATGACCTCACAGTTGACACTGCTTTGAGCAAGCGGTGACCTCCTGAGGTCCTTTCTGATCCCAACACCATGACAGCAGTGTTGCAAGAAACCCTTGATACTATGTAGTCGCATGCTCATGTATGTGTTAGACCAATGTATATGTTATATATGCATAGGCATATGTTCATAGCTTGGAAATGGGAGAGGGCTGACTTTTCTATGTAACAGAGGGAACTCCATCTGCCTAAACATCTACTCAATTTTAGTGATAAGTTGCTCTTCCTAGCTTAACTCCCAAATACCTAGCAGTCTGTTTCTTAAACTGAAGTGTGAAATATGTTTTCTCTTCTAGGTAATTGATGTAAAGAGGAGTTATGTGAACATGACGGCTACGAAGATTGAGCTCACTATGAGAAAAGCGGAGCCCCTATTATGGGCAAGTCTTGAATTACCCGTGTCCAACACAGAACAAAAAAAAGAGAGTTCAGATCAATAATGATTCCAAGAGACGAGTTATTTCCCATTATGAAGTGGT
Source organism: Nesoenas mayeri (assembly GCF_963082525.1). Lineage (NCBI taxonomy): Eukaryota > Metazoa > Chordata > Aves > Columbiformes > Columbidae > Nesoenas > Nesoenas mayeri. The sequence goes on from NC_137541.1 coordinate 203,756,881, forward strand.
GACTTGCTACTGTAATCAAATATTTAACTTTTATATAGATTATTTTTTTTTTAAATTCTAGATCATATGTTCCATTCTACAAAGAAATTTGACGCACAGTAAGTGAGGGTGTAAACCTGAAGGGTAATAGCTATTTCTGCTCTTGCTTCCGTGAGTATTTTTATCCTAGTTGAAGTGTCTCCATGAAGATTTAGAGTAAAGGAACTATTGCCCTTTGCTTACAGCCTTACCTACTGTACACTGACTGTCCAAATAGATTAATTCTCAGTCCACTGTGGGTGTTAATTTTTCAAGTGTTGGTTTTAGACTGGACCTATGGGATAGCACATGTTGAATTCAGCACTGTTCATTGTGAAGCATACAGTAATACAGGTACAAAAATGGTGAGTTTATGAAGCGATTAACATGCAGTTCTGCATCTAGAATTAAAAAGTACATAAACAAATATGAAAGAACACTTGTAGAACACCTTTTGACTGTGAAGGGATGGAATAAACGGTATTTTGCTAAGGATTTCAGTACTTGCTGACTCTTTTGCTGCCTTTAATGTATAACAGCAGGAGATCAGATTAAAATAAAACCAAAGTTGGCAAGATGGCTTTTTTTTTTTTTTTTAGTCCTGTACTGTTGGTATTTGAATTGTTATATATACGAGTGAGAAGTGGACAGTGAAATGGCTGAGTAATTTAGCAGCTCAGTGGTGGATAATATACAAATAGCAGAGTATTGTAAAATTACCAAGGTGCTGTAGATATTTGACAGTGTTTAGAATGTATATTCTGTCCTGTTCTACAATATTCAAAATTATTAATCTCTTTTCGAAGTAGGTGCATATGTGCAGTAGAAGACAGTACATACACACTGTAGATGTCTCAGGAAAATTATTTCCATGCATTGCTCTTGTTTGCGAGGATGGTAATCCAAGAATTAAATTTGTCCTGTGGATAAAATTTAGGAGAAACAAACGACAAGCTTTAAAATGTCTGTCTCAAATCATAATTGTACCTTTGGATTAAACTACTTTTTAAAATATTATTTCTTTGGAACAGCATAAGCAAAACGCTGTAGTTAGAAATCAAGACCGTGTTTTTGTTTTCAGTTCTCCATCAGTAAAGATCTGTGAAAAACAGGATAGTTTTAAAGATGAGACTTATCCAAGCAGCAGCTCGTGCAGTAATGTTGTTTTCTTTTACTGCTTGACATAGTTCCTTAATTTTGGGTTGCAGCTGGAAGAAGAATGTTTTCATGTATAAGTCATGTAAAATGTACACGATTATTTATTGTGCCAAAACTTACATATGGAAACAAGCAGTCCTCTGGACTGTTGAAATGTGTGGATGCTCATCTGCCTCCCTTGGCAGACCTGAAATAACACCAGGAGAAACACAGAGCGAAGTAAAGGCTTTAAATGTGGGTTCCTAAGAGTTTTACTGTTTTCCAACAGGTATAATTTGACTTGAGCTCAGAGTTCTGTCTCTAGCAGTACTTGAAATCCTACTTCATGCTTAAAGTAGTAGGAAATACATTACCAAAGACACCATCCCTAAACACCAAGAAAATAACTACAGTGCTGTAAATATGACATTTTTTTGGTGCTTCTTTTCCTGTTTCTTTATTGACTTGGAGGGAGTTTGGTTGCTTATTCCTTGGGCTGCTATTAAATGTTCCAGCTCTAAGTTCTGCCTTAGAGATTCTGTTTACTGCTAAAAAAAACCAAGAAATTGAAGATGGCAAGTACTATGAAGTGATAGGGTACAAGCTTACAAAAAACCACATGCCTGCAATTGGTCCTCTAAAAATCATACACGCGTTCCCTGGTCTGTTCTGAAGCAAAAAGTGGAGCTCCTGCCAGTATAATACTGAGAGCAATCACTTCAGTGAATGAAAAACTCGGTCTCGCAGTACCTGTTCACGTGCCATCTGTGGTTCTGTGTGCGGAACTCTGAGCTTGGACAGCAAAATGAGCCACGTTTAAAAGCCAGGATAAAATTCTTATTTAACAAGCGAGTTCAAACGTGCTTATCCATATGGATATATAAATACCCTGGATATCTCATGTTTTCCACTTTTTTTTAATATACTTTCAGTTTATCTACATCCTCCTACAGTAGGTTTACATAATGTAAAATCTGTTTTAAAGAACTATGAGGGAAGTGGAATTTCTTGGGAAAATTTGTGGTTTTAAGCAAGTCATCTGCTGCCTTACAATACTAAATGCTAAATGGAGAAAAATGTGGATGAATAGATGTTCTGCTGTTACTGGTGGAGGCTTTGGGACCCCATAGCTGGTTTTTTAGAGTATGTTCTGCTGGCAGCTGGGTCAGTGTGGTTGTAAGTGAAAGAAAGTTCCTGCAAACATAGTCCTTAGCTTTGCTTTTGCTCTTTATTCATTCTTCCTACTCTTTTACTGGTGTTCATACCTTCAGCAGAAAATTATAGATACCTCAGGAGTTCCATAATGACTTTACCCATCTATGACAATAAAACCAAGTTTAAAATTCACCTGTTTAAAAAAGTAAGCAAACAGAGAAACTTTGATCAGGCTTTGATCAGGCAAGAAGCTATGGGTTTTACAAATAACAGCCTAGTTTTCCATAGCCTGTGATATTTTTCAAAATAAAACGATAAACTTTCAAATTGCATAGACTACCATGAGTCTCTTGTTTAATTGCATTAATTTGTAGCAGCCTTTTATAACCAGATATCTGCATCTATGATCAGCCTGCAAAAGCTTTATGTCTCTGACTGAATTTGGGTGTTTTGGTCGGTTGCTTAGATCAGTCTTCAACACGCTGGTGTTTGATCCTGATTATTTGATGAAATGACATCTTGACGTGGGTAGTGGTAGCTGACACTCAATGGAATATTGGTGTGACTGGACCTTTTATTAGTAAATGTGAAGGGAAGGTGAAACCATCTGTAATATACCAGACCAATGACAATACTTGCTCAAAAGCAACATCTGAGAAGCAAGCTAAGTGATTTTTTGATCCTACAGGCTTTCACCGGTCTAATAATAGTGAAACTGAATTGCAAACAGGTATGTACTCGAATACTTGCAGTTAAATTTAACCTTTTTTTTAATGTTCTCAGAAGTTGTGCTGTATTTAACAAGTTGATTAACTTGCTACAGTTATTGACACTTTAGAAGCCGTAGTGTGTTTCAGTACGGGTTTACATGTTTCACATGTTGACAGTGTGTTACACGTCTCAGAACTGACTGGCCGGGTGCATCTAAAACTTTTCTCTTACAATGCCACTTTAATATGAAATATTTTATGAGTATACAAATTTATGACAGAAATTTTTATCTTCTCCCTCATGTATAAGCTCGTGTTCCTGTCTGGCATTATACATCATCTGTAACAACATTTGGAGGAGCTGGAATTTAATGTTAATACACTGTTAAGCACTGGGCTGTTCAGCTACCCCGACTCTTAAAGTTTTTCGTGGCACTGATGTAACTTGAGAAAAAAAATCTTCCATTGGATGATATTCTGTAACATGTACATTATCAAGTCACCATTTCAGTAGTTTAGGGACTAGTTTTAATAAGAATTTTGCCTTGGAAAAAAATACAAACGTAACAATGCATCCTTTGCTTGCATTCTTTAAACATGGCATGAGTACTGTTTAAATACTGTACCTGTTAATCGTTGGACTTTCCCAATTGCCACTATTTTTTTTTAATCTCCATTCAGGAATGAGATACTTTTTAAGGTAATGAGTTACGTGTCTGGAACACTGTATTAAGATGGTATTAATTTTCCCATTATGAGAGTCTTGAATTAAAGTTGGGGAGATGTCTTTTTGCATGGTTATTTGATTCTGCACATTCATAAAACTTACATATGCAGGAATTAATCTCATGACTTCATGCTCTAGGTTTTTCTTTTCTAAATGTATTCAATAAAATTCTTATTACATGCTGGTTGCATTTTGGGTTTTTTTTTTTTGAATTCTCCAGCTCTGCTGCTTTTTGTTCTACTTTCTTGATTTCCTGGAAAAAGGAAGAAGATACCCATCAAAACCTCTCTTCCTGCGATGAAGAGAAGAAGTATTCACTTCTTGGGGACTGAAATTTCCTGTGGTAATAAAAACTTTGTGTTTCCTCAAAATTTGGGTAGGTGTTTTAACAGAAAAACAGGGTACTGTCACAGACTTTACAAACTAACATGCAGTTACTGTGCCAAATAATTGTTAGTTACACAAACTCAGTTTCTTTGCTTTTGCAAACTGAAGGGGAGATGGGGTGCCAGCAGGATGGGCAGGCAAAGGGTCCGGTCCTTGAGACGTCTCTGTGGGCAGTACAGATGTCAACCCCTGTTCATAAAGTCAACGTTTTCCTGTTCAACTTGGAATATTCTGTTTTACTGACACAATGTTGGCATGAACAGGATTGAAGAGCTTCTGCACATGACCACTGTCAACTACGTGTTTGTAGTCAGTCCTGTGAGCCTGAAAGGACAGAGGCTGCAGGAGCAGGTACTTGTCATCTGGCAGGATGCAAAATGCATAATTTGGGGTTATTTTTCTTTCTTTAGCTGAATTGGTCAACCTATATGATGACTGATTCTGGCTGTCCAAGAAGCACGCAGGTATTTTGCAGCCAGAGCACTTCCGTGTGAGAAGGAAGCATCTTCTTGAATAAAATGCTTTTATTACTAACTGGAAACAAGTATTTGAAAAATTACTTTCTGGTTTAATACTAATCAAAGCTGCATTGCAACAGAAGCCATTAAGAACTAGATGGAGGCTGTTACCTTACAACCATTTATGAAATATTTTTAGTACAAAATGTGTTTCAAATTGATGATAAATAGTGATACTGCAATATTGCTCAATTCAGTGCTTAGGAAAAAATTAACTTAATGTGTTTCTAGCTTAATATGCATGCTAAACCTAATTTGTTCTTCCTCTGTTGAAAATTAGACTGATGTGTAAGAGGCAGAGTTGATACTGTGCGCTTTTAGACCCCAAGGGACTTCATTTGTTTTGTTTTAAGGGAATGCTTTGTGATCAGGTTATATTGTTGTATATACATACACATTAACCCAAACTTTAAATGTTCTGCTTTCATTTGTGAAAGCAGTTAACATTTGGAGTGGCCATTCGGGAACAAACCTACAACAAAAGTGTTCAGTTCAGAATTACACTTTATTTGTAGATTAGCACTTCAATGGATTTATAAATTAAATGGGATGTTTTTACTTTCCAAGAGCAGCTAACAGCTGTAAAGGAGGTAAGGCAGAAAAATGGAGGATATTAAAATGTAGTTGAATATATATATATATAGTTATAGTTGAATATACATATATATATATACACATATATATATATTTTTAGGAGAAAGGTTTCCACATTTATAGAAAAAAAGGAAATAGTTCATAGAAAACATGCTAGGGCTGAAGGGTAATACAGAGCAACAACAACTGCGAATGAGCCAAAGCACTGAATCTTTTCAAATCAGTGTTTAATTTTTTCCTGTATCTATAAAAATTCACCTTTATTGCTATGTTTATGTGAGCAAAGTGGCGTTGCCCAGTGTTTCCTCTTCTGCTGTTTTTCCTCTCTTCAATTATATTTTATTTTAGAATGCAAACATTAAGTTTATTGCATTTGTTATTGAACAATTATATTGATCCACGCTGCCTGAAGACTGCAGTGTGCTTGGGACTTGCACAATGAAAAGTGAACAGAGATTTCAGTGTGTTTGAAGTGGCCGTACCAAAATGTTGACCACAAAATTCTTAGGCTGAAGTGTGTGTCATTATAATGAATTTTTGGATTTCACCATTTCTTTATACAATGCAGGTATGTCTTAATTAAACATAACTATTCGAGATCATATATTAGAATCTGCAGTGTTGTACATCCTCATTTTCCCTCCATACATTGTAGGTATTCTTCATTGAAATTGTAAATATATTTGTCCGCAGAACGACCACTGGCCATGAGAGAGCTGACAGATTTTGCCAGAGCTTCTCCATATTGCAATAATTCTGTTTTAGTACAAAACCGAGTATAGTGCTTCCAGAGAGGCAAGTGCTGATTCCTGCAGTTACACTCTGAACCCTGTATAAATATCGAGTCCTTAGGCAGGTTATCATTTATCAGACTGCAGGTGACAACTGTGATTGATATTTGTGAAAACCAAGTCCAATCAGTCTGAATTATGTGAATGAGGATGGTTTGAAGATGTAAAAAGAAAAACTAGGTCCATTTCATCCATTTCTCACATTTACCAGGACTAGATACCATGTATGTAAAGACTATATATGTATAAGTAGCTGTCCTTAATGATTGTTCTTTCAAAACCTGGAGTCTCCCCTGAGCAGTCCCTGAGTGCCCATCTCTGCTGACAGCTCAATAAGCTTTTTCCAGGTCTGTAGCTTCTCAGCACTTGCCAAGCTTGTTTTGAACATCTCTTCACCTGCCTGCAGCTTTGTTTTACCAATGTTTCTTCTTTTACAGCTGTATAGTATAACCATATTTCATATATATATATATTAGTAGCAAGCAGTTTTTCTGTGCAAAACAATATATTTATGATTCTAGCATCATATTGTGGATGAACACAAGCCTCAAAGCTGAGGCACAGTATGTGATATAGAGGACAATGAGCAGAGGATGATTAGAGAAGGGGCACAGGATGATACTGGAAACCCCAGGAAGATAAACAGCTCAGTAGTAGTTAAATCATTGTATGCTTATAAGCTGGGCAAAGATGGTTATGGGGGTCAAAAAAAAGAACTCGGCATATATAAGAAGCTGCGTGTAATGCAAGGCTGAGTTTCAGAGCGATGGAAAAAGCAAGCTGCAAGGTCTGCTGGGATACATGGGAGCCTCACTGAGTGGGAAGAAGAACACATTAAGGTCGACTCCTCATTATGAAGGGCTGGAGGTCATTGACCACTGGCTGCAGCTTTCCAACCCAACAAGGGGGCGAGGGGCTAGGCACTAGGTAGTGTGTATTTAATCATTTTAACTGTTTTGTTATTAAAAGGTTTCCCTGTAATAGAATTCTCTTCTTTTTGTTTTGTTTTGTTTTAATTGTGTTTATCATAGAATAGTTTGGGTTGGAAGAGACCTTCAAAGCTCATCCAGTCCAACGCCCTGCCATGAGCAGGGACATCTTCACCCAGATCAGGTTGCTCAGAGCCCCGTCCAGCCTGGCCTGGGATGTCTCCAGGGATGGTTCATCCACCACCTCTGGGCAACCTGGGAAAGGTTTCACCACCCTCAGTGTAAAAAATGTCTTCCTTGTGTCTAGTCTGAGGGGTGTTTGCTTCTACCTGTAGTGAGACAGGCAGGATCCTCTTGTTTTACTCCTCTGCCATGGCAATGGGTGATGCTGTGTGAGTGCCCATGTCTCTGCAGGCTGGTGCAGGATAATTCTGTCTGTGCTGTGGGCTGCAGATCATGTTTTGGCGCAGGCAGGCGGTGCCAGGGCATGCAGGCTTGAGTGGAAACAGCATGGAAACATGGCTTGGGAGACAGAGAGAGCCGAGGGAGCAAAAGCAGCGCTTCAGGTGGGGGTGTTGTTTCCAGGAATATCTCAAGGCACGAGTGATCTCAGAGGGAACTAAATCTTTCAGTGCTCAGTATTCAGAGCTGATTGTTTCCCCAGCCTGATGTCCTGCTGCGTATGGGTTGCATAAGGGTGTGTTGTCACAACAGTCGTTGTGTCCAGCAACTGCGGCTTGAGTTTCCTTCTAAAAATACAGCCAAGTTTGGAGGTAATGCGGATGGCAGCATCAGGAATGCGTCAGCAGCTCACTGTCAGCAAGCTGGCAAGCACATCTGGAGAAAGTGCCACGTAAACACAGCAAGTCTATTCTTATCTGATACCCTCCTGTGAAATGCTTTTCCCATTATCACCTTTCTTGTTCTTTCCCTTTATGGAAGGCTGTAACGTGTTTGCAGTTTACTTGAACCAAGTCCAACCCCTTCTGCATGAGGTGCCTAACAAACCACTCCTCTGACTTCTCCATTCTCTGAGCTCTTCAAGCTCATCTAGAAAATAGATTTGCCTTAAGGGCGGGATGAAGAGTAGCTCCTAGATTTTCTTGGGTGAGGAAGGTGTTTAAAGGTGTAGGATCCATCATGAGGAGCACTGTGTTGCCACTGACAAGAGCTGCCTTGACAAATTATAACTGGCACAAACAAGTATAGAGTAATTCATGGGACACGGAAGTCTCAAACTATCATTTAGACTGTTCCTCTTGCTGACACTGATTAACAGAAGTAACTGCTGAATTTGCCTAAGAGCTGAACTCTAATACACCATAGCCTTCCAGCTAAGCTGCAGGGTTGAATGGTCTTGTGTTACTGGAGCTAATTTTAGTCTCGGTGGTGTAATGCAAACAGTCCTTTGCTTTTAAAAAGGCTGCTCACTAAATTCAGCTCCTACGGTTTCCTGTAGGGGCAATTTCTGTGTAGCTCCGTGAGGAACACAGTGATTTGATTTGGCTGGGAAGAAAAAGGAATAGCAGAAGAAAAATTCTGTGTTTCATTTCATTAGTGTTGTCTTCTCTGCTTTGCCATAGGGAAGTCTGTGATGTTCATCATCATTCAGCTCTCCTGATGGCACTCTTAACTCTATGCTAAAATCCTGTGAATAAAAATAGGGGAATTTAAAGTAAGAGAGAAAAAACACAGGCCATGCTGAGTGTATCCTATTCCTACCAGCTGCAGAGGGGAGGTTCCTGACTGCTTTTGATGCTGTGTCAGCTGGCAGTTCCAGCTCTGCCTCCTTGAGGGTTTATAGTATTGCCTGGGAGGTGCAGAAAGTCCTCAGTGACTTCCAGACCCAGTCAGGATCTTCCAGAATCTCATCCTGCTGCTGTTTTCCATAGGAATAATGTGGGGTCACTGCAGTAGCTCTTCCCTTCACATGCTGCACATCACCTCATACTCTCTAAATGACACCATCCCAGGAGAAACTATTTCTGCTCTCAAGCATTATTTTTTTTCTCTTAAAGACCTGTGTTTGACATATTTCGTCATCATTTTGGTTTAAACAGGAGAAAAAGCAACCTTTTAGAGCTATATTTATTCATTTTCATGGACTTCAATCAAGTGCACATGAAGGAGGAAGCACGCTTTGCTAGGTATTTCCTATGTGGAAGTTCCTTCTTTGCCTTATCCTGTCATGATCCTACAGCAGCGACCACTGACAGACCTGAAGCTGGCTGCTGTTCACAAGGAAAAGGCGCTAGTGGCCTTTTTTTCTGCCATCTGGATATCCCAACCCTTCCTTGGGGCACATTTAGTTACTGCCCATGGCAGTAAACATGGAGCTGTGATGGAGCAAGAAGAGCGGGAGATTCAGGAAATGGGAAGAAAAAGCGGTGCAGGGAGGTACCAGTCACGGTTCACATGGTGTCACATCCTTCAGCAACACCTTAAGCTATAGATGTGGAGATTAAGGGTCTGGAGAACCCTTCTTACAGAGACTGAGCTGGGTCTGTTCAGCCTGGATAAGATTGAAAGGGGATCTTATAAATGCTTATAAATATCTCAAGGTTCAGTGTCAAGAGGATGGACCAGACTCCTTTCAGTGGTGCCCAATGATAGGATGAGGGGCAACGGGCACAGACTGAAGCACAGGAGGTTCCGTATGAATATGAGGAGAAATTTCTTTACTTTGAGGTGCCAGAGCCTGGAACAGGCTGCCCAGAGAGGCTGTGGAGTCTCCTTCTCTGGAGACATTCAAACCCACCTGGACACCTTCCTGTGTGATCTGCTCTGGTGAAGCTGCTTTAGCAGGTGGGTTGGACAAGATAATCTCCAGAGGTCACTTCCAACCTCAACCAGTCTGTGATTCTGTGAGATGAACAACTCGATAACTGTAAGTGGCCTCAGTAAGGTAGAAGTAAAGAGAACAACTAAAACGTAGTCACTGTTCTGGTGTCCTCAGCATTGACTACTCAGTTCTCTTGTGAACAGGCTAACAAGGTCAGTTAAGCATTATTTTGTCCAACAGAAGAGGCAAGGCATAGACTATGGGAGTGTAATTGCCTCCTCATGTGCCTAAAGCTTGGTTTGTGAAAAGCAATTTCAAAGTAAATTACGAGTACAATATTCATAGGTACCTTGTCCTTCATCTTTCAGAAGTGTACTGGAAGTGATGCCAATTAAAACCTTTCTTCTTGGTGGCATATTAACCCCCAAATGAACTTCCCAAAGGACTGAACTACAGTGATTTTTGGTTCCCTTTTCTGGATTCAAAACAACTCTTTCCATAGCCTAGCAATTGTTATATCTTCTGTCCTGTTTTTCTAATTCTGTTTTTTTAGTACCACATCTGTTCTAGTCTTCATAAAAAAAAAAAAATAGAAGATTTTACTCCCACAACCTGGTGCAATTTATGGTTATGAGAAAAGCTGTAGTATATTTTTCATAATAAATTGGTTAATATCAGCTGCCACAAACTGGAATGTGATTTAATAAAATTCTAGCAATTCTATTAGTTGGAAAGCATGTAGATGAGAAGTACATTTAAAGGACAAATGAAGTAAGAATTTATATATATATATTTATTTTTTTTACAAATTAAACAGTTTTGAATAATTACGCTTCTCATACATTTCAGTTTCTCTTTGAATATACATGCAGCTCCTGATGGGAAACTTTCTTCAGGTCTTATCTGAAGACAGAATAACATCAATAGTCAATAGTGACAACATCCTCTACCTCATCAGTTGGAAGAAGACTTCTTCATGAAAGAGATCTCCCAGAAAAACAGGAACAAAAGCTGTCATGGGTTGGGACTAATGAAAGTACCAAAAGGAGCAGAGAGGTCAGCTTTTGGTTGTCCCCACAATCTGTATATTCCAAAGTGCAAATAAAGGAGAGAGGTGCACAGTGTGCTTCAGAGGGATGGATAGTCTCTCCTTGAGAAAACACTATTGGATTTCTGCATATAATCAGCTATTTATTTGATTATTAAGAATGGCTAGTACTGTTTGGGCAATTAGCAGGAGGGACAGTATTTTATTTTTTCAGGAAAAGAAAGCAAATCAGTACAATCAGCACTCACCAGTCCTACACAATAGATTCTAAAATACAGAGAATGCCTTTTATGTCTCATAAAAGCAATTATCAGAACAAGAAAAATATATGAAAATCCATGTGCCGAGCTGTTATAGGTTTTTTCTCATGGAATGCGTGTTGTTGATCACTGCTACAGACAAGATTTACCAGTAACATGGCAAATAACTGATTTTGTAATTGTACATCCAAAATAATGAGTCCTCAAAATTGTCGGATCTTTCAGAAAATTCTCATTGGGAACTGATTCTTCCTTTTCCCCACCCCCAAATTTGCTTCTGTATAGAGCTGTTCTTTCATCAGTGTCAGAGGAGTGGTAATTTCTAGCTCAGGAGTTCTTTGATGGATTTTGAAGTCATCATCCTATGCTACTTCTTCCAGCGTCCCCGCAGCTGCCTGCACAGTGAAGGCAGCGATGGAAATCTGCCTCTTTACTTCTTCCCAGGCTCTGTGCTGATCTGTTTTGCTTTCAATATCAAATATGGCATCATAGATCCCCGGGAAGGACTCTCCAGCATACTTGTTGTGACTGCTTGGAGCAAAGATGACGTGTCTGGCGGGAAAGAAGAAAAACATGTAGATATGCTAAATAAAATAATCATTAACAGTGTGTATGTTTATTGTAGGGAACTGTATGTGTGTGTGTGGCAGTTGCACAATCCCCAGTGAAGCCTGGAACTTTCCATAGGGCAGTTGATGGCTCTTTAGTATATTTTGTGCCCTACGGTGCCTGTCCCTGCCTACACATCTTGGTTGTACACACCAGGTCTGCAATCATAGACTCTCCTCCTTAGACTGACCACCTAAGGAACATTCCCCAGGGACTGAGACACCTTGCCAAGCTGGTAAGTGATCTGGGTACCCTTCACAGTCCTCCCTTTGTAACAGAATGAGATGTGCATTTTGAATCATCACTCTAGAGTTCTGGCATCTGAGCCCCTGAGTTTGAGTTGGTTGTGTAGTAACTGACCTCCTAACTAGTATCCAAACCTGTGTTATATAATGTTATCAGAGTGCTGAATAATTTTGGATAAACTCTGTTTGTAGTTGGTTTTCTGCTAAACACTTCTGGTTAGAACAAAATCTGTTTGGAGCTTTTTACCTGCTTAAATTGACTTTTGGGTGCCCCCGTGACAGTGTGCTACATAAAGCAGCTATGAATCCTGTGAAGATCAGAATTTACTAAATCCACAGGAAATCTACCTGTACCTGTCTTTGAAACGAGGAAGCAGCCCCAAGGGCGAAATCTATGGGAAAGGGCACAGATTTGGGACAGGTAGCCTTCTCCTTGGGAAGAGATGGTTTGTTTGTCTAATTAAGAATCAAACCATGTTAATTTTCTTTTGAAAATGGGAATTAAACAAGTCTGTTGAGCTAATGTGGCAGTCTGGAACAGGGAATAAAGCTAGTTATGAATGTACAATGAGAAGAGGAATGGAAACCTCAAAAATAACGAAGCAGTTGAATGATGGTCCAGGGATCTGGGAAATCAATGTGAAAAGAGGGGATAAAAAGTCTCTGGGAGAGTTCTTGAGCAAAACATGAATTCTTCAGAGAAGTTAGTGACCATATTGGAACAGAACTTCACAAAAGTATTAATTCCATCTGTTGGTGGCCTTTTTCTCTCAATGAATAGCTGCAGATCTGCTTTTAAATTGATTTTGTTCATATGAAGCATCAAAGCACATTTGTAGCTCAGGAAATAGTCATCCCAAATCAAAATAAACACTGAAACTACATTAATAAATGCAAGCAAGTTAAAAAAAAAATCCAGACAGCTCTAAATGATACGAAACACTCAACGTGAAGAACTGACCACAACAACCACTTCATTCTTCCCAAAGTGTGAACAACAGTTTATCCTAGCAGGATGGAAGTGTGATTGTCAATTCTACCTGCCTGAGGGACTTCTGGCTTGGTGTGGAAGCTGTCAATCACTCAGTCAGGTATGCCCCGTTATTAGCAAAAGGGGGTTATTGAAAGTAAAGTGAGGTAGTCACACACATGACACTGGAAGCCAGCTGCTTGTCAAGTGTTACTGATAAATGAACCGGGTTTCTATAAAAGGCATTGTGGTGCACTGAACATTGTGTTCAGGAATAGCTAATTAATGATTTAAGTTAATGGAGCATATATAAAAGCAGACAAAACTGGGACAGATAGATCTCTGCAGCACAGTTCACGGGCCTTTATTTAACCTGTGCTCAAAAGTCACTCTCCAGGCAATCTCTTCAAGACTTCTCTCCTCACCTGACCCTCACTACACCTCTCTTTTCCTCCCCTTCTACCCTCATTTCTGCCTTCTTTCCACAGTTGATTCTGTACTCGATCCTCAGTTTGTACAGTTTTAAAAGAGCAAATGGTAGCAGAAGTAGAACCACACACCTGGAAATAAAAGTCTTAGAGTACAATTGCTAATAAAAACAGTGACAGACCCAAGAACAGGAATTAAACACCACAAGACTGGTACAGCCCAGGAGTTTTCCTTGGGGATTATAAACAAAGTCCGCTACTACTCACTGGGTTGTATCTAAACCAATCACTTTAACTGTAATTCATAATGAGGCCTCTACAGCAATTCAACTGACCAGTCAGATAAGGTGGGGTTCACCTGCAGAAATATAGCACCTTAGAATGCTGATGAAGAAACTTGTAGCCTCACCTGTAAAACTGCCTTCCTGGTAAGCCAAGAGGATCAATGAAAGCTCTTTCTATAAGCATCAGCTGATCATTCATGATCCGCACTGCAACTGGACTGCAAAAAACAGAGACAGACATTGCGCACAATGAGGAAACATTTAAACACTTTTCCTCTTGTTTGGACAGAAAAAATGACCGAGATTGTCTACAGTTTTCAAAAAGATGAGGGTTTGCAAACGGAGATATTTAATACATGTTATATTAATGCAGTAGGATTTCTGCGCATAGAAACTCAACTACAAGATTTCACACTATACACAATAAAATGGGAGACTTTATAAGAGTGTCCGATACTTGCTTAGTATTAAACAGCACTGGAAAGATCTCACTTATCAGCAGGGAAAAGGAAGGCTGAGGTTTAGGTCAAGATGAAGACAGCTACATTTTGGTGTCTACTCATAAGCTAAGTGTCCAAACTCTTCCCCTAATCTATACAGTAAACCAGAAAGGACAGGATTCAGTTGCCTAAACACAACTAGCTGGTACCGTATCAGAGGCACAGGAGTCCCATAGGGCCCTCGGGTTTGTGAGCATCATAGGGATATCTTAGCTACTCTGAAGCGTCATCCTGTCACCTTGAGGTGTGCTGAAAGTACCAAATCTGGCATCACCTGCAGCATCTGCAATGTAGCTGTCTAAACACAGAGCACGGTCAAACCTTCACTGCTACCTGCCTTTCCACGCATTACACTAATTTTAATGACAAGCTGATACTAGTAATAAGCTCTAGACCTGTTGCTATTAATCACAGGAATTCATCTTAGCAGCTATTGCCTGACTCTGAGTTCAAGGGGTCTATTCTACACTAATTAGAGAGACTCCTTGTATAGCTACTGGAAAGAAAGAACTGCCAACTTGGATACCTAAGGCAGATATACATATGTATCTAGATAGATAGGTAGATATAGATACATAAATTTTTTTTCAGACTTACTCTTTCTTGTCAACTTGTTCAAGTCTCCTGTGAAATTCAGCAGCAGCCTTTGAGAAGTTCATCACAGCTGAAAAAAGAGGATCTACAAAATGAAGGACTTTGTGAACTTCAGGACATCTGGTAATCCCAATATACATTTAAGCTGACCAGCGGGAGAAAAACTACATTTGTTTTGCTGATATAACTGCATTAATTTTGTTGTCTTTCCATAATTCATTGGTTTCCCTAGTGCAGACTTTAAAGAGCTCATTATGAGAAGTAATAGACAAAGATGTTGTGCAACAAGACCAACAATAAAGCAGAGCTCTTGATAAAGCTTTCATCAGTTGGCAAGGAAAAGACTGTTTGGCATTGCAGACAGAGAACTCTGCAGGTTCCTGTTAACAAAGGGATGCAGTAGGTCCAGGCCATGTGGAATAATTTAGCCAAAGCAGCAGCAGACCTTTCTTTCAATGACAATATCATCTGTGTTG
Source organism: Nesoenas mayeri (assembly GCF_963082525.1). Classification (NCBI taxonomy): domain Eukaryota; kingdom Metazoa; phylum Chordata; class Aves; order Columbiformes; family Columbidae; genus Nesoenas; species Nesoenas mayeri. The sequence goes on from NC_137541.1 coordinate 203,772,043, forward strand.
ATTTTTCTGTGGAAGGGTCTATTTAGTGCAGACCTGGGAAAAGTATCAATTTATATAACTACTTTTTGTACAATAAGTAAAAGGTGGATGTTACGAGGTGAAGAACTTCTGGCCTTACCAAAATTCAACTAATTTACAAAGAAGGAAGGTTTACAACTTGTACATTTTGCCCACAAGTTTCAGAAAACTTTAGATCATAGAATCATTTTTGTTGGAAAAGACTCTCAACATCACCAAATCCAACCGTTAACCTGACACTGTCACTAAACCATGTCCCTAAGAACCTCATCTACATGTCTTTTAAACTGTGACTCAACCACTGCCCTGGGCAGCCTGTTCCAATGCCTGACAACCCTTTCTGTGAAGAACTTTTTCCTAATATCCAATCTGAGCCTCCCTTGGTGCAACTTGAGGCCATTTCCACTTGTCCTATCACTTGTTACTTGGAAGAAGAGACCAACACACCCCATGCTACAACCTCCTTTCAGGCAGTTGCAGACAGTGATAAGGTCTCCCCTCAGCCTCCCTTTGTCCAGGATAAAAAGCTCCAGTTCTCTTGGCTGGCATCAGACTTGTGCTCCAGATAAACCAGAGTATCTTCTCAGGGCATAAGATTAGGTCATCACCTAAATCTCATCCTCTGCTGGCAATTATGGCCCTTCACTGTTTATAAATTTATTGCGCTATTTTAATGTGATAGGCTTTCTGTAGATGATTTATGACACTATTTATTGTGAGAGGCTTTCCCTTCCCAGGACTCCTACTGAAAGCTGTTTCACAGTCTTATTTGTTCTTCTGTTTCTAGCAAACTTATTTATTCATCACCAGCCTCCACTTCCCTATTCTTGTATTAACATTTTTGTTCCATTTACATAATTAGAGGCAGAGATTTTATGTATGGAACCTGTTTATGGACTGCATTATAGACAGACCCATGCCACTTTCTGAGGGTGAGAATTTACACCGTGTCCATAGTTAAAAGTTTGCCAGAGGACAGAGATCTGCTGTGCTGACATCATGGCTATATCATGGCAACAGATTATATTCCGGAAGCAGTAGGAGGGGATTTGAGAGAAAATAAGAAAGGTCATCTGAAAATATATAAGAGAATTGGTTCTTATGTTGCCTAACTGTTCAGTGCTATCAACCTGTTCAGTTTCTATCAAAACATATTTTCTTCCCCTGCAAATCTTTGCTCCTGATAGCAAATAACTACAAGCACATATTTAATGAAGAAAAATTTCCAGCCTTCATTGTTGCAGAGGAACAGCTGAAAAGTGAATTCAAAGGCAAATAAAAACCTTAATCTATTATTTGAAAGGCAGTTATGTGATTTATTCAGGCTTAACGATCAAGGTTCTGACATTCAGTGTTGTCAATAGGCAATCCTATGAAAGTGCTGACTGAAATGAATTTTAATTTTCACACTATTGTATAAACCTCCTATATATATTTTAATTCAGGATGGTACAAAAAACCAAAAATTAAAAATTTTTTGTTTATTCAAGAAATAATTCAAAACTGATCAGACATCAGATAAGAGCAATGAGAAGACTGAAGAAAATGCTTGGCAAAAAACTAGTCAAAATGACACATCTATAAAGATATTAAGGAGAGGGTTAAGTCATATTTTGGGAAAAATAAAAAAAAGAATCTCAGAACAAAACCAGATGCATTGGTCAGAAGGTAGTTTGGGTACCTTCTAATCTGAAATGAGAAAGAAACTCAAAAAATGAAAATAAATGACTTCACAGAAATTCTGGTAGATGCTATAGCCCTGCAAAAAGAAATAAAGGGTTTGATGTCTCCTTACAAGATATGCTGCAAGAACATATTGAAATAAATCCTTGTGCTATGCAAAATCTCAGACAAGGTGATCCATCACACAAGGCTTCCTCTGTCATGAGTGGCCTTTTTGCAAAAAAAGTGCATCTTTTCAAAATCGAAGGAGCACAGAATATTAGGGACTGGGAGAAACGGTCTGTAATAGTCCACCTAAGCCATTATATGAAGGTTTAGAAGTCTTTTTTAGTTCTTCCCAAATGAGCATTTGATTTGAGCTACTTCTAAGGTTTTGCACAAACCAAGAGTCCTGCATCTCCAAAAAGCTCATTTATGCCTCTAAACCCTGGGTCCACCAGATGGCAAGTGAGTTAGGACTGACTGAAGATCCTCCTTGGTACAGAGAGAAGGAGAGAAAGACTCTGACTGTGGAAGCTGTCCCAGCCTGGGGACCAGAGCACTCTGCTGCTTCACACCCGCTCTACATGCTTCGTTGCAATGTGTTCAACTGCTCAATAAACTGATATATTTATGCAGAAGTGTTAAGAGAGCTGTTCCTGTTGTTTAAAAGTGGTAGCCAGGCACTGAGACTGACGGTGAGCAAGTTTTCCAGGGTTGGATGAGATCTTTGGCTGAGGAGGAGTGGGCACCTCTGTTTCTCAAGTTCCAGGCACTTGACAAGAACATTTAACTTATCTTCTTTTTTTAAGCGAGAAAGTGAGGAGCAGGCTGAGCTATCTCTTTGTTATACATTTGATTGTGGTCCCTGACTGCTCATAAGCACTGTAATAATGCCCACAATTAATAATATGCATGAAAATGGTTGTAACTCTCTCATCTAGGCAATAATGTATTAAACCTGTGTTTAGAAAAAAATTAGATGCTCTTTATTATGATTGAAACACAAAAGTAAGGAATTCAGTTTCAGAGCTATAACAGATATAAAGTGTCAATGCATAACTCTAATTAATACACTTCAGAAATACTCTTGTGATTATTACTCACCAAATGATACTTTGTAATTTTTCAGCTGTTCTTCATGTTTCTTGGCCAATATATAAATTCTATTGCTGTATCCTTTTAAGGCTTCTCCATAATCTCTACAGTCGAATGGAATGACCTGGGAGTCTGCCAGTTCATAAACCAGTTTGCCTCGTAACTGGGCAATTGTTAGCTGTTTCTTGAAGGTGGGGTCATAAAATCTTTCCACTAACTCAAAGGTCTCATACACGGTGTGATAAACAGGATAATTGCTGAATTTGTCTGTTTTCTGAAACAGAGCAAGCAAATTTGTCAGTGCTCTGGATTCTACCTGCAGTTAAGGGACGTATTGATCACTTAATGACTATGATGTTTTGCACAGTTCCCAAATTAAAAAAGCTATTTGCTGCGAAACACAATTTACTGTCCTTCCATTTTTGTGTGTTCATTTTAGGAAACTAAAACAACCGAAATCCACAGACCTTTCCTTCTGCCTGTCCACCTAGACCTGCCTTCAGGTCCATTGTACAGAGATTGCCTCCACTGAAAGTGAGAACAGTTTGTGGCTTTGGATAGCAGAAATCCTCAATCATGGCCCCCCTTCATCTTGCATAGTCACTTCTGAACAAAATCAGAATGATTTGTATATTAAGGGGGTTACTAATAGTGTGGAATTAAATATATACCTCCAATCAGATTCTATAAATATCTTCAAGTGAACTTGACAGCCTATAGAATATACACATCACTGTAACGCGTTCTAGTCTTCAAACATTTAGGTTTCTTGCTACATTTTTTTTTTTTAAGGCACTGATATACAAACCAGTCAATGATTCTTCAAAGCTTTTTTATGAATTACAAATAAATGCTTTTAAAAGGTGACTGCTCAGCACTATCAAACTTCTTCAAGCAACCTGGAAGACTTACCCTGTTCTTGGTGTAACGGACTCTGCCTGACGCAATTCCCAGCCGCTGAAAGTAAGCTTCAAAATCACTGCCCGATCCCAGTTTGTTTATTCTACATGTGGAAAAGACAACATCTTAGTGAGAGCACTTACTTTATAGAATGGAATTAATTTATGCCATATGCAGATTTTTCAAAGAAACGGAGGCCAGTTCTTCTGGAAGGCACATCAGGGACATTAGTAAGATCAGAGACTGAGTGGTAAGGCTAAATTGCTCTAACATATTATTCCACCACACTAATTCAGTATTAAATACTGCTAGGAAGATCTTTTAACAGTAGCAATCCTGATCATGACAGTGACCACTTTTAAAAAAGAATGTACATGTTATGCACAAGAGCCGTATAATCGTATCAGACATGTCTCTTCAATCTTAAAACATCCATCATTTATTTCCAAACTAATATGAATTGGGCAGCAATATATGTAAAGACAGATGTGTTTATAGACTCAGCATATTCCACAGTAGAATCAAAGACTGATAAACAATTTCCATTGCAGAAGACACAATTAGTATTTGTTACTTACAAGCAAATATTGCCATCTGCTGGGTAGGTGTAGCAAGACAGAGGAAAAGAAAATTATAATAAAGACAGATGTAATACTCTAACTATTTTCAAACATTTATTTTAAGTTTATATTACGTTTTAGGTTTATATGTCTAGCCTGGTGAATAATTGGTGTTTCTTGGCTAAAAAAGAAAAAAGCTTCCTCTGTTCCAGATAAAGTTCTTCTCTTAGTATAAATTTCTGCAAGGAACTATTTGTAGCAACAGAGAAAGGTCAGATTTGGTCTCTCTCAGAGAGTCTGATGAATCTAGAAATTCATCAGATGCTGAAAGATGGGGTAATACATGCAAAATGGGGTATACATGCAAAATGGGGTAATACATGGCCAAATCACACAAAGGGGTAGTTTTGCCATGTTGTGAATAAGATTTAACCCTATGAATTACAGGCCCAAGCAGCGTTTTGGAGTTTTAATACTTTAAAATATGAAGATTTAACACCTTCATATATAGCTTTGTAATGTATTACATTTGCATCCACTGCATAATCAAACAATATATATCGTGAGAGCTTTTTAATTACCGCTCTAGGCAGTTTCTTTCAACTGAGCATTTGCTTATCCTAACAATTTTGATATTATCTCATCTAGCAGGGAGACTAAACTGTATATTGAATTCTTTCCCTACTCTGTTCTTTTTTGATTGCTTTCCAAATTGCATTTTTGCTAATAAAACGCCTTTTAAAAGTGTGAGGTTCCATTTTACAGCAGACATAGATGTCAGCACCATTAAAAAAAGAAAAAGGCATAAAATTTTATTTTATGTTACTTTGAAAGATATTGCTAGAGAGTCACCTTGCACTAAAAAGTTTTGTATTGCTGTCATCAGTAGCACATCTTGAAAAATTCTGGAGAGTAGCCATGCTATTATATGATGAAAATATTTGGAAATAAAAAGCAGATTAATAACTTACCTGGGATAGCTATTGTTTTCAATTGCAGGATCTTTCTCAAGCCAGCTCTCATAAAGAGACTTATTTTCATAACCCTCATCAGGGCTTAAAATCTGGAGAGGAAAATATTACAATCTCATTGGAAGTACCTCTAGCTCAATTTATTATCAAAGCAGACTTTTACAGCAATCTGCAGCATTCTTAATCAGCAACATTGCTGTATGCAGGGAAGTACACCTACACTATTTATATTTGTTACATACATTTATGGATCCCAGTCGTGAAAAGCATCTAACGGGCACTTGGAACCGACCACAGGCTGTGGGGAAAGGAGATGAAAAACTCAAGGAGAACAGCTGGAGTTCACCCACTTCTGAGGGAAGAGGATCCCTGGGGATTTCTAGGGCTTCTTACTACCTTATTATAGCACTGTGCATGTACACACACAACAGTATATATATCACTATGGAGCTCATCCAGCATCCAGGGTGCCCCAGCTGCTTTCCTTTCAGCAGGAAAAGAGAGATGACAGCCCTAACCCTGTGGAGGTTTGCCTCATACAGCAGCAGTATTCTCTCAAGAGGCTGAGCCTGGAATTTGACTGCTCTTTGCTATAGGAAGGGTACAAAAGAATTGTGGTAGAAGGAAGGATCAAAACCAGTCATTAACTATATCACAGCAGTGCCAAGGGGACTCAACCGAGACTGGAGCACCGCTGTGCAAAACACTGAATGTACAACTGTAGGTCCCACCCTTGCCTTAAAAAGAAAATCCAAAAGCTATGGAACCTGGATGGAAAAGGTAAGTATTGCTGATAAAACTGTGAAAGTAAAACTATGAAAGCTTTAAGAAAACTTGTGGCAGAGGGAAAAATAAACCAAGACTCAGGCCCCAGTCTCCATCTACACTTATGCAATCTTTAATAGACTTGGTCCTTTAAGTATAAGAATGGTTATGATGTGCAGAGGATTGGGATTTTTTAATTTTTTTTTTTTCCAAAATACAGAGGATAAATGTTCATGGCCAGATACAAGATTTTTGAGACTTAAATTCTGCATTGAAAAATACGCAGACTACAAACTGGAAATCCAAGGAGTTTTGACCTCTGAGATATGTCAGCAGCCAGCAGAAAAAAATGACTTTGTGCAGTAACTGCTTGGCTGCTGTCATTTTCAGGGCACTTTGTTCAAGTTCTAGGGCTAAATTGAAAAAGGCACATTAATAAGAGCAAATTTAACTCTGACATATGGGAGTAAAAGCACTCCATGCTCTGGCAGAGATGTTATTCTGACTGTTCTGTTTATATCAAAACCATTGGCCAACCTTTTTGTACAACACTGAGAGCCCGGTGAAACACTATGTGCCCTTAGATCCATGTCTAGAATCAGCATAAGCTTACTGCTACCACAAGGGAAGACACAGTATTCTATAAGTATAAATAAAAATAAGAAGTGATGAGCAGAACAGGGCAACTGGAGCTGACACTGGCTGGTGGTGACCCAATGTCTAAATCCTGGCAATAGAGCAGGACCAAAACAGACTGTCAACTGCTAAATGTCCCATCTATATGCTGAGGACCACACTTAAATGCAGAGCTCTTTGAAAGATGTGTACATGTGTACACTAGAATTTTTTGGTGAGAAGCAGCTCACTGAAAAACAAGAAGAGCAAAGAGATGTTGGGATGAAATGTCCAAATGAAATTCAATCCCATGCAAAAGCCAAGTGCAAAGCATAGGGATCATTTCAGTCACATTTATGCTGTTGCCAAGAATTAAGCAGAACTCCTGAGGTGCACAGGACTTCTCACTTTTCCTGTTCAAGAAGCTAACAACCAGGGTATGCAAAGGCTTAATGGGTTGAGGCTTTGATGTGTACATCTAGCTTCCTAGCGTCATGCAAAACCAAATGCATTAGAGTTAAAATAGCAAAACCTAGAATATAATCACTCTCCCTTAGTCTTTCTAGCCCTTAAAGAAATTAGGGTGTTATTTTATTAAGATTAGTGGAAAAGACACAACCAATTAGCAAAGGTACAGATTGTAGTCTTTGATTATATTTATAAAAGGCTACCTAAATGCAAGTGAAGAAAAAAAAATTAATAAGATTCCTCCGAAAAGCAGAGCTTCCCTGTTCTAGCTGTTGCTTTAGTTTGTCATCCTCTTTTGATAATCCAATTCACTGCAATTTTTAGAGACCTGGAGAATAAAGATGTTTGAACCCTTAAATGATTTTTATTCTATGATGCTAGAAGCAGTCAGCCAAGCTAAAGATGCGTCACATTTCTGTAGAGTCTATCAGTCATCTGAATACATATTTGTATGCTAACAAAAAGTTATATTAGTTAGAAGTGGTCCATCAGCAAAAGTCTTTTGGTATCCCTGACTTGTCTCCAAGAGTGCATCAAAACATCTTTTTCCTTGGGAAAATTCCAACAATGTATATGAACAATCTTACAGAAAAGTTCAAAAGAGTTTAAATGTTGTAGAGAAAGGTTTCACAGCTTGTGATTTATGAATCACTGGAGGTCAATCATGGCACGTCATACTGGTAAATGAAAGATGGTTTGGAAATGAAAACTACAATGTTGAATCGCTGTAAAATTGAACCATGATTTTATTTGTCAAAAAGAAGAGAGGTGGTCCTGGGTTTAGCAGTGAAAAAAAGAGGAAAACATTCCTTTAGAAAAATATAGCAAGGAGCACCTGAGATTTATTCAGCAAGACAGTGAAAAAAAAAAGAATACAAAGGAAAAAAGGATGGCAGATGAGATTCTTTGGACAAGGACAATATGGTAAAACTGGGGAAAGCACTCTTCAAATCTGTAAAGAAAGCAGAGAACAGCAGAGAATGAGAATGTTGTTGCAGAATCCCTCTCTGTGGAATAACAGAAAAGAAAAAGTAGTTGTGGGTTTTGTCTATAACAAGCAAAAATTAAAAAAAAAAATCTAAGATGTTCCAACAATGGCTTTAAGGAGCTCAAGAAATATACTTTTCACTGACAACTTTCTACCATAAAATAATCACCTTTACAACTTAAGTTATGAAGCTCTTCTAAGAGCTTTTTAGCAAGGAAACAGCATGGAATTATGGAATAGTTGTCATGCTTCTAGTGTTTATATTATGCATCTGCTGTTAAAAGCTTAAATAACATTGAACAGGAAATTTTTAAAAAAAATGCCAGTCTCAAGTACTTCATATGATACTTTAATGGAAGATTTCTACTCAAACCCAGCAATAGTTCAATAGTTGACATAAGATCAAGCGTGAGGCGTTATTTTTAGCCTAGAACATTTTTTTAGTTTGTTTGTGTTTTGCAGAAAAAATGGATCCCTGGGTAAGTCTTGCTGCAGACAGAAGGTAAATTATTTTATCCAGGGCCCTGCAGCACTAAGGACATAGAAATTTTTATAGGTGAAACACAATGCACTCAGTGAGTGAAGAGTCACAGCTTATGTTTGAACAAGCACAGATTCTTCCCCAGCAAGGAAGAAAGAGGAAGGTAAAAAGAGCTGATAAGAAAATAAAATGTAGAAAATAAAAGAAAAACATATTAATAGCATAAATAAACTGCCCCAGATTCAATCCATGGCAGTTCCAATGTTAAAAGAAAGTGTACTGCATTTGAAAATAACGGAGGATAAATGCATCTAATGGGATCTAATAGCTGGAGTCATACTACCAAATTTCGTTACAGTACAGATTTTTACACTGGACCAAGTCACCTGGGTTCCCTTAATATCAGGGGAAAAAATAGCTTGAGAGTTCTGTATGTACAAGAGTAGACAACCACATTTGGTCAAATGAATCTCATCCTAAGGTACCTATTTCTACCTATTGCCTTTAAAGGGAGCCTTTGTTGCTTAAGTCAGACAGAGGTGTCTTTTGTTAATGGAGATGAAACCAGATGGTGACAGTGGTTCATGCTAGGTGTCTAATCTGGTTAACTCATCATATATGGTCAATGATGTTTCATGCTTTACCGGATTGCAATCTTTCAGTCTTACGATAATTCATCCTGAGAGGTGAAAGCAAAGGAGACATGATTAGACCACTTGTAATCATACGAATCCATACATCTGGCCTATTACAAAACCCACTCAATACTTCAATATTTATCATAGTGTTTCAGGGGCTCAGTGAGATATGAAGGAGTTTCAAGAGGAACAGATAGAGAGAAAATTATAGCTAGCCAATGTGAAATTGAACATGTTCTCTTTAGCACATGAAATGGAAATTGAAAATGTAATTCATTACCTTGAATGCTTATCATTTTAGAAAATTGATCTTACTCAACTGTTTTATTATTTTTACTATGTATTACAAATGACATTCCATTTATGTTCATGACACATTTCAGCCTTTCTAAGAATACTGAGGAACTTGAGAGCCTGGACTCTGTATCACTGATGGGATGTTTTGGTATTAATTTCGATGGGATCAAGATGCTTCCAGAACACTGATAAGATAAAATCCAATACTATTAATTATCCAATTTTATCCAATAAACTTGCAGTTTACATTCTTCGCCACAAATCATAGACATTCTGTTTCTGTACCTCTTTTGTCAGATTATACACCAGTTTGTAGAGAAGAGGGGTGCAGTCAACTCTTAATGTGTAGTTACCTGAAAACGAAACAAAGACTAGGAAATTTTCCCTTCACATACCAATGGCATTATCTTCTTAATGGATTAAACCCTGCAGTCCTTTCTTAAACGTTAACTCTAGGGCAAGAATTTAGGTCTTGCCTTGGAATATATACAGAAAGACTACTTTGTCACATTGCCTGAGCTACTGCTACTATATGACAATGATGTATTGGTTATAGTACATACACAGTCAAGTAATTAAGCATTCCAATAGTTCTAAACTATTCTCAACTAACTGTCATTAGCTACAAGCCCTTATCACTCATATGCCCCCTAAAGCTTGTATTAAACAGAAGGCAATAGTAACATCCTACTTTTTGTAGGATGCTAAATCTAAAGTTAGTGACTTAAGGAGCTGTGCAGGAGGAAAGATACATTCCCTGCAAGACTTTTAAATAAGTCTTGCAATGTAGCTGCTTCTTCACTTATCACAAAGAGGACTTTTTCAATGTTTTTGCAGACTGTATCTGAAAGACAGGTCATCTTCTGAGTAAGCGACTTGCAAGACATTTGGGATTTTATATTTCAGAACTAAGTACCACCCAAATAGGAGGCAACAAAGATGCAGAGCATTGTTTTCATCTGTTGTCTCCTAAACCTTCCCTTTTACCACCACACAATGGCTTCTGAATTTTACACCTGTTACGTTTCCATACCACCTTCAGGCTATATTGAATCATAGAATAGTTTAGGTGGGAAGGGATCTTCTAAGGTCGTTTATTCCAACCTCCCTGCCATGAGCAGGTGCATCTTCACCCAGATCAGGTTGCTCAGAGCCCCATTCAGCCTGGCCTGGGATGTCTCCAGGGATGGGGCATCCACCACCTCTCTGGGAAACCTGGGCCAGGGTTTCACCACCCTCAGTGTAAAAACTTTCTTCCTCATGATACATTTTGTATCATGGCCTGAATCTCCCCTTCTTTAGTTTACAACCATCACCCCTTGTCCTGTTGTAACAGGCCCTTATAAAAAGTCTGTCCCCATCTTTCTTATAGGCCCCTTTCAAGTACTGATATATTCAGCTAGGTAAGTATCTCATCCCAAAGTTGTCAGTTACAACAGCAAGAGCCCCATCGAAAAGAAGCTATCAGCACTTCTGAGGCAAGCAGGAGTGTGAAGCATTCTTCTGTATGGACTACAGCCACCAGAACTCAGCCGGGCAAACAGCTCTGCCCTCAAATACAGAGAACTACAAAGAGGCTAAGAGCGATGAGAAGGCTTTGATATAATATTAATAAAACATAAGCTTTTAGGTAACGCTGTTGAGTTTGATACAGCTTTAGACCTTTGGATCATCCTTTGCACATTTTGTACTCACAAAATGACCAGACTGACAACTACAGAAAACACCACGATAATGGAAAAAATACTAGATAATGTTACCATTTCCAAGGAGAGTCTGTATTGGAGAACTAGAAATTAAAGTAAGAAAAGTGCTAAAAAGCATGACCCACTATTATTTTTTTAATTACTAAAGGACAGTGAATAAAAATAATCTGATGTCCAAAATGTGGCATAAGAAGTGCCATGGAGAATGTATGACGATAAACAAAGTAATAGGCAGAGTATGTGGATTCTATGGCTCTACAGAGGATTTCGATGGTCAGTCAGATGGAAGATGTTCCTGATACTTGAAACAGTACACTGAATCTTGTGTTCCTTTCCTTATTACATATTTATTTTCCAGTGGTTTTACTTTCACATTTTGTTTAATGCATAAAGCGAGAGACATGTTTGAATAATCAAGATTTGGAAGAAAATTGTTAAGGCAGCACGTTGGCTGCAAAACAACTGAAAAATATATGTTACAATCCATGCTGAGAATATGGAGCAGTTGTAAAGCTATTATTTCACTTGTGAGATCTTCTAGCCGTGAAATTTTGCTCTGCTTTTTACACAGCATGTAGGCTGCATAATTGAAGGAACAGCTCTAACCCTCCCTACACCACAGGTCCAACTGAGCATTTAGAAACTGGGTTTGGCTTTTCTTTCTTCCCATTCCTTTTGTGACAGACAAAACTTTCATCTGTCAGGAATAAAAAGAGTCCTTAAATATGCCTGTTGATATCCATTTTATTCATACACAGTAAGCCCAAATAAGTTGGGTTTAACATGGGAAAATGCCCTTAATAACTAAGGTTATGATGCAGGACATCTTCACAGGGCTCTACTGATTATTATTTCAGCATAGGCAACAGTAAATGACATCCTTTTGTAATAAAGGTCAATATCATTTCAGCAGGATTTTGTGGTTTAGGTCATAATGTTGGACCCAACATTCAAAGTCCAGTTTCTAGGCAGCGCTCCTGTATGTCAGATTCTTCTCTAAATCTGAAGGGCATGGTAAATTAGATAATGGTGGATCAGTTTTTTGTGAAACACTCTTCAATGTGTGATTTTCTAGGAAAGCCCTGCCATAATACGTAAGTTACTCCCTGAATATTGACCCTGCTCATAGCAATGAGCAAAGGCAACCAAAATGGCCTAAAGCACAAAAAATGACTTCCCACAAAATGTAAGCCTAAAGTTTCGACACAAATTATCTTGAGATTGTAATAAATTATAACGTCCCAATAAATTATAATGTCCCAAAATATTATAATTACACAGAAAAAGGAGCTGGAGCCACAAACAGAAGTAGTAACAACCTTACATTAAAAGTGTAATTGTAAATTAAAGCTAATGCAGTTAAACCAGAGTTTAACATTCAGACCGCTCAGCTCATTAACAAAAATACTGAACTCCTCCAGGGGGGACGTTCAGGACTCCAGACACATCGGCTGCAGCTCATGGATGGTGCTATTTGCAACAAGAAAGCAACATGAGAATATAAATTTTCCTTTCTCTTCACTCAATTCTCCATTTGCTACATTTATTCTGAACATCACATTATCCATATTAAGTTTGCCAGCTCTGGATGCAATAAATAATACACAGTGAACTATTAAAATCAACATACGTGAAGTAAAGCAAGTTTAAAAATAAAAGACACACCTTCTATGGAAGAATCTGTGTTGATGTAAGCAACTGCCCGTTCCTGAAGGACTCTGGCATTTTCCTGGGGTTGTAAAAGTGTAATCATTACTTTCATTTAATGACATTTAATCAAGACCATGTTAAGGGTACTGCTTTTTACAGCATTACCTGTAAGAACCCTATCAGGATGAGTAGCACCAGGTACCTTACTAGTTTTGTTAATGTTTGAGCATGTGAAATTCACTCCTGCTTTCTGGGACTTAATTTGTTGTGGAAAACATCCACAAAATGTAGGTGCTGCCTGCTGCATCACACAGTAGCAAGATGGAGCATGAAAATTACCGAAGAGCATTTTAACAGGGTAAATTGAGGTTATACACGTGTTTTAACTGTGCACTTGCAGTGCATTTTCAACATGCAGCATGTGACTGTAAGGTCAGCCAGGACTCTTCCATGCTTTCAATCCCTAGTTATTCATATGAGCTCCCAGCATAGAACTCAGTTTTAACACTGATAAACTGAGTATTGCCATCATTTTTACACTCTTCAAAAAAGGAGCAATGAGTCAAAGCACTGACATTTCCTATTCAAATGAATCTGACTGACTGTTTTGAGACAACCAAGCATTGTTTTCTTGCTAAATATACACAGAAACACATGCTTAATTTTTTTGCAAACTAGCAATTATGTTTGAAATTGATATTCTAATCAGTAAGTGGTATTTTGCTAAGTCTTGGCTTTGTGATAGATATTCTAATTAGGTTAGCAATTGTTACTTGATTCATTTAATTTACAACCCAACTAATCATTTGTAAATTATATGAACTAAAAATTGGATCGGTAATTGATCACTTCATAAATAAACTGATATCTTTAAAACAAATATTAAGAGGAGGTTCTGCAAAAGAATTCAAAGGGAGGGAGCAGGCCTGTGCATGCATACACATGTATATATGCAAAAGCATATTTACGACATCAAGAAATTCCTTCATTTATGAGCAATGGAGATTGTCTATGTAACAAAAGGATGTTGCCACAGTTTCAGAGTCTTTCTGTTACACAGAAAACAATGAACACAGTGGGTTAATTTTCCTCAAGATTTAATAGATGACAGATCTGGCAGCTGCAGAAAACATAAATGTAAGCTGTGAGGAATGTCTCTAGAGAAACTGAATCTAATTTAGGTGTCAAAGAGAAGGAATGCGCACCATCAAGATAAATCAGGAAAACAATAATATGAAAACATTGAGGTCCTAATATGAATTGTGCTCATGGCTTTCTAATCTAGTACAGCTGCCGTTTTGTGAAATAATGGATGATAGATTACTAGATACTAAATTATTAAACAAAAAACACTACAGAGTAGGAATATGTGAACAAATCAAATATATAAAGAACTAATTTATTCACAACTTGCTCAAGATAATCATTTAAGTGTCATTCTTTCATATACCTTATAGTTAAAACAATTGTGTGTTTTTTCTTGACAGCAGTTAAATACGTGCACAGATACACAGGGAAAGAAATCACAAAGCTTTATATACAGTATAATTACGTCACCAGTAGAGTACAGGTGGGATGAAACGTTAATGTCAGCCTTTTAAAATCTCTCAGTAAATGATGATAATTTAAATTATATTTTCTTCATGTGATGTCCCATATAGCATGAATAAGGTGCAGAGAGTCTGTACCAGCTGGAAACCAATTTATGGGAGAAAGAATTAGTGCAATCCAAAGGAACAGAAATCTCAGCTTTGTTAGAAGAAGAACGATGGAATCCCTTTAGTGTTTGGGAACATGCCTCTGGTTCTGTTCCCTCCTCTGACACGTGTCATTTTGCTATGTTATTTTGTGGTTTACTGAAATACATGCCAATAAACTAAAAGATTAAAATATTCTATTTTGCAGTTTTGAAAGCTCTTTCTGCATACTTAAATATAACCTAGTAAAAATTCTAACAGAAGAGCGAGACAACACATTTCTGTTAAACCATTCAGTACTAATAAATTGACACAGTTCAGCAGAAATGTGTTTCTTCAAACAGTTTTCTGCCTGCTCTATTTCTAATTTGGATTTTGGATTTTACAGACAAAGCAATGAAAACTCCGGTAAGACCTGTATTTCTTGGGTGGGGGGTGGTGCTGAACAAATCCATTTACAGGGCTAAGAACTGACCATGCTCAGCAGGCAAAGGAAGAGAAAAACATTCAGAACCACATTTCTGAATTTCACAACAACATTCTATCAGGTAGGAATGTAGTCAGGGACCACATTACCAACTTAATTGATTGTCCTGCAACTGACAGTCTACAATAATGGAAGTTTCACAGGAATTTGGAACTATTCATTCAAAGAATACCCACCCTCTTATTTACCCAGAAGGATTAATTTCCTTGCACAGGGCTTGGTGCGCTTATGGATCATAGGTATATGATCTGGACTTCAGCTTATAGAAACTAAGGAATTTCTCAAATATAAGGTTAGAAAATGAAGCAATTGAGGTCATATAAAATGCTAACATTCTGTCAAATGGAGGCATAGATTTCCACATAGAGACAACTGAGGGACATTAGCTTTGAATCAAAGTAGATTTTTAAATCTTAGAAGAGTTAGTGTTGTAAGAATTTAGGTAGGTAATTTGTATAAATATATGAGGGCCTCACAGCACATGAAGGAGTTTGTTGTGCTTCAATTTTACCTTGAAGCTATTGATTGCAGCCTAGGAATAGATACCTGGGTAATGCAGCTGCCTGCAACAGACTTTCAACCTTTGCTTTCTTTACACTATTTTTTATTTACCTCAGCCCATTCTGTAGAACCCAACAACCCAAATTCTTCTGCATCCCAGCTAGCAAAAATAATAGTTCGCTTCGGTCTCCAACCTGCAATCACAGAGTTAAACTTGAGAATTCAACTTAAAGTTAGAAAGTCTAGTGAAAGGTCATAGTTAATTGAAATAACTTTAAAAAAATAGCACTTAATTGATATAGCAGTAAAAAAAAAAAAAGATTCCTCTTTAAACTCCTTAGAGGAACGTATTATTGCAGAAGCATTTCTAGTTAATGCAATATTTTCATTGCACACAACTAAGAGGGTACTATTAACTGATGAGAGACACAAGGGAATAAACTCAGTCAACTAAGATGCAATGCTACCTATGCATCACTTCAATGAATTTGCATCTTTCGCAATGAGGAATACAACTTTCTGTAGAGGCAAAAAGTTAAAACAACTTCTTATGAGAACATTCAATAAAGTTCCTCAAAGCTGTCATTTTTCATATCTATCATTTTATGTCTGTAGTAAGTTACCTTCCATCTTCATTTTACCATAACTCCGTACAACCTCTTGCAGAACAGCTGCACCTGTAGTTGGATCGATACCGCCAAATACCCAAGAGTCTCTATGACCTCCTAAAATAATATATCTGTCTGAAAACAAACACAAAATATCAAACCTTAATTAAAAATGCAGTTAGGTTGCTTTTATTTCCTCCGATTGCACAACAATTTGTGTCAAATGAAATATGAAGTTTAATACCCGTGTTACAAATTTATGTTTAAGGTAATCTGCAGTTCTTCACTTACTCTACTGAAGTATGTAAATGAAGACAAGAAATATTTAATACATTATTTTTCCACTTAAAAATCTTCCATGTATATGGCTTGCTGCTGAATATCAACATTGAGGTCCCAAATCATCACTAGTTTCTGTACTTTGCATTGTGTTAATTTTTGCAAAGGTAAAATGTATGAATGATGTAAGGGGAAAACTACTGTAAAATGACAGGTGTTATAAAAAAATTCTCTGACTTCTGTCATTCTAGCATTCCTATTCAAATATATTATTGTAAATGACAATGAAAAATAGTGTAACGGGAGGGACAGCACAACTATTAAAGGTTTCTCAGATTCCATATCTTCTGATAATCTGAAAAACTTGAAGTTTCTTGCAACATGAGAACAATTTCACCAAACACAAAATAAAGAAGGAATTAAAATCCTCAAGCAGCTGATGCTCACCTGGTTCTACAGCTCCTCTGAGGATACCAATGACATTGTAAATTCGTGTTATTTTATTGTTTGTATGAACGTGCATTCTGACTTTTCTGAAATGAAAAACAATATGTAGTAACCATTTCTGAAATAAAAGGCAATAAAAATGCAATAAAATAGCTTGTAAGCCAGAAAGTTCGTGCTTCTGTTCTGCTTTGTGTGTTCAGCACTGATCTAACCTGTCATGCTATATCAGTGTCCCATTTTTTATCTCAGATTAACCTACTGACAGAAAGACTCCTTAGGAACAACCCTATGAAGTGGGTCAATCTATAAACTTTCAAACATTTACAGAATTTATTGAATTGTTATTTATGGGAGTCAATTGGATAATTGTGTATTAGAGGAGTAAACTGAAAAGCACATACCGTAGTTAAAAATACATTTACATTTCGATCAAAATTATAATTGTAGAGATATATGTTTTTATAAAGAATACACTTGGTTTTGTAGTACAATTCAGTGTAATAAGATAGAACTTGGAGAGAAAGTCATTAGAAATATTAATGCACGAATAAATTGAAATCTCTGTTTAGAACAGCAGATCTAAGTAAAAAAGATTTGTCAATCTATTGACAAATCCCACACCCAGCAAAATCCACTTGTAAAATTTTATAAAACACAAGGCAATTCAGATATTAGGAGAGCTAAAAATAATGTACTATTCAGCCCCTCTTAACCTGTAGAAGAAAGCAAGCATCAAACAATGCTTTTTTGTGTGTCTGGCATAACACCAAGAGTTTCAGATTTGAAGTTATCTTTTCAGCAGAAAATCTGCATAGCTGTCAAAATCAAAATCCACTTCAGGACAGCTACTGGAGCTCTGCCCAGAAAATAACTGACACCAGTGCCTTGAGCATGCATTTACTTGCACACTTTCCATGGGCAAGTGTCATTCTGCCTAGACTCAACGTTCATTTCGATATTGAGGCACTCTGAGGAAGAAGTATATGTAGAATTAGCCCTTATTTACAAAAACTGTTACCCTATCAAGCAGGAAGATACTAAATAGTGTATTCAAAAATATTTCCTATGTATAAGTTTTCGGGGTGAATCATGTTGTTTCTTTTCTCACTGTTGCTCTTCAAGATATTCCGAACAGCATCTTATTTACGTCAGATGTGTTTTCTTACTTATTTATGCCTACTGTATTCATTTTCAGCTAGTGGTAAAGCAGAGTTGAAAATAATAATGATCAATTAAGTCTTTATAAAATTATATATTCAGACATACTCTTGTTTTGCAGGAGTGATAATTTGTGATAATTATATTACACACTGTTCATTGTTCATTCACTACCAAACCTCATAGAATATATCATGTAAACGGAAAGTATTTTTAAGTGAAGAAGTGATAGAAATGTGATCTTTAGCTTTATCTATTGCAGTTTATCAGCTATAAACAACAAAGAATGCTATGACAGTCCCTGGTAGCCAGTTACTGATAGCTAAATACAGTTTTTACGTGGCTTAGTCTGCTAGACACTGACTCTGTTTGTGCTGGAGACCTGGACAGTTGTATTTCTCTGTTGGAGCTGAAAAACGTAAACCACAAACACAATATCGCTAATTCAACTGGTGAAAGGCCAGTTCCTCCCAAACAAATTAATAAGATATATGTGCTTTGGGCTCTTCCATCCTGCCTAGTGAACTGCTGGAGTCACCATCCCTGGAAGTGTTTAAAAGATGTATAGATGAGGTTCTTAGGGATGTGGTTTAGTGCTAGAGTTAGGTTATGGTTGGACTTGATGACCTTGAGGGTCTCTTCCAACCTAAATGGTTCTATGATTCTATGACTCCCAAGTCATTGACAACCTTCATAGATTGGAATTCACAGAAACACCAGGAGGCTTCCAGTGGACAAGGGAAACATGCATAGAAGAAAACTACTGAATTATCAGTCCTTCTCCATTTGACTGTTAGAAGCCAGTTGTTCTATTGTCCCCTCGGTCACCAGAAACAGAAAAGAAAGACCAAAGCTTGGAGGAGGAAGTTTAGGGTTAATTCAACAGTATTAAAACATGTCTACTTACTGATACCTAGCCATCTTTAAAAGGACCAGTGAAACAATGTCAGAACCTTAAAGTAATGATTAAAGTTAGAATGAAAGGGCTGGACCTATGCCCTGTGAATCTGTATATCCACTGACAGTGAGGACACTGAGAAAAAACATAGATTTGATAATTTATTTTCAAATTCTAAAAGCTAGCACCAAGTGTTGCCCACTCAGAAGGAAGCAAATTTCTCTAGAAGATCTTTAGATGTATTGTTTCACAGTCTTTTTCTTGTTGAGTTTTTTTTTTTTTTGCAATATTTTATAAATAGGAAAACATAAAAACAGACCTTGTAGAAGAGTTCCCTGCAAATCCTGGCCCTATGTTATATGGCACATTGAGACTTCCCTTCCAGCTGCTGTCTGGAGCTGCACGTCCTCCCATTGCACTGGCAAGTGAAAAGCAAGATAAATGTAGTTGACTAGTAGGCTAAAACCTTAAATTCCCTTAATGATTACTGCACCTAAACTAAGGTGAGTATATAAAGCTCTTAAAAACATTTTGCCACAAACAGGTTGCTTTGGATTTCTCACATTTTCTGAAGTACACACTACTACAAAAGAACCACAAATACAAGTAACAGCATAGATCTTACCATCGTAGTATAAAAAATTTTGCTGCACATTTTTGAATACTGACTTCTAGTGAGGAGGTCATACGAATACTCACCGTAATAACACTTCTGCATCATGATATCCAATGGGATGAACTGGGATTTTGGGAATCCCTACACCTTCATTAACTTTATACCTGAAAGTATACTCTGAGAAACCAGAAAAAAATGTCAAGTTTATAGCGTTCTTAGCAAGTTTCACCAAACTGGAAATACATTTAAACAGTGCAGCCACACAGTAGCCACAAGCATGCATGACTTTCTTTTTTTTCTTTTAATTCTTAGCTCATTTCTTAGATGCTGTTTCTAGGAAACCAAAATGTAATGACAGAGCCACAAACCCTATAGTGTATCTGCCCAGCTGTGTAACAGAAGACCCTATGTTTGATGCAAGGTTATATTTGCTGTCCATCCATATGATTACATCTCCTCCAAGGTGACTAGGGGGCAACCAAGCTGGTGTGTGAGGCGAAGACGGCCCCTGTGCAGCCTGTTTACAAGCTGTAGAGAACATCCATATATGCATTTACCTAGGTCAAAGACAGTCAATGTCTTGCCAAATCTAGTGGGCCAGGCACACACAATCTATCTTTTTTTTCAGTATGGTGTTGTCTTATGTCCCCAACAATGATCACACGAGCCACTGAGCTTTGCAGAAGCACCCCTGTGTT
This sequence comes from Nesoenas mayeri, assembly GCF_963082525.1. Lineage (NCBI taxonomy): Eukaryota > Metazoa > Chordata > Aves > Columbiformes > Columbidae > Nesoenas > Nesoenas mayeri. The sequence goes on from NC_137541.1 coordinate 203,792,249, forward strand.
CTCATCACACTGGTAGATAGGACTGGTAGGCACCTTCAGATTGTGTTCAGGATGCCTACAAGGACGAGACAAGCACACGGTGCCAATTTTCGAAAGACTCCAGGCTACAGTTATTTTTAATACAGATATTTTACTGCCTGTAAAGAGGATTTTAAATTGTTTTTCTACTTGGAATTTAGGAGCAGCAAGGAAACATACCTCCAAGCAAAGCTATTACTCCTCTTTGATGGTAGACTATAATCTAGTTTGAACTGGTCCTCTTGAGAAACACAGGTATTTAAAAATGTCTATAAATTCTCAGCCATTTTCTAGTGCTTCACAGTCTGTAAACCTACACATCCTGCTTTTGTAAGAGTTACAAAGCTGGGCTCATACAAAGAAATTTTCCTAAATACTTACTTTCTCTGCCTAACTCTAAAGCAACCAGTTGAAATGACATACAGCTAGAACTTAGTCTGTAATAGGATAATTAACTAATGCTAAAAATAATTTAAAACAACATTTGTATTTGCATCTGTATGAAAAATTGATTAATTTCTAGTGCCACAATAACTTTCAGCATCAGTTTATGAAGGACTCGATGGCCGAGGGTTCAGAGATTTCACTCACCTTTCGCAGGATAACCTGGTGTCAGAGGGTCCCCAGCCCCGTTCAGGTTTAACACATTCCCACGCTGGGCTCCTCCACCTGGAAGGTTCCAGCCATCTGGGTAAGCACCTACTCCTGGGGCGCAGTAGTCAGCAGGATCTGAGTAAAGTATGATCCCTTGGGCTCCTGCTAATATGGCATTTTTAACCTGTGAAATTATTTGCTTTTAAGAAATGCATTTTTTTCTTTTTTTTTCTTTTTTTTTCTTTTTTTTTTTATTTTTTTCCTCCATGGGGGTATAGCCTTAGAAGTTGTGTATGTGAAAGAATGAAAATGTCCACAGACTCCTTATCAAATACTTACTTCTTACTGGTGAAGGGACCTGAACACAAGACCTATGGGGAGAGGCTGAGGGAGCTGGGCTTGTTTAGTCTGGAGAAGAGGAGGCTTAGAGGTGAGCTCAGCACTCTCTAGAACTACCTGAAGGGCAGTTCTAGCCAGGTGGGGATTGGTCTCTTCTCCCAGGCAGTCAGCAATAGGACAAGTGGGCATGAGCTTAAACTCTGCCAGGGGAAATTTAGGCTGGAAATTAGAAAGAAATTCTTTACTGAGAGAGTGATCAGGCATTGAAATGGCTGCCCAGGGAGGTGGTGGACTCGCCATCCCTGGAGGTTTTTAAAGTGAGGTTGGACATGGCACTTAGTGCCATGATCTAGTAAATAGACTAGAGTTGGACCAAGGGTTGGACTCGATGATCTCTGAGGTCTTTTCCAACCCTGTCGATTCTGTGATTCTGTGATTCTTCAAAATACTGCAGTTCTATGGATGAAAACTATTAGAAGCTTTGGCTCCAGCAACTACTCAGTTCCCTAAATTAACCTTTTGCAAGAACTGCCTAATGAGTTTGCAGTCATCTCAGTCTCAGGAGATTAATACATTCATCTGTGCTTATTGTTTTGGAAGTTATTCTTAGAATGCAGTCACAATGGACATATTGCAAGCTTCCTTCTGCTCGTATGTTCCGACTTACAGCCCTCATTAACTCCCTCTGGCTCTACCGTGAGCAGTGTCTGACCCACAGAGGAAAAAATAAAACACAACATTTACTTTGTTTCCTCTAAAAATCTTCCCATATCTGGCAATGACAATCTTTCCTGTACAGTTAATTCCCATTTCACGCTCCAGTTTAAAAAAATCTTCAGTGCGGCCATAATTCACATATACCAGATCTGCCTGCACAGAAAAGAAAAGCAGTTTCAGGGCAACTGGTCATTAAACACATAGAATCACTGTTTTTGGAAATACACAGTTTTATTCACTATGTATGATATAGTTTTGTTTTTCTGGTTTTGTTTTTGTTTTTTGTTTGTACAAACAAGAATCAGTGCTCATAAAAACAATAGCAAATGATTTCCATAATGTTCTACAGGAGGCCTTGGCTCAAACTGCTGGCCTTTCTATATTATCCTTCCCTGAGATTGTAAACTAAACCAATGTCTTTTGCTAAACTGACGAACTTCTGTGGCCATGAAAAAATAGTGGTATTCCTTGCATGTGCAAACATTCATTATTATATAATTTAACCTGTGCAATGCAAAGCTGTCCCTGATTTGTCCCTCCATGAAAAATTACCAGATTAAGTGAAGCCTTTGAAGAAATTTACTTAATCTAAAATGTTTTCCAAATTGATTTATATGTTGCTATTTCTACTTAAGGCTTTGGCAAGTCCTGTCCATATGATTGAGTAATGTGGAGTAACCTGAGATGTATCCAACATTTTCCATGAAGACAGAAGTTTTTCACTTATTACATGATTCAGATTTCTAGCAATTTGAAAAAGCTTTTTTTCTAATAGGAGACCTCTAACCTCCACACAATATGTGGCCTAGCTGTACTTACATGTTCTCTTATACTAATGGTTAATTAAAACTACTACAAGAAATATTTTTTAGAAGTTGGAGCAATCTATCACAGCAAGTGTTTCGCAATGTATGTCTTCAGCTAATAATAATCTTACATAAGTTTTTTCTTACCTCTGGTACTCCTTGTCCTGAAAAAGCATTATATGGTGGTAGTATATCAGTAACATTTTCATACCCCTGTGGTGGTGGTTCAAAGAACGATGTATTGAAAATCTATCAATAAATAACAGAAGTCTTTGGTCAAACACACCACCTCCAGGCACAAGTTTGTACTCTAAGCTGGGTTATTGCAAATGATACGCTACTTTCCATAAATTGTTAGCAAAAATAAAATTCTAACTAGCATGTATAAGTTCAAACAAAAAAATAGCTAGGGTGTTGAATGCAGATGTAAATACTGAGATAGATCACTTGTTAGAAGATGCTCATCAGTTGCTGACTGAACCCAGGCAAAGATTAGCTGAAAATTGTCACCAGGTGGTGTCAATAAAAAGACACCCAGTTCATCCATGTCATCACACATGTGATTCCTCTCACCTACATTATTACTCCTCTCTTCACCTCTTTGCTAGTTACGCTCCAGTCCAATGTGCTGCCTTTCATCACTACCTATTGTAACACTCATGTTGCCTCAAGGTTCATCTCCACTCCTTCTCACTTCATGAGATTATAGCTGAAAAACTACGTTAGGAAGTTTCTGGAAGAACTTCTTCATTCTGTCATCCCTAAGCTCTATCACCTTCGAGCACATATTCCTTAGTTTCTACAAGGGGTCTTCATCCCTACCTATGTGCTATGATGCTTCTCTAGTAGCCCCACCTCCTCTCCTCGCTCAGGTTCCTTGTCAGATTTTACACCTACTTCCTTAATTATTATTACTGCCAACACCAGCTTAGACCTCATAGGAAGCCAGTACGATCAGGTTCAGAACAAATGAAACAAAGCAGTACTTCATACAATGGGTAGGATCTGTGCAGCATTCCTTACCTCTGCATGTTATGGAGGCAAAAATTTTACAAATGTTCAAGCAGAGTTTGGACAAGTACTTGGGAGAGAGATCTAATGAGGGTTACTAAGTGGATAAATACTTGGAAAAGAGGTCTAATGAGGATTCTTAAAGACACTAGTTGTACTATGCTCACAGAACTCCTGAGCTGAAAACAGCTGGACACTGGAAGAACTGAATGCCTTGAATGCATTTCTTTGCTCTTAAACTTGTGCATCCACTTAAGGCTGTTTACGTAAACAAGATATTTGCCTAGATGTAACATTAAGCTGAAGCACTGTGACCATTCTTACACTTCATGGTCTATTGGTATTAGTAGTAGCCTCTCCACACATCCCTCTCTACTGTATGAGGCACTGAGATTTCAGCCACTCTGCTGTTCTGCTGCACACCCTGGAAAACCATTTTTAAATATGAGTTCCTGTTGCACTGGATTTTTTATCATATTATAAAGCACATGCTGGGATGAGTGGGTGGGAAAAGAGAGGAAGACACTGTTTCTTTAAAGAAGTCTGACATAACTATAGTTTAATCCTTAAAAAGATCACCTCATTCCCTTCATCATCAATTACTGAGATGTAGTTTGGCTCTTTTTCATTTGGGTATGAAAGAAGTACATCATAATGAGCAAGTTCTGCTGAATCCAGTCCAAATTCCTTCCACTGGCCTTGAATTTGTTTGGCAAGAAGAAGATTCTGTTCAGTTCCTGCGAGGTGAGGCAACTTGGTAAATGAGCTAGAATAAAATAGAAAATCACTTGTAAGCAGCAAATGCATAGGAGCACAATAGTGAGCTTGGATCAGTGTGTATAAAGCTTATCTTCAAGCCACATGCATGGAAAGTAAGGTCTTATAATTAAAGTTTGAGCTGTATAATATGATTGTTTATCAGAGTCTGCATCAACATAAGCATAAAATGAAGTCAGAGCAGAGGATCTTTCCTCAGGCCTCAAGATAAATCAGATGAACCTTCCTGTTTGCATAACAGAAATAGCCACACACAAGCAATGGAAATCAGTGTCAAAGACATTCAGCAAAAGGACATGGACACTATGGAAGGAGCAGAAGTAGGTACAGAAAAGGTACATATTCAGAAAGGAGCCCTCCAAATAATTCTGATCACAGTATCACAGTATCACAGTATGTTTGGGATTGGAAGGGACCTCAAAAGATCATGCAGTCCAATCCCCCTGCTGGAGCAGGAACGCCTAGGTGAGGTCGCACAGGAACATGTCCAGGCGGGTTTTGAATGTCTCCAGAGAAGGAGACTCCACAACCTCCCTGGGCAGCCTGTTCCAGTGTCTGTCGCCCTCACTGAGAAGATGTTTCTTCTCAAATTTAAGTGGAACTTCTTGTGTTCCAGCTTGATCCCATTACCCCTTGTCCTATCATTGTTTGCCACTAAGAGCCTGGCTCCATCCTCGTGGCACTCACCCTTTATATATTTATAAACATTGATAAGGTCATCTCTCAGTCTCCTCTTCTCCAAACTAAAGAGCCCCAGCTCCCTCAGCCTTTCCTCATAAGGGAGGTGCTCCACTCCCTTAATCATCTTTGTTGCCCTACGCTGGACCCTCTCCAGCAGTTCCCTGTCCTTCTTGAACTGAGAGGCCCAGAACTGGAGACAATATTCTAGATGGGGTCTCACCAGGGCAGAGTAGAGGGGAAGGAGGACCTCTCTCGATCTACTAACCACCCCCCTTCTAATACACCCCAGGATGCCATTGGCCTTCCTGGCCACATGAGCACAGTGCTGGCTCATGGTCATCCTGTTGTCCACCAGGACCCCCAGGTCCCTTTCCCCTACACTGCTCTCTAATATGTAATTTCCCAACCTATACTGGAACCTGGGGTTGTTCCTGCCCAGATGTAGGACTCTACACTTACCCTTGTTAAATTTCATCAGGTTATTCCCCGCCCAACTCTCCAGCCTGTCCAGGTCTCTGGATGGCAGCACAGCCTTCTGGCGTGTCAGCCACTCCTCCCAGCTTAGTGTCATCAGCAAACTTGCTGATAGCACACTCTATTCCCTCATCCAAATCGTTAATGAATATATTGAATAATACTGGCCCCAGTACTGACCCCTGAGGCACTCCACTAGATACTGGCCTCCAACTAGACTCCACACCATTCACTACCACTCTCTGCCTTCTCTCCTTAAGCCAGTTTGCAACCCACCTCACTACTCTATTGTCTAGACCACACCTCCTCAACTTAGCTGTGAGGATGCTGTGGGAGACTGTGTCAAAGGCTTTACTGAAGTCAAGGTAGACCACATCCACCGCTCTGCCATCATCCATCCACCTTGTTACATTCTCATGATGTCTGATGATGGGTTGGTACATAGTTGGCACAACACGTACTAATAAGTTCAACTTGAAAATCATTATGTCAAATAATCTGAATAGACTTGGGGTTTTTTTTCTTAATCTAAAGCCTAAATAATATAAACCTTCTTATCAACATTTACATCCAGAACAGATATAACACATAATGGTGATAAACAGTCAGGAACAAGAACCAGCCCCTCTCGGCTACCCTACAGAAGTCTGTCTACAATTTGTTTGGTCCAGTGAACAAATGAGTTATGGTGAACACTGATCAGCCAGCACGGTACTAAGCACCAGCTATGAATTCCCAACAGGTTACTTGTTAATGGCTGCCCCACGGATGACAGATACCATTAATTACCATAAATCGGTGGTATCAAGTACTATGATTAGCAGCACCTCAACCTGTCAGTTCAGACTATTTTCAACCCATCTAACAACTTCTTCAGTTTGAGCTTCCTCAGCTTCCAAATGAGATGATGTCCAAGGCCTTGCCAAAGTCAAGCATGTTACAGTCACTGCAACATCTCTACTGATACACATAGCCAGTCTTTCCTTTGCAGAAGATAATCACCCTGATCAGGGTGATCATGTAAACACATAGTAAAAAATGCTGGCTGTTTCTATTTTCATGTTCTTCATTTGTTAGAACATGCAACAGATTCCAGAAGGATGTCTGGTCATACTTCCAGGGACTAAAGTGAAGGTGACTATCCCACAGTCTCTCCAGGTTGTCCTTCTTGCTTGACTTAAAGATCATCAGCCTTTTCAGCCACTAGGAACCTCTTTCAATCACCAGAACTTCTCATAGACAGCAGCCTTGCAATCACAACGTCCAGGTCTTTCATGTGAATCCCGTCTGGCATTTGAATGCAAATTCTCCATGTAGATCACAACCTTCTGCTCTCTGCTGTTGTCTTTATCTCTATTTAAACTGTGCAGATATGTACTGAGTTTCAGAAGTAATCTTTGCCAAAGCTTGTTGCCTGTCTTCTTTTTGCACCTTAATTCTCTAGAGTACTTTAAGTACCTTTTAATTCCTTAAGTACTCTGGTTTAAATACTAAATGTGCCATCAGGAAAAATACACTGAATTAACATGTGAAGCCTTTTAGCAGTCTGCATTTTCTGACGGTTTCTCAGAGTATGTTTTCTCCACTGGATAAAAGCAGATTTAGCAGTCTGAAAAGCTAAGAATATGGAACAAAACTCTCAAGCTCACATTTTTTTCTGCTTTTAACAAAGCTTTTGGATAGTGTATTAGTATAATTTTTCTGCAGTTTCTGCTTTTTATTTGAACTTAGGAAAAAAAAAAACAAACAGCATGAATATTTGGCCCATCATCAAAGCAAGCAGACAAACTAGACACCATTAATACCCTATGGACAAGGAACTTTAGCATGATTGCAGAGCTATTTCATGCTGTCATCAATCTCTGTGTTGCCTGGACTCTCACTCAAAAATAATCTTCAGGAACTTTCCAATCTACTGAGAGAACAAACACAGAATAGGATAAGGCCTATAGACTTAAAAAAGCAAATTGATGTTAGAAATGAAACTATTTGGTTTTAGAATAAATGTACAGAAAGTCTGTCAGGAATCCTTTGATGTTTATGATGCAGCTGCTGACTTAAATGCTAAATATTACCATGTTACTAACCAGTGGTTGTATTTGTTAACTTTTTGTCTGAACTTGTTTGTTCTTCTGTAGGAGATATGTATCTTCAATGCACCAGAATTAGTTGTTGGTTTTTGTTTGTTTGTTTGTTTTTTCATTTCCAGTGAAATGCACAGCAAACGAGAAACTTTTATATATCCCTAGCATTTTAGATGTTTTGAAAGGACTGCATGGATACACTAGGATGCAAAAAGTATTTTTAATAACAAATACATCACGCAAGACTAAAACAACCATACACATGCTGCGCTTGTACAGGGCCCTTCACCTTCTGAAATAGAAGACAGGGTATAATGGGATTTCAGGTACCCAATGAATGGGACATTATCCATTCTGGCCACACTACAGGAATTACCAGTTGTAACTATATGTGCAATTCAGCGTCATGCAAACTTTGTAACATTTTGAATATATTCATTTTCTATTTAGACTAATTGAGTTATTAGCCACTCAAATTGAAAGTTTAAGCAGACACTGGACAGATTATCAATCAAATGTAATAAATAGCAAGCAGTGTATCCCAAATACAGTAAAATCATCCCAGTCTGAGACAAAGCAAAGTTATCTAATTTTAGAGCTTCAGACATCTTAGAGGAAAAAAAAGACACTTCTGCATGAAATGAAGATTATGGAAAACCATAACAAAAAAGCATGATAAATACTGGCAATAATGCAGCTTAGGGGAAGTACTGTTACCAGTACAAGCACTCCAAAAAGGTGACTTCAGAAACAGGGAGGGGTGGACAGAAGGGCTGTGAGTTTCTCCCTTCCTCCCCCAGACATTCTGCACAATCCAAACACTTCTAAAGCACCTTAACAGCTCTGCTTTCAGAGGCTGTTCCTTGGAGCTGATGTTATCACCTTCTGGCTTTTGTGTCTGTTAAAATTATTCAAAAATCAAGACGCACAGGGCTTACCGAAGGAATTGCTTGATGTTTTCTGCTTTCATTTCAGCCACAAGTTTCTGTCTCACATTTTGATAGACATCTGAAAACTCAGGGTTTTTTTCATTCGGTTTTGTAAACCATCCTGAAATACAATTGAAAAGCTTGCTACTTAGCAAGAACCTGAGTCCTCATATATTTGAGCCCACCTGCAATCCAGAGTACTGAACAGTCTAATTAAAACCATGAGGATGAACTGAGCTTAGAGCACCCTCTGTCAGTGTTTTCTGGCTTAGACACAGAAGTGAAACAGAAAAGTAAAATACACTTGGTTGACTGAACTGCAAAAAAGGTGACATAATTAAAAGAGTACACGCTAAATTTCTGGTCTCCTTTTTAAGGCAGATTCATCTCTCATTAATTTCAAACTATAGTTTAAATTCTCAATTAAGTGTTTGCAGTGGGAAGACTGAACTTCTGATACACATTATGAAATTACCTTATTTAATTTATAGATATATTTAGAATTATGTACATAAGCATATTTAAAGTGACAGTCTATGACTCAGCAGTCACCTTGTCAGCATTATAATAGTTACAGATTTGGGAAAAGGTGGGGATAGTCTATTTAATAATTAAAAGAATAAAGTTAACTGTGACCCTAGTCAGTTTTAAAAAGTTAAAGATTTTTCAGCTGACATAAATCTGAAAGTAGTGAGTATATCAACTATATGAATTTGTCTTTAAAAATAAAAATACAAATACTTTTATTATTATAGCTAGAAAATCCCAAACTGGGAAAATTGTGATAATAAAGCAAAGTATATGTGTTGTCACACACATGATACACATGACGTGTTAGACTTAAATGCAATTGTAGTAACTGTCTGAACACAACAGTGATACTGGATCAGATCAAAGGTCCATCTTTCTCAGTGCTCTGTTTGGGAGCATGGCCAAAAGATGTTCAGGGAAATGAATAAGAAGAGCGCACACACCAGAAACTTGCTGCTCAGGGATCACCTAAATCAAATTAATGTTTTTTTTTTTATATTTAATAGCCTTCATGGATTTTTCTTTCATGCTTTAGCTTTAGGTGTGTGCTACAACACAAATTTAAAAAGGACAGATGCAGATGTGCAATTTTAGGCTTAAAATCAGATGCTGCAAGTGATTGCTGAAAATAACCTAATGTTCTAGTGGAGTTCATTGTACATGATGGAAAATTCAGCAACTCCATGTTTGGCTGTCAGTCAAAACTCCTCCTCCTCTTCCCTTTAATTTTTAAAATAGCAACTGAAAAGAGCTTTTAAATAGATCTGCAGTAAAAAATCAGGAAATACTACCAAAAGTAATAATCCTGAAGGTTTTTCAATCACAGTAGTCTCAAACTCTTAATCTCTGCTCTTTGAAAGTCTGACTGCCTGTTATGGGAAGCTGTCCGTTCACCAGGGCTCCATTTGGGCTGAAGAACACAGCCATTACATTCCTCTCTCTCCCTAAAGACAAAAAAAAAAAACGGCTGGAGAGAACAACCTCTTAGAAAAACAGTGGGATGAGTATTTTATAACACACTTAAAAAGCAATAGAAGCTCCCTGATGGGGTGTCAGTCACATCAGGGCTTGCACATCAGTATTTGCAGAGGGTGAAGGCCATGGGCTGAGCCCCGGGGTCTCTGTACTCACCTGCAAGAAAGCCCAGCAAGAAGCAGCCCAGCAGCCCGGGGCAGCCCAGCCACACGCAGAGGGTGGACTTGCTCCTGGCCATACCGGTGGCCGGTGGCTTTATAGGCTGAGAGGAGAGCAGGCAAGCAGCTGCCTTCGTCCTCCTCCTCTTTCTCCTCCTCGTCCTCCTCCCACCCTCAGCCTCAGGGCTGTCCCTGGTTTCTATGATTCTCAGCTCTCCTCCTGCCCAACCAGCCTTAATCCCTGGATGATCACAATATGACTTTCTGAGTGCAAGAAAACACTTGCATTTCTTAGTCTCATCCCACAAGACAGCCTTTGTGCAGCTGTATGTATCTCCGTGACAAATATGCATCTAGACTGTCCACTAAGCAATGCATAAATACTATTTTAAAGGCTATTTTCTACTAATTATCACAATTTTCTGGTTTTGAAAGTTCCTGTTTTAGGCTTAATCACAATCAGCATTTGTTCTACTAGAAGTAGCCAAGAAATGAAATGGAGGACAGGGAAACTTATTTTCTCCTTACCAAGGAAGCACTGAATTGCTCCCCTTTGTAATTCATGGTTACATTAATCCTTGGCAAGCGATGAATAGTTAGAGCAGCTCAGAATACAATTGAGATTAGCCAATGGGGACTTCTAGACGTCATTCAATTTGCAGCTGGGAAAATTTGCAAAATTATTTCCTATATTCTCTAGCTTTTTATGTTTTGGATTACAAGGTTATTAGTTATTAGTCTAATTCAGCCAAATCCATCAGTATCTCACGGTAAAGTACACAACTTCAATCCAGGGAATAGTGAAGATATTTTCATAGAATAACAGAATAATCATATTTTGCACAAATTTACCCTACGCCTACACATCACTCCCTGCTGGTGAGATCCTGCACAGCAATGCAGAAGCCAAGACTGATCTTTCTGGGACTGAGGACCCGCCCATCTGAGACCAGTTATTTGGCTGAAGACAGGAAAGCTTTGCCTGGGAGCCTGGACATGCTCTGAGTTCTTATCACTCACTCCCAAAAGAGTCCAAAGGAGATTCATGTTGTTAAAGAAATGGCAGTGTTCCAAGTATCAAAACTTTCTTAAATAGACTAGATTGAGCTGAAAATACTCAGAAACAGCTGAAAAGATTGGTTAATATCCTAATTACTTCACTAAGGCATTTCAGACATTAAAAAAGAATGACATAACATGGGTATTCTGCACCAGTTACAGCCACTGTCTTAATGATACATCTGGATGTCTTTGTTCAAATGATAAGCACGTCCAGTTTTGTCATTTTTTTCCTGTCACTTCCCAACTGCTTATAAGCCATCCCAAATTCTGAACAGCAAGGACTTTTCACATTAACATCTTGCTTGACATATACAAACCAGATGGAATTCCACCTACAGAACTTATAAAGAATGAGCATATTGTTGTATTATTAGCATTTATATAGCACCACCGGTGTAGGACTGGCACATAATAGGCAGTAAAGTGACAAGGGCTTTTGGAGATTACTGTCTAAATTAGACCTCACATGATGAAAACAGCGGTGGAGGAAGAAGGTAAGAATAGCAACGGTGAGAAAGTATTAAATGTATTTCTTTCAATGCCTACATGTTTTAAAGAGATAAGGGCATTGGCGGTGCTGAGGTTGAACAATAGCAGGAACCAAGCAGCTTCTACCATTTAAAATACATTCCTAGTACTATTAGTTATGAGTTGTGGCATGTTCTCGCATTCCATGGATTGGCTACTGGTGGAGTATATTATATTCCGTAAGACTCATCTCTCTTTGAGGCACTTCCTGACCAAATCAAAACCACATAATTGGCCATCGTATTATTTTACATGGGCTTTTCCTGCTAGAACTAAGATATTATGAGTGCAAGATACTGTTGAGACTGCTTCTCTGATAATAGGTATTTATTCAATGCTGAAAATTCCAGCCTTAGTCTAAATTTACTCAAGATTGAGACTTGAGGCTGACAGGTGATAAAACCAGTCCTAAGTCATCGCAAAAAATATTCAATGCAAGCAACATGAAAGATTAATAGGAAAAGGGATTTCTTTCTTCAGACTGGGTGACAAAATTGCAAAAAAAAGGTCCAAACCAAACTCCTGAGTGCACAGTACTTCTTCAAACTAATACCACTTTTAAAATGAGCAAGAAACTGCTATTGCATAAGCCTCATATTGAGTTCAGGAGTGATGAGAATTGCTTTATGCAAAGAGTGAAAACAAGGGTGAAATTCAGGTGAAGCTCGCAGAACTTGCAGATATCTACATACATTCTCCTTAGTTAAAAAACAAAACAAAACAAAACACCCCTGGTAAACAAGAAAACCTCCAAACATGACAAGGATACACATGCCAAATGGAAAACTAGCATGTATTTGTGTATTGAATGCAAAATTATGGTAGGCAGCCAATTAGCAAAACCAGAAACACTGCAGAAAAAGACATAACACACAGAATGAATGCCAGGGCTTGTAAACTGTAGGTTGTAGCTGCTCAGCAACTGGGCCCCAATGGTTAATATCAGCGGCAAGAAAGATGCTACTGTTGTTCTGCTTGTCCTACTGTTTGACTAAAGGTTGAACTGATGGCTTGAGAGCTCCAAGGGCCCTGGTTTGTGGGAAAGGCAGCTCTTGCAGGAAAAATGGCAACAGGGGAATGCTCAACTGCAGTTTCAAATCAGTAGTTTCCTTCTGACCCTGCCAGTTGCAGAGTCCTCCAGAACTCTCCCACAGCCTCTGCAGTCTATCTGACTACCAGATTAAAAGGTCAGTAGATTTTGATGCTTTGAATTAGAATCTCTGCTATCTTGAACTTCAGGAGTCCATTATAAGATTCCAGCTAAAATAAAGTGTACGTTGCTGGCAGCTCACAAGTTCAGCTGGCAAAATTTGACCCTTTCTTCTACATGAGGAATATACCCAGTGAGGCAGAGAGAGTACAGGAGTACACATTGAACACAAACCAAATTATGTCTTTCAGTATATGCAAGAATTTTCTCAAGAAGACAGAGCCAGCCTCTTCAGTGGTGTGTGACAGGAGGATGGGAAACAACAGCCAAAAACTAAAACAACAAGAGGTTCTATCTGGATATAAGGAAAGGCTTTTCCATCATGAGGGCAGTGAAGAACTAGAATATGTTGCACAAAGAGGTTATGTGGTCTCCATCCTTAGACATTTTCAAGACCAGACTGGATAAAACTGTGAATAACCTGGTCTGACCCTGGAGCTCACCCTGTTTTGAGCAGGAGTGTGGACTAGAGATCCCCTGAGTTCTCTTCCAGTCCTGTGACAACTCTGCTACTGGCCATCTCTAGCTGAAAACGTCTGCGGTTACTCGAACAACTGGATGATTAGTTGTGTTCTTTTGGCTGAATATGAGTTCATTTTCTTCATGCAGTTAGAAACACTTATTTTTCATAGCCAGCATGGTCATTATTTGGACTTGATTTGAGAACAAGAGATAACATCCCAGAACAGAGTTAATGTTTTTAATTGGTCTGGCCTGAGAGCCAAGGATACTCTGAACACTCTGTCCACAGGTGTGAGGCATAGAGAAAGAGGGGCATGGATGGGGCAGAGCTTGACTGACATCCAGACTGATCAATAAGAGTATTTCATCCCATTAGTGTCATGCTTCAGATTTAAGGAGAGTTGGGATCTTCTGGTCTCTCTCTTGAGTGTGTTCTTTTTCACTCTTTTTGTCAGAGTCGGGGGAGTTTTATTCAGAGTGTTTAGTTTGGCCCTCTGCTGTTCTGCAGAAGCCTCTGGGCCTTTCTGCCTTTTTTCTCTCTTTGGGATCGGCTGTTTGAGACCAGATGTTGTTTCCTGGGACTAACTGCTTGGTGTGGATGGAGTTCATGAGGAATTGCCTTGAGTATCTTTCATTTTATATTCTATTTCTATTACACATATATGGCCAATTACTACAGAATAATATCAAAGCTTGAAAGCCAAAACAGCTTATCTGGCCAACAGCACTTGGCAGTGCTAAGAGTGAATTTCCACTCACTGTAGAAGTCTAGGAAAAAAAAAGACTTTTTTTAATGTCGCTTGAAGATCTGCATTGCTGAGGGGGAATTAGCACACAAACCTTATCTTGACTTATTATATAGGAAAGGATTTCACATTCAGGGCTTGTTATCTAATAGCTATGCCCCTGAGATACCCTGACAGTTCTAACAGAAACACAGATGCTTTAAAAGTAGTTATGCCTTTATCTGGGTTCTCATTGTCTGCCTCACCTTAGTAGACTGCTTCTTAGCATCCGCCTCCTTGCTTATATGGCTGTTTCAGATTTTTGAGCTCTAAGAATCAATGGACTGGAAATGTTTCTCAATGCAGCTACAAAGTTCACAAGAATATATTAACAGACAGTACTTTTAATAAGTATTACTTATTTATTTAAGCATTGTTCCCCACTTGTCTGGTAGGAACTAGATGTCCTCATTCTCAAGCACGTGCCAGTTGGTGCGATTTTGTTTATAAATGCCAATTGTGACCCTTGCTTCTTTGTATCCTCCTAGTAGATGAGTCATGTGAAATGACATTTCTCACTGCATACATAACTATTCTTTATTTTTTTGCTTTTTGTTTAAAATTCATAACCCTAGTGACACATATAGGAAATGGACAGTTGCATATGCACTCACGCATATATTTTGACATATGGCTTGGACAGCTGACTACAAATCATGTAACTTCAGTAATTAGCTACACAGCCTCTGCCCTTTGCTCTCCAGTAATGACACCGGTCACTTCTACCTGGAACAATCTTTGAAGAACTGAAGGCTGCAGTTAAGTAAAATAATGACTTAAGTACAGTAACCTTCCTAAAGGGCTTTAATGTGAAGAGTGGAAATATTTATGAATAAAGAGGTCTTACAAAAAGAAAAATATCTACCATGTCACTGAAATCTATCAGATCCTGGGACAGTCTTCTAAGACATGGTGGAGGCCTCAGCAGAAATGGCAGATCAATTTACACAAAATATTTGCTATGCAAGAAGTTATTAATCTTCTAGTGGCAGAGTATCACAAGAAGTGATCTGATCTTCTTAGTCTTCTCTGTCTGATCTCAGTTGTCCCACTGTAGTCTTTTGAGCAGTCTGTCATAAGATTAAGCTGAACACCAAAATCAGATGCTACAAAGATGGTAATAACTTTGTATCCTTTCAAACTGAGGACATGATGAATTTTCTTTGCTTCTAGTTGTCTTCATATTAAAAATACCTTGATAAAGTCAAGGCATGGCAGGGGTAGATTTTGGATGAAAGTAGTTGTATTGCTTTGCTTTACCTGGGTGACTACAGAGCTTCCCGCTTAATTTTATTTGCAAAAAACTGCAAGACTCAGCATGTGAAGCAGAAAATGTCACGGATGTGTACTCTGGGCCGGCTGCCCAAAACTTTTAATGATCATTATACATCCCTCACATGGTATGTGACAATTTTCTCATCTTGATACACGAAACTTTGTTTAAAACAAGAGCTGAAAGGGCTATCTTGGAGTTTAATTATGCGGTTCCAAGACAAATAATAAAAAGTCAGCAACAATATTAGGAACTGACAGGAATGTGAAACAACTTCTGGTTTCCTGATGCATTATTGAAGACTGCTATGATAATTAAACTGGCAAAATTCAAAGCTCTGAAAATAAATACAGTGGTTAGCGTTTCTTAAAAGATGAAGCTGAGAGAAAACATGAAAATTTTTCACTCTCAATTCTGAAGTTATCTAAAGCCTGAGCTCTCTGAATGTAGTTCACTGCCTTGTTAGCATTGCTAAATGCATTCCACTTGGGTATACTATTTGCAAAGAACAAGCTGTTTTGATGTTATGCTCTTTGTCATAATCCATCCAGTGTTTTTAAAAGCTCCATTTTTAAAGGCTTCTGCAAACTGTCATATGTAGTCTTCATTGATGATTATGTTGTTGATATTCATGCTACTTCTTTCAGTGTTTCTGCTGCTGCCTGTACAGTGAAGGCTGCAATGGAAATCTGCCTCTTAACTTCCTCCCAGGCTTCATGTTGATCAGCTTTGTTTTTAATGTCGAACATGGCATCATAGATCCCTGGGAATGATTCTCCTGCATACTTGTTATGGCTGCTTGGAGCAAAGATAACATGCCTGTAGGGAAGTTGAGGGAAAAAAAATAACAATATTCTGCATGAGGAAAATAAAACATACTATTTTCTGAATAAAACTAAACTCTTTCTTTGTCTTCTGTTAAATTCTTGACACTGAAGATGTAAAGAAATAGGATTATTGCAGTAACAATACCTATCATCTACGAAGCAAAAAAATAAGCTACATTATTCCATGTAAATTCTAGAACTTCATACTTAAGAAGACTTCGGATGAAGTTGACTGAAGTATTTTCATTTCCCTCATTTTAGATTAAATGGAAATATAAAAAAAAAAGCCAGTTGCTTTTCTCACAGATATATACTATCTCCAACAGATACAGGCATGCTTTGAGGTAGGAAATTTGATGCTTTAACAAAGACTGTTATCAACAGAATTTTAATAAGTCATGAGAGGTACAAGGATTGTAGAACTTAAGTTCTCTTTCTGCAGTTACTTTTTATTGGAACTTTTCAGCAAAAAGATTACTGTTCTGAATTATGCAGACTGGCAGAAGGACTAAAAAGCTAGACTTGGCTCTTCTGCCTCTCAAACAGCATTTACTTCTTGAACTGGATGAGAGAACTACTGAATTCACTGTTGTTGAAGCGCTACTTCCTAGACTGTATTTGCTGGCATGACTATTTTTCTATAATTGATCAAACTGTAGATACTTCAATTATAGCCTATTTCACTTTCAAATAGTAACAGCTTTCTAAAGATCCTTTATGACTGAAATTACTTGAACTGAGTCCAGAGTCAAACTTTTAGATCTGTTTCAAAGCCCACGGAAGTCAATGGAAATGGGCAGACTGATCTGAATAGGCTTTCAACAAGACTCTTCCTCATTCTCTATAGTGTATCCCACTGAAGTTATGTCGAAGTTATGATCTCTAATTTTGTTTTGCCTTTTCAAGCTTATTTTTCCTGTTTAATTTGCTTTTACCACATTGAATAAAATCATTGCAATTCCATTTAGAGACCTGTAAATCTTAAAAGGATTCTCATAAGGTACTATAGGCAGAGAGTGAAAAATAAGCCTTTCTTACCTATAGAACGGCCTGCCAGGTAATCCAAGAGGATCAATGAAAGCCCTTTCTAGAAACATGAGCTGATCATTTAGTGATCTAACAGCAAGGAGGCTAAAAACAAAACAAAACCCAAGAATATGTTAGCTACAAAGCGTTTGGCCCACTCTCATTCTACGCCCCAATGTACACAGCTCTGGACTTATGAAGAACAGTAGATCAAAGATGTTGAATTTAAAGTGTAGCCCACAAAAGACAGGTCATATCAGCTAACCTGCACAACAGGATTATGCCGATATGTACCATGAGATAGTTTGGTTCATAACTTTAAAGTCTCTTAAAGCAGCTTTTAAAGGCCAAGGAATAGTGTCAAAGACAGAGACTTCCAGGTATTTTCTCACATGTTGCATCTTATTCCTTTATCTCCTTTTCAGTAAGATGCTTAGGCAGACCATTCTCTTGTACAACAGTTTTCTAGAGACCCTATTTTCTACAAAGCCAGCCAGCCACAAATTACTTCAATAAAATCACATTTATTTGTATGTAAAACCATAACATCTGAGAAACAGGAACCTTGTGATGTTAGAATCATCTTCTGAGTCATCCAAGAATTGTGCTTTTCTGATGGCAGATTGTAAATGTCCTAGAGCAGAGACCATCTGTGCCTTTGTGCTTTGAAAAGCTCTGAGCCTACTACTGATGTTTAACAAATAAAAGAACTGTGAAGAAGATTATACTCAATATATGTTGGTTTGGTAGTTTACATCCAAAGAAACCATGGTAGAGCTTCAAAGGCATTCACCAATAAAGAGTGGTAAAATTTATATCACAGTAAGCCTGTAGTACCTACTACTGTCAATGAAATTGCTTCAAGTTTACATTGGTGTAAATGGAAACTGAAACTGGTTGGTTGAATTAAAGATTAGATTTACACCATCTATCAACTAAACCATTTTGAAAATGTCACGTACATGTCATATGTCATAAATGTCATATTTTACACAAGAAATTATTGTTAACTCCTTTATCTTGAGAGTCGCTGCCATTAAAAAGATGGCTTTTATTCTCACTTAGGCTTCCATAAGGGTAAGCATATGGCTGATCTAGATTTGTCCCAAGAAATGTAACATACACATATGTATATACAAAAGGAAGTTTTGTTTGTCATTCTGGGCACAGCCTACAAAGAATAAATTAAGAATTAAGTCAAGTGCAAACTAGGCCTTTTGGCATAGGTGGTGCACAGAATTTTTTGAAAGCTCATCAAAAAGTTTGCCATGACTACAATCATAGCATAGTTCGATTTGGTTTGGTTTGGTTTTTTTTTTCCATTAAGTGATCCCAGTATCATGACAACTAGAGTACTGGCAGACAAAGACCACAAATCAACATTTGTTCTTTAATGATAATCCAGTGACAAAATCTTCAGACATGTCTCTACTCAGAGAGAGTTACACAACTGAGCTGGCTCTGCTTATGCTAACCAGCATTCTAGTCACATCCATGTATCATCCTGGCACTGCTTGTCAACTAAAATCTGTCAAGAGTTGACAATAATTAGCTTGGACATTTTTTGAAGCTAACATGGCTCTGCAGTGTCTCTTATGTCCACTAATTCAAAATTTCTATACTTTTGTTTCCTAGAGTAACCAGATCCTTAAAGACAAGAGTCCATCAGGACTTATAATGAAACAAATGACTGACAGTAATTTGTCACCAAGGTTATTTAGGGGACTAAATGCAAATGAAAACTATGCCTTCTGGGCACAGAGGTCTACAGGGAGTATTTGACTGGAAAAAACCAAAAGAATTAAACTTACTTATTGATATCAATTTGTTGCAGTCTCTCATGAAAACTAGCAGCAAGTTCTGTAAAATTCTTCACAGCTGAGAAGAGAGCATCTGGAGAGAGCAGGAAGGAAGCATTTAACTTCAAATTCTAAAGGAATCACTTAACAAATGAAATTCTTCAAATTAAAGCTTTATCTTTCACTGTGATCATGATGTATCAATTCTGACTGAATGAAAATCAGATGACCTCATACTTCTACATTAAAAATGATGTAATTCTATGTGAAAACTTTCCTTGGAGACAACAGAAATCAGTATTTTTGTGAATATTATTATTTTTTACTTGAAGAGTGTGTAGATATACGAAGAACTAGAGCACACATTGCCAGAACCAGACTGTTCAGGCAGGTCTGGGATTTTGATATTGGTCATTAGCTGCCAAGTCCTAAACTGAAAAGTGTATAATGTTGCCAATAAAATAAAGGCTCCTCAGGCAGGAGGCATATTGTGAATCCCTAGGACACGAAATAAAATTTCACAAGATGCCTGTTGTGGCATAGGGATGAGCCATTCCTGCCTAACCAAGGCCCACGGCAAACTTCTTATGGTGCCTGCACTTGCCATCCTGTGCCTATCAACTGAAACAAGTTCTGACTGGATATAAGGAAAAACTTTTCACTCTGAGGACAGTCAAGCATTGTGGTCCAGAGAGGTTCTGTAGTTTCTGTCCTTGAAGGTTTCCAAGACTAGATGGGAAAAAACCCTAAGCAACCTGGTCTGACCTCAGAGCTCCCCCTGCCTTGGGCACATTGACCTAGAGACCTCCTGAGGTTCCTTCTAATCTGAATTATCCTCTGGTCCTATGATCAGTGCTGGACAGAGAATTATCCAACACCATACGCTGCAAAGCAGTGTGGTTTTTTTTAGGGACCAAGACAAACGTATCTCCTGGCCAACATTGGTGACCCATGCACAGGTCAAAGAACACAACTGGAAGTATTAGCTCTACTTGGCAGTGGCGTATTCTCTACACAGGCATACTAGTGACAGAATATAGAATATTCAAATTTCAAATTATTGGAGGGTGTGGCTCTTTTATTTACTGTTCATACAGCACAGCACAAGGTAAATACCAGGTCATGACTAAGATATACATTAAGATAAGGCCATTATTACCATTAACAGAGAAGTGTGACGAAAGACTGTACATACCAAAGGACACATTGTATGTTGCCAGTTCCTTTTCATGATTCCTTGACAGATTATAGATGATGTGAGCATAGTTGCTCACAGCTGACGCATAATCTCTACAGTCGAAAGGAAGCACAACGGAGTTGGCCAATTCAAACACCAGCCCTCCCCGTACCTGAGCTACTGTCAGGTGATTCTTGAAAGTGGGATCATAAAACCTCTCCACAATTTCATAGGTTTCATAGACACTGTGGTAAACAGGATAGCTGCTATATTTTTCTACATTCTGAAACAAACCAACCCAAACAAAATCGTTATTGAGCTGCAGACACTTCAGCTTTGCTTGAGAACCTTTGCTGTGGGATTCAAGACACTGTAAAGTAAAGTGTTCAGGTCACAGTAATCCTAAGTAGCCACTACAGAGAGCCAAATGAGGAGAACTGCTCAGTAGCGGCTCTCTTAGACACCAACCTATGATGAGATGAACGATCATTTAAAGATGCCTCTCCTCACTGTCAATGTACAGAGCCTAAAGAAAATAGTTAAGAACAGACACCCAACTTTGAGTTGGCTACATAAAGGTGAGATTGCCCTTCCTCTCTTTGCTTGGGTCTCAGCAGTCATTTCTGTTTCTATCTTTGGATATGACTTCAGAGGAAAAGACCACATTGTCCACCTTGGACATTCCTCAGTTAGTTTCATCTCACTGTACACTCCAGAGTCAAAAACGTATTTTCCATAAAACATGAACCATTTTGAATTCAAAGCTTCATTAGCTATTATAAATCATTCAAAAGTCATCATAAGCCACTCATAAGCCTTCATCAACCACAGGTAATCTTGAGCACATCCACTTGCACTGAGCAATGGTCCTTTTGTCTGACTGGCACCAAACTGACCATTCCTATTTATTAAATATTTGTGTTGTAGTGCCACATAGAGATCTAGTAATGAACTGGGACTCCACCTTGAGACATTAAACTGAACTATTCCCAAAAACCGGCAGTCTAAATGGTTCAATTACAGGTGATATTATTCAGGAAGTTACAGAGGAGACAAAATAACAGACACAGACTTACCCAATTTTTACTGTAACGTGCTCTGCCTGAAGCGATGCCAAGACGTTGAAAAAAGACTTCAAAGTCATTGCCAGAACCCAGTTTATTTATTCTTTTAACAAGAAAGAGGAAAATGCCTTGAGTGAAAATACTTAAACTAGAATTTATTTTGCTTACAAGTATTGTGGCAATTATTCTGCAGTCACAGCCACAGTCATAATTCTCAGGGGCAGAGAAAGCAAAATCTCAACAGGAGAATTTAACTCATTGTCTTTTATCATTGAGAAGACCAAATGCCCTTCCTCACACTGAAATTCAACTATCGCACCTCAGAGAAAACAGAACAGTGCCAACATGGCTTCATGGAATACAGTAAATCTTTGAGATTCTCTAGAGAAACCCTGGTAACTTTGAAGGACAATGTTGTAAAAACCTGCCTGATGTCTTCCCCAGCCACCCAAACCCAGGGGCCTTCCAGAACACTGGAAGCAACTGCAAGGGAAAGCTGCTGTGTTAGCACCTGGTGTGCCTGCCGCTGGCTTATACATCCTACTCTTATTTGTCTAAATCTCTAGAAACTACACAAACATTTTACTTTTCATAAAGCCTTCTGTCCATGTTACAAAGGCAAGTTCATGAAACTGTTGTACAATAATGTATCAGCTGCAATCAATAAAGCTCTGAAATTTATACCAGCTGAGAATCACACCATTTGTTTTACACGCTTAGTTTTTCAAGTGGATATTTCTTTAAAACCCCCACTCTACAAGTTATAATAGTTCTTGGAATTTCTTTTATTTTCTTTTGTCACTGACCTGGGGACCTCTTTATATTCTCTTGATGGATTTTTTTTATACCAGCTCTCATAAAGAGATTTTCCTTCAAACCCCTCATCAGGACTTGGTATCTAGAAAAAGTATATTATAAAAAAAAGACAAAGGGAACAATTTTAAATGTTACCAAGCAACAAATCTGCAACCTGGCATCATGTAAAGTCTATGGCTTAGGGCAATGAATAAGTCATAGTCTTAAGTCCCTCAACCTTTCTGCGTTTCCATTTTAACAGCTCAAATACATAGTATTTTCCAGAGGAATAGTTCATTTGCTAAAAATAGGTAGAAAACACAAGGAAAGCAAAACATTTCAAGTCAATATTTACATTCTGACACTTATTTGTGAGATTTTCAGCCATTTAATTTAAATATTCAACACAAAAATCCCTCAGTTTTGTCTTGGCTTAATTCAAAACTGTTTCTACCTTGTTGTAGTTCACAAAAAAATATTTTCATGGATGCAGCAGTAACCATAGAAGGGCAAAGGGTACAGTACTTGGTGTTTACATAATCATAACTGCTACATAGGTACAGAAATCATGACCATCATAAAGCGTATATTTATCACACTTTTCAGACTACCTTTCTGATTACTGAGAAGGCTAAACACTGTGGGTAGTTTTTCATCTTTTCTTTTTATTGATGGGCTGCTGAGGTTTTATTATCTTTAATCCATGAATGATTATTAATATAGATTCTATTATTAAAATATATGCCTAGAATCTAAGAATTATTCCACAATAAGAATAAAAATAAAACTAATATATTTGGGATTTTTGGTCAGGAAGGCCAGAACAGTGTTAACACTATTGCCACAGATTAACTTTGGATGGGATCCCACAGGACCTGCTTCCTGATCAGCATTCTCTGCAGGCACTGCCTACCAACAAGCTGTGGTTACTTACATTCTTCAGCCTTTGTTGCTGCTTTCCAGCTTGAGGAAGGGTTATGCAACCATGCTTACTGGTATTTAGGTCAATATTTTAAGGATGGATCTTGGCGCCCAAACTGAGACTCTGCTGATCTAATTTTCTGACTGTTCTGAACACCTGCATGTAGCACAGGTCACCATGAGAACTGCAGGTGATCAGCTCTTCTGTAGTTCAGGACAGAAATATCTTTATCTGGGCACCTAATTTTAACAGAGTTAGATTTTATTTGTTGTCTTTCAATTGCCAGAAAATGATTATACTGAATGACTACACTTCCTTTCCTTTTGTACCGGTCTAAGGCCAGATTCCAAGAGATAACAAATTATTGACCCTGGAAAAGACAGATGACTGAATATATACAGCAGATGAAGACAGATATAGTAGATTCATAGAATACATACAGTGGCTGAATGTACATTATATATATATGTATATAAACAACACACACAGAAGACTAATTAAATGTTCATGTTTTAATATAAATGATCAGGGAAAAAACAACCAAATAAAACAACCAAAAAAAAACCAAACAAAAAAACCCCCAACCAAACAAAAAAAACCCCACACTAATAAAAACCCCTTAGTGCCAGTCTCTAAGACCCACTCTCAAAGCAAGCAAATTCTTGCATCCAAGATGGTGAGGCTATTTCCTGAGAAAGGGGCCCCATCTTTTAATTTTGTGTGCCACACAAATATGTGTTAGAGCATCATGGTGAGAGCCAGTGAATCTCTAACAGGCTACACTGAAGCTGAGCACATTGACCATTTTCACATTATGCTGAAAACAACACTGTAGGAAGTCCAATTTTTTCCCCTGCCTAAAGTCAGTCCTAGTCTCCCACTACTGTGGGCACCCTAGTAGTTGAACTGGGCAGCCAAGTTTGTGCTTGTTTCTGTTCTCTGGTTCATGACTTTTTAAAATTATTTTGTTCTTAGGAGGAATAATTTCACAGGAGGAATGGAAAAATTCCCTAATCTTGAATAGCTAATAATTTAAAGGTTTAAGTTTGAAATCTCTTTGCCACTCCTGGGAAAAAATAAAGCTCCAGTTACTTAGCTGTTGTCTTAGAAGAGGTACTGCAGGTAGAAAACATTGAATCATCTGATACCATATTTTATACACAGAGCGTCATTCAGTAAGTGAGCACTGGACACACTGGCTAAAAATTTCAAGCAGTATTACCTCTTTAGTCAGACTGTACACCAGTCTGTACATCAGTGGTGTGCAATCCACACGTAGTGTGTAGTTTCCTGAAAAACAGGGAAAAACTATTTATCCAAAGAAGCAAGTTCTACTCAGCTGAAACCTTGTGCCATTATTTGTCAATAAGAAAGTGACTAGAGAGCTACACTCTCCACAAGGAACTCACTGATTGTACCTGTAGAAAGGTTCTCCTCCTGTGACCTTGTCAGAGCATTTATATTTGTTAGGATGCCCCTATGTTTGTTACACACACTATAAGAGGAGGAGCTGAATCTAAAGAGTTGTCATAGAACTGCTGACAGGGACACAACACTTCTTGTCCCTTACCATGGCTTCCCAAATACTGTAGCTACTGTAATGGACTTATTCCCTAAGGGACAGGTATATCTGAAGGATACATCATGATTCTGGGTCACAGTTTCTCCCCATATCAATTCCTGAATTAATGCAATAACATTATCACATTGAAGCTTTCATGGATCTCCAAGCCAAATTGCCTCCCGGTCATCTGTATATACCATCACATTCCTGTAAAACATAAGTCAAAACTATGTACCTTCGATGGAGGAATCTGCATTGATATAAGCCACTCCTCGTGCTTGCAATACTTTGGCATTTTCCTATGAGAAGGAAAAGAGGAAGAAAATGCTGATTAACTATTTTTCCTCAGAACTATTTTCCCATCCAGAGAAGTAGCAGTTGTTTCAGGGAACGACATCATATACTGCAAGGAGCCATATCTTCTTGGTAGTTCAAAAGGAAATTTAAGACTGTGCGTGTGTGCGTAAAGAAGGAGGGAGGGAAGAAATGTTGCTTTCTGGTACAGATTAGGGCAACAAAGATGATTAAGGGAGTGAAGAATCTCCCTTATGAGGAAAGGTTGAGGGAGCTGGGGCTCTTTAGCTTGGAGAAGAGGAAACTGAGGGGTGACCTCATTAATATTTACAGATGTATAAAGGGTGAGTGTCACGAGGATGGAGCCAGGCTCTTCTCGGTGACAACCAATGATAGGACAAGGGGTAATGGGTTCAATCTGGAACACAAAAGATTCCACTTAAATTTGAGAAGAAACTCCTTCTCAGTGAGGGTGACAGACACTGGAACAGGCTGCACAGGGAGGTTGTGGAGTCTCCTACTCTGGAGACATTCAAAACCCACCTGGACACATTCCTGTGTAACCTTATCTGGGTGTTCCTGCTCTGGCAGGGGGATTGGACTGGATGAGCTTTTGAGGTCCCTTCCAATCCCTGACATTCTGTGATTCTGTGAGATTTCTCAAAGATCTGGCACTGTGAAAATTTCTCTTTGAACACCCTTGGTTTACCTCAGCCCACTCTGTCGATCCTAACAAGCCAAATTCCTCTGCATCCCAGCTTGCAAATATCACTGTTCTCCTTGGCCTCCATCCTGCAATAAAAGACCATGAAAACTGTATTACAGAAATAAAGTTAGTTACATGTTAGTTACATGGTAACTAATCTGAAAATGTAGCTTTTTGGGGGGCTCGTCTTCTACCCCTGATCTGTAGGGAAAGAGTTGCATTTAAGGAACTTCAACACCAGCTTCTTCATCAAGCTAATCTAATGATGGTTTGCTAATTTTATATCAATCTCAGTTCTAATATTGAATAATGTGCTTGCACACAAATTCTTGAAAAAATGCTTTTCTACTCTTTTTGCACTGTTCAGTTTAGTACACATTGCATACCAGTTTCTACTTCGACAGCAAAGTCTTGGCCATGTTTTCACATCTATTACTGAATTTCTTTGACCTGTCTCCCAAATGCCGAATTTCAAACTCTAAGGAATTCTCTATCACTCTGTCAGATCACCTTCAAAATGAAGATCTTTTGCTTGAAGTTCTGCATCTGAGCTAAACCCAGGTCAAATGGAACAGGCTCTGTTACCCTGCCTCTGTATCTTTGCTGAAAGTTTCCTTTGAGTTTACTGGAACCTGTTCATCTTTTACTCCCTGGTTTTTTTTACCTTTTTCTTTTTTTTTTTTTTTTTCAGCTTGTATTCCAAAGACAGTTTCCTCTTATCCAATAGCTGGGAGGGAATGGAAAGAAAACTAAATGTCATGAGTTTTTCAGTACGATGGGTAGGCAAAGCAAGCTCCTCTAGCACAGTATTTGAGTTATGTCAGAGGCTCTATCCACAGGATGTCACGCAGGGAGACAGCATTTGTTCTGACAGCAGCTGAAACTTGGTGCAGTTGACATTTGCTCCTATTGTAATGTAACTAGGCATGAGGTATTTTTAACCATTACCTCCTACTATGTTTGCACAGCTCATTCTTTGCATTACACAGACATGCTCTACTTATTCTTGGGTCTGTCTCCAAACTACAGTCAAGTGCTGAGAAGGTTCTCGATGTTGCCCCATATCAATTTTATAGGACCATTGAAACATCCAATTTGACTAGCCTCAAATACACAGTAAGCAATTGTGTCTAGACATCATATTTATTTCAGTATCCCTCATTTTGTGTTTTGTTTTCCTTAAAGTGTCCTTTGTCTTGAGCAAAACTACTTCATATAGACCAAGGTTGTAACTGGAACAAATTAAGTGCTGCAGAGTAGTGCTTATTCCAGAGATCAATGAGATACACATATTTAATATTAAGCATATGCTTAAATCCAAGAGAACTCAAGAGGAACTGCTGAGAGCAGTGATTTTGATGTGTTTTCTTCTTTCATCACACTACCTTTCTTTTTCAGTTTTCCAAAGCTTCTCACAATCTCGTGAACCACTGCTGCCCCACTCTGAGGATCAATGCCACCAAACACCCATGAGTCACGGTGGCCTCCCAGGATGACATATCTGTCTGGATAAATGAATTATGGAAGTTTACTTAGAAAGACTTTTTTCCTGACATATGGATGTTAATTGAAAGTAATTTATCATTTTCCACATAGATGTCAGGCAACAAACTTAATAGTTTATAATATACATGATAGAAATGTGAAAGACATTTTAAATCTCCAGAGGTATTTTCCTGTATTTTCAGACAGGGATAAAGAATTTGCCAAACACAACAACTTGATCCTATAAGAATTAAAATCTCTTAAATTCCCTAATGTTATTTCTATTATTAGAAATACTGCAGCATTCCTCTGAAGATAAAAGCACCTTTTCATATTTTACAACAGTATGTTTCATGGTAAAGCTGATCCACTAATTATATTTGTACAGCACGCCAACTCACAACATTAAAGTGTGCAGTATTTCTCTGAATATATATATAGTCAATCATCAAAAGGGTTGTCCAAATCATGACAGCTATGTGATTAATAAGATCAAAGCCAGACTAGATCTCTGTGCTACTACAATATGGTTAACAGTTATACTTCAAGCAACGGGGAAGTGCTGCACTTACAAGGTAAATGATGTTATCATCACCCTAGAGATGTCTACATATCTGGTTTTTTAGACTGTAAGATCTCATTGGTTACAAGAGACTGTAAGACAGACAAAAAGTCAATAGCGGTGGACATGATGTCTTCAGATAGAATGAAAAATCCATTCCCATGTTAGCAGGGAAGAATATCCACTTAAGAATACTCTTTCAATTGCTAAGTTACTTGTCTGAAGACAAATATTTCTGCCTTTGTTATGACTCCCTCTCGAAAATCAGCATTTACAGTGAAAGTGCTGACATACTCTGAACCATATGAAAGCTGGTACAATAAATATTTCAACACCAATGATCAAGTAGTGCAATATTTTAGAGAAAACTATACTCTTTATTTCCCCCTTCTAACTATGAAGTGCATGTGGAGGTCACTGCATGCTCACATTACACTGAAGACAAATAACCTTACCTGGTTCCACTGTGCCTCTGATGGTACCAATCACATTGTAAATCCTTGTGATTTCGTTGTGGCTGTGAATGTGCATTTTTACCTTTCTAGTGTATTGGGAAGAAAATCCAAAGAGAAAATCCACCAGATTAGATAACAAAACATCTTGACACCTTTCAGAAGTCGATAATATAAATTGTAAGGAAAGCATTTTGACCTTCATTAAACCAAAGTAAATCTGAAAATATTTCAGTCCATTTATTTCTGGATTTATACTTGTGCAACTAAGAAAAGCATTCAGCCCTTGAGAGTATTGTACTGTTATTGATGTCAGGTTTATACAGATAACAGGCTTAGAACTCCAAATTCAAAGATTTTCTGCTAGCAGCTAGTTTTTAAATTTAGAATAGTGAAAAAAAAATGAAAACCCTCTAATGTCCTGGTTTCAGCTGGGATAGAGTTCACTTTCTACCTAATAGCTGGTACAGTGCTGTGTTTTAGATTTAGAACACTGATATTTTAGTTGTTGCTAAGCAGTCAAGGACTTTTCAGCTTCTCATACTGGCCTGACAGTGAGAAGGTGGGGAGTGACAAGAAGCTGGGAGGGGACACAGCCAGGACAACTGACCCCAACTGACCAAAGGGATGTTCAAACTATATGAAGTCCCGATCAGCATATAAACTTTGAGGAAGTTGGTCAGGGGGAACTGCTGCTCAGGGACGGGCTGGGCATCTGTCAGTGGTTGGTGAGCAATTTCATCGTGCATCACTTGTTTTGTATATCTCATTGTTATTGTCATTGTTATTCTATTTTCCTTTGCTGTCCTATTAAACTGTTCTCAGCTCAACCCATGAGGTTTTTTTTGGAATGTTTTCCCTGTCCCACTGGAGGGGCGGCAGTGAGCAAGCAGCTGTGTGGTGCTTGATTGTCAGCTGGGGCTGAACCATAACAAGAGTTAAAAAGGTAAATAGTTCTAAACATCTAGAGGTTGGCGCAAACCAGAACTGACTCCAGCACAGTCAGTACTAATGTGGCACCTCAGGCAGTAGAAAATCAGCCAACCTGAGTTGCACCAAGAGACTTTGCCTGTTTATCTACGACACAGATGGAGATGCAGCAACTCATCCTCAAGGGTTGCTTGTGTATTTTTCAGAAAGCATTTTTCATGTGGTATGACTAAGACACAGGGAAAAGGTCAAATGGTTCACATGAAGTCAGTACAATAGCTCCGTCAATATTGAAAGACCTGGACTTTGGTCCTATATTATAATTACTAAATCTGTTTAAAACAAATCTGAAACAACAAAAACCAGCAACAGATAAAAAAGACAACACACAAATTCAATTCTCAAAAATAATCAGTCTCATCAAATAGTCTGTCAAAGGCTAGATGCTTTTCAAATTAAACTTGTTCAAGACTAGCTGGAAACTAAAGTAATTCAGTCATATCCATCCAATCAAGATGTAAATCTAGCGAAGCTTTGAACTGGACACATTTCAGCCCAGTAAATGGTCACAATCAAAGAAATGCTGCAGATAACCTCAACTACTCTACCTTTGGTCAAATTCTATTGCTCCACCTGTTTTTCTCTGATCCCAAGCATGCTTTCCTTATGAAACAAAACTGACCTTGTAGAATAACTTGTTGTGAAGCCAGGACCAACGTTGTAGGACACATTCAAATTTCCTTTCCAGCTACTATGCGGTGGTGCATATCCTCCCATATTACTGTAATAAAAAAAAGTTATCATTATTAGTTACAGACATCTTACAATAGCGCCAAACACAAATGAGGAACCAGGAATCACACTCTGTTAGGTCCCATCACACACAGACCACAGTAATGGTCTTAGACTTAGACAATTTATACTACAAACTTCTACAGAAGAATAATCTATCTTTTGATCTACGTTAATACTAGTAAACTAACAAAGAGGAATAATCCTGGGCATTGAGATCAGCTTGGAATGGCCTGAAGTTATCCTGGAAGACAGTGTTGGCCTCCAAAGGTTTTGTTTACAAACTGCGTCTTGTAAATGGTCCCTGGAACATTCTACTGCCTTGAACTACATTTGCATTTGAATTAGCGGAGAATAACTTGGACCATTCTAACAGTTTATCAGCACAGGCAGTTGTCTTCCAGTGTCCGTCCCTAGATACTGTTTTATCTGGTAGCATAGACAGAGCTGATGTGTTTCAAAAGTGTCTAAAGCTGGAGAAACATGATTAATCCAAGTCACCTTTTCTTGTTCCACTGTCAAAGGTGAGATGTTTTTTCTCAGTTAACACAACTGGAAATGCAGTAATTCAGTGGATCACAATCACCCCTCATTATTCACCTATTTTAAAGGATTTATAGTGCTTGGTATATTTTTATACAAAAATATGATAGAAGGAATAACTAGAAATTATTACTTCTCAAGACAAAACTAAAAACAAGGCCCCGGTATTTTTAGAGGACTAAATTTCATTAATGACTATTAAAACCAAGTTCTAGAATTACTTACAATTTATTGAAGAGAAATATCTAGCTACACCATA
This sequence comes from Nesoenas mayeri, assembly GCF_963082525.1. NCBI lineage: Eukaryota > Metazoa > Chordata > Aves > Columbiformes > Columbidae > Nesoenas > Nesoenas mayeri. Next base: position 203,822,860 of record NC_137541.1, read on the forward strand.
TTAATACATATTAATCTGCTGTACCACTACTAGTTGGCAGTGGAAAAAAAGAGTTATTTTAACCTATAACTTTATCCTCATGAGCAGTTATCCTCAGAACAGTGATGGCCATAAAGTGTTACCAAAAATACAGTTTGAAGACTTATTAGTCCATAAAAGTCTGGGAGGAAATAGGAAAAACACTAGAACAGTGTTGATGAACATAAAGTATGCAAAGATAGCAAAGACAGTAAAATTCTGCCTCGTATAAAAATAAATAGCCTCAGTGCTTCAGACAAAACCTGCATAGAGAACCAAGATAGAACTATTTTTCAGGGACTCAGTATTCCCACAGAAGCACCATACAGAGCTGAATAATAGTTCATATAATTTGGATGTAAAATTCCATACAAATACACACTGAAGATTATTTTCACTTCTTGTCCTGAACACTCATCCCTGGTACCGTTGCCAACACTGCTATTTCCTGCTCTGTATCTCAGCAGTTGATACAGATGATAACTGCTACATTTTTAGGGGAGTGATACACTTGCCAACTCAATCACATTAGCTTTTTCAGATAACTTATTTGGTTTGTTAAGATAATTCTGCATTTTAATGCTGTCCTCTGGTAAGCTGCCAGCCTGTCTTCACATCTCTCGCATGTTTAGTAAGCACCCTTACTTACACACAGATGTCTACTATACCCCCTAAGCCAGTCCAGAGTTTCCCCAGTGTCCTTATATTAGTTCACTAGCATAATTTATTATTTATGCAACATAATACACCTGACGAGAGAAAGCACACGCCTTCCTTTAACAGAAGACAGTACAGATACTGTCCCATCAAACACGCATGGCAAGTATTACCGTGGACAAATGAGTGCCTTCATTTGTGGTCTTTTTCACAAGAATGATATCATGCCATCCTCAAAAACTTTTCCCTTTATTTGAACTGAGAAGCACTTTATAACTTCAGGATACTCAATTGATCATAATATATTACAAATTATCCTTTCAAGAACACTCTGCACGTGTCTGATATGTACAACAAACATGTTTACCTCCTACAGAAAACCTAATGACAAACAAACATACACTATTTCAACAGCTATAGGAAAAGCGCAGTGCAAAAGTCTTTACCCTTTCTTTTCAAATACTCTCATAACTTTCAAAACACAGTCTGCTTAAAATTCCTCATACACTCACCGCAGTAAAGACTCAGCATCATGATAGCCAATGGGATGAACTGGAATTTTTGGGAGACCTACACCACTGCCTTTGTCTAATCGGTAGGTGTATTCTGAAAGCAAAAGAGATATGTTCACATTTACAACTCTCAGAAAGAATCTGTACAGTTCACAGCACAGCCCTAACGCCAGAGTCAGGGATAATAATTTCAGTTACCTAGAAGTCATGCTGGCATTTCTTCAGTGATTTCATTCTTTATCAACACACTTTCAGAGAGTCACAAACAAAGACTCTCCCATAGTGTCTGCAGTCAGGCATTTAGAAGTGGCTGGAATTTTTAAATTATTTGTGCTTTTTTTTTGCATTGAAATGCTTTTAGGTAGAAATATTTCTTTCCAGGTGAAAAAAACTTCAGACTGAGCCACAGAAAGAACAAGAGCAAAGAGGAAGTCTGTAGTCTGATGTCTGGAATATTCAGCTCAGAACTAAAAAATATTTGCCAGTTGATAAAAGATGCAGATAAAATCTTACATATTGGGCTACTGAATATTCCATACTGCTGTTTTTGTGAACAAAATTAAGTCTAGGTTTCGTTCTGACAGAGGCCAAATACGAATTGTTGTTTTTTTTTTTTACAAATGAGAAACTTAATTTTCACAATCTTGACAAAATTTGATGTTTGTAAGCCAACAGGTATGGAAAAAAAATAGTTTCCGCCTTAATACAACATTCACAGGACCCTTGTTGAGTGAAGCAGACAGGGATCCATCTATGAGATCACTGAATTTAGCGTGAGGAACCAGAAATCTCCCTCATGGTCAGCTCCTGCCATCTGCCATTGTGAACATGTGTCCTCTTCCGGTGCAAGTTGTGCTGGCTAAAGACAGCATTCCCCATCACTGAGGCACTGCTCTTCTTGAGGTGACAGCCTCTCTCAGATATGCTGGCTCAAGTGCTGGCTTGAGTGGTTCTTCATACAGTCCAGTTAAATGAAACAGCTTAGGTAGAACTCAAATAAGCAGCTGAGAAAGCATGAAGGTGATGAACCAGTGGGGACTGGTCAGCTTCTCAGGAGCTTCAGCTGCAGCCAGGTGACATGAGGCCCAGAATGAAAGATGTCAGCATTGCCAGTAGGGGCTTTTGTGGAGGGAAAGCGGTCCAATTTTTTTATTATGAGGGTGGTGAAACACTGGCACAGGATGCACAGAAAGGTGATAGATGCTTCACCCCTGGAAACACTCATGGTCAGGTTGGACAGAGCTCTGGGCAACCAGATGTAGTTGAAGATGTCCCTGCTCATTACCAGGCAGGTTGGACTAGACAACCTTCAAAGGTCCTCTCCAACACAAACTTTTCTACGATTCTACAAAATTCTGCAGAAAGGAGAAGTGCAAAAGCAAATAAATCTGAGAGCTGTGCAGGCTGGCTCCTTGCTGACTTACTGATGAGAAGCAGGAAGAAATTACTTGCGTTTCAGCTGTCGAATGCTTGTGTCGTGATCTCTGGGCTAACTTGGGTATGTCTGTGAAGTTAAGCAGCACACCGCTGCACTTTGTGGCTCCCTTAACGTTCCCTCACTGTTTCTCATGCACCATTTGCAGAAGTAGCCTACTGATGTGAAGCCCAAATCTGCCTCTTTTGAGCAACAGAAAGACCAAGAAAAAATGTGTTTTATTCCAAGGGAAAGAACACCTCCATGACCTTCTCCTACTTTCCTGAAACCAGACACTCCTAGCATGACTTCTCTAGTGTCACTCACCTTTTGCAGGATAACCTGGTGTCAGAGGGTCCCCAGCCCCATTCAGGTTTAACACATTCCCACGCTGGGCTCCTCCGCCTGGAAGGTTCCAGCCATCTGGGTAAGCACCTACTCCTGGGGCGCAGTAGTCAGCAGGGTCAGAGTACAGAATAACTCCCTTGGCACCTGCCAATTCAGCATTCTTTACCTGCAAAGCACATCTCCAGTCCTTATCCAGTCCTTTTACAGCTTGACACAAGAGTTCAAGGGGCAAAAGAAAGTATTATAAATTACAGCAATTATTCCTCAGGGCCTTTTGCAAGCTTGGGCTAAGTAAAGGGCCCGTAACTGTCCCATATAATAATATTTCCTTCAAATATACATGCAGATATCAGGTTCTATATGATAGTAAGAGGTTTGTTGTTGCTTTGAATTTTAGCTAGGAGACAATTGCAGTAACATAGAAAACATCCTTCACAGTATTACTATAGAACCTGAGTTTGTATTCTGTTGTTCAGATCAATACAATCAGCTGACTATTGAAATGTACACATCACAGATGGAAAAAACTGTATCACATTGATGTAACCTTATCTTTCAGTTAGTCATGTATTTATCTTTTTTACCTAAGTGATGTCCTCAATACTTGGAGTTCAGACTACAAAGAAAGATTATTATTGGAGAGCTTGAAACTGTCTTTGGCTGTGAACAAGAGTAACTCCAAAGAGTATGTATCTTGGGCTTATTATGGCAGAAGGACTGACCTGCATGCTGTTTTGATTTAAAAGTGTTCTCAAGGACTTTATTATTGTATAATATTGCTTGGTAAAAAGTGAAAGAGAGAAAATATATTTCATTCTGACTTCCCAATCTGTTTTGCCACTCGATATGACAGTGATGTATAATGACCGAGTGACAACTAATCCCCAACAGTTTAAAATTTGTGTATTTTAATTCAGAAATACCACAGGGGTTTTTTTAGGAAACATAGTACTTGCCTTCTAACCTCTATCCTATTCTTGTACACCATTAGGAAGTGGAAAAACGGCAGTACAGTTCTCAAGATATTATACAGGCTAACAAATTCTTCAGTATATAAAACATCATTAGAAATACCACTGTAAGAATGAACATATCACCCCTTGCAGCATGCAATTTCCAGATCACAGGACAGCTGCCCCTCTAGATATTAGTAACTCCAAGGTCTGTGCATTTCATTTTAATAAAAGATTCATAGACAGCAGTAACTTCTTCAATTTTTAAATCTTTTCCATTCAGATAGTATCTTTAAGAGTGGTAAACAATTTAGCGAAAACACTATCTGACCCAGAATATGAGTTACTTTTCACTGGTGAAAATGGCTTGTACATAAACCAGTGAGTTACCCACTTGTAAGCTCACAGAATATTAGTCAACAGTGTAGAATAAGAGTTGGCACTCGAGCAAGGAGATTCAGTGTTTGATACCCTTAGGTAACTGAGAAATACAAATTACAGTCCTGCCCAAATTAGGGTCAAACTAATTTTTGTACAACAGCCAAACACTTTAAATAGACTTTCTTCTTACATCCCTATTGAGCAAATAACTTGAGCGTATGCCCGAAATATGTACATGAATATGTCCATACCTGTCAGGCCATGAAAATCTGAAGAAAACTGTAGTTTAAAAAATATTTATATGATAGGGACACTGAATAAACAAATATAGAATTTAGAATAACCTCCATATAGTTATTGTCTCTGCCTAGTGTACAGACACCTTTAGAAACACGATATAGGCATCTTAAAGAACAGCTGCCCCATGAAGAACAGTCTAGTTCAGTTAGAATGTATGACCCAAAAATGTCAGTAATATTTTGGAGCAATATACAGCATGCAGATGAATAAAAAAACACATAACATTTTCCAAATTATTTACTTTTATCCTATAGATATATTACAAAAATGTCAAATATATATTTTATATCTTCCACTAAAGAATCATATTTGAACACAGCTCTATGAAAACTCAGCTACACTAAAATCTTCAGAATACTTTACATAAGTGTTTCAGTCTCTTGAAATAAAGTGAAGGACAGCACAAGTAACATTTCAATATAGAAGCATTACCTTATTTCCTCTGAAGATCTTCCCATATCTGGCAATAACAATTTTTCCTGAACAGTTAATTCCCATTTCACGTTCTAGCTTAAAGAAGTCCTCGGTGCGGCCATAATTCACGTAAACTAACTCACCCTAATAGAAAGAAGCAGAATTTCAAACAATAATGTCAATGAGCATGTCAAAAGGAGGATGTGATGTAGTAAGAAAATAAACAGAAAACAATGAGCTCCAGGGATGGCTCTGGTATTAATTCTTCTTTGATCATGAGACAACTAGTTAGGTAAGCGATTTCTAATGAATTTATACTCCTACCAACCAAAGTTGCCACACTTTGTTCTCAATGGAGAATGTTAAGATATGACTTCTGAAAGAGAAATTTAGAGTTAAGTGCTCAGAGTATGTCACTTACTTCTACTCATAGTCTGTTTAAGCTGTAGTCAGTCTTGGACAGCTGGAGGTATTTTGGACCCAGACATCACAGTAAATATCATAGAAGCAAAGAACGTCCTGAGTTGGAAGGGACCCACAAGGATCATTGAGTCCAATTCCTGTCCCTGGACAGGACAACCCCACAGTTCACACCGTGTGTCCGAGGGTGTTGTCCAGCCTCTTCTTGAACACTCTCAGGCTTGGGGCTGTGATACCTCCCTGGGGAGCCTGTTCCAGTGCTGCAAGACCCTCTGGGTGAAGAATCTTTTCCTAATATCTGACCTAAACCTGCCCTGGCACATCTTCCTGCCTTTCCTTCAATTGTATTTTATGCAGTAGACTGAATGATGTCAATAACCTATTAAATTCTACGGACTCAGTTGTCAGTCAATACAACAGAAGCTGCAGGTACTGGACTGTCAAAATAAATACACCTCGCACATGAATAAAGTACTCTTCATGATTGTGTTTCAACAACGTTGCTCAATACTTGGTGCATGATTCATCTTCCTTAACGTCAGCTACCTAAAAGTTGCTGGCATTGTCTACAAAGGTCCTATAGTACACTCCCTAGCCAGTGAAGAGCTGGTAAGTTCTACAGGAACTCACTCTTTCCAGAAGAATTCACTCCAAATCTGTTTTAAACACCTATTTTAGGAACGAATAAATTGCCCTCTGGATTTGCCTCTCAAGGATTATATCTCAAAGACTGCTGTAGAGAAAATCCCTCTAAAAAGCTGCCAAGACTAGTTTAGGGAAGGTGTCTACAAGCTCAAACAACTGAAACTGGGTGACAGGAAACTCTGCTTTACTGCATTTCTCCATATTACCAGACACCTTCAGAGAGATTTTCAATTTAATTTCAAAAAGGCATAAGCTTAAATCCCTTGTACTGACTAAAATTGCTGACTAGACGTGCAGATGGTCTCATATTAACACCATGCAGCATCTCCTGATAAGACTGTGATACAGTCATTTTGACTGTAATAGTTTCATCAGTAATCTGCTCAAGTTGTAATTTCTGCTTAAATTATGTGAAATGAACTTAGGATAAATTCATGAAATAAATGGGACTGCATTTAGATAAGGTAAAGAGTTTCACAGCTGGTAAGATTCTGGTCCTCTCTGTTCAGAGAAGAATAATTCAAAACCACAAAGATCATTCTTGGGGAGGCTTTTCTGAATTTATGGAGTAGTTTCACTCTCAGAAAAATGTGACTCTGCTGAAGTTAAGACAGTTTTTCTTCTCTATTTAGACTGAGCAAAAGGGAAATGTGGTCTTCCATTTTAACATAATTTCTTTAGAATACGTTGTACAGAATAGCTACATTTGTAGGCTATTATATTTTAATGACAAATACAAGCATGTTGATTTCAATAGTGTGGCTTACATCATTGCAGAGCTGTAATTATTACAATTAATAGCAACCTGCTGGGTTCTCACATTCAGGGCCCTTTTTGTACACTGAAGTGCAAAACAAGCCAACATAAGAGTAACATTTTATGATGAAAACCCATTTACACTTTGATTAAGTAGATTGCATCATAAAAAGAACATTTCTGATCTTTAGAAGCTCTATAACTGTATCTGATATAAAGCATATAAACTGTATTCATAGCATTTTTCCTGGTGTTGTAGAATAATTCATATTTATTCAATCTCTAGATTTCTGAAACTACATTAAAAGGTACTTATTTGAAGCTTGTGGCAATATTCGATATATTGCATAGTAGATCAGGCTTCTTTAATTCTTTTAACATCTCTGAAAATTCTTCATCTTTAACCCTCATTAACAGGACTAAGAGCTACATCAATGCAATAAATTTCTTACCAGAACATTGTGACAGTTTTGTATCACAATTTCCTAGTGATGTGAGGAAATCCCTCATGTTTATAGAACTATTACAAAATACAAGCTTTGAGAATGTAGTGTGGACCCATAAAATGTCTTCTCTGGGCTCTTCTAGTGTAGTTAGAGATCTCAGGGACACCTCTTACTTATGACCATCATAAACTGGATAGGAATACTGTTTCAGTCACTTAAAAAAAAAGGGAAGAGCAGAATTTTGTCATTATCTATGATGTTAATGTTCCAAACTATTATTACTGTCTGACAGAATATGATTCCACTACTTTGCATTCTGCTAAGCATTACAGTTAAAAGAACTTTCTGCTCAAACCTTAAAGTTTTTCATCTGACTTTTTATTGGGATTTATTTAAAATACACCACACAGAAGAAACATACATTTTCTGACAATCTGTGTGAAAGATGAGGATATATTCCCTCTTCCATCTACTGAGAAGCTGAAATGAGTGGAAACTTCTTTAAATCTCTGCAGGGTCTCACTTTAGCAGGCAAGTAGCTACTATCCCACTCTGACAGAATTTAATCTTCAAAAGACACTCACTGCCACTTATTTCTAAAAAGCAGCTGTAGGAAAAAGTAATAGTGCTAGCAGCACCAAACTGTATTTCCACAACTCCCTGATCAGAGCACTCACCCAGAAAACATGAGAGCTGCATTCTTGGGGTCTCTCAGTATAAAGAACTTTTGATCCGTTTCTCCCACTTTCCAGGAAGGTGGCCGACTCGTGAGACTACAGTTACCCTTGAGATGCAGGTACTTTACAGCTTTCTCCCTTCATTGAACGTGGAGCTTTATGCAGGAATTGCTCGCAAAATCAATGAACATAAAGAGAAACTATGACTGATGATTGTACTTGGCAAATTCCAAATATCTCTCTCCACAGCTTAGTTCTGATTTTTAATAGAACAGCTTTTAACATAAAGTACATGAATAGGCCTGGGAGAACTCAGAAGAGCTGTGAACTCAGTGAGTATTCCCACTGCCGGGCTATAGACATGCTCCCTGTTTGCAGTACAGGTGCAGACAACTTCTCACTGGAGAATGTTATTTCTAACAGCGCTGGAGCTTTTGTCAATGTATTATGTACTAAGGTGAACAGAAGCATCATATTTTGAAAAGACAATCTGTCTTCATTTTTCTTCAGAAACAATGTTCTTACATTTCATTAAAATAAAATAATGTTCTAAAGAAGGAAGCTACAACTTTTAAAACTTGTTTTTATAATCTCCCATATCCCATCACTTACTGTAGCTTTGCAGAAACCAAATAAAGTGGTGAAGTTATTCTGTATTTCTTTGGGCATATTATGTTATGATACAAAGTCAGAATCCATTAATTTTACCTTACATGTTTCAAAATTCCCACTGCAATTCTTGAAACACTCTAAGCTGCCGTATCCTAGAGTACAGACTATCTGCCTGGTTCTCCAGCGTCCTTTGAGTATCTGAGGCAAATGAATACAGGATACCTTTTGTCTTCTAGACTTGCACAGCTTATTAACAAACTTCAGAAAGCACATGACTAATATCGGGCTGTGTGAGTAAAAGCATTGTTAGCAGGTTTCAAAGTCAGATCCAACTTTAAAACAGAGATTGGACCAGACGACCTCCAGAGGGCCCTGCTAACCTACATTATTCTATGTATAGACAGGAAAGATACTGAGAAAAACAACAAAAAATTCTAATCTCACAAATTCTTAATCGAAACCACTAATAATCATAGGAATGAAAATTCCTGTTACACAGTTCAGCTTCATGAAAGAAAGCCTGTCAGCTGATACCATCTCTACAAGAACACAGAAAGGATTAGTGTTAAGCTCAGACCACAGCAACATTTACCGCCAGCTTGAAATGCTAACAAAAGCCATTTCCAAGCAGACTATACCCTATGCAGTTATACCTGTCAGTGTGAGCCTTGGGGAAGCAGCATTTTGAAAATTACATTGTTCATCTGGCTACATAAATACAACAGTCTTATTTGTTCACGAAGATGGGAAACAATGGTGCATAGTCACAAAAATATCTGGAGAAGGTTATAGCAGCTGACAACAGTAAGGATTTATTTCAACAATTTCAAAGGAAAAGGTGAAAATAAAATCCAATTCTGACTCAAATTAGAAAAAAAAATGGAACATATATGTATGACTGCTCAATTTGAACATTGTTCCACTGCAAATCTACCAAGGACATTGGAGCTAGGACTTGTTTCCTACTGGTGATGTCAGGTTTTGAACAAATAAAGCCTATGACCCAGGAATTTCACTTTCTTCTTTACCATTCTGTGCTATTCTACATTATGCAACAGTATTCCATACTTTTCCATTTCTTTCCATTCCTATTTCTTGATCTATTGCTGCTGCTTTTTCTACTTCTATTTCTTTTATTATTCTGCTCTGTTACCTCAGGCATTCCTTGGGCTGAAAATGCACTGTAAGGTGGCACCACATCTCTAACAGCTTCATATCCGGGAGGAGAAGGCTCAGACAATGATGTGTTGAAAATCTAGTGGGAAAGAAGAAGAAAAAAACCTAAAGAAACCAAGAAAAATGGAAAAGAAGTACTGTAATCAGGCACATTTCACATGTATTATATTTGTAGTGTAAAGAACTTCAGTTTTAGAACTCTATATGTGGCCAAAACTTCAGTTAGCACTGGGCATCCCTTTCAGTATACAGGTTCAATATGTGATCTTGCAGATCCCATCTCCACTCTTCACACAGAATCCTGCTTAAATGAACACTGGGTCCCTTAAGGTGGTCTCAAGTACAGCAGGTATGAGCAGGTTAGATCATAAAAGTAAATAACACTTGCATTCTGCTCATCCCTGGAGCTTCTGTTAACCCCAGAGCTACTCTGTAATGAACTGATGTTACTTCTGACAGTACATCTCAAGGCCTAAACTCTAATCCTCAGGAAACTGAATTTAGCACAATTACCAATACTGCATAATAAATTAATGCAAATAATGATGCTGACCATAGTTACTTCCTTTTTCTAAATAACAGAACAATTTTAAAATAATTGAATTACATAAAGTAATTCTCTTATATAATTCTCCTTTAATCCATATACGTCAGTATGCTGTATGAATTAGGGTAATTGTTAGTATTCCTAGCACATACATTAAGAAGATACAAAATATAAAAGCAAACTGGAACCTCTCATTCCCACGAGCTTTGGATCAGGCCCAACACCATTAACAGAGGACAGCTTTCCCTTTCCATCTTCCCGAGTGGATGAAAGTGATTTTGTTCCCTGTTTGCAAAAACTGTTGTTTTCTGTACCTCATTTCCATGGTCATCAATTATTGAGATGTAGTTGGGCTTAGTGTCATCAGGGTAAGAGAGCAAGACATCGTAATGAACCAACTGAACAGAATCCAAACCAAACTCCTTCCACTCAGCTTGGACTTGCTGTGCCAGATGGAGATTCTCTCTTGTTCCTGCTAGGTGAGGAAGCCGTGTAAAATTGCTAGAGAAAGAGAAGCAATGAGTCCGGATCAGGCATTGCAGCTCATAATCAAAACTCCTCTTAGTCAAGCTAGAAATAAACCCCTTCGAGATGACCAGATGCACCCAGGCTAAATAAGGACCCAGACTCCTCTGTATCTCTGCTTTTGCCTGTCTTGTACATAAGCTGAAGTTACAGGTTTCATTCTGTCTTGAGCTATCACAGGTGTTTGTATATTCATCAGAGTGTAGCTTAGCAAGAATGGCATGATGACATCAGCTGTGAGGTCTTGTCCTTGCTTTATTCCTTGTCTTCTGGATGACCTTAGGCCAATCACTCTTATGCAAAATAAGACTGACCTTTCTTGTGAAGTGATGAAAGAACTGAGTATAATAGTATTTGCGTATTTGGTTTAGAAATGTGCATAGTTAGTCTGATCCCTACTATTAAATAACTGGATATTCTCCTTGGATTCCCCTATTTTAATTAATTTTGGCACAAACACTCTGAGTGTGTCTCATAGGCAAATAAAAGAGTTCACAGTGGCTTAAACAAGGAACAGAAAAACTCAACAGCTTGTCACTTAAAAGTCACGCAGCATGAATAACAAACAGGGAAAGACACCATAAATAGTGAGCAACCCATTGTCCAAAAAAAAAAAGTGAAGTGCAGGCCACTGAGAAACCCCAGTTGTGAAACTGAAGAAACTCACAGCTGAATGATGATGTCATCATGATGTCCTCATACTGTCATATGACCATGGCATCAACATGTCACACAAGTATGTGTCACATCAGCTGGTGCTAATCTTCCACAATAAGGGAGTATAATGTTAGGGAAAAAATTGATTCTTGAGTTCTAGTGAGAACAAAGCCATCAAACAAAGCAGTCTGAAAGAACTATACACTTCTGCTACTGTATCAAATGCTGCTAGATAAAACCATGTTCCTCTGATAATGTCACAATCTAGTACCAACCATCTAAAAGTATCTGTTCCAGTGATGGTACCATTTTCTGGATGACATATTGAACCAAGAGCACAGTTGTTGTTATTGTTAAAGCCAACAGCTGTTTTCTGTATGAGTTAGGAGTGTTTATATCATGTTTTCATTAAAATTTGACTTATGCAGTAACATTCTCCTGTATTATATTCCCATCTAACCGAACATCATGTTTTTCTTCATTGTCTCTTCTAATCTGTTGATCGCCTGTACTGGTAGTTCTGAGTAATGACTAAATATCTGCCATATTGCACCACAGAACTGGCCGAATTACAGTAAATAAGGCACAATGTTTCCCGTCGGCATAGAGACAGGGTGTTTAGAGGGCAGAAAGCAGTCCTTTTACAGAGCTGGTTAACAAACGTTCACTTCATAAGAGCCAAAACACAGGTTAAGACGTTAGAAAATCCTAAATCTTCAGTTTCCAATGTTTATATAGTCCAGGGCATGGCTGTTATGTAGCAAAGAGAATGTATTTGCAGCTACTTTATTTGCAATACTCTGTGGCAAGTGCACTTAAAATGAAATGAGTGGGATTGCCACAACCTTATGAACTGAAAATATTTTTTTAGTAATTTAGTTTTGTAACAAGATATAATTTTTTGCTATTTAATCAGGCTGGGAATTTAAGGCAAACCTGAATTTGTTAATTACTCCTAAAGTAACTGATAATCTTAACACTTTCTTTACACAACAAGTAAATTTCTACCGATAAACTACAACTTGTTTATTATTGACTGCAATAAACACAGCTTTTAACAAATACTACACTCTCCAAAAAGAAAAATCTTTACAAGATCGCTAAAATTAAAAAAAAACCAACATAGTGCATCAGCTTCTAAATTACAGAAATTAAGAAACTAATTAAAGTAATTAAACTGTAATAGATTAAAAAAATCTTTACTGTTATCTTCCATTGTTTGAATTTTCAGGAATAAATGTTAGTAGCTCTGCTTTTAGGATTTATGAAAAGAACTAATGGTACATTTACGATCAATTAATTTAAGCACTAAAGGGTAAATGAGATGAAAAAATTACTGGGGAAAAAAAACATGGTCTTAAAAAAGACTAAAGCTTTAGAACTACTAGATTTATTAAGAGCACTGTAATGTTCCATCAGCTGACTAGCTGGTATCTACTGTGTCTGTTGTAGCTATCCACTGTGGAGAAGGAGAGAGCCTGGAAACATGTCTTTCTTCATGAAAGTGAGTATAAGGCTGGAACGGTGACAGACTAACACAAAAGTCTGGTCACAGCATGACAGTGTGAAGGGACAGTAGCAATAAGATATTAAGGCCTAATCTGTAGGAAGAACTAAAGGCTTGAACACTGGTATGATATTCTTCTCTTTTACACTGATGTAGTCTATTATTTTCCATTTAATCTCTTCTGATTTAAGTTCATTCATACAGTCTAGTTTGAGGTGAATGATTTTTCCATAAAAACAATGTAAGATAAGCATCGTTGCAGAGTGAAGCAGGACACATAAGAGAAAGGCTGAACCTCTACACCATTGTACAAGCATTCATCAAAGGCTGGAGCAAGAGCCTGATCAATTTTTAATTACTTTAAGTACTGAGATTACTGACAGTTCCTCAACTGTTTCCAGCACAAACAAGAATGAGAGGAGCTGTCAATCACAGCTCATTGGTACACATTAAGTAAAACCTATGGACAAGAAAATGCACACTGTTCTCTGCCTGGTGGCATCCTTGCGCTGGTTACTGCTTGAGTTTTTTGGGGTTTTTTTGACAGATTAGTCTACACATTGCTTACTAAAGGAACTGCTTGATGTTTTCAGCCTTCATTTCAGCCATGAACTCTGCCTTCATCTCCTCATGAGGACTCACAGATGCCTTCTTCTCAGTAGGTTTTGCAAACCAGCCTGTACAACACACCAAAATGCAACAGTATAAATACCAGAGCAATATTCCCACGACACACACCATTTCTCTTTAGTATCACCACAAGATTTTCACTATTTTTCAACTGGTTTTATCTCAGGACAGACAAACAGCCACAACGTAATGCAGGCTGCATGGTGACAGTAGAGCCAGTCCTCCCCACATTAAGAGAATTTATTTACCTAGATAGATATTGAGGGGAATAAAATACATTATATTTATTCATCGCAGTTATTTGACTGCACATGTGAGGGAGACTTATCTATCTTCCTTTAGCACCAGAACATCATGCTGTCAGTCCCGTCAGTCGTATCAGTCACCTCAGTAATAAGGCAGCAGATTTACAAAAAGCACAGAAACACAAACACCCTTTGTTAGGAACAGATGTCTTGTAACTCCTTTCTCACTCTCTGGTCTGTCTGGCTCTTATTCTGGAATCTTTCCCCTACTGTGCAGGCATTACCAGAGTAAGTGATGAGAGGAACACCTGGCTATAAAGAAAGTGTTTCTGACATCTGTTTTTATTTTTAAGTCAGAGACTGGACACGTTTGGTGCAAATGCAGCAGCAGTTACATGAGTAGTGCAAAACAGAGAGCTGCTCTGGGACAGAGAGCAGGTAACAAACTGGCACGGGCGAGGCAATGGTCACAGCAGTCACTGGCACAGCAAAAGGCTCTTTCCACATGAAAGAGTAATTGAGTCAGGGCTTCCCAATGGCACGAACCCCAAGTACATACCAAAAGGTATTTCAAAATACAAGTGGCTCTTCTGTTTTCCTTCCTCCCCCAAACTGTTCCTGATCCATCCGTGAGCCAAAAGGGAGGCAGGGAGGGGAAACCTCTTGCGGCAGCAACCCACAGGCCTGCCTGCTTGGGCTGAGGGGGAGGTGAGACTTAAATTATAAGACCACTTCACCCTCCTTTCTGTGACCCTCCAAACCCTATGTACTCCCCGCCCTCCTGGTTCGGGCTGGAGCTGTTTTAACGCAGTGGGGTCCGGGGACCTTTCTGAACCCGCCTCACACACCGTGTGCTGTTTCTACTTTATTTAGAAGGAAATCGACAAACAAGTTAAAATGACACTCTCAACAAAACAGGAGGCGTCAGAAATCCCAGGAGGGGCCGGTGGCTGCACAGGCCTGGCCTGAGGGCCGCAGGGAGGGCGGTGTCGGCCGGGGGGCACGGACTCACCTCGGCCACCCCCAGCAACCCGCCCGCTCTTCCCCCAACCCGGCCGTCCCTCGGCTCGGCTCCGAGCCACCTCCCCGGCTGCAAAGGCCGGAGGTGGCCGGGAGAGCCGCCCGATCCGAAGGGAGTTTATTCTGCACTGTACCGATGAGGAACCCGAGGAGGAAGAGCCCCGCCGCTGCTCCCAGGACGACAGCCCAGAAGCGGCCACTGGCTGCCCTGGGGCCGGCCAGCTCCGTATTGGCGCCGAGCAACGTCCACATCGCCACTGGTCCGCTCTCAGCTCCACCGCGCCGCTCCCGGCAGCGCCCGCCCCGCCGGCCGAGTCCCGCCGCGGTCCGGCCCGCCCCGGAGGCGGTGGCGGGAGCGGCTCCGGCCATTGGTGGCGGCCCCGTCAGCGGCTCCCGCCTCGGCCCGGGCGCCTCGCACGCAGTCCCGGGACCGGCCGTCAGGGCTCCGCTCTCTCCTCGCTGCCCATAATCACAGAATCATTTCTGCTGGAAGAGACCCTCAAGATCGTCTAGTCCAACCATAACCTAAGTCTAGCACTAAACCGTGTCCCTAAGAACCTCATCTAAACGCCTTTTAAACACCTCCAGGGATGGTGACTCCACCACTGCCCTGGGCAGCCTGTTCCAATGCCTGACAACCCTTTCCAGGAAGAATTTTTTCCTAATATTCAATCTGAACCTTCCCTGGTACAACCTGAGGCCATTTCCTCTCGTCCTAACACTTGTTACTTGGGAGAGGAGGCCAACACCCTCCATGCTATGACCTTTCAGGTAGTTGCAGACAGTGATAAGATCTCCCCTCAGCCTCCTTTTCTCCAGGCTGAACAGGGATAAGGCCGTTCTGCCATCATGGCCCAGGTGAGGCTGGAGATGTTGGAGCCCTTTGGGTACCAAAGCTGCTTCCTGGACGCTTGCTGCTTTCACTGATGTCTCTCAATCTGCCCAGGCGTGTCCACCTCCCCTCTACCTTGCCCTCTCCCTCTGCAAGACCTAAGTGTCCTGCCACCCCATATTTCTTTTAACTTGCTATGAAGTGTGGTGAGGAGGCAAAGTGATGGGCTCATGTTTCACCAGGGGAACTTTAGATTGGATATTAGGAAAAAGTTCTTCCTGAAAAGGGTTGTCAGGCATTGGAACAGGCTGCCCAGGGCAGTGGTGGAGTCACCATCCCTGGAGGTGTTTAAAAGGCACTTAGACAAGGTTCTTAGGGACATGGTTTAGTGCTAGAGTTACGTTATGGTTGAACTCGATGATCCTGAAGGTGTCTTCCAAATGAAACGAGTCTATGATTCTGTGATGATATCAACACCTGGTCTGCACAGGTCATTCTACACATTCTGACCCTATTGCCTGATAGCCCCACTTTCAGTGCTGATCTGAATGGAGTGCTCTACCACATTGTTGGGTAGTGAGATGGACTGCGAACTGGCTGAAGGGAAGAAGCCAGAGAGTCGTGGTCAATGGGACGGAGTCTAGTTGAAGGCCTGTATCTAGTGGAGTGCCTCAAGGGTCAGTACTGGGGCCGGTATTATTCAGTATATTCATCAATGACTTGGATGAGGGAATAGAGTGTACTATCAGCAGGTTTGCTGTTGACACCAAGCTGGGAGGAGTGACTGACACGCCAGAAGGCTGTGCTGCCATCCAGAGACCTGGACAGGCTGGAGAGTTGGGTGGGGAAAAATTTAATGAAATATAACAAGGGCAAGTGTAGAGTATTGCATCTGGGCAGGAAAAAACCCAGGTTTCAATTTAAGTTGGGGAGTGAGCTATTAAAGAGCAGCGTAGGGGAAAGGGACCTGGGGGTCCTGGTGGACAACAGGATGACCATGAGCCAGCACTGTGCCCTTGTGGCCAGGAAGGCCAATGGCATCCTGGGGTGCATTAGAATTGGAGTAGTTAGTAGGTCGAGAGAGGTTCTCCTTCCCCTCTATTCTGCCCTGGTGAGACCACACCTGGAATATTGTGTCCAGTTCTGGGCCCCTCAGTTCCAGAAGGACAGGGAACTGCTGGAGAGAGTCCAGGGCAGGGCAACGAAGATGATTAAGGGAGTGAAGCATCTCCCTTATGAGGAAAGGCTGAGGGAGCTGGGTCTCTTTAGTTTGGAGGAAACTGAGGGGTGACCTTATTAATGTTTACAAATATATAAAGGGTGAGTGTCAGGAGGATGGAGCCAGGCTCTTCTTGGTGCCAGCCAATGATAGGACGAGGGGTAATGGGTTAAAACTGGAACACAAGAGATTCCACTTAAATTTGAGAAGAAACTTCTCAGTGAGGGTGACAGACACTGGAATAGGCTGCCCAGGGGGGTTGTGGAGTCTCCTACTCTGGAGACATTCAAAACCCGCCTGGACACATTCCTTCTTAACCTCATCTGGGTGTTCCTGCTCCAGGAGGGGGATTGGACAAGATGATCTTTTGAGGTCCCTTCCAATCCCTAACATTCTGTGATTCTGTGATTGTCAAGCCAAACCCAGATGCCTGACAAGTGGCCCTCAGCTTGCTGGCCATTGTAGATATCATTCTGGGAATGCCCAGCCCTCGTCTATAATATATAGGGAACCTAAGTTTGGAAATGAGCACAGTGGAAGGTTGTACCCCTACCCAGCAACCTACTATCCTTCCCCATATGTACCTGGAGGGTATAATGTGCCCGTGTTCACTGCTCCACTACTACTCATTGATGGAAGCTGAAGCCAATGTGGTGTTTAAGTTAAGTGGGCTGAAGAATGGACACATCTTCTGGTCTTCCTAAAAAAGATTAATATGGCCAGGGCATCTTTGAGCATAAGAACTTGGAAGAGCTCCTGGATCAGCTATTTTCTGTTTGAAGCACTTGGAAATAAGGTTAATGAAGCGCCATGGGACTAAGTGCTGAGCAAAAGCATATCTTATCTCTTGATTAATATTCCAGAGGGATTTAAACAAACCCCAGTGGCTTATGTCCACATTTATTCAAGTAAAATAAAATGGGAGGAAACAGTGAGGAAACTGAGATGGGCATGTTGTAAAAAGTTTGGTGCTGTTCAGTACTCTGAAATTAATTGACCTACTGACACCACTCAGAAGCTCTGAATTACTTCTTTGAGATGTTTTACATATAGTCTTCCAGTGTGCCTGAAGCTTGGACAGGACATTATGACCCTTAAATACACAATAGCAGCAGCCAAAGGATGTAGGAAAGCTTTATTAAAGAACAAATTATAGTTATGATAAATGCATAACATGTTACGCTTGTTCCTATACAGAATCTTATGGGTCAATTTGCAGGCCAAGCCATTGTTCAATAAACTGAAAGTAGGAAAAGTTAATGTTTTTTCTCTCTCTATGATTTAGTAGAAAATCTTACAGTAATTAAAGTGCTGTAAGTTATTTTTCTTTCAGCTGTGAGTACTGTATGAGGAACATTTTCAATTCAACCACATGAGGAAACAAACTCACTGGTTTTTGAGATGCAAATCTTAGGCAGTGTTTTGTTTAGGATTATCCTTTCACATATCTTTTATCATGACACAGTTTTTCTTACATCCAGTTGCATACAACATAATGTGACTCTTTTAGGTAGGGTCTGTACTTGCAATATGTTGAGGAACCTAGCTGTATGTTAAGGAGCTTTTCAAAACACCTGAACAAAGCCCTGTTAAACCTGATCTAACTTGGGCCATTAACTCTGTTTTCAGCAGGAGTTGTTCTGAATTGACCTCCTGGGGTCCCTTCTAACATTTTTCTATGATTCTGTGATTTTAATGGAGAGCTGCTTGTGGATTAATATGCTATATGCTTTGTAAATATGAAAGTCTGGTTTTCTCTGTTACAAATTTGCAATACGGATAGTGAAATGAAAAGACCTGCCTAGTTCCCAAGGTCTCTGTAGAATTAAATCATTTATTTTGAAAAAAAGTAAAGAAATTTATGAGTTCCAGGTCTTTGTTATACTGTAGAACCACTAATTAAATTTGAAGTGTTTTTAATAGAAGTTATTGTTACATACTTCATGAGTGAATTAAATTACACGTATTGTTATGGAGTGTCAATAGAAGAGCAGGAAATGAAACCTAGAAGACTTTTCACATAAAAAAACTTTTCTTACACTTCATCTTTTCAAAATAACAGCTTCATACTTTTTACTCATACAATGTAAAGCATGCAAATAATAAATAGGTTTATAACTCCTGTTTTCCTTTCATCTTCTATATATTCTTGTATTTGCATTAGAAATTGCATAGATAAAACTTTCTGGGGTGCCTAGAAACCATGCTGCTTCTGGTTTTCCCAAGTGTCTAAAGTTCTTCTGAAACACCCCATTCTGCAACGTGAAGGTGCCACATATGCCTGTGAACTGGAAATAAAACTTGAGCTTTCTTAATATCTCTCTCCTTTTTGATCTCTGTATAAAGAAGTCAGAATGCTGCCTCTGGGCCTACATGAAGCACTGAGCAATGATAAAAGTCAATGTAAACAGCACCTCCCCAATTTTAATTTTTGATATTCAAGTTTATTACCTTTCCGTGTTGGGTTTGTGCTTTGTCCCTATGCCGTGTGCTTAGAGATCTGTGGAGTATTTATGTTGCCACGATAATGTTCCTTCTCCTGAGGCTCTGGTGACTGTCAAAAAGGGCAGTAGCAGCAAGGCTCCTTTCCTACTGTAATGGCTCACTCATTTTGTCATCCTTCTCTCTTTGAGGTTCCTTTTTTATCCCCTTTCCTCCTCTTCCAGCTCTTAAAACTCTGAAAGGGAATCCATTCTTATGCCCTAGTGAAAATGGTAATCAATTGACCACAGTATTAACTCAGAGCTCAGGTGTGCTCTTCTGTTAACTCCCTTCTGTCTTAAATGGTGACATTAGTTACTCTGTCAGAAATATTTATGCTTCCATCTTCTGGGGCTCTCTGGTGAAATGGTGGAACACTTCAGCTTCCACAGAAGTGAACATCCATCTATTTGCAGAAGGGAGTACAGTTCTTCAAATAGTACAGCATTTGGGGGTAATATACTGTAAAAGAAGGAAGAGGAGGGTACTTTGAACTACTGTAAAGGCTTCTAAGGATCTGTGCTACACATGGAGAGACCTGAGGTAGTTCTGGATTGTTAACACTCAGCCCTGGTGTTGCAAGGTGCAGAAGGATAAAGCTAAGTAAAGATGGCTGCACTGATTTAGCAGCTTGCCATACTGCACGAGGGAGCTTTTTTTCTTACTCCTGCTCTTGGCTCCTCAAGTCCATTTTCTCCCATTTGTGGTGCTTACCAGATTACTCATGAACTGATTTGTTATCAATATGGCACAGAAGACTATTTACTTCTCTCAACTTCAGGTTGCTGCTGGATTATGGTGTTGAATTGGCCCGTGGTGGAGTCAGACAAGCTGCAGACATGGCAGAAGGTGATCCAGGGAGTATCTGCTCCTTTTTTGGCAGCAGAATGTTAAATCAGCCCAAACTGACCTGCATTAATGTCACCATGAGAACATAAATGGCCTGTTATTACTGCAGAATTAACTCCACCGCAGCTGAACTGCCTTTTATCTTTCTATGGATTGAGAACAAGTTTTTACAAAAAAACCCAATTTCTTCCATGGCTCTTTTTGGCTTTTGTCTTCCCAGGGCACTGATCTTTCACATACAGCAAGCACAAGTTCTTCTGGTGGTTCTTCTAGCAAGGACTGGGATGTCAATGCGGAAAACAAGGAGAATGGAGCAGAATTAATGATGTACATATGAAAATCCTCTCAGGTGTTAGGACATAGTTGAAATTAAAATATATGCCTTTCTGCTCTGAGAAATCAATAAAGCAATTTAGTCATCTTGCAATTGCCTTACGATGAGCATCTTGACCATATTTGCTTTCCTCATAGCTGCACTGGAGTGCTCTGACACCTACTAATATCCTAGTTTTTGCATGCTTCAGGAGTAAAGTCTAAGAGACTTAAATTATATATCCTTTTTACTGATGTTAAGTCACAGTTAGCCAATATGCATTCTTTGAATTTTACAGAACAGTGGTATTGCTGCAGTTATCACTGTTACCTGTGTTTTGGCAATTTTGTTTGCTCCTAGCTGTTTATTCTTTAAGAGATTCTATTGCAGCTATAAAAAGATTGAGTATATCTAGTCAGAAGCAGGGATCCATGTCAATTCTGTTGGTGAACAAGAAATAGTGGCTTTAAATCTTGAAAACAAGTTAAAAATAGGCACCACTGTTATGGACATTTGTGTTTGTTGTGTGATTACATCGTAATGCAAAGTATGAAGCTTATTTTTTTAGTAGTTTCCTGTTGTGAATTTCATTTTCTCAGAAATGAGAGGCTAATAATTCTCAGTGGGATTTTTTGTGGTCAGATGTAAAAAATAAATATCCACTTCAGAATTTTACAATGTCTGTTTCAATTTTTGCCCTATTCAGGATGATTCTGTGGTTGGAGTTTTCATGCTCTTATATTTCTTTATATCTCTTTTATTATACAGAGAAATTAGAGTACTTGGCCTTAGATAGCACCATTTCTCCTAGGTAGTTTGAAGCACTTTATGCAGGGTACTTCTTCTAATGCTCACTGAGTCTGAAGTACAGAGTCTTTCTGACTTTTCTGAGGTCACTGCAGTAGACAGGAAGGTCTCTGATTTCCCAGTACCCTGTATCCCGACCACAAGGCTACGACAGCTGAATCCAAAGCCTGTAGTATTCCTTACACTTGACTTGCAGATGGTGAGCTGACTAGTTCTTGGTCCTTGCAACTGCTGTTGCTGCAAAGGCAAGTTGTTTTGACTGAGGTAGTTATGAACTGTGTGGATGTAGAAAAGAATTCTACCAGGGAAAGTTCAATTTACTGTATCATAATTTTTGCTGTCAGTAAAAAGAGGTGAGGTTTTTTTTCCTCATTTGTCTGCGTATTTCAAGAATTGTCTTTTCTTCAAAAATATCCTAGTGGCTCAAATGAACTGTCCCCTCAGCAGACACCTAAATACTTCACCGATGTTCACTGCATACAAATCTGTAGTGTTGGCCTGAATCACAGCAGTCTTACTCTCTAGTCACTTAAAAAAGCAACTGCACTGGTGTGAAATTGGAATGATACTTGAGTAAAGCAGACTCCTGAACTTTGTGTGATCACCATGCCAAGGACAAATTGGAGAACATTCAACCTCCTGATAAAAAAAAAAAAGCAATTGAGAGAGCAATAAAAGGATATGCAGCTGTAGAAAAAAAATATGAGCAAAGGACAGAGTTCAGATTAAAGACAGAAGCTGAAAAAAGACAAGGCAAGAAATAAACAACTCTCTAAAATAACTCTTGTGAAAGTCCTGCAGTGCAAGGGGAAAAATGTTTTCTCCTGCCCTGGCCTCGAAAGAGAAGTCATCAGTTCTCTGAACCTCTATGTGAAAAGGAAGTGCTAACATCTGTTTCCCCATGTTCAATCAGTGAACTTGAAAAGAAATTAACTTCAAGAATTCAGTCACGTTGGGTGTTCTACCCAGCAGTGTAAAGAAAGCTCTCTTCTGCTGAGCCTTTTTATGTTGAAAATGCATCATTCCAGCGGATTTTGAAAGAAGCACTAAACTAAATTGATTGAAATGAGAGTCTGTCAGATTGCAGGGTGAATTAAATTGCCCACTTCTTCCCTCAGTCACTACAAGATTAATTCAGTTGTAAACGCCTTTCCTTCTCTTGTTAAGAGATACCTTAATAATTCCAATATTGTTGTGGTACAGTTAAAATTACATCTGCCTCTCAGTCTTCAAGTATGAGGCCAATGAAACTGATCACTCTGAGGAGACCTGCCATGTCTACTTATTTGTTTCTCTTCGTATATGAATGGCAGGCACAAGAGGGCAAGTCCCATTCATGCCTTAGTATATTTTGATTGCTGAATATCGTTATCACAGAAAAAATCTTCTCGCACATGCTTCAACTGCTAGGCAAGAAGTGCAAACCAAACACATTTCTGGCACCTATATAATGAAAGACTGAAGTGAAAGGATATGTGGCAGTACATACTTATGAGGATCAGTTGGGTATATCCTGCCTGAATGTTACTGGTGACACAGAATTTGGGTCTGTCAAAGTATTTAGTGTTACAGCACTTAACTTGCAGGCTCTTGCTCTTCATTGGCCGCCAATGGTCAGTAAAATTGACGTAGACTTTAGGTTTTGTTGCTAAAAGACGACTAAAACAAACCCGTTGATGAGAACTTACAGATTCTTTCATGGATGCTAAAAAGGAGCTGCAAAGGTTGGCTGCATTCTGTATCCAAAACTGTAAATGTGATCATCTGCATAAAATTATTTTTAAAAAAGCCTAGTAGATATTAGTAGAATATTAATAAAATTAGTTTTCTGTAGAACATATGTGTCATTTCATATGCTATAGTATTAATTTGTATTATAGGAGTACCTACAGCCTCAGATATGACTGGTGCTATGCATATATGGGGATGCCTATGAAATATGGCACTATAACAATACATACCTGACTGAAGGTTTTATATGAGTGTTTTACCAAAAGGTTTAATAATTTCTTCCTCACCTGAGGAGCTTAAATAAAGGTGGTCTGACTTACTATAGCATTTCATTCAGTCCTTGCAGAATTTATGTTCTACATTTTGAACCCACAGGGTGAATCCTCTAGACAGTCCCACAAAGAGGGTTTAAAAAAGAAATGTTGCCAATAGCAACTTGTTTTTCTGTTGGAACAAGACAAAGTTATTTGATAAGACAGCATGGAAATAGGGAAGCTGGGGAGAATTAATGGAAAGCTTGTGTATTGCTATTTTGAAAATATAAATGAAACAGCCTTAAATTGCAGGGTTTTTGATAGGAAAATGAAAGTGAACAATCCCTCCTACATAAAAGTCATAGACTTGCATCTTGACTAGCATCACACCTCGGTGACTAGCCTTCCTCACGATGTCCATATCATCAGTGCTTCTTCTGATGCTTTTGGCCACCTCAGTATCAGCTTCCTGGACATCACAGTCAATCAACACCACTATTACCATTTAACAATGTCATCTAGATTCTACAGGATGTAGTGATGTGCTGGTACAGGGGTGATGGGGCTGATATTGTCTGTAGGGTTGATGTTCTACTAGACAAAGTATGAGGACCACATGAGAATCTCTTGCTCTTCTACATAGACCTACTTTTAAGCCTTTTTAGAGCTCATCTGCAGAGAGTAAGTTACATGAGGGAGGGTGAAGGAGAACGCAATAATTGAAGCATTCTGAAAGCAAAAGATAAATGAGAATAATTAAATTTCTGAGAACTTGCATATATAAGTATTGAATCCTGGAATATCTTATAAATGTTACTAACCCTGAAACAAACGAAAATACAGGTAATACACATGTTCTTTAGAAGTTCTGTTAAAGAACGATAGAGATGAGAGCATTTTTCTGTAATATGTACATTTAGCCAGCAGATGGCAAACACAGACTGCCCACCAATCTGAGTATATTCGTCTCCTCTTTATCTGATTTCCACGATCCAAGACCACAGCCCAACAGAGTCGTGTTGCTTTCAAGGAAGTCACCAGAAAGAAACACACACATCACCGTTTTGATTCTTCTGATTTCCACTTATACTTGCTTTATGTAAGTGCAGCTGTGGCATTGACAATTTGGGAAAGTGAGGAATCAGGCCTGCTGAATTCATATGTGTGCAAACATGTGCCTGCGTAATGCATTTAAATCCAGCAGAGTAAATTCATTCTTTGAGAGTTACATTCTTCTCACAGCTCTTTTTCTTGTCTGGTTGGGTAAGGTCATGTCCTCAGCTTGCGAAAAGAGGCAATGATACAAATTCAACTGAGTTATGTTGGCCTGAGATAGTGAAAACAATAGAATAATAGAATCATAGAATCACAGTATCACAGTATCACAGTATGTTCTGGATTGGAAGGGACCTCAAAAGATCATCTAGTCCAATCCCCCTGCTGGAGCAGGAACGCCTAAGTGAGGTTGCACAGGAACATGTCCAGGTGGGTCTTGAATGTCTCCAGAGAAGGAGACTCCACAACCCCCCTGGGCAGCCTGTTCCAGTGCTCTGTCACCCTTACTGAGAAGAAGTTTCTTCTCAAATTTAAGTGGAAGAATGGTTTTGGCTTGGAAGATACATTAAAATTAATCTAGTTCCAACCTCCCTGCCATGGGCATGGACACCTTCCACTAGACCAAGTTGCTCAAAGCCCCATCCAACCTGGCCTTGAACAATTCCAGGAATGGGGCATCCACAGCTTTTCTAGGCAGCCTATTCCAGTGCCTCACCACTCTCATGGAGAAGAATTTCTCCCCTACATCTAATCTAAATCTCCCCTCTTTTAGTTTAAAGCCATTACCCCCATCCTATAATTACATGACCTTGTAAAGCATCCCTCTTCATCTTTCTTATAGGCCTCCTTTAGGTACTGGAAGGCTGCTATAAGGTCTCTATAGAGCCTTGTTTCCCCCAGGCTGAATAATCCCAACTCTCTCAGCCTGTCTTCATAGGAGAGGTGCTCCAGCCCTCTGGTCATCTTTGTGGCCTCCTCTGAACTTGCTCAACAGGTCCATGTCCTTCTTTTGTTGGGGACCCAGAGCTGGATGGACTACTCCAGGCAGGGTCTCACCAGAGCAGAGGGGCAGAATAACCTCCCTCAACCTCCTGGCCATACTTCTTTTAATGCAGCACAGGACATGGTTGGCTTTCTGGGCTGCAAGTGCACATCGATAGTTCTTGTTGAGCTTCTCACCAACCAACAGCCCCAAGTCCTTCTCCTCAGGGCTGCTCTCAATCCATTCTCTGCCCAGCCTGTATTTGTGCTTGGGATTGCCCTGACCTATATGCAGGACCTTTCACTTGGCCTTGTTGAACTTCATGAGGTTCACACAGGCCCATCTTTCAAGCCTGTCAAGGTCCCTCTGGATGACAACCCTTTCTTCCAGCATGTCAACTGCACCACACAGCTTGGTGTCATTGGCAAATGTGCTGAGGGTGCACTCAAGCCCACTGTCCATGTTGCTGACAAAGATGTTAAACAGCACTAGTGTCAATACCAGCCCTGAGGAACATCACTGGTCTCCGCTTGGACATGGAGCTGTCAATCGCACTCCTTGAGTACAACCATCCAGCCAATTCCTTATCCACTGAGTGTTCCATCCGTCAAATCTGTGTGTCTCTATTTCATGTGGTACAGTGTCAAATGCTTTGCACAAGTCTAGGTATATGACATCAGTTATTCTTTCCTTATCTGCCAACTCTGTAACCCCATTGTAGAAGGCTACCAGATTTGTCAGGCACATTTTGCCCTTAGTGAAGCCATTTTGGCTGCCACAAATCACCTCTTTATTTTCCACATGCCTTAGCATAGATTTCTGGAGGGTCTGTTCCATGATCTTGCCAGGCATGGAGGTGAGATTGACTGGCCTGTAGTTTCCCGCATCTTCCTTCTGTATCTTTTTAAAAATGGGAGCTATGTTTCCCCTTTTTTAGTCAGTGAGAACTTCACCAGACTGCCACAGCTTCTCAAATATGATGAATATTAGCTTAGCAACTTTATCTGCCAGTTCCTTCAGGACCCATGGATTCATCTCTTCAGGTCCCATGGACTTGTGCAACTTCAGGTTCCTTAGATGGTCTTGAACCTGATCTTCTCCTCCAGTGGGTCATTCTTCATTCTCCCAGTCCCTGCCTTTTCCTTCTGTGACTTGAGCAGTGTGGCTGGAGCACTTGCCAATGAAGACTGAGGCAAAAAAAGTCATGGAGTACCTCAACCTTCTCCATATTCCAGGTAACCAGTTCTCCCATTCCCTTCTGGAGAGGGCCCATGTTTTCTTTAGTTTTATCACTGACATACCTATAGAAGCTTTTCTTGTTGCCCTTGATGTCCCTGGACATATTTAATTCTATCAGGGCTCTAGCTTTCCTAACCTGATCCCTGGCAGCTGGGGCAATTTCTCTGTATTCCTCCCAAGCTACCTGTCCTTGCTTCCACTCTATATAGGCTTCCTTTTTGTGTCTGAGGTTGTCCAGGAGCTCCTTGTTCATGTACGCAAGGTGTTTTTGCCTGACTTCTTCTTTGTTGGGATGCATTGCTTCTGAGCTTGGAGAAGGTGATCCTTGAGTATTAACCAGCCTTCTTAGGGCCCTAGTCCTAGTTTTACAGCATCTGGTGTCATGCAGCCTACCAGCTATACTGGCACTTGCTAAATCTTATAGATATATCTAAATCTTATGTCAGAGACACTGTTCAACTTTCTTTACTCCCATTCATTCTTTCCTTCCTTCTTATGCCTTCTTTCATTATCTACTGAGTGGGACACACAGCAGTATTACAACTTACTTGGAATGTGCATCCTATGGGGAACCTGTTAGGATCCCATCTCCTCGTTTCAGACCAGCCTTCCACTCTGGTATACTAATGTTAAAAATGCCTCTATTCTTCCACTCTGATGTCAATAGTCGAGAGAAAGTTGAAGTCTGACTTATTTATTTTGAAAGAGAGATACTTAAATTCTTCAGTCAGAGGGGTGATGGTCAGCATTTTGCAGAGACAGAGTTCTGCAGGACTGGACCCTGTGCAAAATTGTTATGGGATGTGTGACCTTCTTAGAAGGGGACTTGTGATCTAAATAATGTGGGGGAGTTATCATCAGGATGAGTAGGGACACATCCAAGATCACAGTTTATCAAGACAGAACCAAGACTGATCCCAGTATTCCAGTTTACTAGCACTATAGCATTCAGTGAACAAAAAATATCACTTAAGAGTTTGTTTTCTTGAGCTCTTAGGATTGGTTTTAATTTCAGTGTAGTGGCTACTTAATTTAGAAATTACTACCCAAGGAGAACACAAGAATAGCAACACATGAAGGTTAGTTTTTCTGTGAGCTGCCAGATGTGTGTTTTGTATTTGGCTTTTGTTTTGCCTGTGTGCTGTGAGCTTTTCTGAGCTGGCAGGATTTGAGGAACATACAAAAATCCATCATATTAATATCCTTGCTGCTCCAATGGATAATTGAAGTAGGCAGCTTGGGAGGGGCCATACATAACAGACATGCAAGAAACAAAATGAGGCCTGGTGATTAAATGGCATTTGTTTATTTCCAGAGGAAACATCTTGATATTAGTGTAGTTTCTCTGAATTTCTTGAATGCAAAGAAAGGCAGCAAATGGCTCCCTAAAGCTGGACTTTGGCCAGCTTTGAGCGTATTGATCTAAGAGGGTTGCAGGATATTTATTTCATAGAATCACAGAATATTAGGGATTGGAAGGGACCTTGAAAGATCATCCAGTCCAATCCCCCTGCCGGAGCAGGAACACTCAGATGAGGTTACACAGGAATGTGTTCAGGCAGGTTTTGAATGTCTCCAGAGAAGGAGACTCCACAACCTCCCTGTGCAACCTGTTCCAGTGTCTGTCACCCTGACCATTAAGAAGTTTGTTCTTATATTCAAGTGGAACCTCCTATGTTCCAGTTTGCACCTGTTTCCCCTTGTCTTATCATTGGTTATTATTTGCTTCTTTAAATACCTTTTATCCTAAAGGAAAAAAAAAAAAAAAAAAAGCCTTCGAAGAAGTTTAAATCCAAAAGAAAAACCTGCATGGCTGAGTGGATGACAAGAAATTATGCTAGAACTTCCCCAAAACTGCTGTGTAATGTAGAATGGTGCAGGGTAGGAGGTGTGTTTCTTTCCTCTATGGAAAAAAAAAAATCAAAACTGCGGATTTAGGATGTGGTAATGACTGAAGAATCTTGGACATGTATAAGCTGAGGAAGTGACAAGCCAAGTGTCATCATTTTATTTTCTTTAGTCACCATGTGATGTGGATGAACAAAGGGAGGGTTTCCTTCTTGCTCCAGAACCACTTTTCTACAGATAAGACCAATTACTCTCCAGCATGACATCCTGGCCATCAGCAAGCCCCTGGCTCAGCAGGCTCTAGTGCTGCTCTGAGGTTGCTGCAGGCTGGTGGAAATCAAGTCAAATACGAGCTCAAGAGGAAAATTGTGTTAGAGTACTGGGACCACAGGGCCTCATAGTAGGACAGAATGCTCTTTAACAGGATCCTGTTGGATTGTAAATATCTGAAGCTGAAGTGCAGTGCCATAGGCTCTTCTCTTGCTGTCTTTGCCAGATGGAAAGGTGCAGCATGGAGGTGGGTTGCAGCTCAGGCCAGCTAGTTGCAGCCAACACATTAAATCAGTTAGCAGGAAGGCAGCTGTGATAATGTACCTTGGCATACCTAGAAGGGAGCACAAAGTGAAAGCCACTTCCATGGGTCCCTCATGCTTATGCCCTTTCTTTGACACATTGGCTGCAGGAGAGTGCAAGAAGCTGAAGCAGGGTGCAATCTTTGTTCTCTGAGCAGCTATTTCAGTTTTCTTGTTCTCAGTTTTGATCCGAGGACTGGCCTTCAAAAGGGACATAGCTATGAAGTTGATTCCTAAGGAGCCACTTTCTCAATTCTACCTTAAACAGCAGCCTACACATTTAGAACACTGCATGGATAAGAAATCACGGGCCCACTTCTTTCCTTCCCACGTATTTCATTTGCTGGTAGCTTTTCTGAAAGGCTTTATCATTGACTGCTTCCTGACCTACTTTATTTCACATGTGTAGACTGGAAAGGATTTCAGCAGCTACTGTTCATTCTCTTCTGGAAAGAAAAGCTGGCAATACAATTTTTATTTTCATCTTAGAAAAAAAAAAGAATGTTACTCATGTCCTAAGGCAATGTCATCATTTGCCTTCAGTTTAGGTAATATGAAAGAACATGCCTATTTGTGCTTTTGATTTGAATATTAACTGCCATTCCTTCACTTGAATAAATGATGCTGCATCCTTATATCTTCAGGGAGTTTTGAGTTCAACATGGATACTCCAAGCTGTTGATGCCTTTCTGTTTGCAGTCTTGAAGATCAAGCGGTCAATCTTGAATAGCTAAGCTGCTGTTCATTTCTATTAGAGTTTTTTTGAGACTTCCTAATGATTTGGGTTGGTTTTTTTTTCATTGTGTTTGTTTGTTTGTTTGTTTTTGTGGGTTTTTTTAAGAAAACAGAAACAAACAGATAAACACAGCTGAGAGTCTAAAACTGACCCTTACTGCTGTGAAACTATCATGACTCATAATAAAAATTTGGTTTTATTCAAGTTAGTATTATACTAGAGCAGTGGTAAAACCTGAGCTCCTAGAATATATATTGTATAATTTATAGATATCTAATAGGTGTTATACTATAGACTACTTCACTTTCAGTAGACAGATGCACAGGAAAAAAGAATATGTTATATTGCTGTTACTTAAGAGGGACACAGATTGTAGAGCACTGCAGGAACTGTAAATGACTTGCCAGAGTCCTCTTTGCTGCAAAACCAAAGTTATTGCAATGTACTGTCTATAGAATAATTACATTATGAAATATCGTTGAAGTTGATAAGTGCTTTGGTAGGAGTGGGAGATAATTTTTTAATGTTATATAAAGTACTCTTGCAAACTTCTTTATCTGGTATTTTGCTGGGCTGTTGGGATACTTCATCATTTTGTGAATGGAGTCATTAGTAAGGATGATGATATGGTGCCCGGGCAGACAATTGCTTTTAACAGGAGAAATGTTTGAAAAGCTCAGTTTGACTATTGGTCTTTGCCTTGATTCTACTGCTTCAGGAACTGGTTGAGCAAGGACTGTACTCTTGGACCTTTTTGATGTGTTCTGTGCTGCATGGCAACAGTGGTTATTTTTACCAGCTGTTATACATGAGGAAATTCCATCTTGTATATTTGGGGTTTTTTTAGAACAGAAACATCTTGAACTTTTATTATTATTACAGAAGATAGCTGTTTATATTCCAGTGAGCAATGCTGGTGCTGCTCCTGAGATCACATGAAAATGTCTCTGTCTTAACATCCTCATCAGCTGTATCCTTTACAATGTATGCTCTTATATCTTTGCCTGCTTCTCGCATGACACACTGGGATGCATGTTTAGCGAGGAGAGAGTGTTATCTGAGAACTACAATAGAAACCTGTGTTAAGACTTTAAAAAATGGCTAGTTCTTGCAAGAATTCAATTTGAGAGAAAGCAAAATACCCTATCTTTTTGTTGCTGTTGTTCATTTGATTCTGCAGAATCTACTATTTGAAAATGAGTCTCTCTGAGTTGTGTGAAGGTTTGCCTCTGAGATCCTGTCTTTATTTTGTATTTGACTAGCTATGCCAACTGGAAAATGATCCCCTGTGTCATTTTTGGGAACTCAGTCTTATATAGAATAAAACACACTCTAAATTCAATTTTCAGTTTCATTCACATAAACATATAAAGCAGGTCTCAAATGAAAATTGTTGCCATGAAACGGGTCTTGCTTTTTCACTCACTGGTGCTCTTACAACTATGTAGAGGACAGTAGAGCAAAAGAGGAAAAGAAAGACTGCCTCTGCAGATAGCAAAGCAATTGTACCTACAAAATTATTGTTGAATAACTGAATTATGCATTGGAACAAAAGAAGGCAGAAAATGAGATGGGCATAACTGAAAGGGTCTGTTGAACAGCCCAGATCAACGGCAGATTGGCTAATCACATTTGCTGCCTGGAATTTTCCCCCAAAATAATTTGGAGGGTAGCTTTGTTAAAGGACTGTAGTGTTTTCTGTGTGTGATACAATAAAGAAGCCATTTCAGTGTTCCAGGCCAATGGTCTGAAGGACATGAATGGTGCTGTGAGGTTAGAGATGAGCACTGCAATAACATTAAGTCAAGGAACATTGTGCTGTTGCTTACACCTGTTTTCTAACTAGTGTGTGGTTTTGGTTTGTAACATACCGCAGGGTACTATGACCCATAGACTCCTCTATGTATGAAATGTAAGAGAAATCTGAAGAAGGTGAAAGAGTCTCAAACCAGAATATTGCCTGTTACACTGGGGTGTGGCATCCTTTCCTTCTACTACACAGTCTAC
Source organism: Nesoenas mayeri (assembly GCF_963082525.1). Lineage (NCBI taxonomy): Eukaryota > Metazoa > Chordata > Aves > Columbiformes > Columbidae > Nesoenas > Nesoenas mayeri. The sequence goes on from NC_137541.1 coordinate 203,854,646, forward strand.
TCTATCCCATCTTCACCACTGCCTCAGAAAACCAACCTCCCCCTATCTTCACCCCTTTTTTTCCCCTCTTTCTACCCATCATTCAGCAATATATATCAATGTGCCTTAGTTATCTCGGCAAATTGGTGACAGGTACTCAGATATCAGTCTATTTTATAAATGAGATCCTATTCTATTTTAGATCATCAAGTATACCTAGGATGGGGCAATTGCTTTCCAATTGCTCTGTGCTCCTGTAGAAGTCACTGTCGTAAAACTTTACATCAGGAGGATGAGAACTTCCTCTTTTCCTGGTGTCTATGAGACTCTGTGTTTTCTCTTCTTGGAGGAATTTTCACTTGTGCATCCTATCCACCGGACCATTAGCACAGTAACAGTATTCCTGAATTTAATCTTTCTTCATACACTGCCTTAGTAGTGTCTAGTAGTCTTGTGGCATTGTTGCATGAAAACCTTTTTGTCCTGGTTTTGTCTGAGTAGTCCTAGTAGCTGGTATAGTGCTGTGTTTTTGATTTACGATGGGAATGTTGATAACATATTGATGTGTTAGTTGTTGCTAAGCAGTGCTTACACCAAGTCAGAGATTTTTCAACTTCTCATAATGCCCTGTCAGCAAGGAGACTGGAAGTGAAAAAGAAGCTACAAGGGGACACAGCAAGGACAGCTGACCCAAGCTGGCCAAAGGGATATTCCTTACCATATGACATCATTCTCAGCAATAAAACTGGGGGGAGCTGGCTGGCAAGGGAAGGGAGGCTGCTGCTCAAAGACAGGCTAGGCATTGTTCAGCAAGTGGTGAGCAATTGCATTGTGCGTAACATGTTCTGTATATTCTTTTATTATTATTATTATTGTTATTTTATCTTCTTTTGCTGTCCTATTAAACTATCTTTATCTCAACCCATGAGTTTTACTTTTTTTCCAATTCTCTCCCCAATCCCACTGAGGGGAGGAGGGGGATGAGCAAACAGCTGTGTGGTATTTAGCTGCCTGTCAGGTTAAACCACAACACCTTTTTACAACTTTTCTTTTCATTTTTGCTAGCATTCTTGTCTGGATCTGGTCCTTTGCATTTAATAGACAACTATAACATTATAAACCTGTCCTCAAAACTATTGCTTAGTGTATCTTCAATAGAAAATTTCTTTGGACATGTCTTCTGATATCATGCTTTCAGAATACTTTTCCTGATGATTTCCTGAGCAATGATATTTGGATAAAAACACTTTGAATAGCAATATTTTCAAGTAAAGGTGTGAGGACAGATGATGCTTAGTTTCTAATTCATATACTATTCATTTGAGATGAGTAAGTTACATGGTTAGAGGGGGGTAATTCTCTCAGTCTGCTCCACTCTCATGAGACACCACCTGGAGTACTGCATCCAGCTCTGGGGCCCCCAACAGAAGAAGGACATGGACCTACTCTAGCGAGTCCAGAAGAGGACCACAAAGGTGACCTGGCTGAAGCACCTCTCCTATGAAGACAGGCTGAGAGAGTTGGGGTTGTTCAGCCTGGAGAAGAGAAGGCTCCACAGAGACCTATTAGCAACCTTCTAGTACCTAAAGGAGGACTACAAGAAAGCTGGAGGGGGACATCTTACAAGATCATTTGGTGACAGAACAAGAGCTAATGGCTTGAAACTGAAAGAGAGTAGAGTTAGATTAGATGTAAGGAAGAAATCCTTCTCCATGAGGGTGGTGAGGCACTGGAATAGGCTGCCCGGTGAAGCTGTGGATGACCCATCTCTGGAATTGTTCAAGGTCAGGTTGGATGGGGCTTTGAGCAACCTGGTCTAGTGGAAGGTGTCCCTGCCCATGGCAGAGAGGTTGCAACTAGATGATCTTTAATGTCTCTTCCAAGCCAAAACCATTCTGTGATTCTATGAATTTCCTTATGCAGCTCTTCAGGTGCTCTCCTGCTGACCTTTGATCCTTCTCCAGGCTCTGGGTATCTTGCTGGCAGTGGCATCAAACTGATAGGAGTGGGATGGATTGAGGTTCCCCTCCCTAGGGAAATTTAGTTTAAGGCCCTCTCATTAGCTTGGCAAGGCTATGACCACAGATGCTGTTCCCCTTCTCTGACAGATGGAGCCCATGAGCCTCCAGTACACTAGGTTTCTCAAAGTGAGTCCCATGGTTTTCCTGTAAATCATAGTCTGGGTGATGTTATCCTTCCCATTGTTAAGGTGCATTAGGATGTTTTTTTCTAAGTTAGATAAGAGTTTGATAAGGTTTGATAGCTTTTTTGACGAGCATGTCTAATGGACTTTACTCTCCAGGATTAATGTGTGTGTCTCATGAGTGGTTTAAATGTGAAGACCCTGTCACAAAGTGTCCATTATGATTAAAGCTGTCACTAACTGAAAGCCAGGTCAATCTCAAAAAGATTTTCACATATAATATATCATGATGCCAACATCCTTTTCTTGCAGAACATTTATACTTGTCATTGTAGTAACTGTCTGAAATGACTAGCACTTGTGATGTCAGTCCTTTGTGAACTTAGCAAAGATGTGGTACTTCTCTCTTTTTAGAAATGGTAGCAAGAGTGCAAAGAACTTCTTACTGAACTGAGTTTGTCTTTTCTCTGGGCAGTGGGGCACACTGGCTGGTAAGAATTTAGAGACAGTAAAATGCCAATGTGCCCTGTATAATGAAAAGACCTTTTTCCTTCCAAAACAGGGGGAAAATATCAATCAGCTTCCCTGAGGGCCAGATTCAGGATTTACCTGTTGTCTGTATTTCTGCTTTCTTCTGTTATTTTCCTTTGTTTGTCTTTGGTGTCACACTACACAACTGCCTTTTTGTGCTTCTTTTTAAGTAGTTTCTGTTCACTATTTAGCACAATTTCTGAAAAAAAGAAAGAAAGAAAGAAAGAAAGAAAGAAAGAAAGAAAGAAAGAAAGAAAGAAAGAAAGAAAGAAAGAAGTTAAAGGTTGACCCAGTGCTTGAATCTTCAACCAGCATCTTCATTTCGTAGCATTTTTGTCTCATTTGTCACAGACTAAATGTATTATTTTTCTTATTTTTCTTTTAGAAATTTTGTAAACCCACCTTGATGTCAGATGGTTGGGTTACATTTCTGTAACCCTAATCAAGTGCCACCGTCTGTCCTTATGAATCTGTAGCAGTCAGCTGTGCACATTGACTCAACAGTGCCAGGAGACAATAAATGATGATGATTTTTTTTCACAATCTGAGATCTGTTTTTACTCACAATTTGAAATGGGTGCAGTCCTTTCTGCTGCAATGTCTGTTGCTGAAGGGCATGTCCAGGACTTTATTACCAGTTTATTTAAAATAAGCCATATCATTTGATGCAGGGATCCTGAGTCTTGGCCATCCCTTCCTGGGCTTAAAAAACATATGTTAGGGCAAGACTTTAAAACAAGAAGGCTCTCTGCTGCAAATTTGACAGATGGCATGAGACAGAGTTCATACAAAAACAGTGCCAGTAAGAAAGCCATGAGCTTATAGAAGTGCAGAGAGCAGAACTGATGATGAACTTAGATAAACCCAAGAAAGAGATGCCTATTGGACTTGAGTATCAGTGTGTGATACGCTGTGTGCTTTTTCTGTTACCAGAATGCCAAGGATGCTTTCTTGGTCTGTCTGTTCTTGTGGGAAAGATAATCCATCACTGACATTGCCTTTTCTTCCTCTCAAGGTGGCAAAATGAGCAGGCACCATATCCTTAGTGCATGTACATCTGGGTGAGTCTCCCTCTGCGATGACAAACTAATGGTGGGGCCAAGACTGTCAGTGAGGCTTCCAGAACTTTTGCATACCTGGGAAGTCACCAGATGTGCTGCACATTCGCTGTCCACTCAATAGCTCTTGCATGGCTTCTGTATCGAGTTATTTTGTGCCAGGTCCCTTTCACATGGTGGGTCTAGGACTGATACGATCCATGACTGAAAGCAGCACTGATGAACTTCCTAATTTTTACACCCCAAAGCATCCAGGCTGACTGAAAAAGCTTGATAGCCACTGGAGCTCAGGACCTCTAATCCCAGGTATGTGCTGCAAAATGTCAGACCTCTAAAACTGCATGAAGTAGATGTTTTTCTCTTTACGTTGTGCTTGGAGTTGCTCAGAAGAAATCTTTCATGCTTTTCCAAGCATTCTTTGGGGGAGGATACCAGTCCTCCCTTCAATGGACCCACAAAATGGGCAAACCACTGTCATCAGGCTGTCTTTTCCTCCTCTAAGGTTTGTATGGTGTCTTTACAGGATTTTAGACACCTTGTGGATGCACAACTTGCAATGGTTGCCAGTTTTGCTGACAGTACTTCCACAAACTGTGTATGTATTCTCTTATCTGGTCTTCAAAATAGTACTTGGGCCTGTTAGCATATCTTTCTGCATTTTTGCAGGAAGCCAATTAACCCCTCTGTACCCCTTATAAAGCAGCCAGAAATCATTTGCTAATGCTCACTGAAGTGCAACAGCTTTACTCCTGTATCTTAAAATAGCCTTTTAAAACTCCTATAGTTAATAACTTCCTTAGAAAGAAAACTTCCTCTGATCAAAATAGCATTATTGAAGCTTTGCAAAGGCATGTGCTCTTTATTTCCTCTCTGGAGCCCTAAAAATGTAGTTTTTTTTTTACCCCTGGATATACTAACTTACAGTTAATGAAGCCCTTGGGTATTCCAAGACAGGAAAGCTACGTAGGTTCATATTCTAAAGCTGTTCTCTATGGTTTTAGTTAAATATAGTATTCATGTCTTTACCCTTTAAGAACACTGACTTCAGTGGAGGCTTTCAGTCAGGTTTTAATTGGTTTTAGATTCCTATGTAATTCAAAGCCCTTATCACAATTTCAGTTTATTTTTTAGGAATAATATAAGATACAACAATATTTGCATATCATATGTATGTTTGACTCTCATGTATCTGATATGTAAAAGATAACCTATTTTTCCATGGTTTTAATTAGCGAAACAGTAATAAAAAGAAACTTCCTAAGTTGGTTGTTCAGAGCTACACTCCTCCACCTAAACAAAAGGGTCTTAAGGATTGAAGTTACCTCTCAGTATTCTTATTCTTAAAATATCTGCCAGGACATTCTTAAGCAACAAAACTAAAATTTCCTTATTATTTGATCCTACTTTGTTAAATGAAGCCATCCGAGGGGAGCCATAATGAGAGAGGAAGAAACAGAAAACATCTGAAGATTAAAACAGCTTTGCTGAAATCACCTTATAATTTGGTTTGGTTACCAGCTCTCAGCCCAGAGCTTTCCAAAATTTGAGCTGGTGTTTCATTCACTAGGGTATTTTACAAAGTGGGGAACTCTAGGATTTTTTTTCCATTTGTCATTTTGATGTCTAAGTGAACTGGTAATTCATCCAGCTGCCTATCTGAAGTATGTCAGTACTCAAAGGTCTTCAGATGTCATAAGCCCGCATCTGAAAATGAATGAATATCTATATTGTCTCCATTGCATCACGTCAAGGAAATATTCCTAGTAAATTAACAACAGGCCAGTTGTAGTCAATGGACAATATTCCGTGTTTCTGTCTCCTTAGTTGCTTCAGCTGTTTATCCACTAGCTAACAAGAAAAACTATGTGATACCATTTCAGTATCTTCAGAGTATGCTGCAGAGATGCTCCTAAATCTAAGAATTGTTCTGAGCATGCAGAAATCTTTATGTTGAAGTTAGGGAAAGTATTAGACTGCTGCATCATTTAACCTTTATCAGATAATCTTATTTTCTTGTTTGCTGCAGAATATAGCCATCTAAAGTGGTTAATCTTTACAAGATTAATCAGGCGAATCAAAATAAAGAGGAAAATCACAAGTATGATGAGGTGCATCTGCAAAATGATGATGTTCAATCAAAGTTAATTAAATAATGATTTTTAAAAGGCATATAAGCAATAATTTTAGTAAATGCAACAGGTTTTTTTTCTCACCTTTAATACCTGTTATATTTGTGTATATTTATTTCATCACCAATGCTTGTCATTTTGTGTGTGGCAAACACTGTTGGCTTTTTTCCTTTGTATATTGTTTGAAGCAGAAAGCAATTCCTACCAAAAAAAAAAAAGGAAAATATTTAAAATATTTTAAAATGCTTATATTTCAAAATATTAGAAAAAGCACACTTAAATTTTTTGCAAGAGTTTCTTCATTGAAATCATAATTTCTCAATTATTATTTTTTTATATAAAATTCTTTTTGAAAATTTTTCAAGCAGAGGAGGGAAAGAGAATCCTATTGTAAAAGCTTTTAATTGACTCTTGGTTTACTCTAGGCAGCTGAATTTCCAGAAGTTAGGACTTGAATGTTTTTCTGAGCCTAATTCAGAGGACACTGAAGCTTATGAAGCACTATGGCAGCAAATGATAGGGACAGAGACAGATGAAATGGGATATAAAATCTGAAATTTAATTGAACAGCTTTGAAGCATTACAGTGATATTAACTACAATACAAATTGCAATACTGAACCTTGAATTAACTCTGATGCTATATAGTTCTTCAGTATAGACTTTCTTATTCCACATAAAATCTACTCTTTGCAATTGAGTTTTAGGTTGTGTATTATAAAAAAAAAAAACAAAAAAACACCACGGATCAGCTCTCATCCAGTGATTTCCTAAGCCAGAATTAATTACAGCCAGCGAGTGTATTCTGAAGAAATAATACTACTATGTGTTTGTCCTGTTATAATATTTCACTCCTCTGTTTACAGTTGTTGGTGATAAAATTCTGGACTCTTGAGTTGACCTGGTATGGTTGTTCTTAGGCAGCCTAATTAATTAATGTATGAATTAAAAATAGGGACTGCCCACAGTGAGGGCAAAATTGCTTGGTTTCAGTTTTGGTTCTGAATCAAAGTTGGTTTAAGCTTATTATTTGGCTGGAGTAATGTTTTGGGGTGCCTCCGTCACAAGAGGTGATGACTGAGCTGGGAGATGGGCTCTATCCTTCAATCATACTTCATGATTACAATGTCAAAAGTCAGGGAAATGTGTCAGGAAAAGGGAAGAGTGTGCTATTGGAAAAGAGCATAATCTGAAGTGTTTTTTCCAGTCACTTGTGCCAGTGACATCCCTAAGAGAGCCTCTAAGAATAATGTGATAATGGCAATGCCATTGTGAATTGCACTTATGTCACTGATGTCCACTGCTGATGGTCCTTCTTCATATTAGAGGGAAGATGTGTTTCCAGGTAAGCCAGTAACGCTTTGTCAGGCAGACAAGCTCCATCACTCATTGAATAAGCAATAATATATCGATCACTCAAGAAACATCTCCTGTAGAGCTGCTTGCCCTGGAAAAACAATTCTTGACTAATTATTGCATTTTGTAGAAGGAGAATCTACAAGAAGTCTTAAGTGACTTGCCTTTCATATTCTGTACTTTCAGCTGGGTATCCTGTGGGTTTTTTATGCAAGATACTTAAATATTTGTTCTGAATTCACTGTTCAGTGTTAAAAAATTGTACTAATGCCCTTTTCTTAGATCTCAACGACCTCAGATCTTCTAAATTCCTCAGACCTTCTCAGAATTGGGAAGAAAGTGGCGCTTAAGTAGTTAAACTTCCACTGCACTTCCACTATACTGTGAGGAGCTGAGAACTGCAAATGGCTTTCAGTGGTAAAGAGAGAAGCTGAGCACTGGGGCATTTTTAAAATTGCATATGGACCAAAACATTTTAATAAGCTAGCTAAGGTACTGCAGAATACTTTATCTCCTGTAATGGAGCATTCCTCTGACCTTCAGCAAAAATACAGTTTGACTTCTGTTGATAGAGCTGGTGGCTAATTGTACTTTACAGTCATCATTCAAGAGTCTAGAGCAAATTGTTATGTTAATTAAATAAGTCACCAAGTGAAGTAGAAAAATATAACATTATTGCAGCCTTGCTCTTTTCCCAGAACTGATTCAGATGAATCTTGACAGCTTGGGATTTTCATATCAGAAAAGTCCATAAACAGTTATTTAATTTTCTATCAGTATTCTGCCTCATAAGACTTTCACTGTTTGAATCTCGTGCAGCAAAAAGTCTGGCAAGCAAGATAAGAAATAAAATGAGCATAATAAAAATTCTGTGGCCTGACACTAATCAAGAGTGCTAAAATCCACTTATCACACAACCTTTCCTAGATTTGGTATCTATGTAGCAAAACAGAGTCATTAGACCAAACTCCATAGCTATCTTCTTCTATCCGATCAATGAAAATGTCTAGAGAGAAAAAATGGCATATATTGCAGAGTCTGCAATTGCATTTCAGAGCTGTAGAAAAATCCATGACTTAAACATCAAACAATGAATCTTCAACTGAAATACTTCTTTGTGTTATCTGAAAATGTTGACGTTGGAAGTACATCAAAAGTCATAGACAGATGCCTAAGTGCCTTCTAAAGTTGATAGGGCTGCCTGGAAAAACTCTCTGAACCTGACTCAAAGGGAGGACTTGATCACAGAAAATAGGGTTGCAAAGTAGCACAGATGAAGAAAAGGACAGTATACATGAAGGTATACATGAAGGAAGTGTACATTGAAATGGATTTCATTTCTGGAAGGTGCATATCCAACAAATCCTTAAAATCTTCTATGGTGGAGGTTCCACTGACTTTGTCAACTTATTCCTGTGCTTCATTGTCCTTACTACTAGGAAGAGTCTATTTTGCAATGTTGAATAAAATCTCTACTGCTGTAATTTAAAGCACTAATACTGATTTTACTCATGGTAAGCATAAAAAGGAGTTTATTCCTTTTATCTTTTTATGTCTACCTCTAACATATTTGAAAAGTTAATACACATCTTCCTAGTCTTCCCTTTCTAAAGAAAACAACTCATTTTTTTTTTCGTTCTTCTAGTAAATGTTGGTTGTTTTTTTGTTTTTTTTTTTACTAGCCCTGTTCCCTGAACTTTCTCCAGTTGCTCCACATCCCTTCTGAATTGCCAAGTGGAAAATAAAGTGACTTTACATACCAGACATGTAAAGAGGTGTCCTGGAAGAGACACAGATGGTAGATGATCGTCTTTAGTCTGACAAAATGGAATGCTTCCAGATTCATGCATATGGAAAACTGAAGTGCAGACAAAGGTGAAGCTGTGCTTAATCAGTCAAACCAACCGTCATTAAACATCATCAAAATCTGATGCCCCAGATAAGGTTGTCAGGCATTCCCAGATGATATATCAATTGCATTATGAATTCAATATATCTGGAGTCAGGTTCTGCTGCACCACACCCCTGAGAAGCTGAGACTTCTGTGCTTTAGAAGGTATGAAGTATGAAGTAGTTGTAATACATTTTCAACAGTCTGTTAGCATCAATCAGCAGGATTACTGTGCTTTGGTGTGAATGACTGAGGTAGCCACTCTAGCAGACAGATACCCCAGGTGGAGTGATTTGTGATATAAACATTTTAACATTGGTTCCATTACATTATTTTTTTAACTCACATTTGATATTTTGCAGGCAACACAACACTTATTTTGAGTTTGAGAGCTTAGGGTTCTGCTGCAAAGTAAAAGCTTTATCTGATACCTCCTAGAAAAACCTGCCATTGGCTTGTAAGTTTACAGAAAAAAAAGATTTCTTGATATGATGTTGTGCTTGAGAAATATCATTCAGTCAAGAAAACAATGTTTATTTATTTGACAAGGCAGAGGAGGTAGAAGTGTTCTATTAACTTTTCTACATTTCTATGTTTCTGCATTTACTGTATAAATGATGGAGTATGTAAGATTAAAAAGTTAAGATAAGCTTTACTAAATCATTGATTTTCATGTAAAATACTTATAGGAGAAAGTTAAGCAGATATTTTGCCCAAAAGCGAAGAAGGTGCAATGGCATTCCATTGTTAGCATAACCTCTGTGAAGGATATTTGGTGTGTATGATGCAAACGGAGGTGAAGAAAGGAGAAGTTAGAACTGGAGTTGGAAGAAAGAATCAATCCAAATTTTGAAGTATGGAGAATGGGTTAGAAGACTGCTGGAAAGGTGCTTGCTGTAAGCCAGGAAAATGCCTCCATTTGTCTTCATCTCTTGGTTTCAAGAGGGTTCAGATGCTTACAAATTGTCAACAGCATCAAAGATGTGCTGTCACCTAGCTTTTTTACAATTTCTACTTGACTTAAAAGAAGCCTGATTAGCTATTTTTTTTTCTCATCAAAAAGGTGACCATGTTGCTAGAAATAAAACATATTTATGAGAAGGTATGCTGTGAACTACTACCCACTGATAATAATGTGGAACCAACAGTGGAAGGACTTCATACAATTCAAAGACAATTATATTTTTATTATCATAAAGAGCAGGAAAAAATGGCATTTAGTTGAATGCTTTTGTTAGTACAATAAATGCAAAATGTGTAGGCAGGCTGAAAAAGTGAGTTACAAACTATTTTCTGTAATGGTAAGGAAACTTAGACAGACGGCCATTTGGCCAGAGGTCAGGATGTTCCAGCTTACATAAAAAATATATGAGGATAGCTTATTTTCTTAGTTCAAAACTGTAGCACAAATAAATGGCTAGATGTGAAAGCATATCTTAATGGCCAAGGTAAGTTACCCAAGCATAATAAAACTGAAGAAATTTGCACTCAGAAAACAGATTGGCCTAGAAATGGTGCAAGTCCTGGTCATGCAATAGAAAGTCAACTAGCTAAAGCATTCCAAAAGCTAAACATTGAGGAAAGAATCAGCTCTCTCTGAGCTGATGGAGAACTTATGGAGATCTGTGCTACAGGCTTCCCCTTTATTCAGCACTGGTGAGGACACACCTGGAGTGTTGTGTCCAGCTCTGGGCTCCCCAGTACATGGCCATACTGGAGAGAGTCCAACCAAGGGCCATGAAGTTAATGAAGGAACTGGAGGATCTGTCCTGTGAGGAAAGGCTGAGAGAGCTGAGACTGCTCAGCCTGGAGAAGAGAAGGCTCAGGGGGATCTCATCAACATATAGGAATACCTGAAGAGAGGGTAAAAAGAAAATGGAGCCAGGCTCTCTTCAGTGGTGCCCAGTGGCTGGACAAGGGGCTTTGGGTACAACCCAAAACACAGCAGGTTCCCTCTGAACATCAGTAAACCCATTTTTACTGAGGGTGACAGAACACTGCATAGGTTGCCCAGAAAGGTCATGAGGTCTCCATCCTGGGAGATGTTCAGAAACTGTTTGGATGTGGTCTTGGGTAACCAGATCTAGGTGGCCCTGCTTGAGCAGGTATGCTGGACGAGATGACTTCCAGAGGCCCTTTCCAACCCCAATCATTCTGTGATTCTGTGATGCTCAGAAAGTAAGAAATTTGCTGTGGTGCTAAACATGAGAATGACAGAATGTAAAAGCTCGTCATAAGTACAACTCCACGTCCAAGGAAAAGAAGATTTTATCCTGGGTCATACAATTATTGAACTATTCAAACACAAAGGAAATTGGCAATAATGCAAGAATTAAAGGATGCAGTTCTGTTAAGTGCTGGCAGTGTTAAAAAAATTGGTTATAAAAATAATTGTTATAAATGCAAGACTAGTTAGCAGACAGCATCACATAAGTCCAAAGAAAATCTCATCCCTGGACTGAAAAACCAGTTAGCCAAATGGACAGATTTGAAAGTGTAGGGAATTCATTAGGTCTGCAGCTAAATAATAGTATCTAGGTTTTGAAATGCTAAAAGGAAGTGGCAGACTCCTAGGGAAATTCTTGGAAAAGGCATTCTAAAACAAAATGGGAAGGGGACTGTTCAGAGCAGAACTGCTCTAAATCAAGTTCATGATCCAGGAACATGCAGTCATCCAAAAATGGGGTATGAGTACTCTAAAATCCAAGAAAGAAGTTTGGGGTGTGGAAAAACTGACCTGCATTTTAGCATGACTAAGAACTTGAGTCAGTCCAATAGCATGTATCTGCAAATTCAGTCTGCTGAAGTTGCTTTTTGAAAATCTGGCACAGGTTGAAGCAATGGTTTGTAGGCAGTTGACTTTCAGGAACTATTCTACTTAAGGGGAAAGTAATCATTAGAACTTCTATGTTCTGTAAGTTTTCTGCAGCAAAAGAAAAAAATCAAGATGTAGAAGTGATGAAACAGTGAGAAGTCATAGTTCTCTGGCTGAATGTTTGAGCAACATAGGAAAAAAAGTCTGTTTATAGAATATAGATTTTGGAAATATCTGTACATCTGTTGAACACTGGTAGAGAGGAAAATAGGAAGGGGAAGAGGATACTGGATATCCCAACTCATTAAACAAGCTCATGATTTTATTGGTGGGAATGAGAAATTCTAGTTCACTTAAGAAAATACCATGAAGATTTCAGTGAAGTTTTAGTCCATAGTTCTGGTTAATAAAAAGGACAGGAGCACCAGACTGTGCACAGAATTAGATGAAGTAATTTTAAACACTTATTGAATGTTAAATAGATAATACCCTGGAAAATATAGCAGATCATCCTGATGTCTGGCACATATCTTAAAACTGAGCATTGGGAAGTATAAGAAGGCATCAAAGAAGTCAGAAAACAATTGTTTTCATAGCAGAAAACTTTGAAATGAATTTGGGGCTGTATGCCTGTCTGATATGAGGCATCGTGTTAGTACTATGTGCTGGGCCTCTTCCAGATCTGCTAACACTGACAGGTCCAAAAGGGGTAGGTCTGACTTATCTGGTCTCCCATGTATGCACAATTTTATTGCAAGCCTTTGTGAAATCAGTGGAATGCCCTTTGACTCAACACAGCACAGATCACTAAAGCCAGCACTTCACTGCTAAAGGTGAAAGGGTTAATCCACATGCCACATTTCGCCAATATGTTTGTCCTAGAACAGTGTAAAACTTTTGAAAAAAAAGCTGGTGTATTTGTAGATTGGCAGTGTGTGGAGCTGAAAGCTGACAACATGAACTGCAATCCAGAAAAATAAAACTGGATCCAGAGTCAGGAGGAAGAAGGAAGATGCTCTTGCTAACAAACAGATTTAAGGCTGCTTGGAGCACAGCTCTCCATAAGTTTACAATATCAGAATTTCACAGCTCTCCAATTAAAGAGGGTTTGGACTTTTTGAGACATTTTTCTTTTTGTCAGTTTTCATAGAATCATAGAATCATAGAATCACTACAGTTGGAAGAGACCCTCAGGATCATCGAGTCCAACCATAACCTAAGTCTAGCACTAAACCATGTCCCTAAGAACCTTGTCTAAATGCCTTTTAAACACCTACAGGGATGGTGACTCCACCACTTCCCTGGGCAGCCTGTTCCAATGCCTGAAAACCCTTTCCGTGAAGAATTTTTTCCTAATATTCCATCTAAAGCTCCCCTGGTGCCACCTGAGGCCATTTCCTCTCGTCCTGTCACTTGTTACTTTGGAGAAGAGACCAACTCCCTCCATGCTACAACCTCTTTTCAGTTTTGTTGTTATTCCTTCATTGCTGCATGGTCTGAGCAAGTCACCGCAGTAACTGACCTGATTCATGGAACATTTTCACATATGAGGTTTGTGCCCACTGTTTCTTTTCTGGGCAAGCTGTATTTTAAAAACCTTTTCATGCTAGGCAGTGCAAGTACTATTAATTTTGGGGGAAGTTTTGATGCAGGAATGTAAGTTATTAAACAAATAAATGATTTGCAACATTAAAACTCTAAATTGCCATGAGAGGGAACATTGAACCAGACTGATGAATTCCTATAAATGATTAACGATTAGAAACGAACTCTTCAGTCATCAGTTGTGTGGGAAGAGCCTTGTGAGTGGAGTCCCTGTAGCAAATCATTAGAATTTTGCAGGGCGATTTGCCAAATGGTTGAAGAAAGTGTAATGTTGTTCTTCCAGTTAAAAGTGGGTGTAGGCACAAGTGTGGTAACTCTGATGGCTTCTTTAAGGCTTAAGTAGAAAAGAAAAGAATTCATTGCTCAAGGACATGAGCATACACAGAATGAGATCTGTCTCTTGCTTTTTATCCACATTTTGCAGAGGTGCAAGTGGTGCCGGCCTTTTGGCTAAGACACTGATTGCAAGGTTGCCAGAATAGACTGCAGTAATAAAAGTTTTGCAGAGGCAAAAATACATGCATATCCCAAGTCTGCTATAATGTAGGTGGTTATAAACTGCTGCTGGTGAAGTTTTAATTTGTTACAAGCAGCTTATAGAGTGAGTTTGCATATTCTTAAACCAGTTTAGGGTTTCTGATGTTAAAATACATAAAAATGATTTATATTTTTTTACCTGATTCTTTCCTGCCTTCAACAACCTTTATTTGTTGGTTTGATAGTTTTCTTTTTATGTTATTCACAGCCCTGTCTTGTTTCTCTTGCTTCTTTAATATTCCACATACATGTTGTGATTTCCCTGGAAACTAGAGAAAACCGATCAGCATTCACTGTCACTCCTAGACCAGCCTGTTAGAAAGTGTGTTGATGAAGAATAGCTGATGAATTCCCAGCGCCAGATGTTCTGTCCAACTGCTAACAGTTAAATGAGCATCGTGCAAAAGTACACTGCTCAGTCATCTTCATGATCTATCAACATCTGGTTCATTTGCAGGTGCCCTCTGCCTCAGTAGCATTTTATTAAATTCCGTGCACTGTATTATAAAGGTAACTAATTTATTTTGTATCAGACTATGGGGAAAAATGGCTGCTTTTGTCAGCAAATCAGTCTTCTACTATCTGTTGAAAGAAAATCCCTGGAAATAAATGAGTTTATTTGCTGCTGTTTCAATTACCAGCTTTCAGAAAATCCAGAAATGTCAATGGCTGTTTTCTGTCTAACTAAAGTTTTTTCTTTCCCTGCACAATTTTTTAAAACAAGCAAACACACAAACTAACTTAAAACAAACAAACAAACAGAACAAAAGCAGAAATGAGATGCACAGTTTTGCTTTCATTAGTTTTATTATTTCTGGAAATACAGTCACAAGTTGTTAATCTCTTGATTGTGAAATTTCATAGTTCAAGAATTCAGGAAGTTATATTTTTGGAAGATCAGATAGCAGAATGTCAAGCTGGGACAAAATGTATCTGCAGTGCAGTACTTTGGTAGAGTGATATGATACTGCCTTGTCCTACACAATATTGTAAAAGGAAGAACAGAAATGTTGTTAAACCAATGCTTGACTGGCATGTGCACAAGTGATTCCCACTGCTGGCAATCTGAAGCAGCTTTGATTCATGATGAATTTTGTTAACCAGTTTATTCCTTCTTAGCTCCCTAGGTCCCATAGCTGATGATATCACTTTTGTATTATTAGAGAGAACTTGCAGCAGCCTTCCAGTACCCAAAGGGGACCTACAAGAAGGCTGGAGTGGGACTTTTGTAAGAGCATGTAGGGATAGGACCAAGTGTAATGGCCCGCACTGAAAGAGGGGAGATTTAGATTAGATTTTAGGAAGAAATTCTTCTCCACAAGGGTGTTGAGGCGCTGGAACAGGCTGCCCAGAGAAGCTGTGGATGTCCCATCAGCGGAAGTGTTCAAGGCCAGGTTGGATGGGGCTTTGAGCAACCTGGTCTAGAGGAAGGTGTCCCTGCCCATGGCAGGGGATTGGAACTAGATGATCTTAAGGTCCCTTCCAAGCCAAATCATTCTATGATTAAAGAAGGGAGCTACATTGCTACCACTGATGTGACTGGTACCTTGGACCTAAACAGTGCAAGGTCTTCTTGGTCCTGCAAATCAGAGGGGAGAGCAGAGGGAGTTGCTGGACTCTGGAATTGTAGCTGGGGAGCTAATGAGATGTGCATTTCTTCAGGTGTGGAAAGAAAGGCTGCTGTGAGTCCTGATGGAAGACATTATAGCCTCAACAAGAAGCTGGTTTTGCTGAGAAAGGCCATAACTGAAACATCCCCACTGGAGGCAATCCAAAAAAAAACCAAACCCTATATTATTGTTTCTTTGAGGACAGCTGAAAAAAAATCTAGAATGAATTCTGCTTTTTTTCATACAAGAAACCAGATTATATTTTCATCAAAGATATGTGGCTCATCCAGAGCCAAATTTTTATCTTTCATGCCTCCTCTTTTATCTACTGTGATGTAAAGACTTTTTCCAGTGATTTGGAGATCCAGATCCAGAGATCTGATGGGAACACAATGAAATTTAGTTCTTATTTGTTCATCTGAGGACTCACTCTGCTTTAATTTCATTTGCCTACTAATCTTCTAGATCAGTAGAATAAAAGGTACTTGTATGAAGGGACATGCTGCTTCTTGCTGCTGAAACAGGGTTTCAGTAATCTGTTTATTATGTGGCTTACTGTGATATTCTTTTTATTTCTTTTAATTAGTATGTTCAAATACACAGGACTACTAGGGGTATCACAGTCTGCCAACCAAGCACCATTAAAATAATTCAATGAAGTCTGGGGTTGGAAGTCTAAGTTTATAATTGGTGACATTGATTCAACTACACAGATAGAGTTTCCATCAACTACAGTGTGAACTGAACTGAACCAATTCCAACTTGCGGGCTGTGAGTATTGCTTGGAAATATGAGACATATTATCCTCTTTGGCTGACATAAATCTGGTGTAAATATGAGCTGTACTTGACCAGCAAGCTGACCACTGTTGATGCAGACATCTCCTTGCTGGTCGTCTGGGGTAACCACAGAAGAAATTCTCTGCCTAGTCCTGTTCCTCACTGCGTGTCTGTTTAAGTACTTTTTGTTAATGCTGGCTTTCTGTTAGCCCAGTCTGAAATGGTGTGGTTAGAGCAGCTCTGGTGGATGGTTGTTCATGCACCAAAATCAAAAGGCTTCTGTGCAATTAAGCCTTTCAGCTCCTCAGGGAATATTAGGACTAAAGAACAGTACTTGACACTGATGGTTCATATACAGAACTGTATGTGAGATCCAGCTCTTCTGCTTCATTTAAAGCATTCTCAGGGCAGGTTAAAGCTATTCCTCTCAAACAATCAATTTAAAAGGCACGGTCCTGCCTTGCTCTTAAAGCCTTTACAGACAGCTTCACAGTAACATGAAGTACTTACTGCAGATGAATTCACAAACACCACAATGACAAAATAAGCTGCTTTTCTCTGCTTCCTAGAACTGGTATCAATTAGATCACAAGCTCTTTTTACAAGATGAGAAAGAGAGGAATTTGGATGTTTGCAGTGTTGAATGCATGTTGTTAATAGCTTTAGAAAGAGTTGAGGTATCTAGATAAGTATCTTATTTGCCAGTATTGACCTAGAGTAAAGAGCAGGGTTTAATTCTTAGAAATAATAGACAGAAGGCACACTGAAATGTTGCGATAGAAAAATCCAAGCCATTGCTTGGTGGTTTTTAGACAAAGAACTTGGCTGAAGTTGAGGACTGTTTCTTTAGCATTTATCTTTATTGGATATAGTGTGCATCCCCATTTAGGCACTTTTTTCTCTCAGCTCCTGTTGCCTTGGTGTGGCTAGGGTCAGAGACGGGATTTTCTTTGTTAGTAACACTGTGACTGACTCCTGTATTCTGCTTCCAGGCTGAGTTTCACATTCTGCAAGGAAGCAGTCTGTCAATCAGGCTGTCCCTTAGCCAAACTAGGGCTGTCACTCACTCCAGTCCCATCACCAAGCTCTTAAATGACAATGTGGTGTGGAGAATCTCTGCTGTATGCTGTTCTCCTCAGAAAGCACAGAGATGTGTTAGTGTTGAACACTCTTAAATCATCATCTAGAGACAGGGTCTTGGTAAAACTGGACAATATTTCTATTTTTGCTGTTTTCCATCCCCTTTGTAGCAGAGAAAAGTCAGGAAGCTTAAATGTGGGAAGATAAATACAAGTGCTATTGATTTCTGGAACGGGTGAATTGCACAGCTGAGGATATTTTGCTATTAGTGGTAGAGCATTTTCTGTCTTGGGTGAGATCAGCTGTGGAGAAGCATTCTTTTGTTTGTAGCTGGTGTTAGTACTG
This sequence comes from Nesoenas mayeri, assembly GCF_963082525.1. Taxonomy (NCBI): domain Eukaryota; kingdom Metazoa; phylum Chordata; class Aves; order Columbiformes; family Columbidae; genus Nesoenas; species Nesoenas mayeri. The sequence goes on from NC_137541.1 coordinate 203,872,503, forward strand.
GTTCCTGTGTACTTCAATTGCCTTGAAGAAATTTTCTCTAGTGAGTTATATATCTAAATTGGGATAGCTGACAAAACATTTTATTTTTCCCACCGTAACAGAATATTAAGAGGAGAGTTGTCCTGTGAATTTTCCTGAGAGCAATTCATGTGTGTGCGTGTAAAGGTATCCTTTGTGCACTTGTTTTGTTCTTTTTCTTCTGGGTTCACTTTTATATCCTTCCTTCCTTTGTTCAATTTGTGCTACATTTCTCTTCTACCTTTTCTTTTTGATGTTATTATGTTCTTTGCTAAGGGTAGGCCTGTGATTTGGATGATAGCATTCTACTGTTTGTTTTTATCTGAACAAGATAATTTTCATCCCCTGGAAGCTGCTAGTGACTGTATCTAGATTTCTTTTAGATATAATTTTCCTGAATTTTTTCATTTGCTTTGAGTATTGCCCTACTTTTTTCTAATATTAGACCTTATGGTTCATTGGATTACATTATATTATTGTTGATTTTTCTTCTTTGTTTTCCAGAGGATTTCACAATTCTAGGAACTCATGCTTTTTCACTAGCTCTTCTGACCAAGTGCTATATTCCTTTATCTTTAAAAACTTAGTGCTGTTGTGTTCTTTCTTTAACTTCTTTATTTGCTCATCAGTCAAGAATAATGTAGATATATTTCCTTATAACTGGGCTGTTTTGTAAAAAAAGGGATTTATTTTAATTACTCCTTGTTCCTAAGTAAGTATTCATCATTTCTTCGGGGTAACAAAATCATCATCTTCTGTATTGTCCTGATACGCTTTTTCCTATATAGATTTGTTATTTCAGTGACAAGGAAGGCTGCAGAAGAGAAGACAATACTTAAGGTTCTCTGTTGTTCTGCTGACTTTGGGTTTCTTGTACATAAAATATTGCTGTGGTTATGAATTCATTTTTGTGTTGTTGTTTTGCTTTCTTCTTGATTTGAGGGTGTATTTGGTGAATTAGAGTAAGAGGATGGATATTGTATTTTGAAACAAGCATCACACAAGCCTAAAATCTTAATGGAAGCACATTATTTCTTCAGCCTTAACTGTCTTCTTCAGGGAGCAATGGTAATAGCTAACTTGTGATGCTACAGTCTCTCTGAGCTGAAGAAAACATATATTAATAGTGCGCAAGCATGCACTAGATGATTGTGTATCAGGAAAGGCTGATGTGAATCAATAGTTCCCTACCTTTCTGCATTGCCTAGGTGTTTCTGAGGTGAAAACAGAGACAGTGGCATGGACTACTGTGGCTCAGGAGAAGTTGGGGACACGTGCCCTGCACATCTCTTCTGAACATGTGCCTATTTCAGAAGCTTAGCAGCAGTTTGGGGCCATCTCTGCTTTGGACCCTGTGTGTGTTTGAACTACTGAAGTGGATGTGAAAGTTTTTTGGGGTATGTAGGTGTGATTTGGGAGTTCCCTTACTGATAAATTTGATAGCTTGCTCATGAAGAGCAACTGTTTACAATGAAACTTTAGGTTTGTGGCTTTCGCTTTTGAAGCATCACTCTAAAGTTTCATCTTTAAGTATTGTCAGAAAAAAATGGTGAAGTTAAAAAACTGCATGAGGATGGAATCAAACCCTTTGAGCTGTCTGTGACTGGTGTTATTGTTAGTATTATTTAACTTCAACTTTTGTATTTGCCTGAGTGGCCTCAGAATAGCCATTTCCCTTTATCATCATTAGAAATTGGTCTCTTGCTGTTGCTAAAGAATGGGGTAAGGCTTGTTGGAATATTTTTTTCCTCATTTTTAGAGGGAAAATGTAGTAAAAGAGTAAGAAGGCAGGGAGACAGAAATATTTATTGTCTGAAACCAATATCTTTCCAGAAGTTCTAGTTTTAATAAAGTTGTCTTTTCTTATTTCCAGAATTCAATTTAAATAACAATACTATGGGTAAAGCTGTTAATCTGGAGATTAGGCCACTTGTCTGAGATGTGGGGAAATCCAGGTCCATACAGGTGCATTGTCTGATTTCAAGTGTGTATTTCCTACCTTCCATGTGAGTACATTCATTTCATGGAAATGCTTCACAACTGAAAACATTGGTCTTCCTTGTATGGCACTTTTAAAATTCAACTTCCAAAGAACCTCTCAATGTCAGACAAATTTCACAATTCCTGTTGTTTTGGGAGAGACAATTCAAATTCCAAGTAGGTATCACACCTTGCTAGAATTATACAGGATGTAGAACTAAAGCCAATGTCTTTTAGATATCCACTTGTTTCCCTCCATACCCTTGATGCTGTACACATTAGTACTAATAGGCTCTTCAGCTAGAAATTTATCTCATTTACTCAGCGATATTATCAATGAACAGGCATTTTAGTAGGGCATATCTTGCTTTGGATGATTTCTATTACCTGTTGTGGCAAGAAGGATTCTTGATTTGAAGATAAAACATATGTATGGAAGGCAAGGTCCCTAGGATCTAGTTCTGACGGATGCACTTCTTCAGTTTTGTCTGAGCAGTTATTCGTGTGCCTTAGTTTCAGCAGTTCTGATGAATAAAGTATAAACAAGGCCTGTCTCAATCACAGCTGTGGGGCTGAAAACAAAATAACTATATAATGTGAAAAAGAGTTCTTGTGAAGAAATTACTATCACAGAGTAAACAATGCTAGAGTTCTGTTCCTAGACTTGTTGTGAGACACTGGAAAACTCAGCTGTGATTACTACCCGGTCTCAAAGGGATAACTATCTGAGGATAAATATATTAAGACTTAAAAGAACTGTGATGTCAGAAATGGTTGCTCATGGAAAGTCTGCATGGAATTTGATACTAACCTTTTGTCATCTCTTGAATTGGATTAAACACATATAATTTTGCGCAGCGTAGAAGTCCCAGTTCTAATGTATTTTTCCCCTCAAACAAGAACAGTGACTGTACCTCATGTTTATAGCTTAAATCTCAAAAGCATTCTCAAAGAAGCTTAGATATTTAAATGTTAAAATCTGCCTTTTTAATTGTTTTTTTTTTCAATTGCATTCTTTGGAGCTGACTCACAGATATATTTTTAATGCTTTGGTTTGGCAATCTTCTACTACCTGAATTGTCATCCAAACATAAAATCAAAATAATATCATAACATTTAAACCATGAAAAGAACATTTTATACAACCAAACAAGGTTAAAACTGAACTCTTGCTAAATGGGATAGAAAGAGATTTGGATGTCACTCATTTCTCAAATGTGTTGGCAGAGTTTGAAACAGCTTTTTGACGCAGGTCATAAGTTAACTACTGCAGAATTAGTCCCTGGTGCAAAGCTAGACTACTTCAATATGTGGTAAAAAGAGAGAGAATTAGCTTTCTCAACCTCATTTACCTCAACAGTTACGCCAGTCTGAGGTGCATCCTGAAGATGGCTCTTGGATTTAAATAATTACTTATTAATATGATTGAATTAACAAGAAAAACTGAGCAGCTACTCATCATAATTCCTGCATGCAATAGACTGAATGCTGTTTCTAGGTCTAAGTTCAGCTTAGTGAATGCTCTCCTGAAAGTCAGGGTTTGTCTTTTACCATTTGGGGTATGTAGACTCTTCTCTTTGGTCAGGGGATGTTGTTCTTAGAGGAATGATCCAAGAAACTACCTGGGTGTGACAAAGGACAAACATGGCAGTTACCAATTTCCTCCTCCAGCAGCCACAGTTCCAGTTGCTAGATGTGCTTCTGCTGCTGAGGTTTTGTAAGAAGCACCTCAGCACCCTCAGAGCTGTCACCTTTCTTCATAGGACTAACAGACCCTAGAGGGTGGCTGCACTTAGGACAGGGCCTAAGTGAAAGCAAAGTTAGTTTGAAGAGGAACTAATGAGAAGGGTGAACTTTCTTTTCCCTCCAAGATAGCTAACTGTAGTCTCTGAGGGATTACTGGCTTGTAATGAATGGTGATTAAAAAAATGGATTTTATAGCTTTCCTCCAACTTTCTGATTTGTGAAGACACCTATGATTACACACTCCATAAAATATTATGAGTGATGATAACTTTATACATATTATTTGAGAAATGAAGAGAATATGATTTCAAGTTGCGGCTTCTCAGTGTTGGTGTAGTCCAAAACAATCAAGATAGAATTGGGCTTCTGTTTTTAACTCCCATTAAATGTTGAAGGGTTGGAATCTATTAAAATGCAACTCACCCACTTGGATCATATGCTTGGGGGGGAAAAAAAACACCTTGACCTGTGCATGGCATGTCACTCCAAAGTATACCTCTCAGACCCAGAACAAGGGAGATTATGGTTCAAAACAGTGAGATGAAATGAAAGGGCTCTGTACCAGAAGCATTGCCCACTTTCCAAAGCATACTGGTTTACTGGAAAAAGGCTGCCTAGGAACTGGTTGGGTTTTGTTTGTTTGTTTGCTTGTTTGTTTCCCTTTCTACAAAAGTAATCTAGGCTTATCTCCATCAGTGTGTAGTTCTTGCTTTCCAAAACTCAAAATATCTTCATTTGAAAGCAGAACTTTGGTTGTTCCCCTCAGTCTGAAAGAAGGAAGTTATTACCTGAACTGATACAAACCCACATCCATGGATTCACAGTGGTGGGATCATTCCTAGCTGTCTGAAACCCATGAAGTACAAAGGTGATGTGTGCATGTACTGCAAGATCAACAGTGCATCATAACTAGATGGCCTAATACTTTGTTAAATAATGTTCAGCTACCGTCTCAAAATTAGACTATTTTATGCCTTAAAGATCTTCTTTAAGATTTTTGAAGAACATAAACATCCTTCCTACATTGTGCTTGTTTGTTTAGAATAATTAAATGAAAGTACATGTCTGAATCATGGTTCATACTCATATGTTTGGAAATCTATTGCGCAGCTGAAAGCAGTAAAGAAGTCTATGCACTACCTAAATCCTAATTAAGAGCAGTGGCACCAGACAGAAACAATTCTCTTCATTTGGGTGTTGTTGGTCTACAGGTACTTGACTGACTTATGCTAAGGTAACTGAGGACAGAATTCGGCCATTTACTTAAGAAAAAGGGAACTTTTCTTTAAAGCATATTTTAGGGCAATGGACTTAGAGGAAGAACAAACTAACAACTGTGTACTGCAAGGAGCTGAGATTGTGGAACTTGGACAGCTGGAATGCATTCACAGAATTTCCCTTGCAGTGAGGGAGTCCAGGAATAAGACTAAAAACACAGAACAGTGTCTCTTGGTATTTCCCTCCATTATGGTTATTTCAGCCCCACGTTATGGACACACAAATAATTCCAAGTGGAATTATTATTGCTATAATTAATATTATCTACCAAATTATAATTTTCAGAAATCTAAGCACAACAGGAATAACTGGATGACTGCTCAGTTTAGGGGTAATGTATGAAACTATATGAACCTGGCAATGCTGAATGTAGGTGAAGTCCCCTGATCCTACAGCTGGGTCTTGTAATACGTCTACTTCGTATAACATCTGTTTTCTATTATACTGAGTGTATTTTAGCTACCTAACTATTTCTACTGTTTCCAGCTGTAAAAGTGTTACTTTTACAAATAAAACAGCTTAAATAGGCACATCTCTACTGAGCGATGACTCTCAGTCTCAAGGGAATTTGAAACAAGCTGTACCAACACTGACAAAGTCCGGGTGACTAACAGTCTATCTGTCTGCAGAGTGCTGAGGTAATTACTTCCTTTCCTTGGACAATCATAGCTTTCTGGAGTCTTAGACATCTTGCTCTGCTCCATTCTGCACCTGATGTGTTTTCCTCCCACTTACCACTTCAACAATGCCCTTGATTTATGGCTGTGTAACTCAGTGATCCTTCCATGAAGGGCAGGGAAGTGTATAATATTCCTGTCATTATTATATAACTAGTGAATGTTGTAAGGAAGTGAAATTGGGACCAAATAATATTAATTAATATATAGGTTTTTCTCACATAGATGCCAAGTATTAGACACTTGGCATCTTTGCAGGATACCCTCTCTAATGTCACTGGGTGAGTCCTCAATTTATGCAAGGTAGTGAGAATTTTGTCAGTTTTAGCCAGAATTTTAATGATTCTATGCAGACAGCTTATTGAGTCCTCTGCAGATGCCTAGCGCATCCCATGTTCTTTATCATTTTTGTACCATGTGTATAGAGCAGGCAAGCAAGCCTTGTAGTAGTTCTAGTTATTTCTAACCTACCTGTGTATGGACAAACATTGTAGAAATTATCTGTCTCTCTAAAAGCATTTGCACTTGGGGAGAGCAGAATAAGGCTCTCAAGAAAACTTGGATAACATGATAGAAAAACATTTAGGTAGGAATGTACCCTCTGTTGATGCTAGACTGCTGAACAGTCTGGTATCTTTGTCAGTCGTTAAGTCATCTTTTAACAAGGTGATGAAGGACTTTGATGTCACTGCCTTTTCTTGGCAGCTTAACTAACCAAGAAAACTGAATAAAGATAATTGCAATCTTGTCCACAGGACAGATGCAACAGAAATGAAAGTCAGTTCACAAATTTTGTAGCTTTGAATATTTCCAGTATCATTTGTGCCTGTATACTGGAGTTACTGGGCTAAGGCCCTGTGTCCCATGCTAGGAAGAGGATTGCATGAGATCAGTCAAACGCATTCCTCCTTGCTTTTAAAAGTATGATCTTAAAATAGGTTTGTTTGGAATCTGCATTTGTACACTATGAAGAGGGATGTGCTCTGCACATCCCACATGGTACACAATTTAAACTTTAAAATTTAAATCCATTTAAAACAAATGAAAAACAATAATAAAAAACAAAACCAAAACACATTTACAACAGTTAACAAAAAAGCTTATGGCTGTCTTGGAAATTCCTGCTCTTCCCTCATTCTGCCCTCTTAAGGTTACAGAGGAGGGAAATCAGACATGGGCAGTGTGTCTGCCACATCATTCTTACAGTGCAGATTCTTTCCAGCAGAGGCTGATGCTTGCCATGAAAATAACATCCATCACAATGGGAAGATTGCTCTGATTAAGGTCTCTCAGCACCTTTACAACCCATTTCAATTCTCAATTTGACTCCAGGTACTTCTAAACTGAGGGTCTGGCCTCCTCTGTTTGATGCCAGCTGGGCATCACCCTTTTTCCCATGACATGGCAAGCTAGTTTTTTGTGTGCAAGGAGCTATATTCTAAGGAAAAGACATCAAGGATGAAAGAGATGTCATTTATGCTGAGATTGAGCCTTCTCTATTCTGGATGCTGAGCATCTTCCATATTTTAAGTTAGTAAAAGGAGTGTCAGAGTGGAAATGAGTAGTACCAGGTTGAGAGTAGGTGAGGAGTTGAGGTAGCTAAGCATGTGTGTCATATATATGCATTTGGTCTTGATATAAAGTCACATCTGTGATGTAACATAGTGAAAGACAACTCCTAGACAGCCTTGTTTGCTTTAAGTCTCATAACATATGGCCGAGGGCAGCGTTGCTGTTACTTTGCTATGCAAGAATCACAGCCATAAATCACCGTCAAAACAAAACCGGATAAGCAGACGTGGTTTGCAAGGTGAGCTGTTTAACACTGAGGCCCTTTTTAAACTTGTCTCTGAGTAAATTGAAACAGCTACTACAGAGCTATCCTATTTGGCCTAAACTTCATTTTCCATGGCACTGAATACATGACTACCATGATATGCACTGACATCCCAGAGACTGAACCAAAAAGATCCTATTAAAAAAAAAAAAATTACAGCAAGAATTAAAGAACTGCTGTTTCCTAGTTGGTGATAGAACTAATCTCTGTCTTTGGTGATTCTGGTACCACAGGGAGTAATCTGCAGGATGCACACAGGAGTTGAAATCAGAATTCTGTAAAGATTTGGAGGAGAGCATGGATCTTAGTACTTCCATTAATTCAGCTGTGCTATTTAGTTCCCATTCTATTTTAGATCTCAGATATTTGGTTTGGATCAAACTTATTTATTTAAATTGGAACATTATCAACAACTACCCTTTTATTTCCACATTTGATTAGCAGTACCACAATTTAAAAAAGATTGTTTCCCCAGGTCATGTCCAGCAAAGTTTATGAAAACCTCAGGGATCAAAAGTTCTGTTGTGAATCTGTCAAAATCCATGGTGTTCTGAACTGACTTTGATCAATGAAATAAAAGATGAAGACAAATGGACCATTAATCATTGTTGGTTTTATACAGCTTTTTTCCTGAATTCAAGATTCAGTACCAATCCCACGTCTCCAAGGAGGCACAAATTACTTATATGACTTTTTTTGTCAAATTTACTCTTTCTGATATGCTTAGGAAGCAATTCATTAAAAGATGCCATCAGAATAAGAATGTTAAAAGCATAAGTGACTGCTTGACCACTGGATATCATCACCTCCTGTTAATATAATTATAAATGTTTTTACTCCATTAACAAACTTTCATTATATTTTACACCCCAGCTAAAAAATTGATTATATACTTGACAGATAAACCTTCTAAACTTTAGTTTACCTAAATTAACTGTACCGCACAAAGAGAGTCTACTTGTTTCATGGTACAGCCCAGAAATAGATTTGAAAAATCTGAAGAGCTCGTGTTATCAGTCACACAGATGGACTCAGAATATTATGCAGACAAATTACATGCTGCCTGCTCAGGTCAACAGATTGCCCATTAAGGACAGATAATCTGATAATGATTTAGGATGCATTTGTGGGCAGTGGGTAGCAGAAGTTCTGGCCAAAGTTGTTCCCACTGAGTTGGAATAATACCAGTGGACAATAATTTATCACCTAGAGCCCATAGTACTGAACTGCAGCTAGCTGTTTGGATATACTACCTCAACCTGCCATGCCAGAAATAGGCAACTGTATAAAAAGCCACTGATGAGTTATACTCTGAGAATGCTTTGTGTTGGCTCTTTTCCACAGAGAGAATTGTAAAGGGCATGCAGTAAGTGTACCACATCGCTATAAAGTTAGATTTGTACTTCTTTTAACTTTTCACTTTCATTTCAATTTTTTTCTGCGAACTAAAAACTAGCACTGATGCTGATGATGCTTGCATTCTGCTCCAGGTGGCTAATTTTTGCTTATTTCATGTTAGAGCCAAATAAAATATTGCCTTTTAAACACAGAAGGCACAAAACAAGGGAGCATTCCACTCTCTAGCTTTAAAATACAGTTCCAATTCTTACTCCAGCATCCTGACTTTAATCTGTGTTCTTGATATATAGCACTTGGTCACGTGGTTAGTAGGTTGCAATGAGCTAAGTAATGAAGTAATAAAGAACTTCTCTTCAGCTCATTTTATATTAATGAATATCCTTATTTCTATTTTCTCTGCTTATTTAATTGTTATCTGAACTGACAAATGGAGATATGGTACTTTATATTGTGTATTTGTAACACGTGTAAGACCTTTGCACTAAACGAACATATTTATGCATAATTATTTAATATGAATAGATACTAAAGTCCTTTTCTGTGTTGATACTTCAGTTTCAACTGTATTTAGTTAAGTCATCATTCCAGAATGCTGTGCCACAACAGATTTGCTACCATCATGGTGTTAGCTGTTGCTCACAGCATGTATTTTAAAAGACTATTAAACATGAATCCTGAAGGTGTTCTCCAAGCATGTACTCTACACCAGGGACAAAAGATGGTTTGGAAATTGCATTTCCTTTTGGTAAGCTATCTGGTACAGGAAATAGGAAACTGCCAGAAATATTTTGATATTATGCTATGACAGAAATGGGATGTATATTTAGGGTGTTTGAACAGGAGTTATGAACTGCAATAGGAATGCTGCACCACTGAACTATGCTAGGATTGGTAATAGATCCATGGATCCTTTACTCTATTTACTAATGACACTAAAATAACTGCGTCTAGTCAGTTTGGCCTTCTAAGACTGTTACCATTTATACAAATTAACTAATAGTCAGCAGTTCCAAAATTTCAGAAAGATTCAGACATTATTTTATCATTTGTACAAGAATAATGGTTATAAATCTCTGATTAGATCAAAGTCCCTATAGGCTTGGTACTAGACTTCCTTCTTGCCTATTAAGCTGACAGCTTAAATAAGAAAATAGAAAAATGCTCTCTCATACTGTTCCATTGGTATAATTTGAAATATTTTGAAGTATTTAATAAGAAAAAATATTTTTAAACCCTGTAAATCAAACAGGAATTAACATCTTAGTCTGTCTTGGAGACAATGAAACAAAGAATGAAAGTAAAAAAGACTTTTTGGCAGCCAAGGAGTTGTGACATCCTATGCAAAGATTCACTTGTCTAGACCTACTCTGGGTGTCTGGATCCTGTAAACATCCAGTGTAATTTAGATAAGAGAGCTGAACTAACACAGCTTCTCTTGTTTCTCAGGCTGTATTCAGATTCTCAGCAGGAGCAATTAGCCCGTGTCAAGCTCTGACTTACTACGGCTTGACACTTTCTGGAGGCAAGATAACTTGTTTTCTGTACACTCAGTGGTGGAGTGCAGTGCAGATGTGATGCTGAGACCACAGGAATCCTTACCCCAAAATTTGTGCCAAGATTCTTCAGAGTCTAGTCGTACAATTAAAAATGATTGGTTCTGTTGTGGTTTCTACCTGCCTGCTGAAGGGTGCTGATGGACTTGATAACCAGTGTTAGGTGTCTGCAAGTGAGGAGTAAATTGCCATAGTTTTATGAGTAACAAGCCATAAACTGTTATGCTACAGGAAAAAAAAAAAAATCACTGTTGTATATATAGCTTTAGGCAAGCTGTTATTTTTGCACATTGTATTTTTTTCATTATGCACAGTATGTTTAAGCAGAGCACACAATATAAGTGCCTAGTTTTCAAAGAAGAACCTGTCCTCATTTTTTTGAAAATATTAATGCTTTTGAAAAAAAAAATAAATAATGGTAACAGTTGCAGAGTTCTTTCTAATGCGTGAGACAAATCAGAAAATCTGTACAAGAGCCAGGTATATTCAGCCAGGAGACGCTCTTGGTAGCTTTGGGACGGGAAATTTAAGACACTAAACAGTTTCACATGAATTGTTTCTCTAAAGAAATCCCATCTTTGAGAATAAGGCAGACAGAAGACAGCATTTAGGTTGACCTTTCAAGAAAACAAATTTTGTTTTTATTATTTTAACAAGAGCTACAGATGTTTATCTGAACAACTGCTAAATTTACCCTGATTTTGAAGCTGGATACAACAAATGAATGCTCAATGCATTAATATGAATTATTAATAGGTTTTGAAAAATGAAAGGGCTGTTTTGACCCATCCTGGGTGGGCAGAGGCTGTAAACCCCTGACCTATGCTTCATCACATTGTGAATCCAAGAAAGCATTATTGTAATGTTAATGGAATTGCCTCAGTTTAAAGTGGTAGTGCCTGTAGTTAAGGGTGATTTGGTTACTTATTTCATATTAGTGTAAAATTTGTAAATTGTGGCACCTTTCAAAAGCTCCATAAAAGTTAATCAGTGGCCTGGAGAATCATGCAGATGCTTGTAAACATGAGTCATTCTGGATCACAGTAACTGAGGCTATGAATAAATGAATGTTAACCATTTTTTTTACAAAATGTGTCTGTTTAAAAAGGAAAAGGCCCTTTTGATTGCAATCACAGCATTCCAGTCACCTTATAAATAAAATCCTAATCTACAATTGCATTAAAATGCTACAAAGCTTCCCATATTTTCTATAAAGCCATGCATTAGCTAGATGCATTTAGTTGTGAAACCCTGTGACTTGTTTTATTCAGAGCAAACATATTAATAAAATTCAGATGCCTTAGACATTTCTATGTATGGTTTCCCTTGGCTGTCCGTGAACCTACTGAAAATTGCGCAGGTCCCCAAGGGAGCAAGTACAGCAATGCTTGGGACAACTAATGAAATTATTGCCTCCAGTTGTCCTTCTGTCCCTGCTGCACAGAGGATGGGGCTGTTCATGGATAATCTCTGTCACTCTGTGTACTTTAAAGGTAAATTGGCTTCTTAATGCATGAGACTAATTAGCCGTTGAGCCACCTCACTGACAGAAGGGGCAATGAAGCTGGAAGCACTGACCTGGTCAATGCTGTTCCTGCTTTCACCTCATCAGCTGGAGAACAAGGAATAATTTACCAGAGCAGCATGGGGCTCATCCTCGTACAAGCAAACAGCCCCAGTGTTTGTCCTTCTTCATGGTTGAGACTGTAACCTTCCTGATCTCACAGACATTGTAGCATTTAGAAACATCTCCCGTATATTTTTAAATTGTACTCATCCTGCTTTACAAAGTGCATACTAATAGGCTCAGTGTCAGTTCTGTGGTTTTGTTGGTTTGCTCGTTTTGTTTTTTGTTTGGTTGGTTTTTTTACTTTGCTTTACCACTGGAAGTTGAGAGAATGTATAATTTTTTTGAAAAAGGAAAAAGGGAACAAAATAAAAAAATACACATATGCCTAAATATTCTATAGTTCACACTGAAATGAACAGGAGTTCAAGGTCCCAGTCGTTTTGGCTATTTGGTTCTGTCTCGAATGAATTCTATCTCAGAAAAGTCTCAGATTCCAGAAACGTGTGCAATTAGCACTCATAAAAGAGCATTCCAACAGTAGGAAAAGGCGTAAGGGCAGATTGCCAGGTGACTAGTTGATGTATTCCTGCTGAGAATCTGCTGCAGGAACAGATCAACTCCATTTTTCTGTGAGAAAGGCCTTTGGTAATACCTATGTGAACAGTAGTCTTGCAGTACTTTTCATGTGTAAGGGCTATACTGATTAGCTTTGTTTCTTTGTTTAGGAAAAATTTCTTCACAGAAAGGGTTGTCAAGCACTGGAACAGGCTGCGCAGAGAAGTGGTTGAGTCACCATCCCTGGAGGTGTTTAAAAGATGTGTAGGTGAGGTTCTTAGGGACATGGTTTAGTGCTGGAGTTGGGTTATGGTTGGACTTGATCATCTTGAGGGTCTCTTCCACCCAAATTGATTCTATGATTTGTTTCTGATTTTCCATAGTTCAGAGCAAGGACTTTATAGCATCTGACAAGTGGTAGAGCACCATCTGGGTTGGGGTGGAGGATGGAGGGCAACTGGGCAGCTTCCAGTGGACCTGAGCTATTACACACATAGTTGTATAACATACTACATTTGTTGCTGAAGCTGAAGTTACACTATTATTAATATGGATCAGGAAATGTCTGCTCCCTCCCTGCTGAAAGACAGAAGTACTTAATTTGGGGATATGTTTGTTAGCTCCTCCCTTCCAAGGGATTTGTGATGGCTTTAGTGAAATGCTGAATGTCTTGATTTATCCTCTGGAGTTAATTAAACTTAATTTCAAACACAGGTTTAAAGATGACAGGCCAGATCTCTGAAGGACAGATGCCTTCTGTTCCCTTAGTTAGTTTGAATACATGTTAATTGGCATTTTGGTAATACCTCCTAGATCTGCTATTTTAAGGTGAAGCATAGAATTGTCTTTGCAATGTTGCCTGACAGGCCCTTTCAACTTATCAACTCAATGTGTCTATTCCCGACCTAGAACTTTGTTGTTTCTTTTTTCTTTAAGGCACTTAGTGACTGAACCTTAAAAATACGGATTAAGGATGGTAAAAATAGAAGATTACACAATTATTATATAACAAATATGACAAGTTCCAACTTCAGAGGATTCCAAAAAAGGGTGGGAACAAGCAGAAGAAAAATAAAGAACTTCAAGGAAATATAGTTTGGTTCTCATCAGGCTTCTTCTAAAAGCAAGGGAGATAATGAGAAGGAACAATTTCTGATTTTTAAATACCACAGGATAATCAGCCATAACTCTTAATTTAGAACCAAAGAAAAGTATTAATGTGTTAGTATGCCTGTGCACTGTAGGCTTATTAATCTGATTCATCAGTAGTTGTAGGAGCTAGTTTGAATTTCAAGGAACAAGTAAGATCAGAAGAGGCTTGGATGAGGTAGAATTTTTTTCTCCTTTGCTGGGTAATGTTTACTTTACAAATATGAATAAGAGACCATGAATATGCCTTGAACCAAAAGAACTGCTGAAGCAATTTTTCCTTCTGGTCCCTTCTACTAGGTGACTTTGCAATATTAACAACATCCAGTTTTTAGTGAAATAAATTAAATTAAAAAATAACAACCCACAGCCTGTCTCTCTGCAAAGAGTTCTGAAAGAAGTTAGCAAAGGAAAGCAGGAGAAATGTCTTCCAGAACCATGGGATGCCAAACAGGCATATGTGGGCTTGTTTTTAAGACTGTTATTGACTTTTAAGGCCTATTAACTTCTGAAGGTTCCCCCTTGTTTCTGAAAAAGAGTCACATTTACTGACCCTGTGCTCCTTATCTGAAAACTGAAGCATTTGTGGGGATGTTTGATTGTACAGAGGGGAGGTTTAGTGGATAAGGCCAAGATGGGGATAAGGGGGAGCTCACTGCGACCAGTCTGGAGGTGACATTCCCTGTTCCACCCCACACAAGCTCCCTGGAAATGTCCTCCTGCTGTTCACTATGTGCTGTTTTGAGAGCTCATCTGATTAGACTGAGCCAGGTCTGTTCTCTAACTCCAACATTTCATGTGGGTGGATGTCATTTTTCCTGTCTTTAGTGAGTACCACTGAGTGGAACACTCAGGAATGCATGAGCACAAGGCAGCACTTGAGCATAGAGGAGATGGGAGCCCTGACTGCTTCTTTCAGAAGTCCCTGAGATTTGCCTACATGAACTGTAGCACGATTCTTACTTTATAAATTAGCATATTCTAACAGCTACTGTATTTTCTTTAAAACCGAAACAGTTTTGGAAAGTGATCAATAGAAGAGATGCATCAGCTAGTCCAAATATGAAAGTAATAATGACAAAACTGCATTTTTTCTGCAGTCACCTTCATGTCTCTCCCATGTTAATTAAGATTTCAACACTCTTGCCAGGTAACTGAGGTCTGAGAATATGAAGAATCTTGCCCAAGGTCACATAGCAAGGAACTACTGTCTTCCAGGAGTCTCTGCCTTGCAACAACAAACTTCCCTGCTGGAGCTAGAGGAAACAACAGTGCTGCTTAATTGACTTGGCATTCTGTGCCCCATTCTGTTCCCTGGAAGCTGCAGAAGTCTAGTATCGGTAAAGGCAAAATATTCCTGCTCTCTCATCCAGGATTTGATTTGTACCAGATGCCCTTTTTGGTCCCTAATGAAGGCTCATTCCCTTTGGGAGTAACTCCTTGGCATATCAAAACTTTTTCTGGAGGAAAGGCTACTGGGCTTGTCTGGTCCCAAGAGGAAGCTAAAAAAGATAGAGAGTGCAAGGTGACGTTTCAAAGCGGAGCCAGACTATCTTGGGAACCTTTTCCACCCTGCCACTGAAGCCTCCATCATCTGAAATTTGGCGTCCTTGGGTACTGCTGCTGGTGTTTATTTATTTTTGACTGCTATTTTATGCTATAAATTGCTGAAATGGGGAGTACTTTGCAGATTATCCATGAGAAATTGCCTTTTTTCCCAGGCACTACCCAAGAAGCAGGTTTGTTGTTCTGTTTTCTTTTTTGATGTGACTATTGGCTGTCATTGTTGATTTTTCATTGGCGACCTTTCAGTTCCAGTACTCCCTCCAATCTGCAGTTAGTTAACTGTGAATATATTTAATTAAAGCTGTGTCTCACAGCAGGAGAAGTATTAGCAGACTCTATATCATTAGAGGTTTTTTATTTTTATTAGTCTTAGAGTGTTTTTGGACTCTCACTATGAAAATATCATGACATCCCCATCTGCTTTCTCTTGACAAAAGCTGTAGCTAGCTACAAAATGTAGACTTTGTGCAGACTGTGAGCTGAGAGAAAACTGTTCCCTCATCAACCTTGTTTTAATTGTAAAGCACTGCGACTGCAGTCATGGTTTAGGTTCACATTACCAGATTTTGTACTTCCTCACGTAAAATACTTCAGTGATGAAAGTTGTAGTAACACCTGTCAATGACTTGTGGCAGGGCAGTCAACAGAAAGTGGGAAAGAGAGATTATGGAATAGAGAAAAAGACATATAAAGATATGGAGGCATCAATCAAAAAATGTCAAAGTTACCATATAAGATAATAAGGAGAAAAAATATTTTATTTGGAGAGGTAATAACCTGACAGGACTTAATTTGTTTCCCACTCCTCTGCCCCTTTCTTTTCCCAGCGTACTCAAGCAGTTGTCATCTGTGTTACCTGACTGGGAGTTGAACACCTACCCACTGGTTCAGACCATGCTGTTCCACCTAAAAATCCCAGAATCCTTCAAAACACATTATTCAGTAACCGAGCCATTTTCTCTGATAAGATTTCTGGGGGTTGCTAAAGAAAGAAGATGCAATAAATTTCCCTTATCTGGGTTTCACTAAAGAATTTCAAAACAACAAACACAATCCAATGATATATTGGACAACATATTTCTACCAGAGAGAAGAAACTATTAATGCCATTGACCCAGGCCCTGGAAACCTGTCTCTGATTGTGGTCTCTTCCCAGCAAGGAGTCATAACCCAGTCTTGGTATACATCTGAGATGCAAGACTTCAGACCACCCCAGAGGATAGCCCTGTTCCATGTTTGGCCTAGCAAAGCAGAGCTTCAGTGGATAGGTCATGGCTCCTTGTAAATGAGCTGGGAAGGAATAACTGAGAAAAAGAGAAATTTCAGCTAAAAAGAACATTGGAACATTTTTAAAAATTATTTTTTACATGAAAGTTTGGACAAGATGATTCTTGAGGTCCCTTCCACCCTGGTGTTCAATGTTTCTACAAACCTATGAAATTCAGGGTTGATTTCAGAGAACGTAAATACATTTGTAAAGCTGGATAACAGAAGCAAGTACCTATATATTTGAAGAATGAAGCTGTGTGATGATCATTCCATAGTAACAGGAGGATCAGAACTGAAATAGAAATAAATTATAAGACAGAGCTTAATCAGTTTATTAAATAAACCTCCTGAGTGGTTACTCAAAAGCCTGAGTACACCGACTGAAGAGGTTCCTCCCAACCATGTTATGACTTTTTCCAGTGGAGTAAGAATGGATTGATTTTGACAAAGAACAAGACTACTCAGCAACTCTAACAAGTGTCATTTCCACTTTATACCTGGATACCGTCTATTGGTTACTACTGTGTGCTTCACCTTCTCACAGAACATTTCAGGTTCTTTAATCTTCTGAATAACAAGAAAAAAATAAGTTATGCTGAATTAGCTGATCCTGTATTGTTGATTACTGGATGGCTTACGGAGACAGAGATCTCTTTCAACTATTGAGTGGTGATAAGACTGTCCACTGATATACAGAAATTCAACACCAAACAAAACGATGTTCTCTTCTCCAAAGAGATGATTGCACATATTATCACAGATATTTATCTTAAAAATTCTTTCCTGCTTGCCACATTCCTAGAAGGTTACAACTTGTGGTACCTTCTTGTAGCATTTGAAGAATTAGAGCAACAATATACAGCCAAGACAATGATTTGCTAAGAGTGAAACGCTAAGAGGCCCAAATGCCTCCTTTAAATACATATGCAAAGAGAAAAAAAAATAACTTATGCTTTTCTGCTAATGAGAACAGCATCTTTTCAAGTACTAATATGAGCTATGATGAAGTGTGTCATAAATAAATCATCACAGGACAGCTAAAATGTTTCAAACCATGAATGATCTGCTAAGTAGTTGCAGGTTTTTATGTTCAAGGATCTGACCTTTCTTTAAAAGTATTTTTTTTTTTTTTTTAAATTTCTGTATAATGAATGAATTAAGATCCACAAAACTGAAATAAGTTGTTTCACCATCACACCAAGAATTAATGTCACTGTGTTGTGGTATATAGGGTTTTGACTATTAAGCCTTGTGCTTAAGGAAGTTTTGAGTATCAACAGAACTTTCTGCTTTTGAACTACTGTAAACCAACAAATTTTAAAAGGTGTTTGAGATCTTCCCACTTGCATCTTTTTGCCTGTACTTGAACTGAGCCAACAAACCAGTACAGAAGATACCACAGAAATATTACTGCTCACAGGAATAATTTTTATTGTTCAGCCCTTAAAAGCAAATATAAAACCCCAGAGGGTTGCCAAGAACAGACCTATTAAATGTCCAATATTAACAAACTGAGGTTTGTTTTGCCGAAGGGAAAGTAGAACCTTGTTCATAGTCTCTTAAGCCTGAAAATATAACAAAAGAAAGTTTAAGTATGGGAAAGTACCATGTGAATTTACATCAAAACATGTATCATAGATCCAAGGCATCATTTTTTTGTAAATGCTGAGGATCTTACAGTTCTCCCAGAGTTGAGAAAATGTAGCTTGAACTCTCAGGACAACTTGGAATTCATTATATCTTACAGGGAGAAGAGTTATATTCAGGAAAACGCAAAAGTGTCCTTTAGTATGTGTGAGGGAGTATCAGGGACGCAGAACAAGAGTGTTAATGGCCATAGGATCTGCCTGGTGGAGAAGAAACAGTGGGGAAACGCAAACTAACATCCTGCCCTAAGCACTAAAACGCCTCGGTATGGCTTTGCCAACTCTAAACTGAGGTATGATGTCTCCTTCTGAGGTATGATGTCACCTCCACAGAGAGGTGGAAATGATGCCATGCCCACTCTTACACCTTTGCAAGATGAGGGAGAGAGGGGAGCATCTCTCTGAAGCAAATGAACTGCTTATGATACAGAAATTCCTGGAAGGGTGTATCAAGGTGCCTGGCACTCTGCTGCTCAGGAGTGTATAGGAAGCAACAATCTCCCTCACATTATAGAATTAACTAATTATACTTCTCAGTAGAATAAATTATATATAAAATTTACTCATTCATATTCACAATACTTGTGTCTCTACACGGTAGCTATGATTTTTCTCCATTACAGTCCTCCATTACAGTTTGAATTATAGTGGACTAAATCTGCTCATTTTTCTACTTTTGAACACTTTTCATCCCTGTGTCTTTGGCACAGCTGCTATTTCTGAAGCAAAGGCAAAAAGGGAATGCAACACTTTCCTCCCTTCTGTGACTGCTCAGAACTGCTTTATTGCCCCATTGGGAAAAATATTTTAACAACGCTACACATCATGCATAAACTGTTCTGTTTTCTCTGGAGGAAACCTTTGTGCTTTCTGCTTTATGGCCTAGCAGGTGATTCACTGTCGTTACTGAGCTCGTGTAACTTAGAAACCTAATGTATAATGTAAACTTCTTCCATTACACACAGTATCTCATTGCTAAAGACCGGTTTTCGCTATTAGAGATGAGGATGTGCTGAAAAAGGTACTTAAAACTCTCAGGGAAAAAAAAGCTTATAATCTGTCAGCTAGTTATACAAGTGCACTGAGAATCTGTCACACGAACTTTGGATCAGAATATGCAGCCCTTCTACCTTCAACTCAACCACTATCTTGTGGTGAGCCTAAGCCCTTTTTGCAAGAGGAAAGACATTTGGTTGCACAAGTGTCTGTGTACACTGCAAACATCACTTCAACATTTGAAACCAAACTGAATTTCATTAACACTGCAATAATCTAGAGAAACATGACTGAGTTTAATGAAATTGTTTTGGATTAGGCCTGAAGAAATGTCAACAGAATTTAGCTCCAATCTTACAAATTTTTTCCTAAATTTCTAACATTTTC
This sequence comes from Nesoenas mayeri, assembly GCF_963082525.1. Classification (NCBI taxonomy): domain Eukaryota; kingdom Metazoa; phylum Chordata; class Aves; order Columbiformes; family Columbidae; genus Nesoenas; species Nesoenas mayeri. Next base: position 203,892,089 of record NC_137541.1, read on the forward strand.
TTTTTCATTTGGAAAGAGATCACAAAATGTTGTCTTGATTAAAAACAAACAAACAAACAAACCCAAAAAAACCCAAAACCCCACAACCCAAAGCCCACAAATAAACCCCTCCAGGAACAGAACTAAATTTTCACTTGTCTATTTGACAGAAAGTATGAACTGCAAACCTGAAATATTTTTGGGAACTATGTTTTGTTTGTTAGTGTTTTCTCCCAAAACATTGGAGAGAGGTTATCTCTGTGTATGTGTACGTACATCTCACTGCAACAAAGAGAGATATAAGTAACCCCGTTGCAGTCTGGAATGCCTGTACCTCTCATTTCCTTTAAAGAAGAAGAAATCTATGTCTCTGCTTGGTGGGAAAAGAGATTTGTGCTGGAATCAACACTTGTGAGCAGATGAATTAGTTCTGGATGTGCATACCTACAACTTAGAAGTCTGTTTCAGCTATTAATAGTATATTGTATGGACTTGTCCCAGTGTGCTTGAAATGTAGGCCAGGTTAATCTGAGAAGGTTTTTACTGAGAAGCAGGAGAAGGATACAGCTTATTTGCTAAAACTGAAGAAAAGGAAGGCTAATACATTAGTTAAGGCTCAGACCAATGTGACAAGATTGACTGTTGAGATATAGTCAGTAGACCTGAATGATGTGTGGAGTTTCATGGGTCTGGGATACTTATCTAAGTGTTCTGGAGGACAGGAAACAAGAATATGAAGAGAGAACTTGCAGAGACACTCCCACTAGAAAATAACTTTTAGATTAGATCCTTTTCATTTTAGTTTCATTTTTTAAGTGAAAGCAGATTTTTCCCTTTGTTTTTCTTAGAAGAGAAATTAAAAGAAATATCCTTGCTAAATAGTGCCTTAAGAAGACTATGGCCATTCAGGAGTGAATTTATTTGATCTAATTAGTTCATAATTTTCCCTACTGAAAAAAATGTCTTGGATAATTTATCTTACTGCTTACGGTACACACTGTGATATATTCCTTTATGATGTGGTTACTGTTTCTATGGAAAGATTAACTTTAAGGTTTCTTCAACTTTTGCGCATTTTAAACTTCCAAAATATTCATTGTATTAATGTGGAAGAAGAGGAACCGCATTACACCTCTTAATGGTGTACCTGAGTTCTTCAAAGAATTGTGAGAACAGATTCATGGCCGGCTCACTTCTTATAACCAGCCAAATCAGGCAAAAATAGGATGAGGTCACTTCTTTCCAGTGTCTGAACATTTTATGCTGTGCTACTGTTTTAAGTACATCTTCTTTTCCCCTAGGTTCATATGCATCTCTTTCCAGATAGGCAAATATTAAAAAAAAACCCAAAAAACAACAACAACAACAAAAATCAACAAGTTGGTCTAGCAAATTAAAAACGGAGAATCTTGCCAGGAAAAAAGATATTAAAACTTGGTTATTCAGTCTCTGTTTATCTCAGCTGCAATGACCGATGGCTGTTTTTCTTCTGCTCTTCAACTGTTTCCTCTTCTCCAACTTGAGTTTAAAAACTTCATAACAATATTTAAACTTCAAGTAATAGTAATATCTAAACATCCTAAATCTTGAAGTGCAGATACCTAAGTACTTAACTTAGTCTTCAAAATTGCTCAGTGGACAAGTTTATTAACTTCCAAAGACTGTCTCCAGGAAAGCAGTAATACCAGATATGTTTAATCTATTAAAAAATTTTAATTGCTTAAGGGCTAGTTAAGAGACTACACTCATATGTGCAAAAGTGTAGCATATATTGAATGATAAAAATATTATTCTTATTTTCCTAAAACAAAATAGCAAACATCTGATATTTCCTCTTGATGCTCTTAGCTTGGTGCTTCTGAGCTGGTTATTAATTAATTCCAAAGAAAACATAAAATGAACAAACACGCAGTTCTCAACGTGCAAGTTGGAGGACAGGACAAATATACAAATTGGTTTTCTACAGCTTGATAAGGAGCCTATTGAATACTTTGCTTCTCAATAAAGTCATAGGGAATGCCAAGGAAAAAAGGTCTATACATGTGGTGATGAACTGTCTCCTGGAAAAGTGATTCTGGGGTAAGAGCTGGGATATGATCCATAGCAAATCAAGTGCAAACCTCAAATGTGGTGGTGTAGTTGAAGTTAAACAAAGTACTTGGATTTACCATCAGAGGAATTTCAGCTGAAGAAGTGGTGTTATAGTCATACGCAGAACAGAGAAGACCACTACTGGAATATTTTGTTTAGATCTGGTTACTCTTTTCAAACAGAAGTATCAAGCAATTCGTAAGCATTCTGAAAATAAGTGAGAGAATTGAAGTTTGGCTTCAGGTGTGATACTTGAGCCTAATTAGTTTACAAATAGAAATATTACCATGATGATGAAGGTAACTTTTGAATATACCAACAGAAGAAACAAAATCTCATGGTACATCTTTTTTGATCTAGGAGAACAAGTTATGTCTGAGATCCAGTCTCTAGAAATTGTTGACATATCAGTTCAGATTGAGAATGGAGTGAAACATTTGAACAGGGATGTTAATAAACTACTAAGAACTGTTATGAATGGCTGTGGAAGATGTTTTTATCACTTGAATGTTTAAATGACAGTGGGTATCTTTAAGAGAAATAGCTTTGGCATCAAGTATTGCTTCTATATGCTTGCTGGAGGAATTGCTGGATAAAGTCCTTTAACCTGTGATACTCAGAAAGTAAGGCAGGATGCCCTTCATTGTATATTGTCTTTAAAGTTCTCACTGTTTTTGAAATCCCAAATTTATTGTATATCTGATTTGACAGAATTTCTTAATTGGATCTCTGTAAATCATGATTGGCCAACCAATGGTATTTTCCTTTGGAGACTGGGATTAAAGATTTAAACCCTCTCTCCTTCCAATTAAAAGCAAAGAATTCCAATACATCACAGAAACTCCAAAAAGAATGGAGCTAGCTGTGGAAACAGAGTTGGAAAAGAGCATGGAAACTCATCTCTTGAAGAACATGAAAAAATAATATGATGATAGGAGTCTCCTTAAAAGCATGTTGTTGGAAAAAAAAAAAGTGATGTGTAATAATTGGTAAGAATCTCTGTTGACACCGAGACTACTGATATGCAGCCAGTATCATTATCTGCCAAGTTCTTCTGAGTGTAAAGTGCATTATAACATCTTAAAGTGAGCATTATGGACAGTGTAAATGACGATTGTTTGCTGGGTCTCCCCTAATGCATTCCTTTTAAAAAAAGGTTGTCACTTGCCTTCTGCCATATTCTAGCTCTATTCCTGCCACTTGTGCATTGATCATTTCCTCTGTCACTGCAAGAAAGATGTGACACACAGAGAGGATTACACGAAGCAGAGCAAGACTACACCTGTAGCAATATTTTATCGCAATTGGTTGCCCCATAAAAAGTAAGATGTCTTTTATTGGTCAGATTCATCTAAATTCATTTAAAATGATCAAAATGCAAAGAGTAAGTTTGATTTGTAGCAGAGTAAGAGATTCGTTTCTTGGCTATGAAATTTCAAAAGAAAGCCCCAGAAACAAGAAGGCATAGAATCTTATGATAGAATCATAGAATAGTTTTTGTTTGGAAGGGGTCTTCAAAGCTCATCTACCCAGCCTTCTGCCATGAGCAGGGACATCTTCACCCAGATCAGGTTGCTCAGAGCCCCGTCCAGCCTGGCCTGGGATGTGTCCAGGGATGGGGCATCCACCACCTCTCTGGCCAACCTGGGACAGGGTTTCACCACCCTCAGCATAAAGAATTTCTTCCTCATGTCTGGCCTGTATCTCCTCTCTTTTAGTTTAAAACCATTACCCCTTGTCCTATCACAACAGGCCCTGCCAAAAAGTCTGTCCCCATCTTTCTTATAGGCCCCCTTGTAAGTACTAAAAAGCTGCAATAAGGTCTCTGTGGAGCCTTCTCCAGGCTGAACAACTCCAGCTCTCTCAGCCTGTCCTCACAGCAAGGACAAACCCACTCTTTTTGTCTGGATCTGAATTGCATTTTGAAATAGAGTGAGGCTTGGTTGTGTTGCTTTCTAGCTCAGGTTGACCTTCCTGTTATGAAGTAAATTGCATTACAGTCTGATCTGATTGTTTCCCATCCCAATGTGATTTGCTCTGTGAAACTTTGTATGGCTTCATAACAACGGATCATAACACAAATATTTATCTGTAGACTTTGATAGTCTTACAATCCTTGACATATCTCTGGCTTTGCAAGAAGAACCCTCATTCCAAGTTACTGATACAGAAGTCCAATCAGTCTTTAGGGCAGCTTTGCTGAAATGTTTTAAAGTTTTTTTTCTTCATGTCTCCAACATTTGTTTGATTTTAGGGGCCAGGCATCATGACACAAGTTATGAGCTTCTGCAACACTCAGATCCTTGTTTTTATGCTTTCTGTGGATTGCTTGTTATGTTTGAATGTCTTACAGAACTAAACTTGACAAAATCCCATTTAATAAGGACAAGGACTGGGAGTTCTTCCTTTCTTTATTCCCATTCCTCATTTTTTAAAATGTTGTTTACCTTTTTCCTTTGCTTCTTAGCAGCTTCTTTTTTTTTTCTTTTTTTTTTTTTTTTTTCAGATGACCTTTCTTCTATTTGTCTTCAGATGTGGCTAAAGTTAGAGTTAGCTCTGTTGAGATAATTAAATTATGCCCATTTTCCTCTCTTTCCCAGTCTGCATGTAATTATCTTTCTTCTGTGCAACTATGTGATTAGAGGCTGTCATACTGCAGCTTCTTCCAAGCTGGCAGTAACATTTCTCTCCCTGCTATCTTCTCACAAACTGTTTCTTCAGCATCTTTCAGGAGATCCTCAATGTACCAACCTTATTCAATAATGTCTCTTCACATTTTGCTTCTACTTTCAGATGCCTTTTGACACTGCTTATTATTTCTAAGTCTTCATTTTCTTTAGGTTTTTTTTTAGTTTCTCCTCCTCTTAGACCACGCTGTACCACCACTTAATAAGTAGGATTTTTGGTTGGATTTAGTAGGTAGCAAAGTGGCTCAGCACTATCCAAAATATTTGTAACTTAGGACGTGGAATCTTTCAACAATTCTAAATCAGCTTTGTTCCATCACATGTAGTTCGTTGATGTTACTTAAGTGTTGATGCAGTTTAGTCATCATTAAATCATAAAAGTTTTTATTTTTTTTAGTTCCAGTTGTTCATTTTATTTCATAAATTCAAGCTGGAGTGTGACCACAAGACAGGGACTGGAGACGCAAAATTCCTCCCACTGTAGGAGAAGATCAGTTTCGTGACCACTTGAGGAACCTGAACATACGTAAATCTATGGGACCTGATGAAATGGATCCTGGAGTCCTGAAGGAATTTGCTGATATAGTTGCCAAGCCCCTCTCTATGATACTTGAGAAGTCATGGCAGTCAGGTGAAGCCCCTGGTGGCTGGAAAAAGGGGAATATCACACCCATTTTTTAAAAGGGTAGAAAAGAGGACCGGGGAAACAACCAACCTGTCAGCCTCACATCTATGCCTGGGAAGATCACGGAACAGATCCTCCTACAAGATGTGCTTGTACAGGAAAGACAAAACTGGTAGGTAAGTGGCCTTAAGAAGGAGAATAAAATATTTGTTCATCTGCAGTTCAGCCGTGGAATTTCCTACCAGTGGAGGTAGTGGACATTGAACGTTTATGTGGTTCTTAAAGTGACAGACAACCAATGAACAAAAAATACCTCAAGCATTAAAAAAAAAAGACTAACTCTCAGGTCCCTGGACCATGAATAGTGAGATGCTGGAAGATTATTCTGCAGAGGCATCCCTAAGACTCTCACTGTTTTTTTCTCTTTTCTTCTTAGGCATCTGACCCTAACTGCTCTCAGTGTATGAGGCCATTTGCCTGACCCAGAATGGATATTGCACGCTAAAGCATTTTTTCAGGCTTTTTTACTCCGAATTTGGAAGTTTGGAATACAATAAATAATAATACAAACGACATGTTTTCTTTCTGCATTTTGGGTCACTTAACATTGCACAGAGACTGGAGCCTCCAGGACAGTCAACTTTGAAAACTAAACTGGCTTTGCAGTGCTAGAGAGACATATCTGTTATGTCTAGTCTACGGAAACACATGTATTTGTGGGCTGGATTACTGAGAGTTCCTAAAGCAATTCCCTTGTGAACTGAATCTGCCTGTGTGTTGCATGGCCTGGACTGGAGAACTGTTTTGAAAAAGTGGAGGCAAAGAAAAAGTATTGAGAGTCCAACTTTCTCTCTTCCCCAAACTGTTGTTTAACTAACTAATACTTGACATGTGCCTGGCTAGATGGCCAGAACCGCAAATTCTTTCTCAATCTGTGTGGGAAAATATTATCTTCTATCATCCTGCTTTGTTTATTGAGCACTGACAAGGCACAACGACGAGGAGGGCTATTGGACTTGTAAAGTAACAAGTGGAAAACCAACATAAATGGAGATCAGAAGAGGGAAAAACTGAAGTATGTAGGAACTGAAGAACCTTAACCACTCAATCATTAAGCATTTTAGGGACAAATTACGCTACTTTAGTTTCTCATCTGTCAAATGAGGACATCTCACAAGGCTGCACGCAAATTTGTGAAAGTTAGAGGTGTTTGTTTTCAGCAGTAATGCGCACAATAAAAAAGCTCCCAAGGAAACAGAATATACTGTGTACCATACAATGCAGACAAGTGTGAGGCCAAACAGTAGATGAAAAGGATAAGAAAAAAGAAATAAAGAAATAAAAAAAAATATTCTGAATGGCAAGATGCTTCACTTGCTGAGCATTTTCCATCAAAGGATTTATGAAAACAAACTAACAAAGAACAAGATTTATTAAGAGTAGGGAGACAGTCTTCTGAAGACAAGAGAAGCAGTCTGATTAGCATATCTTGTCCTATGGCAGGTCTAGGTTAATGTAAAAGGATGGCATGGTCAGTTTTGTTGTTGGTTTTTTTTGTTTTTTGTTTTGTTTTTGTTTTTGTTTTGTGTGGGTTTTTTGGTTTCTTGGGTTTTTTCCTGAGAGACAGGAATTTTTCTTCTTTTTCCCCCCCTTTTTAACTCTCTTAACTAGTCAGTCTGCCACCGTATTTTTCTGGCTCTCTACAGCCTTGTGAGATTTCTGAAGTCTTTCTGGACCTTGTAACACAAATGTCTGTTCCCTGGAGCTGTCCCCAAACCACTGATTTAGTTGGTACTATGTCAGTTTGCTCAGTATTTGTGGTTATGGTTCTGGATGTAAAAGGTATTCACATGGCCTCAGTTACCACGGTTTCTGACTACTTCCCTGCACAGTAAGATGAAGCCCCTTTTTATCTGAGCTTAGTCACTACTTCATGCTATTTGGGATGCATCATTTTAACATTGGCCATTCTCAAGCGTCTTAAAGGGTGTGCTTCTACCTAGGCCTACGCATCTCTTGCTATCAGCAGCTATCAAGCTGCCCATTACATGCTCTCACCCAAGTCCTGTTCTCATCTGAAAATTTTAATTACAGTTGGGCTACAGTTGGTAGGTCTTCTCAGAACTCTTGACAAACTGGGAACTTTGTTAAATGCTACTGGATTTTTTTCTTCTTACAGAGTAAGTTGATATCTGTTTTCATTCAGTACCTTGATAGTGAGAGCATATGGGCAAGATGCAGGAAGACTAATGATGAGTATACTCCTTGGCCTCAGGGAGGGCACGTTGACCATCAGGATGTCATGCAGCTCTGGGCTGGAGGCAAATTCTTCCCTCTGATGATGGTATGACACTCTGCCCTTCTACACACAGATTCATTGTAGGATTCTATATGGTAGAAGACACTTCTGTGAGCAGAGGGGTAAAATACAGCAACCTGGTTTCCAGTCAGTGCTCCAAAGTCTTTGATGTCTATGCCTCTGACTCTAAAAGCAGAGATTGAGGTTCTTTTTTTGTTTTTGTTTTTTTAATAATTTTCTCTTTTAGTCGAAGTAGTGGTTTATTTTGTCTTTGACTGATAAATTAGTGAGATAAAGAACCAGAGTATTAATCTCATAGAAAAAAAACTCCTCAACTGCCTGTTTATCTATGTTTCCATGGCTCTGATCACTTCAGGAATAGAAAAAACAGTCATACTTCCCAGTGTAACGTTGAAAGATTAGGGATCTATCGCTGATGTCCTTTTAGAGGCAGCATGTGAAGATACTGCAGCTTGTCCCTGACACCTATACTGAAGGTTTTGACGCTAATTTGTGAACTGACCACCTTCATTGGGAAAATTGCTCTTTAATTCTACCAGTCGCTCCACATCAAACATAAAATACTTAGGCTATGAAGCACCTTGGTGGTTGTTAGCTCTCACTTGCTATCACAATGTTAATCACCAAGCTTAGTCAGCCAGTACTGTTGACTTTTCTGGTCCAGTTACTAAATTAATCAGCAAACATAATCTGTGATTTTTCCCATTTTGCCTTTCTTGCTAAAAGCAGCTTGCTGTAAAACTCTTGAAAACCACTTCATTGACCTCCTTCAAATTCATCAGTATCATGCTTACAAAAAAAACTTGGCCACACTGGTGGGCTTGTACCACCTCTTATAGTTATTAATATCCTGGATATTAATTGCCTTGACTTCACTCCATCTTCTTGTGTCTGTCCCATCTTTGGAAAAGATGAAAAGTCACAGTCAAGGATGATGTTAGCCAGTGGCGGTGATGTTCTTAATGTGAGTAGTTACCTAGATATATAAAAACCACTTCTGTCATTCTCCTCATGTATTCACTCATTGAAGACGTTTATTTACAGTGTGGTTTTTAACCATAAATATTTGAATCTTGGTGTAAACCCATGATGTCTTTTTAGATACAGTATTGCCAGACCTTTTCCGTATCATGTTAGCTTTATTATCTCTGGAATGAAACCAATGCAAAAGCAAACTTTCCAGCTCCCAGGCTAGGTTACCCCAAGGAACTGACATTTCTAGGAAGTTTATTGTAGTGTTCAGAATTGCTCCATTTTAGTTCATTGAAATAACAGGAAGACAATTTTTAATGTAACAAACAGGTTAAATAACAAACAGATTTAACAGTTATATTACAAAATGGTTTTGGTTTCCTTTCTTTTTTTATACACCACATTAAAGGCACTCATTCACCAGCTTATGACTCCCCTAGGTTTCTTTCATTTATATATTTTGATAATCAAAGCATGAGAAATGTCCAGCTAAATTAGAATTGCATTGGTCACAGTTCAGTATGCATCTGACACTCCTTTGGAACATCACTACCTAGGCTAGCTTAAAATAATGCAAGTGATGGAAGTTGTCATTAGAAATGTTATATAACACCAATATTTTGTCAATTATTCTTGCTTTCAGAAAGTACATGTGCTATACAAGCTGTGTGAACTAAAGCGGAACAGTGTTGCAAATCTCCAAGTGTTTGGTGTGGGGTTTTTTGGTTTTTTTTTTTGATTGTTTGTTTGTTTGTTTGTTTTAATTTTCGTGATTCTGCACAATTCAGTCATTCTTGCTGCCTTTGTTCCTGTAGAAAGAAGGTTGCGGGAACAAGCACGGTTCCTCAAAATACATGGTTATTTGCTTTCTTTGAACAACAGGGATTCCAAATACGAGTTCTTCATTTCTACAGCAAAGACAAAAAATAAAGCTCAATGGGAAAGCTAAATTCAAATGCTATCTTTGCATTCAAAAGCAGTCGTGAATTCTATCACTTAGAATTGTATGGAACAACAGGTAAACAATCAAAGCACTCCCCATCAAGAATGACTGTTTCTCTGTGGTAGGTACAGATTCTTTGTTTGATGAGAACAACTGACAGTTCTTTATTTAAAAAGATAAACTGTACATATTTTTATAGCTACAGCAATGATAAAAAAGAAAATGGATGCAAAAGGTGTTCCTATTAGGTACTTAAAATTGAAAATAATGATGCTTACAAAGATTGAGCAGTGTAGGGGAAAGGGACCTGGGGGTCCTGGTGGACAGCAGGATGACCATGAGCCAGCACTGTGCCCTTGTGGCCAGGAAGGCCAATGGCATCCTGGGGTGTATTACAAGGGGGGTGGTTAGTAGGGCGAGAGAGGTCCTCCTTCCCCTCTGTTCTGCCCTGGTGAGACCACATCTGGAATATTGTGCCCAGTTCTGGGCCCCTCAGTTCCAGCAGGACAGTGAACTGCTGGAGAGAGTCCAGTGCAGGGCAACAAAGATGATTAAGGGAGTGGAGCATCTCCCGTGTGAGGAAAGGCTGAGGGAGCTGGGGCTCTTTAGTTTGGAGAAGAGGAGACTGAGGGGTGACCTTATTAATGTTTACAAATATAAAAAGGGTGAGTGTCAGGAGGATGGAGCCAGGCTCTTCTCGGTGACAACCAGTGGTAGGACAAGGGGTAATGGGTTCAAACTGGAACACTAGAGGTTTTGCTTAAATATGAGAAGAAAAATCTTCTCAGTGAGGGTGACAGACACTGGAACAGGCTGCCCAGGGGGGTTGTGGAGTCTCCTTCTCTGGAGACATTCAAAACCCGCCTAGACACGTTCCTGTGTAGCCTCATCTGGGTGTTCCTGCTCTGGCAGGGGGATTGGACTAGATGATCTTTTGAGATCCCTTGCAATCCCTAACATTGTGTGATTCTGTGACTGTGTAATACAAAAGAAATGGATACAAATATAAAATGCTGTCAGGCTCTTTAAGACGCATTTTCCAATTTATCATCACAATGACTGGTTGTGGCTATAACAAAGAGATGTTACTTTCATGAAATATATTTGTTTTAAACATACACAGACATAAGTACTGTAGAATTTGGTTAAAAGGGATTGAAGTTTAGGATTGTGGCTGTACAAACAACACCTATATGATGCAAAAGTTTGTCTCCCAGGTGAGATGAAATGCCGTATCACTCCTGTATTAACAGTGCTCAGTAAGTGATGTTTATTTTTGTGTCTTGCAGGGTGCAGTGACCACCCAGGGGCTTGGCATGCCCGTCCAGGTGTGACTGTTGCCTTTGAAGTGTATCTTACCTAACACCTGGCTGACAGGTGCATTGCAGAGGATAACAAGTTAGTGAAATTACAGCTTTCAGTTAAAGAGGTAAATAGTGCAACAGATGACAGTGTTCAAACTCCTTTGAGAGACACATATACCTATGTATTTACTAATTCTACTAAACCTCTTAGGAACAGTTGCATAGATTTTGAGGTCACTCTGGCTGCGGGCACTGTTCCCCTTCTCCTTCCTTTCTTCCTTCCCTGCCAAAACTTGCTGGGACACAAAAATGTTCCTTCAGAACTTTATCTCAGGGTAAGGGCTGCAGAAGCTTGCTAGACTCCCTGTTCCTCATCCACTTTCTTCATATTCAGGACTGTCCTTGCTCTGCAAGCCTCTGCCTTCCTCACCTTCTGAGACGGCTCATCCCCAATGCTCAACAGTGCTGCTCTAGGGTGTGTTATCCCACAGGGAGGAGAGAAGGGGTGTGTGGTTTGCTTCTAGTGCCATCTTCCTCCAGCTGCAGGATGAGGAAGCCTATGCAGAAACCGGAGAAGAATGGAAAGGAGACAGACATGAAGCAAAGGCACTTGGTACAGAAGTAGAACATAGGCTGGAAGTCATGGATTCTGCAGTAGACTTGGAACTTAGCTACATTCGCACACTATCTACTACCAGTATAGTGTAAACTTTATTGCCCATCCCTGTGTTTTTTTTAGAGGGAAGGGAAGGGAAGGGAAGGTGCGGGAAGGGAAGGGAAGGGAAGGGAAGGTGCGGGAAGGGAAGGGAAGGGAAGGGAAGGGAAGGGAAGGGGAAAGGGAAGGGGAAGGGAAGGGGAAGGAAAGGGAAAGGGGAATGGAAAGGGAAAAGAAGGGAAGGGGAAGGGAAAGGAAGGGAAGGGGAAGGGAAAGGAAGGGAAGGAAGGGGAAGGGGAAGGGGAAGGGAAGGGAAGGGAAGGGAAGGGAAGGGAAGGGAAGAGAAGGGAAGGAAGGGGAAGGGAAGGGAAGGGAAGGGAAGGGAAGGGAAGGGAAGGGAAGGGAAGGGAAGGGAAGGGAAGGGAAGGGAAAAGAAGGGAAGGGGAAGGGAAAGGAAGGGAAGGAAGGGGAAGGGAAGGGAAAGGAAGGGAAGGGGAAGGAAGGGAAGGGGAAGGAAAGAGGAAGGGGAAGGGAAGGGGAAGGGAAAGGGAAAGGAAAAGGGAAAGGGAAAGGAAACGAGAAAGGAAAAGGAAAGGATTCACAAATGAAAAACTATGTTCCAGACTTGTTCCAAAGTGGAAATTACAAAGATCTTTGTTTGGAAAAACATAAAGGTGGTTTTAATTTTCATGGTTACATATTACAATGCCTTGTTAACATTTATCACATTTTCTTGAAACATAGCACAGCATGTCAGAAGAAATACTGTGAAATTCTGTATCTCAAATTACAACAGTCAATGAATACTAATACAAATATCTGATTTTCTGGATCCATCTGTTTCTACTGTAATAGTGTGACATGTCACACAAAAGAAGGTGGCAAGCACCTGGTGAACTAATTTAAGGAGCAGCTGTTTTCAACAAGTTGTGTTAGTTTGTTAATGTGCTACTCAGCAGCAGTGCTAGGAGCTTGGACTGCAACTGCAAATTTATACCTTCTATTTGTGCTTTTCCACTTGTGGCAGAGTCAAGATGTGACTTGTGCTCTTCTTCCATTTTACTGCCTGATTTTTGCATAATTTAGTGCACTGGATAGCATTTCAGTGGCATATCCACATTCCAGCCTACCCTGGAAACTGGTGGTAGGGAAATAATGGTCTAAATCTCCTCGGACTCAGGACAAAATGCAAAGATTCAACATCAGATGCCACTTGACAAACTCCAAATCTAATGGTCATCCCCAGTGATCTGGGATTAATTCAATTACGTTCTTACTTGCTCCACTGTCAACATGGACTACGTTTTTGTTTCTTGGGGCAAACTGATAATCTGTTTCCAAAAACAACCCTTCATGAAAGACCTACTTCCAAAAAGACGTGAAACCTTTTACTGAGATCAACCATTAAAAATTGATCAAGTTGCTGCATGTCTGGAAATTTTAGATGGGTAGCTGAAGTCCTCAGTTTCCCGCAAGAGAGAATGTCTTGGTAGAAGATGATGAATCCAGGACAGTCTAGATGACAGGTAGCTCTACTTGCAAAGAAACCTGACGAGAATGCATCTCTGCTTTTCTTTACCAACATGTAGTAAAACAAGGAAAGGAGAGAAATGTTGAGAATGAAAGTGAGCAGCAATCAGCTAATAAAAATAATTTTATGCTGAACTAGCTGTTTCCTATTAAAAGCATTAATGCTTGTCAAATAAAATCTTAGAGATTTACATACTTAAAAATTTCAGTACCTTAGTGTTCCAGCAATCTCCTTGTAGACACTGGGGAATGTTATCTGATGAAAGACTCTGGCATTGAGCTGAAATATTTATTTCCTTTGGGAAGCAATTTAATTACAGAAAAATGTTTTTCATTTTCACAGAGAATTGGCTATATCCTGTTTGTTTATTTCTTTTTGTCTCTGATGTCAGTGGGTTACCTTTACTGGCAAGAAAATGTAAATGCATTTCATTCCTGGCAAGCGTATTTCACCTTCCCCTTGTGTCTCTTAACCAAATAGCAAAATTTGCTTTGTATTAAATTATTGAAAAATCATGCTGTTTACTGACCTTTAACCTTAACTAACCTTTACCTTTAACATCTTTATAAATCTTTCTGCTCTAAATTATTTAAAATTAATTAATGTTAAATGCTTAGTTGATACTGCAAATCAAGTTTTTGGCTTCCAAAGTAGATGATGATAGCTTAAATTCCACTAAGGGCACAGGGCAATAAAAAGAACATCCAAAAAATCTACTCAAAAGTACTTGGTATATCATTCATCATTTAAACGATTTAATGTGCTCCAAATTGTGTATGTGAGAGAAAAAACTTTTGCTTTTTAATAACATTCAAAGAGTGAAACTGCTTTTAGGCAACAAATTACCAACTAAGGAGGAATTACTGCAGTAATTCCAAAAGCCTAGCATAATTGAAAATAGATGTTATTCATCTATTCTAGTTTAAAAAGTGTTCATAATACTTTAAGCAAAAAAAAGAAAGAGAAAGGATAGAAGAATTCTTACTTGGGGGGGAAAAAAGCTTTTTTTTTTCCCAAGTTTGTTATATCTTAATACTTATCCTGAGATGGAAATTGGAATTACCAAACAATTAATTTTGAATTTACATGAACTGAAGAAACCATGTCTTTATTATCTATGCTATTCCTTTATTTTTTTAATCAATCGAGCTAGACTTGCGGAAAGAAAAAATGATTGAAGAAAATATGCATGAAGAACCCAAGGACTTCCTGATAGAATAAGTATTTGCAAAAACTCTTGGTTCATTAAGAATGTACATTTCTATTTTCCTAGCAAGGGTCCTCGTAACAAAACAGATTATCTTTGTATGCACTCCATACTTTTTTCATCAGCTACAAATCTTGATATTCTTATTCAAGGTGCCACAGCTCCCTTATTTCTTCCATTTATTTCTTTTGTTTTTGCAATACTTTCATGTGAAAATGTAAACTTTGCTCTTCTTAAATCAATACATAGCAAACTCTACCCTGTAATAAACTCAGCTTTGGCACACTTGCCTTTTGGAGTAGTAAAGTCCTTCTTTTCTGGGGATATTTCTTTTCAACAATCATTTTCACTGATGGACCTGAATGACTTCTTCTTATGGTTCTCTTAAATGAGAGAAATGATGGATGTGAGTTTGGTTACAAGCCTTAGTTTCACTGAGGCTTAACATAATCCACAGTGGCACTGTTCACAGGGGGAAGCCTTTGGCAAACATATTTTGGACCTGCAATACAGAAAGGTGAGTGCGGCAAATTTTTCAGAGGCACCACATAAATAAGGAAAAAGAGAACGGTGCTGTCATAAAACACGGTCAGGGGGATACTAAATGGTTGTGGAATTCGTTCACTTACTGCATAGCTGAGAGGTGTGACTGCCATCCAAGGGTATTTATTTCTGAGTTGTGGAACTGGTTGAACACAAACTTTAGACCCAGCTTTCATGATGCTCTTAGTTGGTTCAGTTTAAGCAGCCTCACCAGAAACTGTTTCATTCATTTTCAGGGTTTTGTGTAATGCTTGCAGCTCCAGAGGAAAGAAAAGCATTAACTCTAATATGTCCTTATTATACAATGAGGACACCCTCAGGTTCTCCCAGAAGACTGTCTAGTAAGAAAGCCCAAAATAGTTTCAGATAACTAAAGTCCTAACTTTCTACCTAGATACTTTGCAAAATAATGGTATGGTCTGAAAAAAAGTCATAACATCGGTTACAAGCACATCTATCCATGCAAGCAAATCCTCTAGATATTTGATAACACTTAAATGTGTTATTAAACTTTAAGTGCATTTAAATTGAAGGTTCTCAAGCCAGCAGAATTTTGTGTGAAGGTTTGTCAGAATGGCTGTTTCAATAAAACTGGCTCTGCTTACTCTGAATACTGAGGGGAGAACAAGGAGAAATATCAGCCATATTTTATTCCCAGTCTAACTGACATATGACCATGCACTTCCATGTTGCTTTACTCCTGTGCAAACCTTTGCTTCAACAAAGCACTTACATATATCCTGAAAGCCTTCACCAGGCAAAGAAATCCCTTTACTTCACTGTAAGCAAAGTCAGACTGGACCTCAGTGCTTGTTTTATTTTTCAAGTTAAATGCATGCGTAAGACCTTTACTGGATGAGAGCCTAATTGAATAAAATAGGGGATTCGAGTCAGTCTATCCCCTATAATCTTCTCCATAACGTTCACAATCTTTCTTCTCTAAACTATCTTGCCTGATACTATTTACTTTGTCTTAGCACTAAATGCAACATGATCCACAGAAAGTTCCACATGTCGTTGGGCTTCATCAAACTGAACAGGGAGTGGGGATCCTCTAACACTGTGAGATTGATTCTCTAAGTTGTATGAGTAGAGGAATGTGAGTTAAATTTGCAGTGCAGTTAATTGACAAGTAAGAATGTTAAGTATTAATTCTGCAAAAATATCTGAATTCTGGAGTAAGGCACAGTATTTGTGACAATAACAGGCACATCCTCAATAAAGTTCAAGAGGATTTTAATTAAAAGAGAGAGAAACATTATACTAAATATTAAATTGAAAATAAAATGTTGGAAACAACTTAGTTCTGACACACACACACAAAAAACCCCCTGCTACTAAAGAAGGAAGGAGTGGTAAAATCAGGGCAGCGCCTGAGTGTTGGGACTCTTGGGTGGCAGCCCCCAGTCACAGTAATGATCGCTGGAAAGTATGTTTAAACTGGAAGACATTTTCTGAAACGGGATCATTTAACAGTCTTCCACTTACTCTGGAACATATTATACAGTCCTTTTCATAAAACAATAGAGCCCTAACATTTAACAAGTTCTCTTTTTTTTCACCACTGCTCTTACTGGAAAGCTGTTCCAGCACTTTGCTGCACCTCATCTAGTTTCCTGGCTAAATTTAATCATGAACAGGGTATAAATATTTATTCATGTACTGGTGTTCTCCTTTATTTAAAGAGTGGTAGAGTGCCTTCTCTTGTTAGTGTTTACTCTCTTACTTCCAACTATGGTTGCTTTGTCTAACTGAATCCCATACTACCACTTCTCTCCAAGCTAAGCAGACCTTGCTCTTTCACTATATTTGCATTACTCTTCAACTCCCTGGCCAGTGCTGCTGTATGGCATGGTGAACTTTTCTGCCTGAAGTTTCTACTACTGGCCTGGCAGATTCCAGTCATTGCTTATGTATTTTTGTGGTGGTGTTTTTTTTTTTTTCTTCTGGTGCTGTCACAACCTTTTATTTCATGTCTCCAGCAACAGCATGTATTGCACTTCACATTCCCTATCTGTGCGGGCAGCAAGACACATCTTGAGGGCGGCCTAAAGGCATCTTTCAGAAGGCAAACTTTTTGAGACAGAGTAATTAGGGGAGAAATATCCAAATAGCTCTTTTCTGCATTCCCATGTGAATTTGTTTCTCAAATGTGGAGACAGCAGTGAACTTCCACAGAAATAATCTATGTGAGTGACTTGAGCAAGGTTTACACAGACAAATGTAACCCTAGACTAATTAAGAGTAATAGAGTTGGCCAAGGCACCCTTTTAAAGAGGATTCTGAGGTGTGACAATTTGAATAGACAAAGAATGAACTCTTAATTAGGTGGGAATTTCTAGTATCTTGGATATCTGAAGAAAATTTGTTCACTTCTTATCTTGCTGTCTCTAAAGTGCTTTCCTGATTTTTCCCTCTTTTTTTTTTTTTTGATCTTGGATAAAAGTCAGCTTTAGTTCTCAGAGCTACTTTATTACCTTCATGCCCTCCTTTGCCCTTGCCTTTCCAATTTTCTTCCTGCTCCGCTAACTTTGTAGTAAGAGTGCAAACAACAGTTTGGCAGAGTTACTGCAGAAGAACGTGCCAATCTCTCAGATATGCAGTCTTGAGGCTTTTAACTCTCCACTCTTCTGAGGAAAAACGTTTTCCAAGAATTGGAGAATTATGAGTGTTTACTCAATGTTGATATTTATGATGCTTGCATAAGTATGTTGTTGGACGTTGTACTGTAGACTTTCAGAGTTTCTGTAAACTGTGCTTTGTAAACTATAAGAGCTGTAGTTTGTACAGTAATATTGTTTAAAAATTTTCAGTTAACTGGGACTGACGTGTTCTTGACGAGCCCCCTGAGAAACCTGGATACTGCAGGTTATTTGGCACTGACCTTTGCATCCTGGCACAATGTTACCACAAACTATGTCACCTTGGGATGCAGCTACCAGAGACGTAAAAGAATGGTTTATTTCTTGTCTTAAATTATTGCTGCACACTCTTAACCAGCTCTCTCTTTCTACCTGAGAAGTGACTGTGCTCATATGAAGCATTTTATGCCCAGTTTTTGCTTATTTCGTGGTTTATTCCAAGACTCAGTTATTAATGCTTCCACTAAATCTCTGGCCTCTCTTTGAAGGATATCACTTTTTTATTAAGTGCATATCCCAAGGGAGTGTTATTCAGTCATAGTGTGTTAGTGTGATTGTTCAGTAACTTTTTTTCCACACCAGCTCTGTTCAATAGCTTTTATTCATGGTTTGGAAGCATTCATAATCTTCAGTGCAGCACTATAGATAAATTGGAAAACACAGTAACTTGGCATATGAGCAGAGGAGTATCCTGTAATGTATTAAGATACTTGTACTCCTACCTACAAGATTAGTGAGCCTGTTTTTGGACTGTTGTATAAAGTGAAGGGGTTTCCTCTTTAAAAAGGAAGATTAAATACCTCCTAAAATGCTTCCAACTTGTACTGGAGGGAAGAACTAAGAACAAAATGCAGAGTCTATTCAGTTAACCAGGGAAAGGGTAAAAATGTGACTTGATAGTAAGTTATACAAAACTGCAAAGGGATTTCTGAGGGTAGATTCACTTCTGCAAAATACATAATACCAGTGCTCCCAAAAATGGTTTTGGTCCTGTTTGGTCTAAAAATACAGTGCATGCACAAAGAAAAGAAAGCAAAGAATAATGTATTAAGGGATCATTTAGCTTGGTAGATTGTGTTTGTTTCCCTCTTCAAAAGTTTTAAAACAAGGCTAGCAACACTTTTTTTTTTTTTAATTTTAAATTGCTCAAGCTCAAACAGTTGATTGGCCCAATACAGAAATAATTGCTTGAGAATCTCTGGAATGCCAGTTTGGGGGAACATAATAGTTCCTTTAATCTCCAAAGTCAATGCAATCAATGTTTTAACCCTTGTACTATCCTCAGACGTGGATCCCACTCATAGCAAAATCAAGGAAAGGCCCATAAATTCTATGGAAGGTAGATTTGACTTAAAACTTTTTAAAAGGTAGACAATGTTGCGTGTTAATGATCCATAGATACATGGTTCAATTCTGTAATAAGAGTTCAAGAAAATCTTACGAACAGTTGGAAAAATAAATATAGCTGACATTTCTCTCCAATTGTCATGGAATGCACTCCAGCTGTATTTATTATACACATTTTCCCCGTGTGTTATGTGCTTGCATTCTTTCGTGATGGATGATGTTGCCGTGTGTTGGAGTTGTCATGTTATCTTTCTAGTTTGAATCAAGAATGTGTAGGAGGTTATTTGAGGATAAAGTACTGTAGGATCTCCTGTCATATTTTTGAACTTGTAGCAGAGGCTGAATGGCTTGGTTTAGGTGAGACTTTCAGTGGAAGCAAAACACAGCCTGCTCATTCCACCAATGTATTTGTACCTCACTGCCCATTTTGCTGTGCCTAGAAGAACTGAGGATCAGATCTCCATCTGTTGTCTGACTTTTCATTTGAAATCAGTGGGCATAAATTTTACTTCTCTGGTAAGGTAAAGTGTGGACTTGGGCCATGCCCAGTGCTACTAGACACTAGAGCAGCAGTAAATAATGCATTACCATTAATCACTGCAGCTTCATTGAAATTAATAAACTTGGCTCTCACCCAAATCTGGAGAAGCATTTCACCCTAGGGAGGCCTCCAAGTCCATCAGGGAGCATAAAAGAAAGCAAGCTGATCTTGTGGTATGCAGCAAATGTAAAGATCCAGTTTCAAAAAAGGAAAGAAATGACACAACATGTAATGCCATAAAAGCCATATGCCATCGCACAGGATATTACTCACACGGCACAGATCTTAAGACTGACATACATTGTGATTGCTATTTTACCCTTACATTGTGACTACAAACTAGAGTTATAGATAAAAAGGCAAACAACATGCAGCTTAAGTTTAATGAGCAAATTTCTAAGAAATACGAGAAGTTCATTGTGGGGAAACCTTTCTGTTTCTGGTTTCTTCTGTGATTGCAGTTTTTTCCTGAACATTTTGACTATTGAATTTTGCTCTGCCTTTTTTCTTCCAATAGAAACAAATAATGAACTAGCATCCCAAATCTCCTTTCCCTAGATGATCCTCCCCCTTCCTTCAATGCATGCTGTTACCACTTGGCCAGCATCCCTTTCTGATTTTCCTTGACCTCTCTCTCTTGCATTCCTGGCTGCACAGTGGCTCACTTGGAGATTGCTGCTTCTCTTGACCCCAGTGAAGGGCAGCAGTTAGGAAACTTTCTTGGGATGTGAATGCAATGGCCTCAGTTCTTTGAGAAAGGTCCAGCTCTCCCACTGTTGGGCAAGTGCTCTAATCACTCAGCTATTGTGCAGCAACTGCACTTTTCCCATTCTCTGTAATGAAATCGGTGCCAACATTTCCTTTTCCTTCCATAAGCTCTGTGTTAAGAGTAAATACTCCAAGAAGCAGACTGGATCAACTCCCTTAGGGATGCACGCAGAATTTAAGGACCTGTCTGCCTAAATCTAAATTGCAACAGAACAGAAGACGAGGTGCCCAGGTTGCTCCCCAGACTGTAAGGACACAGTGTTGTGTTCACAACACGTGCAGTCACTGAGGGAACTTGCAGGATGATCACAATATGATGAGAGGTGGAGACACCTAGGAGAGTTGGTGATTTGACTCTGGATCATTCCCTGGTATATAAGCAAAACTTAGGCACCAGAAACCTTTGAAGCTATGTCTGTAACTTTAACTACAACACTAAGCAAAGTGTTCTAAAGTACCTGAATAAATTCTGGGAGAGTAGATTTGAGTGTAGCTGATATCGATGGGAAGTAGACTTGGAAGGTGATTGTGCAGTCAGGGTGACTTTGCCAATGGAGTAGCAGCAACCTCATCACAGAAAGTATGTGCTCAGTCTCTAAGAAGGACTCCCTGCCTTGACAGTGATCTGTCCAGCTGGTAGAACGAAGCACAAAGATTGTCATAATTGGAGGATGGATGTTCAGGAAGCAGAGAAGAGATGAGCTAGTGTTCAAATGATGTTTGAGAGTCATGGTATAACTGTCTAATTATGCAGGTTATAACTAGCCCCTATGGCCATTTCTGAGTGCTCTTACCAAGCAGTTTAAAATACCCGTTCACATACATCTGGGATAGTTTAAAACAGAGAAGAAAGACTGAAAACTTCCAGAGACCCCTGGGAAAACACAATTTAGCTGCCTGCAAACTCAGCCTTTTCTGTGGAGGAAGGATGCAATTGTATTAGTGCGGCACTGGTCTCTGCCAGCCTCTTCTTAGGATATTGATTCAAAATTGTTGGTAGTTTACAGGGAGAAAGAAAAAGGGGATGTTTTCTACAAAAACACACTCCTTGCTCTGTACCTAGATATGATGTAGGATCCGATGTCGACTGGAGCATGAGTCATGTACTCCACACGCATTACAGTGCTTGGTAAGTGGGCAGTGAAGAACAGTTGCTATGCGTGAGTCATCAGCTTCATGGGAGTGGGCAGCCAAATCCTGCATAAGCTGATTTTTCAGAGACATTTCTAAGGGTATTTTGAAGTACAGCATATGGCATGGGCAAATTATTTTGGTTTTGTTTGTGCTTGCTGCAGCTCCAGCTTTGGCTGAGGCCCCATATTATTAGGCATGACATACCCTACAAGTTTTATCTTCTGTCATTCCAGCTTTGACATGCTTGTCTAGAGAAGTTTCATCATCTGGTTCTCTGTAACCAGCTTCCATCTCTCTTTGCATTCCAACAGAAATGAGGAAATGAATGGAAACAGCAAACAAGATAAATAAACTATACTGTTCCTTCTGCTGCTAGAGCTGCTTTGGCATCAAACTATGGTTCTGGAGAGTTTTAAATTCAAAATATGTATTTTTTCCTTTCACTAGTTCTCCTTTTAGTGTCATTTGATGATGTAAAATAGCTGCAAACCTCTGTCCTGCTGTTACAAAACTTCACCTGGCACCTCATGTAGCTGCCGAAATCTTGCTTTCTTCTGAGACACGGTTCCTGCCACAGCAAAAATACCCACATTGAGCTTCACAGGAGCCATGCCCTGCTCAAATTCTTTACATTTAGGGCCACATAATGGGCCAGGCACTCCCCCCCTCTTTATATGGAACTGGAGAAAGATAGTACTTAGCTTCTGCCTAATATTCTCTGAACCCTTGGTATGTGGCTCATGAAGAACACAAAAAGTGGCAACTTTCCGAGTTGTAAGAGAAAGACATCCAGGTCAAGCTAGACTGGATGACACTTCTTAACACTGCTCCTTGGACTTGGCATCTCCTGGAAAATCACCCTTGCTTTGCTGCCAGCTGTCATTGCTGCTATCTCAAGGAGCAGGCGTGTGCACCAGAATGCCTGGTTTAGAGTGGAAGCTCCCCTGGTGACGCATGATGGGGTTGGATTTAAAAGCTGCTAGCAACAAGGGGTTTTAAGCTTTTTCTTAATATAAAAATCAGTATCTGGTTAAACTCTGCTGCCCCAAAAGCTAAAAAATCAACACAAGCCCAAACCAAATATGAAGACTACCACAGAAAGTGGAGACACTCTGGATGTGGAGGTGCCCATAGCACCTTTATCATGGCTTCAGTATCGTTACATACCCACTGTGCCTGCATTCTTGGTTGCTTTGTGCTGGGCACAGGACCCTGCCTCTTCCAGTGCCCCCCATGGCCACCTGATGAAGAACCAACATCCTAATAGCACAATCTCGCCCTTCCCGGCTTTCGAGGACCTCACGTACAGGCCAACAGTAGTTTCTTGGACAGCCTCTTTGTTCCCCCCCGAATTGCACTACACTTGCACGCACGGCTGCTCCCCCGCTCCCTCCTGCTTTTCGTATCACATTTCAAAGCGGTGGGGAGGGGGGAGGCTGGGGCAGGGGGAACCCCACGGACGGGTTTCACCCATGGGGAAAAGCGCTTCTCAAGGTGTGGGGGATGCGAGGAGCCGGCCACATCGCTCCGCGACAGAGGCGCTGGGGACCCAAAGTCACTTCGGGGGTGGCCTCTGCCGACCCCCCCCGGCTGCTCCGGCCGGCTCGGCTGCGGGTCCCGGGGGAGCCCCGCGGGCAGACAAAGGGGCAGCGCCCGGTGGCCGCGGTGGAGTCCCGAAGGTGGCTGGAGCTCGCGGGGGGTGGCTGGAACCCGAGGGGGGTGGCTTGAACTCGGCGCGACGGGGCCGGAGCGCAACGCCCCGGCGGCCGGAAGACAGGGCGGGGGGTGAGGGGTGGGGAGAGGGGAGGACCGGCGCAGCCCAGCTGAAAAGGAGGGCTCGCCCGGCCGTCTCCCCCCCGCCACCCCCCCGAGTACTGCCCCGCAGGCGTCCCGCACCATGGCTCCATCCTGGAGGAGCTGGCTGGCCAATGAGGGGAGCAAACACCTCTTTCTGGTAGGGGGCTGCCCCCAGGGGGGTCCTGCGGGGAAGGCTTGGGAGGTGGGTGTGGGGGTGCTGGTGGGCGGCCGGGGCCGGCCCGGGTGGCGGCTGGCTCGGGGGACACACACACACCCAGGACCCCGTTGGTCGGGGCGGTTCGCACGGTGCAGGGGGTCCCCGCCGTGCTCGGGGCAGGACGCCGCTGGAGATGTCGGTGCGCGGTGGGTAGGATGTGCTCTGATGTGCTCCGTGCCGGTGTGCGGTACACGCGTGTGCCACGGCCCGGGGACAATGCGGGTCCGCGTCCTGGCTGAGACTCGGCGCACCTTGTACGTGTATCTGCTCTCTGTTAGATCCTCTCTAGGAAAATTTGGGGGAGAAGTTCGTGAAGGTCAAGTTCTTCCTGCCTTTGTCTCTTTGTTGCTAGTTTTGATTCTCTGAGTCTTTAACTGCAATATCGAACTAAAGATTTGATTGAGCATTTTGTATGCAGAGAGTTTTGCCAGCTCTCAGTAGTCTTAAGTCACAAAACTGAAGTTTTGTGAAGTTCAGTCAAAGTGAAAACTGCTCACAAAGGAGTTATTCCTTTTACTATTGTGAAGTATTTTATGCTAAATTCTTGAAGTTTGTTTTCCCATGCCATTTACATGTGTTTATGAAACTACAGGCATACAGGTTTTATGAATGAAGTTAACACTGAAAAATGTGCACATGTAACTTTCACTTACAATCTCTTGTTTCTGTTTCATTTTAGTTTTTCTGGCTCTCCCTCAATGTATGGTTCTTCTGGAAAACCTTCCTGCTCTATTATCAAGGGCCGCAGTATTATTATTTGCATCAGATGTTAGGGGTGAGTGACCCGGACATTACTTTTTGCCCTGGGAATTGGGATGCTGGGAGATGGGAGAGGGATAAAATGCATTTGCTAATCTTGGATGACACAAACTGCCTGTTTACTCTGCAAAGTGGGGAAAGATCAAGTAGGAAATCGCTGAAATACTGGTGACAGTTATTTAGGAGTAGAAAGTGAATAGTGTTGAGAAGAAAAAGAGCCAGTCGAGTGTGGGACAGTGATCCTTCCAGCTCCTCTCCCCGCTCCTGGTGTTCCCAGCTGCAGACAGACTCACATGAACACAAAAATGCTCAACCGGCGACAGGAGCCCAAGTGTTTGTCATCAAAATGTTAGCCAAGCTCATGGGCTCTCAATGGCAAATCCTTTCTAATCCAGTTATTGTGATACATATTTGCTGAAGGAATTATTTTGGCATGTCTTAGTTCTTTTCAGTCTTTGTCATCCTCACAGATCCTGTGTTCTGTGTAAATCCTTGTGGTCTATATACTTTTGTTTTTGTTTTCTGTCAACAAATTCTTGGAATATGAATGTTTTAATGAAGATTTTACTGTTTGGATATAGCAAGGGTGACATCCACCACCACCAGAAGAATCCAAAAAATATGGTTTGCGCCAGTGTGATGCGGGTCTGTCTTGTGAAGTTATCCACAGCTACACAGTTTCAGTTGTTTGAAATGTCTTCTAGCCAAAGGTATAGATTAAGGGTTAACAGTTTTCTGGAAAGCACTCTAGGGCTGGTCAGAATTTGAGAATCCAGGAAAAAGTCAATGAATAACATGATGCTTTGTCATACTCGGAAACAGTTTTCAATGGAAAGCTGACGTGGGACTAAAGCACAGATGATGCACATCCTAACTTGTTGCAGAGCCTTGGGGTTTTATCTTTGTTAGATCCAGGATATATTTTTTCATATGGTTGGTATCATTGCCTTAACTAGCCAGTTCCATAAGCTTTTGTGAACTTGCTTGAAAGTAAGTTGATCTGATATTATTTTCTCTTTTTTTTCTTCTTATGGCTGATTCAGATGCATTCAAGAAGCAAATCTTAGAAAAGGTAGTGCAAAAAAGAAGAGAATGAAAATACTTAAATCCTTCATGATTATGACTTTCATGACAGAAAAAGCATAAAAGCATGTTTAATTTTACCATAATCTTTAATGGGTTTGCAGCCCAGTGCATCCATTTGAAAATTGTGCTTGTTCCTAGCAGAACAAGTGGGTTTTTCATAAAGCAAATGTTCTTGGGTCAACATGTTGGGCTGGACTGTTAGATGGTATCAATCAGCAAATTTCCTCTCAATTTGGAAGACACATCTTGCCTTGTACCAACTCATTGTCTGGTCTTTCTTTGATTTTCTTCAAAATGAAAGGCACATACAAAGTAATATAATGTGTGTTCAGAACCTGTGAGGTGATTCAAGCAACAGATTCTTTGTCTTGGTCAGGAGATGAGAACCAGGAGGCCATGTGTTTGAGTTTGTCTAACTGTCTGCAACCGTGGGAAAGAATATCAAAGGAGTTTAGAGATTTTCTAAAATGAGGAGGAAAGTGAAGAGATAAGTCCAAAAGATACTTTTGGTCAAAGCTCCGAAACTAATTTAAAAATTTTGAAAGCATTAAAGACTGTAAAACATTCATCTACAGTTTGTGTAAATGTCATTCTTAGATGCCAAAGTTAACTTTCTCACTTCTCTTCAGTATATTTGTGTATGTGTGTAAATCATACAGATTGTTGGGAAAACAGAACCCAGTTTTAGTCTCATGAGGAAACAGGGAGTAAGCACATCCATAGTACTGCTGCTGTTAGTTTCCATGGGGATTTTTGCTCCTCTTCTTTTTTTTACATTGTTTTGTGTAGCCACGGGCCACCTCATGGCCCATCATAACCAGTCTCCTCTCTGTTCCATACGTGGGTGCCTCTGTGTGCTGTTTCTTCATGTTGGAAAATTTTGAGGTTTAGATGAAAAGTCCTCACATTGATTTTTATTTTGTCTTTATAGCATCTGCTTTCATGAAAATCGTTTCCCTTTTCCAGCCAGTTGACAAAAAATAGCAAAAAAGGAATACCATTTTTTGAATGAAAAAAAAAATTCTTCTGTTTCTCAATGAGGTCTCCTAAGGAGTTTTGTTCTCTCTTTGTATGCTGCAATAGCCTCAAATCTCCTTAAAAACTTCTGCACTTGAAGCACTGAAAGATTTACCACAGGTAATTTTTTTGTTTACCAAGTAACAGGATGGAGAGTAAGAAGAATTGCCGCAAGAAATCAGATTATGATATGAAATGAAATCTTTGACTGGATATCCTAAATATATTCAGCTCTGCCATGCTTTCTTGCCATGTCTCTTCTTTCTGACGTGAAGGAGAAGGAATGAGGTTAGTTTTTCCTTCAGTGGTCACTGCAGTGGTTCACTTTCCTTCAGCCTTCTACAGAAAAAGGAGGCTCAGTTTTATTATTGGCTGATTTCATCCTCCAGGACCTTGAACAAGATACTTAGCACAGGATTTTAAGATTATTTAAGTACCTAACTCTCACTCAGGCTTTCAATGACAATTTTCCTGATCCTTAATTCTATAAAAATGCTGTAAAAAAGCACTAAGAGCACAATGATGTCCTGGAAGTGTAAAGAGTCAAAGGCACTGATGTGCTAGGAGGAGGTTAATCACCCTATTCTGTACTACAAAATTTAGTGGATAAATTTATGTTGTGTAAAATGTCACTGCTTTGCTCAGTTTGAGTCCTGTTAATGAGACCATGAACTCTTCACTGTGGAATCTCCATCCCTGGAGATTTTCAAAAACTAATTGGGTAAAGTCCTGAGCAAACATAGTCTGAGTTTGGTGTTGAACCTGCTTAGTGCAGGAGGTTGGAATAGAGACAACCCAAGGTCCCTTCCAAAGAGAATAATTCTCTGATTATATGATTCCTGCAGTGTTAGTTCAGCCAGAACCTAGTGGATGTAAACCCCTTTTGTCTTGCTGAACCATCCTTTTAGATACGTAATTGCTTGTACCACTGCAGATCACAGTCTTGGCACAGGAATACATTCATTCCCACTGGTTCAAGAACATGATCTAGATAAACAGTCTCCATTTTTCATAATTTAATAAATGTTAACTTCTGGCCTTACATTACTTAAAGAAGAGAAGCCTGGGAAACATCCAACAGGCACAGATTTCTTGTAAAAGAGTGTGATAACGAGAAAAGGATTATTTTCATCTTAATGTTCATAATAGATACTACAAGATGTAGTAGGAATGAATTACAGAAAGGAAGATTCATAAATTACTTGACATGACTCCAAAACCTTCATTGTTGGAGGTTTTGTGTCTGCTCAGTCAGATAAATTGTCCAATTGATTAATTTCTTTGCAGACTTCAAGATTCCTCCCTTGAGATGTGCTTGGCTGTGTTTTTTTCCAACAAGTTTGCTTGCATCTGACCAACATATTCAGTCCTAAATTCAGTACTGACCTTATTATAGAACTCTGATATTGCTTTTAGCAGCATTAAATGAAATACTTGTTTCTTGTTGCTTGAGTTCCCCATGAACAGAAAGAACATTGGACTCAATCAGTTGTCACATAAAAGGCCTCTCTTTTGCTATTCCCTCTCTAGTCCCTGCTGAAATAGCTCTAACGTAGTCAAATGGATGTTAATGCAAGAGATAAGCTTCTGAGTTTCACACCAAAGTGGAGAAAATGCATTCTCAGAAAGGCTCTGGGAAAAGATTGAATAACTGAAAATGGGACTGCAAAGGAAAAGTGCTGCCTTACTTTTTCTTATCTATACTGTTACTGCCTCCCCTGCAGCACTGCGCATCACATTTATGTCACCTTTATTCACTGCTTGCAAAATATTCCAGATGTTCCCGTAACTTGCATATCTCTCCTTGTTAGTTTATTGTAATGATAGCCATTTTACTAATTGAATCCAAATTCTACTTTAATTGATCCTTGTGTAACTGCACTGTAGCCTGTGTCCCCCAAACATCTAAGTACTGAAGGCAACTGTGTATCTTGACCCTTTATTTTCCTTAATGGAGTATGTTTTTGCTGCTTAATTGTCTTGTAGCCAGGCTATTTGTGATTTGTAAATCCACCAGACTTTATTTTGATAGTCTCCTTGAATTAGCAAGTAAACCTCTTCTTGTATTCTTTATGCCTCCTTCTTGATTTTTTGTTTGCCAAAACATTTTTTCCTTCAACCCTTTGCCCTTCCTGGGCAGCCCACAGTTCAGCATCGTTGCTGAGATTGTTCTCAGTTATGAGCCATTGACGAACTTGGGTTTTGCACCATGTAGTTCTTTTGTTCCTTTCTTTTTCCTTCTTTCAAATGGCAGTAATCCTGCGAAGGACATCTATTTTATTAACTTTTATGGGAGAACCTTTGCAGAACTTCCTGTGAAACTGTCCATAGTGGAGGTTCAATTAGTAGAGGTACATATCAAATGATTAACTGAGATTTTTACTGCTGTATCATGTAGACTTGTGTTAATAACGGTCTTGTCGTCATTGCTCCTCATCGTGAGAAGATTATGGCATAATACTCTGTCAAACAGAACTGAATTATGGCCAGAATATTTCTTTGATTGATTATTCATTATATTATGTATTATTGCAGGGTTCCCATGGTAGTCCAACAATGGCAGGTATTAAAAAAAAAATAGCACCATTACAGTCTAGAAGACCAGTTTTACATATCATATTACCTACCGTGTTGTGATAAGGGGAAATAATTCAACATAAAGGAAGCCCTTAGTAGCAGACATTGCATCACTTCTGTGGGACTGTGATTCAAATATGGCAGTAAATAAATTCCTGCTATGTCCATGAGTTGCAGTATGTTGTGAATCTCTTGGGGAGAGTTGGGTACCGTTAATTCCTTGATTAATGACCAACCTTGTGGAGTTTAGATCATGCTGCATTTTGTAGGTTCAACTGTTCAAGCCCTAATTGTTAATGAATATGAGATTGTCATGCTTTGATGTTGCTACAACATCTGGAGTCTGGAACACTCAAATCTGGAAGATAACTTGAGATCTCATCCAGTCTGTACGTGTTATCATTCTGCCTGGCACAAAAAGAAACTCGTAACTCATCAACAATGACAGAAGTATTTTTTACCATTGTGTTTCTTGAGATCAGGATTATGATAGCTTAAATTAACTGATGTATAAATTAATGAAGATGAACATTTGATCTGAAATCTTGTAAGTGAATATACTTTGTTTGGAGATTGAGAGAAATTGGGAGCTAATACTGAATTCCAGATTAAGATAGTTGCTCTCTTCAGATTGCATGGCTCAGTTAACCAGGAGGAGGAGTACATCAAACACAAAGAGACTGCATATAAAATGAGAACACATAACCTAAGTATGTGGACAGACAGAGAAGGAAAACCTTGAAGGAATGCATGACTGGTGAGTTACAAGTGAACACTGAGAATATTGATGCTCAGTACTGCAGGAAAGATACCCCATACTTCATGAGAGAGCTAAAAATATTGCTGCCATTGTCCACTCTTGATGTTTCTCCTTTTCTTTAATATCATATCCAAGTTCAGATTCATATATGCAAACAGAAGACTGAAGTTGAATTAGCATAGAGAATTGAGCTGTTGTTAAATTCTCTGTGTAGAGAATTGGTGATTTATTTTTCTTTTAATATTAAATATACTTTTTCAAATGTGATTAAAAAATATTACACTAGTTAGTTGTAAAATAATTTGTAAAGCGCTGCAGTACATGAGATTGGGATTTACAGAGTCCTGCTTTGACAACTTCCATCTTCAGGAACAAAAGCAATCAAACTTCTAGAGAATTTTTTATGTTCTGGTAGGTTTCTGCTACCCTTGCATTTTCTTTCCTTCCAACTTCCTTTCAGCTGCTTTGGGCTTTGTTTTGCTAGATCTCCAGCCAGATTTGGCAGGTCTAGGAGGAATAATTGCTACCCATGCAATTCAGATTGTCCTTCATCTTAGATTATCTGTGCTCTGTTACTAGAAGTAAGGAGTACTCTGTGAAGAAAAGGAAGTCAGATCAAAAGGAGACACATTGTTTAACACAGTTTGTCCCACCTATGGAAATAAATATTTTTAGCTGTTCCAGTACTGATCTGGGGAGGTGGTCTGTTACCTGTCTCTCCAGGGGAACATGTGTCTTATGAGTCTTCCCACAACCTTTCAAGTGGCCCTAAACCATGGAAGACTGAAAAAGTTCAAAGGAAAGCCTTCAGAGAGAGAGAGACAAGTGTGATGTCTCTTCTGCACCATGACCTGTTGAGGATTATTGCTTGCAAATAGCGAAGGCTTGTGAGTCAGACACCCATCACTTTTAGGTATGGAAGGATTTGTGGTATTCTTAATTTGTTTTTCTACAAGATGAGTTTAAAAGGTGAGATAGGACAATATTTGTTGAAGTCTTCCTGTATTCTGCTCCCCAATATGTTTTGCAACCATGTGTTGAATATTAGTTTTATGTGCACAGCAGTTGTAGGTAATGTTCATTTCAGTGTTTATAACTGAGAATCTTTGAAGAATTCGCTGATACACAGTAAATTGCCCCTCAACCTAATACTGGAATCATTCGCCTAACTACAGAGAAGCTTGTACACAGAACATGCAAGGAGAACTGACTCTTTGCTTCTCTGTCCCACTTTGCACATTGTGTGGGCTTAGCCAGGAGTCCACCCTGATTTTTGTGGGACTGGACATCAGACAGGGACAGCTGGAGAACTTACCTTCCCGCTGTATCTCTGGAGCCCTTTTTTGCTGCTATGGAGAAGAAAAATATGGCGATTGATTTATACTTGCCTGGAGAAGAAGTCCGGCCTAATTTTTAGGATACCAGCTTTGAGACTGGAGTGAGTCGAGTAACCCACTATCCCTGCCACAGTTTTCCCCTGTGAATTTGACCAGTTCTTTAGTTTTTGTAGGCCTCTTTGCCTGTCCATGAAATGGGAAAACAGCATGTCTGGTACTGGGTAGGTAGAGTACAGAAAGAGGTTGTCAAATGCTTGGATTTGCTGTCAACAAAGTTGGATGAAAGAAAGTGTCCTTCAAAGATTTTGGGAGTGGTTTTTTTCCCTCTTTTTTCTTCTACAGCAATTACATGTACTAATAACATGAAATGCCACTTTTTTTTTTCTTTTTCTTAAGACAATGATAACCTTATGAAGAAAAAAGGATTATATTTATCTCATTTCTTAGCTAGTTAATAAGGTTATATATTCCCTTCGAGAACCAGCAAGTTGCCTTGGAGCAAAAATAATCTTTTATTCTACTATTGTTTAAAAATCCAACAATACACTATGTTAATTTGTTACTATGCCACCCAGGCAACGCAAAGGAAGTCAAGAAGAAGACCATTTGGAAACCATTTGGAAGGGATTAGTTTCATGGAGATATTTTTAGCCTTTGGATACATGTTAAGAGCAAACTTAGTACTCTGTTATCTTTCTGGGTCTTGAATGAATTGTAATTCTAAGCATTGCTAAATGTATTACTTTACCATTGTTTTCAAATTGGTCAGGGGGCTTGTTGCAGCAAACATTGCCCAACTTTATTTATTCAGAATAAAACCTTAACTGAACCATTGGTGAAACTGTTTGAAATTGTTTGAATTGCACTTTTCTAGAAGTGTACTTCATATTTGGAGAAGTAATTTCTTCCTCCTTTTTTTTTTTTTTTTTTCCCCTGCTTTTTACACATGCTGAAAGCATTGCATTAGAATTAATGTAAGGGCATTCTTCCATAGTAATTGCATCATGAATGAATATCTGCTGTTTGTTAAATAGTGTCATGGAAAAATACAATACAAAGTTGGGTAACTTTTTCTACTCATCATAGCTGACTTATATTTTTTGTGCCAGTTACATTGTTTGTCATTTTACTTATTTCTCAGAATAAATTATTTCATTTATTTAACATGATACAGTGTGTAATGAACTCTATCCTAGATTATTCCAAACTAAACTGCTTTATTGAAGTTTTGCAAAAAGAATAATTGTTCCTGATAGAGGAACTTTTGGATGACTGGTATCATGCCTGGTTTATGTTTTAAACTCAAAGACCAAAGAAATTCTTGAGAAACTAATGATGGATCACATAGAATCATGGAATCATAGTGTAGTTTTGGTTTGAAGGGATCTTCAAAGCTCATCCAGTCCAACCCCTGCCATGAGCAGGGACATCTTCACCCAGATCAGGTTGCTCAGAGCCCCGTCCAGCCTGGCCTGGGATGTCCTCAGGGATGGGGCATCCACCACCTCTCCGGCCAACCTGGGACAGGGTTTCACCACCCTCAGTGTAAAAAATTTCTTTCTCATGTCTAGTCTGAATCTCCCCTTCTTTAGTTTAAAGCCATTACCCCTTATTCTATCATAACATAAAGTCTGTCCCCATCTTTCTTATAGGCCCATATAATAGAAATTATTACAACTTTCAAATGGCTTAACTTACTAGTTGTATTGCAGATTTTTTCAGATTTAGGCAATTAGTCAAGAGCTACAAAAATGGTTCTGTTTACTTCTGAGTTTTGTGGAACGTTAGTTCTACATAATTCTTGTGTTTTTCAAATCATGCTCATTTAATCACTGAGATACTGTAGCACATCAGCAAGCTCTAATATAAATAAAAAATAAACACATAAAAATACGTGTTTAATGACCATGTTTTTGAAGTTATTGCTTTTATGAGGTGTATAGCTCATTTTTAGTTTCCCTTTAGCAGAATAATAATTAATGAAAAGAGACACAATCTTGTATATGCAAACAACACATTATAAAGACATTTTACTTGCCATTAAGTCAAATCATTTCAAGGGTATTGCCATTTAATCTGATAGTCCAAAAATATCTCATCATGTTGTGAAGTCCCTTTAAGCTACTGTGGACAAATACAGAGAAATATTTAGCGTGGCTGTTCACATACTTTTCTTTTTATCATACCTTGAAGTGGAAAGTGAAATCAGCATTCAGGAAAATCTGAGTTGCTGAGGTTGGGGCCATTGTAGCTGGTGCTCAATCATAGTCCTTGCTCCTGGGCTCTGGACCAACATGTAGGAGGAGAGGATGATCTAAAGTCTGAAGCACATGACTTGTGAGGGAAAAGTAGCAAGAATAATCTCTCATTTTGCATGTGAACAGAGTGTGAAACAGCAGAAGAAATAGAAGCAAGGGAGGTTTTATGTAAGGAAAAAAATTACTAAGAGTGCATTGGAAGAAGTAGTGGATGAGGTCTGGAGAGTGGGGAAGAACTGGGTGATGTGGTTTGTTCTAGTCTCATTTTCTACAATTCATAGAATCATAAAATCATTTTGTTTAGAAGAGAGCCTCAGGATCGTCAAGTCCAACCATAACCTAACCTAACTTTAGTACTAAACCACGTCCCTAAGAACCTTGTCTATGTGGCTTTTAAATACCTCCAGGGATGGTGACTCCACCACTTCCCTGGGCAGCCTGTTCCAATGCCTGACAACCCTTTCTGTGAAGAAATTTTTCCTAATATCCAATCGAAACCTCCCCTGGTGCAACTTGAGGCCATTTCATCTTGTCCTATCACTTGCTACTTGGGAGAAGAGACCAACAGCCTCCATGCTACAGCTTCCTTTCAGGTAGTTGTAGACAGTGATAAGGTCTCAGCCTCGTTTTCTCCAGGATAAACAGCCCCAGTTCCCTCAGCCACTCCTCATTTGGTATGTTAGAGGTACCTCTGTTGAAAGTGTCTGACTCAGTGTAACTTCTGTGAGAACTGCTCCCAGGACATTTGCCAGGGATCCCTCATTTACATGGGAGAGGACAAAGCAGAGCACATTTTGTGGAGCGATGGCTCCTACTCCTCATGAGCAGCTTTGGAGAGAAAGTGCCTTATGATGCTTTGTTCTGTGGTTTGTGCCCAGAGGTACCACAGAGAAGGTGGAGTATGTAGGTGTCACTGACTATGGGAGTGGGCAGTTCTGACATTTCATGGTACTGAGGAGCTCCTGTCTTGCCATCGTGCTTGTGATCTTACTAGACATGCTGAAGTCCGGTTATTTTGTTTATTTTTCCTAGTTTATCTGTTTGTCCATTTCTGTGACACATAAGTTTGTAAAAAAAACCAAACTAATACCAATTACAAGGTTTGAAATTACAAGGCTTTTCTGATAATTTTTGTAAAAAAAAAATCTTTTTCCAAATAAATTATCTTTGTTTCTCTCCAATTTTGTTTCTCCTTCTTGATAAGAAAGATATGAAAATAATAAATGTTTCACTGATAGGAATTTTTTGACTGAGACATAACAAATGCTATTTTTTAACAGAAATTTAATTTTTAAAAATAACAAATCTATAGTAATTTTTATTGAATAATTTGTGCCTGTTCAATTGATTCACGTATCTCTGCAGTACTTGAGTTATCTTATAATAGTTTTTCATTAATTTCTTCAGCAGCTGAAAAACTTGGGGTTTAGAGAACATTGTAAGAAATATCCTTCCAGAAATCTGTTGACAGTCTAAAAGCATCTTTTATATAAGCTAGTAAAATGGTAATTCAACCTAATAACTAGGAGAACAATGGCATTTTGTGAACTTTTTAAAAATCATAAATGAATTAGAGAATATAAGATTAAAAAATACAGGGTTATGACATTAATGTGTGCTTTGTTCATTTATTTGACAAGTGTTTTTGTTCTAATTATGTAAGTTCCAAATATACCAGTGAAAGCATTAGTGAAATTAGATTTCATTACGATTATCAGCTATTGAGTAGTTAAAACGAAGAAAACCTTCTTTCTTTAGGTCCAAATATGGCACTGCATAGTGTGAATGGATGGGAAGTTCTGTGACAATTTCCTAACAATCCTTGAAACAATATTATCATTGCAGTTTAATTTAATCAATAATTTTTTACATATGTTTCTGACTTGTTTACTAGAAAATCATTACACTTTACTTAAGTGGCTGACTAGTATCTTCTTAGTACTTATCTGTCTTATTTAATTATGTCTGTTGAAGCTTTTGGGTAATTTCTCAGTCAACGCTTATTGTTTTCTGAGATACGTTTTGTTTCATGTGGCTTTGAGCACTGATGAAGTTATTTGTTCCTTCAGTAGAAAGTTGTCGTTTGCTGACATTATTGCTGACAAAATTAATCTTTCATAATTTTTTGATGCAAAGGTAAGAGCTGTTTCCACTGTGTGTCCAATACATGTGGAAAATCATGAAACTCTATGGTTCTGATGAGTTAAGAGAGCATGGAAAACATTCAGGTTCATGGCAAAGAAATGGAGGTTGAAATCTGACACCTGAGCCATTAGAGCATCTTTTCCCCCTGTAATCTAACTCTTGCTATATTTGTTCAGCTAGGATTGTGTGTTAGCAGAGCTTCAGCATCTGTCCTCAATCTCAACTGCTGCCTGGTCCTTCTACCAATGTGCCGTGTTCTCTTGGCCTTCCTGCGAGGATCTCAGAAGGTAAGTACTGTCCTCAGAGTGCAGCAGTAGAGATGAAGATGACCCTGGTCTCTCTTCAGTCTAAAATCAATAGGAGAAAACATCTAAATCCCTGTTTATTATACATTATGTGGCTACATTATGCAAGTGTTGGACATTCAGCTTAAATTTCATGACCCCTGTGAAGAAAATGCCTTGGCTGGCATTGTCTGGTTTGATTGGACCTGTAGGGAGGAAGGTTTCTTCAGTGCATTCTTGAAGGACGGGGACTTGCTGTGGAACTGTAACCAGATGAAATCTCCTCTTTCTTTCCCAACTCGAATATAAAAGACATCTGTGTTCTCTCTACTGCTTCCTGGTAGAATTCAACCTAGCAAATAGAACTTAATCTCTGTATGGCCAGAACTGTCCTATTGGAGATGACAGAACTTTAAATACCCAACCTGATATATTTTTTTATCAGATAAAGAAATTCTGGCAAAGCTAAGAGGGTTTTTTTTCTGTACCAGTATTCAGTAAACAGTAGCTTAGCTTGTTTATGATTCACTAGTTGCTTTAACAGAAATATAAGTAATGCTTTTGTGGAACATTTATGTTTTCTAGACGGTTGCAAATTGATCCTATGAGTTCTGTTCATCATGTGACAGTACCTATAAGATCTGATCTCTATGGGTGCAAATATATGTATGCAAATATACATAGATCTCTTTCCCTCTGGTCCTGCTCACTAGTCAGTGACTCCTACAACAATTAGTGCTGCAATTCCTAAATTTCAAAGACAGAGGGGCGCTACTTTATGCACTCTTGACATCTATCTAATACAGATCCAACTGTAATTTCTTCATTAAGACCTCAAAACTGGCTTGTTGACATAATCCTGTAGTTTTTAAATTTGAAATTGCTATTAATTCATCCCAGTTGCTGTTAGTATTTTTTTTTTCTATGCTTTGTTTTGCAAGAGATTGCTTGAATTCTTCTTTTATTAGGTTGCCAGCAAGAAAACCAGAAGGCTGCTAGATAAAAGCAAAACTTTCCATGTGACGTGTGGTGTTACAATATGTGTCTTTTCAGGTGAGATCTTACCGTGCTGAGCAGCAGCTTGTTTGGGAAACACATTAAATCAGTATTTTGTGGTTTTTCTCGTGCAGTACATTTGGGGGTAGTCTTGCTCTGTGCTTCTCTGCCTCAAATTATGAATGCTTTCTCAGATGTGTGTGGGTTTTGGTTTATTTTTCATTTAAATATGTGCTTACATTCTAATGTCGAGCCTTTCCTTAAAATTCCAGTTTCTTAAAGGACAGGTATATGAGATCAGGTCAAAATCTGCCATTATGAGTGACCTTTGATTTGATTGTGCCTGAGGAATTTGAGTGCAGAAGTGGGATGCTACAGGGTTATCTGCAGTAGGGGAAGCAGTGGAGGCAAATACCCAGTTCACCGAAGAAGAAACGTTCTTTGGACACCTTTGAATGTTGTCTCCCACCTGAATCATCACAGTGTGGAAATGATTGCTATAGTGTTGAAAGAAACTTAAAATACATGCTGCCTTTGCCATAAATATCTATAACCTGGTTTACTCTAGAAAAATAGCTCTTTAGTCCCTGATGTGTCTCATGCAGGTGATGTGATTATAACTTGACATCTGGGTAGCCACTTTACTTTAGAGGAACATCTACCTCTTGTTTATGGGTCTCAGCTTTACTCTGTTCTTTTTAGTCTTACATGTTGCTGCTCATCTGGTGAATGCTCTTAATTTTTCTGAGAACTTCAATGAAGACTTTCTGGCATTAAATGCAGCGAACTATCGTGGTGAGGTGAGCCAGCTGTGCTTGTATATTTTACTTTTTAAATATAATTTAAATACATGATTATTTATATGTTCAATTCCATTTTGTTATCCATCCTATGATCTATACAGTGCTACTGATTTTGTGCATTTAAAACTCACCATCTTGTGGGTTTTTCTCTGGACAAAGTGCACTTGATAAGCACTTTGTTTAAGCCAGCAGGATTCAAACCTGTTTGATTATGAGGACGAGAATGCTGTTGTCAAGTCCTTTCACCTTGCACCCTGTTCTGCTTCTCTATAGCATGCTTACACTTTCAGTCAGCCTTGAACTGGTCAGGCACTTGGACTAGATGGTCATTGTAAGTTCCTTCCAACTGAAATAGTCTATTCTGTTCTTCTGCTTCTCTCTGTTCCTTGAATGGGCCTGGTTGAGACACCTCTGCTGCTGTTTAGAGAAAACACATTCTGCATTTGCAACATTTAGAATGTAGTACTATGTGACATGTACTGAGGATTTGAGGATAGTGAGATTTGAGCCTGGTTTTTTGATTTTTAAACTGCAGTGGGAACTTTAGTATATAAGCAAAGAGTGGAATTAGTTATCTGCATGAATTGGGCTGGAAGCTGGTTTCAACTTATAAAATACTTTGTTTGCATGACTTTTCTGACGGTGAGGCAAGTCTCCTGAAGTCATACCACAGTCCTCGTCCCTCCTCCAGGTGCTTCCTTGTGCATTTGGCACTGGAGAGATGTTTGCAGATTGTAGGAGTAAGACCAGAGTCCAGGACTCTTTTGGGCTACAGTCAAGTTCTCTCTTGTTTATACTCACTCTAGTCTCAAGTCTGCATTTCTTTTCTACCAGCTTCATTATGAAATATTTAGAATGACTCTGTCCCAGCTGCATCCTTTCCTGGAAAAACAGAGCCTGACTCAGTGCAGGCTCATAAGGACCAACAACCAAGGTCTTCCACTCCCTGGGTGAATGATCTAATCATAGAGCTATTCTGTGGCAGCCAGACATGCCAACACCAACTACTGTGCAGAGGTTCTGGGTTGAACTGTGTTCATGGGTCTGCATATGTAAGGAGTGGACTAATAGATGTAACCTCATTAGCCCTGTTAGCAGGAGCTTTCTTCAGGAGAGAATGTGCCAGGGTGAGCATGGCAGACTTAGGAATTTTGCAATAGAAAATGGAGATAACAGAAAGTTTTTTTTGCAATTCTAGGATTCCAGATTTTAGGTACTTTAGTAGTGCTTGAACTTTCGTGCTTGAATTCCAATTAAACTTGTTTTTTAGACACGATGGGCAGCCTGGATGCTACTGTCAACTTCTGTCCATGGGTGTGCATGTTTGGATGCAGACAAGGTCACGGAAAGGGACACTTGATTTTTCCTGAACTGTATGAAAACTGCTCACCTCCCCTCACTGCATTTTACTGCAAGTTTAAAAAATACATGTTTTGCTCTGCAGTGAAGAGAAAACCTCACGAGGCGTAGGGCTCATGGGAGGTGAGGCAGTTTCCTGTGAGACTGACATATCCCCTCTTCCTTTCACATGTGGTGAAGGACACAGGAACATCTGGCCTTGTATTGTCAGCTCCTTTGTGTTCAGTCCTGCTTCACTGGAGTCCACTGCAAATCTCTTGGTGATGTAACTGGCAGTAAAATGCTCCCTGCTGGTCTTTGATTTAAATTCAAAATCTCTCTCTCTTCGGCTCCCCTCTGTCCTCCCAAAGGTATGAGGTAACTAGGTCAGACTTTCAAAAAATAATTATTTGTAAAATTATCTGTATCCTAATTTTTCATAACAGATCAGACCTATCTTCACTGGGAGAATGCAAAGGCTAAAGGTTTAGTTTGCGTTTAGTTGCAGCCAGTGTAAACTGCTACCAAATACCAAATCCATTCCTGCATCCAGATTTAGGGATTGCCCATGCCATCAAGCACTTCAGCTTTGTGAGCTACTTGTTATTGTTATCGATACAAGATCACATCATATCTTGACTTTTCTTTTTTTTTTTTTTTTTTTTTTGGCTTGTCTGTTTTTCAGGACCCAAGAAATCTTCTTTTTGCTACTGGTAAGTCTGTTGCAAAACTGAATGAGAAACCTTGCTTCTTCTCATCATCACTCTCCAGACAAATAATTTTGATCCTTTGTTCGCATGCTCCATTTGTTGTATCTCAGCTGGGTTGAGCTGTGTTATTTGTGTTAATATAACCTGGGTTTGCTTATCCAATAGTCAGGAGGGAGGAGTTATGTAAGTCCTGTAGTAGGATAAGCAGCATCTTCAAAGCTGTTGTACAGATGAGTCAGTGGAAAATCATCAGTTTCAAACAGAGATTCTGCATAATATTAAAAGCAAATTCCTAAATGATCCAATTTCTAGGGAAAAAAAAACCAAACCAAAAAAAACCCTGTCTTCTTGCTTCAGCTAGTTTATTTAAAGGTTGGTTTGACTTCAGAGCCATTGAAACTGTTACACAGGAATCAGACTTCAGCACTCATAAAGAATAAATAAACAAAGACATTTTGGGTGCAGGAATTTAGAAGGGAGCAATGTTTGGGTACGGAGGGCTAGGCTCAAGCCTGAGCTGTAGTGCCTCACAGGCAGGTAAAGGTCCTTTCTGAGGTCATCTCTCTTTCACTTTTGTTTAGATCAAATGCAAAAATCCCAAGTCGGTAACATGTAGGACATGGTCCAAAGGAATTGGTCTGGACAGCAATAAATGGGGTTCTAGACCTGTCAATCCCAACACATTTACTGGAATTGGTAACCTGTGGGAAAGGGCTTTCCAAAAACCCTCAGCAAAGTTTAGGTCAGTTGAGAATAGAGGAAGTGAGAAAGTGACATGTTAGAAGTTGAGGTAGAACGTAACTGTTAACTGGAAATGAGTTGGGTGACTGGTGTAGTTAGTGAATTATAGAGGCTTGAAAGAAGGTAACTCACAAAGGAGGAAAGTAAAGACAGGGAGGGA
Organism: Nesoenas mayeri; assembly: GCF_963082525.1. NCBI lineage: Eukaryota > Metazoa > Chordata > Aves > Columbiformes > Columbidae > Nesoenas > Nesoenas mayeri. The sequence continues at coordinate 203,932,363 of NC_137541.1, forward strand.
GAATGAGAACAAGCAGCTAGTATATTTAATATTTTGGATAAAAGAGAAGGATTTGGGAAGAATGAGCATAGAGACCCCACCAAATATTGTCACAGCTTCTGGGGACACTTTGAGACCTCTCTAGTTTAGCAGAGAGTGTGCAAGGTGGAACTCCCTTTAGCCTCCAACAGCCAGGAAAGTATTGCATTTTCAAAAGTTTGAGCACATTGTTGCAGAAAGCAGTGATTCCAAGTCATCTTAAATTTAAAGTTACTCACATCACTCCCCATCTTTACAAGTGGTAATTAACATTTTTGATTGGTGCTGTGGGAGTGTCTAGACACCAACCAAGATTTTGCTGCACTGGGAGCTGTACAAATATGCAAAAAAATGGTCTCTTCCCAAACGTTCCAGAACTAGATTTACTGGCTGATTTTTTTAACACAGTGAAGAGAAGGAGTAACGAGTTAGAAGGATTTACAGTGTGATGGCTTTTCAGATCAGCCCAGGAAAGAACCTCCTTGCTTAAGGGTGTGAGGGTAGCTCTGGGATGAACAAGTATTCAAGATTAAAGTTAGTGGAGGAAAACACACTGATGGGTTGGGGGAAGGTTGTGATTGATTTCATGTTTGCAGTTTGATGGAGAAGAGAATTGAAGAATTGGGTGTAAATGATGACCTATGTGTTGAGTGACAGTGTAGGAAGCTGGATCAAGTGTTTTATTGCAATTGGATTGGAAGTATTTGTGTCAAAGGGGAGACTGATTGCACACTACCTATCGTATTAGATTAAGAAAGAAGAAATGAAGGAAAGAATGCAGATTTTTTTATTGCAACTGGTTTTAATTGTAACTGTGCCATGAAAGAGTGAGATTATGTTTCTTATGCAGTCCGTGACAAAACTTCTATTGTTTGCAGGACCAGGATTTTCCTACAGTGTGTAAAACTGAGGAATGATTTGGAATGTATCAGATTTTCGGTGTCAGGCTTCTCAACAAGTGGATATTGAGAATATTATAAAAATATAAGATTTGAAATTCTCTATTGCTGGAGAGTCTAAAATCACAATTATTTAAAAAATTAGCTTGTTCTTATCGTTAGGAAGTGATCCTGTTAAATATCTGGACCATTAAAATCTGTGGTTTGGTCATTTACGTCCATGAAAGCTGGTTGAGATGCTTATATTCTGACGCTGAAACAGCACTTATTTAGCTTTGTCCTTGGTGACTGACTTTGTTTAAACCCAAACACATGGCTTTTAGAGTGACCAGAGACTATGCTTAAAAACTATCATTCTTGAAGAAATAAAATGTTTTGATGTAATGCTTCATGGATTTTAGGTTCTTAATTCAGATTCTTAATTCCCAGCATGGCAATTTTGAAGATAAGATGCTCAGAAAAAGTGGTAACTTTGGTTAGGATTTTTCTAATCTATCTTTAGGTTGATGATTTACTGTACTTTATGGGCAGGATTCTACTTTAGGATGGGATGAATCATACTGTAGAAATACTTGTTTCACTCCTCTGACTTAAAAAAGAGCTGAGGATAGACTAGTCCTGACATGAGTCTGCATTTGAGCAGATGAATCCTATCTTAGTGTTTTTAACTCGTCCTTCTCAATAGCTGGCTGTAGATCACCATCACAGTCCTTGCTCTATGGGCAACAATTTCAAGCATGATACAATGCCATGGAGAGTAATTTCAGACTCTTTCTCATTCCAGAATGAAATGGGTTGGCAAGCAATTGTAGTGACAGCTTGCACAGAAATTGATTTACTTGAAATTCTGTCCCTGACCAGGTTTTTAATTGTCATGTTCAACAGAGTTTACGGTTTGGAATAAAAAGGAGATACAGAAACTTGTACAGTGAGTCTTACAGATAAACAAATAGACAGGATTTGTTCTTGATTACCTGCTTAGAGACAAATGTCATGAGCAAATGATTACAGGAGCAAAGATTAATAGGAAGTTAGTGGTGCATAGTGAAATGGAAGGAAAAGGGCCGTTTCCTCTGAGAAGCTGGGAAATAACTCAACACCTCTTTTTTCCTGTCTAGTTTGATACAGGACTTGTCCTCAAGAGATAGATATGTGAAAGAGTTTGATTGAATCATGATTTGTATGTCTAATAACTTCCACTTGCTTTAAAAGTCATAGGAGAAAAGTGTAAGTTATCTTTTGTCTCTTTTAGTTCCAGGTCTGACTGGAGTCATTATGGTGTTAGTATTATTCCTAATGTGTACAGCTTCTACATATGCCATCAGGTAAGACATAATCTGATCATTATGTTGAAAAATCCAATTTGAGTAATCATATTCTCATACTGATGAGAGGGAATGAAGAGTAAATGAGAGGGAATGAAGAGTAAATGCAGTATGAGGCAAGAAATATTTAAGTTAGTGTTAAAAAAACACTGATTTTCTTGCCCTGTTTTTTTACTAGCTTGCAGGTAGATTAACACAGTGAATTTCGTATTCTAAAATTACAAAACCTGATTAAATTTCCTTCAGAGAAAATTATTGTGTGAGGAATTTGCTCAGTTAAAAATCTAGACCTTTAAAAATTCAAATAGCTTTTTTCCTGTTTGCACAGGGAGGCAGTAATCTAAGCATATGGTAAGTTCTGTCCAATGCATAAATTAAATCCACTGGTAGTAAAATAGGATGATATCTTTATCTTAATTATTTTCACCAATTAATTGTAACAATAAACTGTAAAAAGACAGCAACAACAACAAAAAAACCCACCAGCAAACAAGCAAACTGAAACAGAATTGTGCTACTTAAGTAGAATGTTGCCTTTTTAAAGCTCCGTTTCTCGTTGTCAGATATATTCTTTTTAATGTCAATTATAATTTTGAAACAGCAACACAGTATTGGCTCAGAGTAGCTGCTGGGATTTCTAAAGATTTGGTTCTCCAACGGGTTCACATTCTGCACCAGCATTATTGAACATATTGTAGTAGGTTTGAGTGACCAGTGCCTTGGAGGATGTAACCCAACGTTGTAGCTGTTCTAAGGCTTGGATTCTGCAATTGAAACATATTAAAAAAACCTGGATTTTTTATATCAGTCTCTGGTGAATTCAAATATTGATTATGTAACTACATCATCTTAATTCAGCACACACAGAAGGATATTTTAATTCCATATCTTCAAACATTAATGGTGCTCTACTGATGTGAGCTAGATAAGTTAACTTTGTTGAACTGATCTGTCTTCCCTGAGTAGCATTGTTGTCAGGTGCTGATTCAAAAAAGTAGTTCCATGAATACTCGTGCACTTTTTGTAGACAAAGATACTTTCAGGGTTGAGACCTTTGTGAGGCACCGTAGGCTACAGAAGTGCAGAACAAGTCTGCTGCACAAGATGTCAGACATGGCTGCACATGACATAGTCCATACAGATGGCTCTACTTGCAAAAGAAAGCCAGCTTGGGGAAGACGGAAAAATAAAACAATTACTTCACTCCGCAGCAGTGAGCCAGAACACAGTCCTGTTTTCTCCAAGGCTGTGATAAATTAGAAAAAAACCTCGCCATTTATTAATGATTGGGAAACTTAGGAAAATATGCATAGTTGCAAACATATTTTTGGAAATAATAATTTTGGGGTTCATGCAACAATGGTTTCCATGTTTGAAGTTAAACGCTAGTTATGTCCTTCAGTTGCTCTAAGTGCAAGTGCTTTCCTGTCTTTCTGCCATCTAGCCGGCAGAATCAAAGCCCTCAAGAGATCCTCTGCATCTCCTGTTACTCTAGCAATAATTCCTATATATAAATTTTATCCTGGCTTCTCCCTCAGGCATATGGCTCAAGCTTGTCTTTGTAGTATGTTTTTCTAAGGAAACAAGCTTCCCCATGCATCTTTCTGTCCTTTTTCCATCTTTTTCCTTGTGGATTCCCATGTGCCTTATGATGGCTAAGCTCATGTGATAGTCTTAGGAGAAGTAATTGTAAATGCCGACTGCTTATCAGAAACTAGGCTTTCTAAAAAGTATTTCAGAGACTATTATACTCTCTTGGATTTCAGCCCTAATCCACTCTTGCACACTGACCTGCTTATTCATTTCTTCCTTCATATGTTCTTCCTGAATTTTTTCTGTGCATGATTATCATGCTATTTTTGTGCCTTTACTTATTCAGTAAACTATGTGAATAAGTATTAGATGGATTGAATTAGCTCCTCATGGTTTAAAGGAGGAAAGTGAATATTGTTTGAAAAATTTTCTAAATTTTTGCTGTGTCATACCTGAGAATTAGACCAACGTTTTCTGTTCAGTAGTTGTTTGTTGGAAGGCTTATGAAGTTATTAGAAAATTCAATAAATCCTGTGAATAAATACTGATGTTTCTGCTAACTTTCATATTGTGCAATATTTCATATTGTTTCAATATTGTTCAAGAGTATTTCCATTGAACACAATTACTTGTGACTTTGGAAATCATATATTTAAAGGAACATTATAATATAAGCTAATTCAATGTCTTATCTTTTTGTAACAAAATATTCCAGTCCTTTATTTCATCTACTAAACTACCACATATATGTTATTTTTCAAAACTAGATGTAACAGGGTTAAAAATATTTTTCCGAAACTGTGCTGCTTGCTGTGTGCATTTAAAGCATGACAATCTCAATCTCCCCTTACATTTCTCAGTAAGTTAACTCTTGCAGGCCTTCACCTGCAAAATTATAAAGTAGGTTAACCAAAATTAAAATTAGATATTCAACTTGATCTCAAATTTTCAGGACTTTGGGTGCCTAAGAAATACATTCATTCTGTGAATAGTGTCTATTTTAAGCCCTAAAAAGAAGATAAAGAAGGTAATAAATGTTCTGTAGAACTGTAAAACTATATATGTATCAGCAGGAAGATTATTGAGTGTATTAGAATACTGTATATATCTATAGGACACACAGTTTTAAAAGGATACAAGTCAGAAATATGTGATTATCAAAATGTTGGAAAATATGCTTCATGATAAGAGGTTAAAGGATCTCCATCCCTTTAGTTTAAGGAGGCGAAGCTGGGAGGACGTGATTACATTTAGAGAAACTCGAGCTGAAAGAAGACTAAAATGTTCAGCTGGCTGGAAGCTGACATTTAGACATATGCAAACAAGAAGTGTACAGTAATTTTAAACAGTAATAATAATTAGCTGTTGAGAACAACACATCAGAAGCTGGGATTGACTTTCCATCACTGACATTTTGAAAAACTGGTGCATTATGGAAAAAAAAAAAATTAAAACCAGAACTCCAAGACCTGTTTTGGGTCTGGGGATAAATGTTATTCTCTGTTTCCACTCACCACAGCATCATCCTTTACTTTCCTCTTACTGATGTTAAATCCCACAGCTCCTTAGAGCTACTGATGAGTGGCTGCATGGACATGCCTACCAGGGTGTGGGTGGTTAGAAATGGTTTGAGGAGCCTCAAGGAGGAAAAAGTGTTCATGTGGTGACAAATGGGATGAAGGATGGCAGGATGAAGAAGAGTTTACAGAGGCGTTTGCTCGTGTTGGTTCCTTAGAACTGTCATTGCGTGGATTTTCTTCTTGGTGGACCTCAGATCATCAAAATTATTTTTTTCTGTCATGAGGAAGAAAACAAATAAATCCTGTATTGACAGAACCAAATGCAGTGTGCCTTTCAGACGTATCTAAGCAAGAGCGGTTAGTTCTTTATATAAAAGATTGTAGGAAGGGAGGAAATGCTGAAAAAAACATTGACTGAGGAGTAACTTGTTAAAGCATGTTCTCAGAGTTTTTTATTTAATAATTATTTTGGCTTATGAATGGGGGTAGCTTTTTTGGTTTTGCAAGAGACTCTGCTACATGCTGTGTAGTGTGAGAGGTGTCTTTGTGTGCTATGAAGTAGAGTATTTTCTTAACCATTTGGTTGTTGTTTTTTGGTGACTGTTTTACTCAAGAAAAAGCAAAGAAGCTGCTTGTATTTTCTTTGGTCTTGGTTCTTTTTACATTACCTAACAAATTACTGATGAAAGGAAGTCCTCTTTCCCCTTCACCTCTTCTGATCCTCACAGTGGTAATGTTCTTCTTGTTCCTTCCAAAACTATCATTCCTAGAGCCCCACCATATGTGATGTCCTGCCCTGAAAATTGTCCTACCTGTCGTCTTGTTGCCTCCTTGCTCTCGTTCCCCTTCCTTCTGTATCTCCTTCCACTCCACACCCTCAAAATTTTCTTTTACCTTTCTCAGAAGCCCTTCTGGTACTGTCTACGGTATCTGTTTGTATGTTGTGCCAGAAGTGATACATTAAAGACTTCATCCCTGTATTGGGGCAGGGAGAATGCAAGGAGGCACTCACTATAAAGAGGCTGAGTTTTGAGCCTGGAGACTGAAGAATTATTCTAGGTGTAAGGCTCTGATAGGGGTTAATGGGACCTTTGAAGGCAGTGAAGTCTCCTAATTTAGGAAGGGTTCTTCAACTGGCTCTGTACTTTTATGTCCTTCATCTGTCTTTCTCATCTTTTTACTTCTGTGTCAGTCACCCATTCTTCTCAATACTTAATTGCTTGCAAGTGCAGTGTACCTGTAGGAATACATACTGGGCTTTAACTATTCTACATGACTATGGCGTGTGTAACAATGTTCTATGTGCACAGGTCTGCTTTTAATTAGCAGTGATTCCATCTCAATGAAACAGCATTGAACCATGGTTTATTCTTTTCAGGGTTTCAAACTATGACATCTTCTGGTATACACACAACCTTTTCTTTGTCTTCTATATGCTGCTGATGCTGCATGTTTCTGGGTAAGTAAATGGAAAACACTCTCCCTTTTCCTGAAGCACAACCAGAAAGAACAGTTCCCTTGATTGTGCTGTTCCTGAGCTCACTTGTGCACAGTGGGCTAACTTCTTGACAAGATGCTATCCTCTTCAGTTTTTCAGCAAGTTATTGTTTAAATAAAGTTCAGACTGTACCTTGGAGAATTGTGAGTTACTACAGCCAGCTAGCACATACTTCTTCACTTTCAAGTTTATGCCTTGTCCACGTTACCAATTTCTAGTGGGAAGTCAAGAAAACATTAGTGTTTCTTTTCTGTCCCCTTTTACCTAGCTGCTGAGATGAGAATATGAAGCAAAGTTGCTTATCCCTTTCTCTTTCCTCTTTGCCTTCCATTTTGACTCCTAAGGAGAGGGAAGGAACATTCTCTCCCTAATTATCTCTTTCTCATTGCTATTATACAAAATTTACTAGATTTTTCTCCTGTTTTCACAATATCAGACCAGTGTTCATGTGCCGTGAAGCTTACGGTCAGGTCTGTATCTGGCACAAACAAGCCCAGCTCTACGACGAGGTAAAGCAGCTTCTACAAGTTATGCTACGTGAGAATCTGGTCCATTAATGTCTCTGAATTTTCCTTTGTGGATGTAGGTGAAGAGATGGGTGTAGGGAAGGGAAGGTGTATTTGAATGAGGTTTGTTTCTCCATGTCATCAAGCAACTGAAACACGTGGTGCTGGAATGTCTGTGCGACACTGAGCACCGCTGCTTAAAGTAAACAGTGAAAGGTAATTAGGCTTAGCAAGATCACGGTAGGAACATGTTGTTGAACAAAACAAACGCAGCTTGAGATTTGGTGAATTGAAATAATGAGTTCAAAACAATTTAAACTCTTGGACTCAATTCCGGTTCTCTGTGGCTTTTTGTTGTTTGTATCTTTTTTCTTTTTTTTTTCTTTTTCTTTGACATAGCTCTTGTGCATAGCCAGGGAAGATGAAGATGGATCTAACTTACTCTCTCTGTCCTGGGGCAGGATGAACTTTTGCTGAATTATTCTTGACAGGTGTTTGTCTAACTTCTTGCAAACATCTGGTGACTGAGATCCTCTAACCTCCCTAGGCAATCTGTTCCAGTGGTTGCTTTTGGAGTATTTTTCATGTCCATTTTAATTCGTCTTCTTCACTGTATTGTCATTTGCCCACTGTCTTCTTAGCCATGGTGCCACTTCATGAAGGAAGAAGTCTAGTTGGAGAAGTTTGCAAACCAAGGCTGCAGGAAAACAGCAAGCATTAAACAGGTTTCTTGTACACAGCCTCCTTAATATTGAATTGGAAAGCCTTTCAGTGTGAATCTAAAAGAACTGAGTGTCAGTTAAAAGTGGGAGAAGAATGAGTCATGGAGAGTGGGAGTCAGTTCAAGTTTAAGATGCTTAAATGTAGGTTTCCACATGTTTTCTAAGTGTTTGTCTCCCATTATAGTTTAATGAGTTCTAAAATATACAGTCAACGGAGCCTTAAAAATGCTTCAGTTCACCTGCTGCTACAAAGACCTACGTTCAAGTGAGCTGAAGTGACTTCTGGGCTCCATTAGTGATATTGATTAGAAGATCTGAAAATAAAGGAAGCTTAGACACCCATGCTTAGGTGCCCAAGTTACTCCTACATGGCATGTTTTGGAGATTTTCAGACACATGCCCAGTTACTCTACAGAGTGAGGCATTTCCTGTGGCTGGACTATGCAGACAGGTTGGGTGAGCATTTGTCTTGCTTGGGAGTCTCCTTTTGAGTATTTCCATAGTATTCCTGGATTCTTGTTTTGTTTCAAACTATCACAGCTATGTTCTTTTTGTATCCTCTTCTTCAGATTAGCCAAGCACTTCTCAGCAGTACATAAAGTGACATGATTCATCTGCTATATGTTATTGGTTTGTTCTTTCATCCCTTCCCTAAGGGAGAGGAGAATCTTTCAGGGAATTATCCTTCAAGACTTTTGTTGCTCTTGTACTTATTGCAACGTGACTTTCAAATATTTTAGTGGCTTAAGGCTTGATGCATATCTACATTAATTTATTTATATTTTAAGTCAGTTATAATGACAAAAAATAGTTTATGTAAAAATAGGAGCTTGATGTTTCTAGTACTAACATAAGGAGCTATAAAACATGAAACAGCTGATTCAAATTTGATATTACTGTGGAGTTAGATGGGTTATACTGGTTCATTGAAGCTGACAATAAGAGTCACTTAGAGTTACCCAAGGGTTTGCCTTCTGAAAATTCTTAAGTTTCCACCAACAGATCGACCTTTAGTGGACCCCTCCAACAACTCACCTTGAGCTGAGCAGTGGAAGATGGACAAGAAAATAGGAGCAGTGTAGTTCCCTATGAAAACATTGAGAACCATTGACCTCAAACTTATCATAATAAAAATTGGAAGTAACAGTGATATGTATTTTCCAGCTCCAGCCAGAAGTGAATGTTGTCTCTGTTTTGGGGGTGGAAAATTGGGGCAGAGGTTGATGTATGCCCATGCAAATAGACTGCGTGCTGTGTTGCTCAGCCAGTAGGACACTTCATATGACTTGTCTCTGTTGTGGTGTAACCCCAGCTGGCAACTAGGACCACACAGCTGCTCGCTCATTCCCTTCAACCCCAGGTTGGACAGGGGAGACAATCGCAAAGGAAAACAAACACTTGTGGGTTGAGATAAGACCAGTTTAATAGGACAGCAAAGGAAGATAAAATAATCAGAAGAATAGAATATACAAAACAAGCAATGCACAATGCAATTGCTCACCACCTGCAACACCAATAGCCTGTCTGTTCCCAAGCTGCAGTATTTACCCCCTGACCAATTCCACTTTATATACTTAATATGACATCAAATGGTAAGGAATATCCCTTTGGTCAGCTTGGGTCCTGGCTTTGCTGCTTCCCAGATTCTTGTGCACCTGGTAGAGCATGAGAAGCCAAAAAGTCCTTGACTTGACTACCCAGCAACAACCAAAACATCAGTGTATTATCAGCATTCTTCTCATACTAAATTGGAAACACAGCAGTATACCAGCTACGAGGGAGAAAATTAATGCTATCCCAGCTGAAATCAGGACAGTCTCTTCCATTTTTGTTTGCTAAAGATGTCTGTCTCCTACTTATTGACATCCACACATGGATTTTTATGCATTCAGGTGTTGTACTGAATAAATATATGAGAATATATCTTGGGCTTCTTAGGAATAAGAATGGTGTAGCACTCAGCCTTTCTGGGAACTGATCTTGGGTGTGTAAGACAACTTGCCTTTCCTCGTCAGCTTCAGAAATGGGAATCATTGCAGCTGCTGTTAACAGGCAGCTTTGTCATCCCAGTTTGCCACTCAGTTAGCATGTTTGCAATAGTTTAAACAAACTAGAGATCACTGGAGGGGATGCTCATGTTTGCAGTTCAGCTCTTCATGTCTCAAGGAAAACTTTGAATCCTCTTTTGGGATGTTCTGAGAACTGAGAAGCTGTGAGAGCAGCTGGCAATCATGCACACAAGGTTGATTGAAAAAATATCACATGTGCTGCAACTTCCAGCTAAATCCATGAGGCACCATAATATTTATGGAGCAAGGAACTAGTGTAATGCTGGGGATATCTGTCACTTTGCAAATATGCGATGACCAACAGTGATGCCAGATGCCAGCGATAGGCACGATCAAGCAATAAATAGAGACAAGCATGGGTGTGGACGCATGGACACTTCCCAAGTGATTCTCCCAGGGTCAGACGTGGAGTTTAGAGTGAGCAGTTTTAACTTCCAAGCTGTATATTATTCACTGGACCACACGGGAAACTTGTTACTTACCTGTCAGGGCTACATTTCAGTAGGGAAGATTGCCAGTAGCCTGTCAGAGCCAGTTTAAGTTGGGAATATTGCATATGTCCTGCTTCTCTCTTATGAATTAAACTCTGTGACTGCTGCACCTGCCTGTGTGTTCTGGGGAGAGAAGGGGGAGCGTATGTTCTTACGTTTGATCATATACTTGAGATGAGCCTTCACCACATAGCCTAACACTCAGAGGGCATGTCTCACCAGACATGGTGTCGTGTGCCTTATTTCCCATCCAGCACCATTCTATATAGATGTCATTCAGCCCTTTGTATTTTAAATAGTCCTCCTTGTGGTTTTACTCTCATCAAATCCAAATTGAAGGCAACTAGTACTTCTAAGGAATGGTATTACTTGTATTATCGGTTCTTCCCTATTTTCAATTATTCATTCATGTGTTCAGATATCCCAGAGCGTTTCAGGTTTCTAGCTGCAGCTGCAAAGTTCTCACTTCATTTTACTATAAATTTAACTTTATCTTAAAAAACAAGCGTGGAGCCCACAAAATAATTTACCAGACAGGTTCCTTGGCTATCATGCAGGACTTTAATATTTCCTTTTGTCTATTTGACAGGATGATTTTCAAAGGAGCAAATTATACTCTTGTTTGCAAACCTGGTAAACACCAAGTAGTGGGAAAATTCCTGCAGTTTATAACTTGGCAACTCAGGCCACTTCTGCTACAGATTGCCTTAAAAATGGAGCTTGCTGACTGTAGGGAGGATGAGTGAAAACAGCCTGGGTGTGATTGAACTGGAAATGTGATTATTTAATTTTTTTTTCAAGGCGCCCACAATAGCTCCCCCTTTCAAGCAGTATTAAGCTTTAGGCTGTTCAGTGAGGGAGTGCCAAGTGAACTGGAAAAGTTAAACCTTCCCTCTAGTGACAGAGGGCTCTATTGTTGCAAAGCTTCAGTTGGACTGAAAGTCCTGAAAACAAATGGAATTCTTACAGAAGATGAGCTTGGTGACTGCTTTCTCAAACCCTCTCCGAATTAAGATAAGTTGCATGGTTTTGACTGTTAGTTCAATGTCTTTGCTGTTTTTATTTTCCTTTAGGGGAGTACTCAAGTACCAGACCAACTTAGAGGAACACCCTCCTGGTTGCTTTAATCCTAACAAAACACTCCGAGAGAATATGACGGTGCCAAAGGCTTTTGGAGAGACGTTTCCTGACTATACTACTGAGCCTTTCCCAGAGGACTTATCAGTACCAGAACCCTTTGTACAAAATAACTTTATGAGAATTTGTTCTGAGGAACCCAAGTTCCAGTCACACTTCCCAGAGGTCTGTATGATCCGACATTTCAGGTATTACAAGCCAAGCCAAGTCTTTCAGTCAGCCATAACCACTAATTATTGCTTTTCCAGACCAGATGTTTTAATAATGGAATATATTATTAAAACCTTTTCAGGCATTCAGAGGTTTGGTGGAGAGAAAACAATCTGTATTAAACCTTGAACTGCATTACAATGTGATGCATAGAATAGGGTGGAAAACAGTCAAGAGATTGGCTGTAATGTTCTTTTTTTTGTATGACATGATAAGAGATGTATTGGTCTTGCTATAAATGTGACTTTAAATTACACTTCAGAGCAAACATTTATATAACCTATTCATAAGGTCCCTTTGTAAGCATTGTGTGGCAGTAGTTAATTGAAATAATCAAACTCCATTTGTTCTCTTTTTCACTATGCGGATGCAAGTCCTAATACTCATTTCTGGGTTGCAGTTGATTGTGATTCGGATTTGTATAGTCTGTTGTTTGCAGACAGACTTGTTTTGTATGTGGCATGGGTAAATGAGTATGATGACAGTGGGGACAGAAAAGTCTTTTCTTTTTATGTTTTCCATTTTCCTTTTGTTTCGTTATGTTTTGTGGCAGCAGTTTTTTCTTCATTCAAATTTTCTGTTTTCTTTTGAGAAAAGAGCTGGGCTATATTGGCAAGTAGCCTTAGGAAGTTAGGGAATGCAGAGTTCACAAACCCAAGGCCCACCATTCAAGATGGTCCGATAACAGACCTCACAGGACTTTCTTATTATTATTATAATTGTTTTCTATAGAACACATATGTCCCTTACTAGCTGCAGTGAGAACACATTTTGCTATAGAGCATGTGATCATAATAAGAAACAGTCAATTCTACATTGAAGTCCTCCATCAAAGTTGTTCAGATTTGTATTTTGTTGTGGTAATACTCCTGAATTACAAGCATCAATGTATATCTGGCTCCATATGACCCACAGGACATCAGATAGTCTTCTTTGGGGCATAACATGTCTGCTCTAGAGCCATTAATGGGAAAAAAAGAGGCACAGAAAGAAATGGCCACTCAGTATTCTCCTGGCAGCTCGTAACATTATTTTAGGACTTGTTTGGATTTGAAACCGTTTTATGCACTTACTGATACCAAGTCTAAAAGAGGAAAAAAAAACAGCCTTGGGTGTTGTGAGCTACTGAAGTTTTTATGGCCAAAGGTGTTTGAGGAAATTAAATACTCTAGTTGCAAGAGATGCTGATGTATAACTTCAAAAACTGGGAAGAGAAGATGGATGAGGGCTGAGGGCACTTCAGTGCCATGGCTTGAATGACTGAGCAGATGTGGAATTAGTAGTTAGCTCTGCCATAAGCTGTTAGTAATTGGCTCATAGGATGGGATTTAGCTGAGCAGCTGTAAATGTCTCTATCTGAGGTAGTCAGCCAGGGCTCCCCATATAATCAGTACAAAGAAATGCGCATTTCCAGGGCATTATTGGTCTAGCATATGCATCTTCCACAGGGACCAATGAATCATGATCCAAAAGTGTCCATTTCTCTCCCTTGTCTATGATTTGACACTAGCTTAATATAAGCAAAAATTCTATAGTACAAGAATCCTTCTTTCTTAGTTTTTTTGCTTGTTCCTGAGATGATTAAAAAAACGTAATAGTCAAATAATATTGCGAATCAGACAGTGGTTTTCCATAAAGGTTATCCAGTTTCAGAATACTCTAGTATTTAGATTTTGAAACAGTGTATGTATTGTGTTGTTAACTGTGGAAACCAGTTGCAATCTAACTACATAAAAGAAGAGGAACATGGTTGCAAATGAGGTCATTAGCATTTTGCTCCTGATGAGTTTTATGATTGAAATTATTTGTGCTTGTGGATGCTGCTGCTGGTTAGACTGATTAAGCCCCCATAACGCACTTGGATTTCTCCACGTAGAGAGATGTGGAGGTTACTTTTGACCAAAACACTGTTCCACAATAGATGTTTAATGAGATCCTGCAAGCACTCACATAGGTTTGAAATGAGAAAGCAGAAAATGAAAAGTCCTCGAGGTAACGTATTGCCGTTCTCCCATAGACCTGGTTTTGGATTTCGGGACCTCTGTGCTTGTACTGTGTGGAAAGGCTGTACCGCTACATCCGCAGCAATAAGCCGGTCACAATAACTTCGGTGATAAGTCATCCCTCCAATGTCCTCGAAGTAAGGATGGTGAAAGATGACTTTAAAGCAAGGCCTGGTCAGGTGAGTTAATGTGCCCCTAAAAATATCCCTGCTGTTCACATGGCGTTGTCTATAGGGATGACTTTCTCTTTTTATGTGTAACCCATCACTGAATGTTTTTAACATCTCTTTTATATAATTTTATTTTGTCTGGCTGATTGTGTTTCAGTATGTTATTCTACACTGTCCAAGAGTATCTGCACTGGAAAGCCATCCATTCACCCTTACGATGGTAAGAAATATGATTTTTTTACTGTACTTTTCCTTTTATATATATTTGGTAAGCGAATGGACTTTATTGCCTTCAAGGTGAAGATTCCCTCCAGAAGAGCTTATGTTTCATTTATGAGGATACCAATGAATATGAAATGAGTTGATTATTATGTATGACAGTGCTCAATACATATTTAATTTTCCCCACTGTTGATAAAATTATAATGGGAACTTTTTTCAAAGTCTTCCGTAAGGAAAAAACAATAATAAATAAATAAATGTGATTTTGATCATTGTTTCTTAAAAGAAGTTTCAGCCGTTTTTGTAGGACTTAATGCAGAATAAGCACAAATCATAATAAATTTTCTGTTGTCTTTCCTATTCCATGAAAAAAAAACCCCGCAACTGCCTTTTCCAAAGTTAGAAAAATACCAAGTTTAAAAAAAAACTTTCTAAAATAGTCTTCCGCTTTATTTTCATATTAAGAGATATATGGATGGCTTAATATTATATACCAGTGAAGTCATACAACATTGGGATTATTACTCACTCAGCTCAATTGGTCTAGAATGGGAACTGGACCTGCTGGAGACAAACTGGAATAAAATGAAAATGTATATAAATTTATCTGAAGTTCTCCAGGAGTGAGCAGTACAGAGGCTTGGAAGATGCTACTAAAATAATCACTGTACTGCACTGGCTATTTTGTTACAAAAAGTGGCGTCTAAGGTTGAATATTGGTAGCAGCCTTTTCTTTCCCAAGGGCATGATCTAGGATTGCCTGAAACTGGTATTCTTCTTCAAGAAGACCATGGAGATAAATATTTCATTCTCTTCTTTGGACCGATAACTGATACTTTATCTCCACTGAATTGTGCCTTGTTCTGTGGAACAGCTGAGATATTTTACTGTTACCTGAGATTCAGAGGGTAGAATCAGGTCCTGTCTACTCCCAGCTCTTTGGTTTTGTGGGGTGTGTTGGATTTTGTTTGTTTGATTGTTTGTTTGTTTTTTAATTTATGTATCTATATGCTGAGCCAGGAGGCAAGTACTGTCACAGAGCAAGCCATGCTAAATTCTACCCAAAATAAATTTTGTGCTGTAAATCAGGGAGTGAATCGCACTTAGGGAAGCTGCCTCCGTATAGGTTGGTGAAGAAATGTTGCTACTTGCATAGCCTGATTTTTGCAAGGTTTTCTCCGCTATTCACTTTACCAATAGAAAGTAGACGTACATATTATTTATCTTTAGTTAACTCCAGTAGGCAATTCTTAAGGCTTTCCTCTGTATAGTGCGTGAAGATAACTAGATATGCACTGAGAAAAAATTCTGTGCATTGCAGTATTGATGGAATGGTAGCTCGTTTTTTTTTTGTGCAGAATGATTCAGTCAGTATTTGCTTATATTTTTATTAGTTTAGTGATCATTAAAGAACTCAGCACGTCTCAGAGTATTCTTTGCACTCATAGCTATATTTAATAAAGTTACACCTGTACTATACCAGTCGACACATCTTATTTAAACATTAATCGCAAAACATCATGTTCTTGATTTCTGACTGTCCATCTCAGTGGAAATTCAAATAATGGCAATAATTTGATCATTAGTAGTAATTGCACAGCTTGGAAGATATTAAACTGCTATAAAGATTTATTGTTCTTATATTAGGACATTGCTAAAATAATGAATTGTGTGATTCTAATTTCCAGAAATAATGTTTTCAAAGAATATTAGGCCTGGTTCTGTAGCCTTTTCTTTGGCAAGACTTCTTATTTGTTATGATGAGTGATTTCTCTGAAAAGAAACTGCTGAGAAGGGCTTACTGGATTGGATCATAGGTGAAGTTGAATAGGATGCTTTATTGAAGTCAAATTCTTTGTATATTCCATCCAATATTTAGATTGGCATACTATAATAATGCATGTTATGAAAAATGATTTTTGCATGAACTAGGAGCTATGGAAAAGAGTTCTCTTGCTGTGAATCAGTTTTATTAATGACTATAACTTATTTATATTGAGATAATGTACAATATATTTCAGATAAGTGTCTAGGTGATAAACTACTGTTTGTGTAATTTTTACAGTCACACATAAATATGTAACATTAGAACTAACCATTTCCACTCATGCACAATGCATTATATTTTAAGTATGTAGTACTAGACCAGGCAATTTCCGTTAATGCTCAATGCTTTACACTTTAAAGTACAATGATATCCTTCAGCATAACAGCAAGATCGCATATGTGTTTTAACTATTACAAGTTATGATGTTACCACTGAGTTACTGAGCTTCATTTTTATTGCCAGAAACATATTTCAGTAGAATGTTATCTGTGCTGGAGAAATGCTGTTATTGGGTAAATGACCGTCTTACAGCGTAATGAGGCTTTGAAATGTCTAAGTTTATGACAATCTTTTTGCCCAGCCTAAGCAGGGGACAGTCATTTCCACATGTCTTTCTGGGTCACAGAATATGCCTTGGGCTGCTGTCCTGCTTAGAAAGCTTTTTTTGTTATTGTTTAATATGATGGCAGACATGGGACTGTGCTTACAGAGTGTGTAGGCAAGAGCTTAACTCAGTATTTTTTCTGCTCCCATCTGACCTACTTGTAGTTACCAAGCAAGCTGGAACACCGCTGCTGCTTCTTTTGTTGGATGGTGATAATCCTTGGCTTATTTCTCTAGGCTGATGTAGGAGTGTGGGGCTCAGAGCCACAGCACAACAAGCACAAGGGGCATGTGGGGCTTGGGGTGCTGGAAGCGCAGCGATGGCTGCAGCAGAGCTGAGGGGAAGTCTACAGCCTTCTTCCTGATGCTCTTAGAATCATGGAATCATTTAGGTTGGAAGAGATCCTCAAGATCATCGAGTCCAACCATTAACCTAAGACTGGCACTAAACCATGCCCCTAAGAACCTCATCTACGTATCTTTTAAACACCTCCAGGGATGGTGACTCAGCCACTTCCCTGGGCAGCCTGTTCCAATGCCTGACAATACTTTACGTGAAGAATTTTTTCCTAATATTCAATCTAAACCACTCAAGGCTGAACAGCCCCTATGATTCTGTGACTGCTGCAGCAGAGCTAGGGGAGAAGGCTGCAGCCTTCCTCCTGGTGCTCTTCTCCTGCTTAGACTCTATGATGTGATATCCTGTCTAAGCTGATGAAACATCTCACTGTGCCTGCAATATGCTTAAAAGACAAGAAGTGACCAGTTCAAGCATATTGTTCTGCTCCAAGCAAGGATTGTAAGCAAAAGCGCAAAGGAGGGGTGAGTCAGTGTGAAGGAGTCATGCAGATATTTTACTAGTCCCTTCCCTTTTCAAGGTTGTGTAATATTTACAGTTTAGCTCAGTTTCTTACATAATGCTGGGGTGGAGGAAAACACTAGGAGGCTGTGTAAAGAGCCTGAACCCAATCCCATTGCACTCTGGCAAAGCTCCCATGTGTTTTACCGGGAGCCTGAGAGAGCTCTGAATCATAACCAAGTGAGCATAAAGGGGTAGATATTGTTCAGAAATGTTTGCCATGATGTTTCTTTTATTTTATTTTTTTATAATTTAGAAGTGTACTTCCCCCTAATGATGGAAGGAATGAGCAGAAGTAATAAATGCACATGGGAATTTGGAGAGGCAAAACTCAATGTCGCTCTGGATTCTGACAGTCTGATTTCTTTGCTAACATGTCACCTGGCTCTTCCATCAAAGGTTTCATGACACAGAATCACACACTGGCTGAGATTGAAAGGGACCTCGGGAGGTCATCAGATCCAACATCCCTGCTCAAGCAGGGCCACCTAGACCCAGTTGCTAAGCATCAAGTCCAAACAGTTTCTGAATATCTCCAAGAATGTAGACCTCATAACCTTTCTTGGCAACCTGTGCCAGTGTTAGGTCACCCTTACAATAAAAATATGTTTCCTGATGTTCAGAGGGAACCTCCTGTGTTTCATTTTGTACCCATTGCTTCTGGTCTAGTCATAGGGCACCACTGAAAAGAGCCTGACTCCGTCCTCTTTGCACCCTCCCATCAGGTATATGTAAGGTATATGTAAGGTATATGTAAGATCCCCTTAAGCCTTCTCATCTCCAGGCTGAACGATCTCAGATCTCTCAGCCTTTCCTCATAGGAGAGGTGCTCCAGATGCTTAATCATCTTCATGACTCTCTCCAGAATGTCCATGTCCCTCTTGTACTGGCAAGCCCAGAACTGGACACAGTATTCCAGGTGTGGCCTCACCAGGGCTGAGTAAATGGGACACCATCACCTGTCTTGGCCTGCTGGTAATGTCATTTGTACATTCTGAAATTCTGGCACTAGTAGATACCAACTTTATTTCATGATAGATGTGGAAGCTGGCATTTTTTAGCTCCGTTTTTAATGCGTGCTTCCACAGTTTTTTATTCAGTAGTGTGACTTTGTATTTACTAGTGTGACTTTGTAATCCATTGGAAATTCTGGAAATTGTAATGAAGGGATGACCCAACATTTGGGATTCCTGCAAGTGAGCTGCTGGCCAGTTCTAGGTAGATCATAATGGCCTACTGCCTTCATATTGTCTTCATTGCTCCATTATCTTTTATTTCACTTGAGCAAAATATTTTCTTTTAAACATGTTTTACTGTGCTTTTTTCACTGGTTTCTGTATCCAACTGTTACTATGCTGTGTAAGATGGTGTGAGTAACATTTTCAGTCCTGAATGCCCTTGTGTCCAATTTACTTATTTTAGATAGGATATTATTGTATCTTAAAATTGAATCTGAGAAGAATACAGTCAGCTGCAAGGTATTTTGGTCTGTAATGAGGTTAAATATTTTCGGTAAATAAATACTTTAGCTGAGGGTTTGTAAAGGGACAAATTATTTTTGTGTGTTTGCACTTGATGAACTCTTTTAAGGAGATTTGTCTTTCAGACCAAGCACACAATGTGGTCTGGAGATCAGACCATCCAAAGAAACATCGGAAATCTTCTCTTTAGTACTTTGCTTCCCAAGACTGACATTTCTTTACGCTTCTGTGGAAAAAAGCGTGAAACTCATCTGCTGTGAAGTACAGTTCAAATGCCATTGTCTATAGCAATCTTTAAATCCCTTGGCAAAGAAAACAAGTGTCACCAGTAGTAACAATTTCTAGTAGTGGGGATGGTACTTCATTACAATTCATATGTCCAAGACGTTACTTCCACTTTCTTTAGTATTGTGGTTGCTCCTCATTTTAACCTGTATGAAGAAGAAGAAACTCAGACTTGCCGTTTATGGTAGAATTGGCTTTCTTTCCATCTCCATCTTACATTTTCCACTTAGTGTTCTCTCCTCAGACACTTAATCACACTACTGATTATTTGCACCATCATCATGAAAGCATAGTATTGACCATTTATAGTTGTGCACTTCCTTTTATTGCTAATGAATCACTTCAGAAGTAGATTCTCATTTAAAATATATATTAGTGTCTTAAAAGAGAATTCACCTTTTCTGCTATGTTTTTGGAATTTCTTGCATTGGCATGCAGTGACTGGCAGTAAGCCTCGTGGAAATAGTCTTGAGTTTTGCAGATGTTAAGTTCTTCAAAAGATGTGCTGTGTCCTTTCATGTGGTCTCTGCCGAATCTACTACAGAGCCAATGCAAGCCACAAACTCCTTCAAGCTGCAATTCAGACAGTTTGGCTACCAAAACACTGGTGTCTACTCCCAGCACCTCATAAAGCTTGGTAACCTTGTTGTTTTACTAGTGTTGATTCACTTGTGGCAGAAGAAGGTAGGAAACAATTACATCACTTTGTATGGAACTTAGATTGTGACAGACCTTGAAATAAGGACTAGACCAAGAGTTGAATTCTTCTAAATTTGGAGATGGCTCAGATCTGAGGTTTGGTGGAAACTTCTGCTCTGCAACAAACATCCACAAATGCAGGATCAAATGATCTGTTATCTCAAATTTATTACAGTTTTGGTTGTCACTGCCTGCTGTCATGCCCTTGTTTTTCCTTGGAACTGAAATCTATGTTGCACACAGATAGGAGATACTATTCTGGTTTTGTGGTGTGAATTCAGAGCACACTTAAACTGCAGGCTGAATAGGTTAAACTTTAAAATCCTTCCTTCTGGTGCATGCAAGGGACAGTGCAAACCATTCTAAACTGTTCTTCCAGTGGGTGCCACCTCTAAAATAGAAGTAGCACCTCTGAAGAGAGAATAAAATTAGTCCCAGTGGTACATACAGTTGAGAACTGAATCTTTCATCAAAACTTCTTTATTGCTGCCTTTTACAGTGGTGGCCTCGGAGCAAAGCATAGCAGGTGCTGTGGTGATTGAATGAGTCAGTTTGCAGTATCCTCTTTGTTGAAGATGAAATGCTGATGGAAAAGCTTCATTAGGTTTTGTTTTATGGCAACAACAGAGATCTGATATTTGGAAGAGTAATTTTTTCTTTTTTTCCAGCTAAAATGTTTGGTCTGAAGGGATTTTCCTCTTTCATTTCTGACAATTGTGTGTGTGTGTATAGTAGATTATCTTGTCAGGTATTTTGACACTTCACCATAACAAGATATCTAAGTATTACTTTAGCACTCAAGACATGAGACATGAGTTTTATGCATTATATGTAGCCACTGAGACAACACCTCCTCTATGCAGGCACTCTTGTCATGCAAAACAGACAGAGGTGAGAGTGCTTTTGGCTAATCTGTTCTTCTGTTGAATGAGGGCAAGAGACTCTTCCAAGAGACGCTCAGGACAGGAGCCAAACTTAAATCCTCTGAATCACATTATTGCATTGACTAGAGAAGGTGCTAGAGTCAGCCCCGGGGAATCGCTTTCTGAATGTTGTGGGTGCTGGAGAGGCGAGAGGCTTTAGGAGTTTCTGGGAACTGAATTCTTCGCTCTCTAGTTCTTGTCTAGTGATTTCAG
Source organism: Nesoenas mayeri (assembly GCF_963082525.1). Lineage (NCBI taxonomy): Eukaryota > Metazoa > Chordata > Aves > Columbiformes > Columbidae > Nesoenas > Nesoenas mayeri. Next base: position 203,953,577 of record NC_137541.1, read on the forward strand.
TCACGCAGGTAAATAATCCATATTGAGTTTCTTTGAGGTTCAGAAAATCATTTTGTTGGAAGGGATGAAACAATAAGTCTTTGCTCACTAAGATCAGGTTCTTCAAGCAGAGAAAAAGCATTGCCTGGGCTGCATAGGTCAGCTGTCACTGACTGACTTTATGTAAAGATTTCATTCCTTTCTCCATCATTCCTCCTGTCCCAGCACCACTGGTAGGGTGTCCCCTCCTCTCTTGCAGTTCATCCAGAAGCATCCAGAATACCTTTTGGAAACAATTGAAAAGATATCTGTTATTAAGAAAGAAGACTTAATGTGAAGATGTTGACTATCAATGTAGAAAGAATACCACCTCTTCTGCTCCTGTGAACAGTGCAACCTTAAATATTTTGGATAAGTGCCTTCATACTTTACTCATATCTCTAAACGTGTCCAGGGCCTCATTTATCATTCCAAGAGAATATATCCTGAACTTGTTGCTGTCTTTTCAGATCAATACTGTTTTAGCATCGAATTTCTCCTTCTTTGACTTTTTTTGATTAACACATACATGTATCACAGGATGCTCTTGTTGATACTCAGAGGGAACTTGCATAAACGGTCATTGAGCTTTCTCTGCCTCGCTGTTTAAGACATACTCTGCATATCCACTGACTAGTAACTTCATGAGATAGAATTAATAGAGGCAGATGGCACAGAATTGGCACATACAAAACAAAAACCCAAAACAAACCCAAAGCAAAGATCTCAGCTTTATATTAGTATTAGTGGCCACTTCTTCAGATCCTCCAAAGAGTTCTGACTCTTCATTCAATGTCTAGATCCTAGTTCTGGCAGCAGGTAAGCAGAGATCAACTACCCACAACAGGTGATTTGAAACTTTCTTTGGAACTAGAAATTTTCTCCTGTGTTATAATGTGCTCTGACCTTCCCTACTTCGGTGCTACATAAGAAATCTGCTTTTAGATCCCATTGAAGTAGAAGCTGAATGACTATGGTAATAAAAAGCTCCAAGAAGTTCTGCCCTTTTGCTGGTTCTTCATCTTCTTGCACAGGTGTTTAATTTGAAGCAGATCACATCATGCAGATTTGTAGTGCGATGGAATCTTTTATACATTCAGTTTTCCTTGTTATATCTATACCTCTAGTAAGTCCACTTGGTATCTTTATTTAACCATGACAAGACTACAGGCTGATGGCCCTGATCTGTACATTTAAATTTTTGGGCTTGATGTCATGTCAGAAAGGTCTCAGCAAATAATATACGAGTATAAACAATGTCACAAGTAACGTATTTACTTTTGTAAGGGAAAACCAGTGTTTCATAGAGTCAGTGTTGTCTTTATCTGTGGATAATCCAGAGTTCATTTAAAATCAGTGACGGTATTAACAATTTAGCAGTAAAATTTTAGCTCCGAGCTTATTTTAAGCAAGAAATTTTGTACTGTGCAAGGAGCAAAACTGGAGATGATGGGGAAACACAAGTCCTGTACTGTAAACTTGAGAAATAAACTGTCCACAACAGGAAAAGCCTAGGGGCCAAATTCTGAAATAATTCATTAAAAAAAAAAATTGAAAAGTTGTTGGAAGTTTGCCTAAGTAAAAAGTATCTGAGGACATCAAGAGCTAAGTTCATACTGACAGATTAATACAATAAAAACAAAATCTACCATGATGACATTCTAGTAAGATTTGTAAATAACTTGTGCAAATGGTTATGAAACTTGGCTTTATGAAATGATTTACAGAGCATTTAGGGGAATGCAGATATTGTGAAGTATCTTGCTGGCAAACTGAAGAAATCCCTAGAGCTTGTCTGCTCTTCATAGAAGTTGAAAATCTAGCAGCTGGTTGACAAACAATTTAAGTAAAACAGAAACAGAATAGATTAATATTTCAGATGCCTTCAAGTACTTCCTTAGACTTGCTTGTTTGGTTTGGTCTTGGGCATGACAGTTTTGAGGTCTGTGTAAAAACCTTAAGTAAACCTTCATTTTCATTTACACTTATAAATCTGACTCTTCTGGATCAAGGGAACACAGACATTTAAGTTCAATAAATCCTGAGTCCTTCAGGAGATACTTTAAACAGAAACTGTCTCCCTCTCATGAACAGGCTTTTTTCTGATATTATGTAAGTAAATTTACAATATATAACAAGTATCTACTTAGTTTTGCAGAGAAGGGTGTTTTCTTCCATCAGAGATAGTGCTTCTAGGTTAACTGCTAGGTCAGGTTAGGGAACGGTCTAGAAAGTACAGGAGAAACTTCAAGATGAAAAAAACAGTCACTACTTCTAAGCATGAGTACAACTAACACACAGACACAGTATTAAAGCAAATGAAGCACACTGCTTCTTGCTGTCTTAAAATTAAGACCAGCTGACTGACTGGGATCTGTGCTTTAGCCTGGTAAAATTCTGTGTGTGCTGGTAAGATAGTTTGAAGAGGCATGGCATTCCTTGAGATGTTGGTGATCCAACTAGAAAACCAATTGATCCTTTGATGGCCCTTTCCACCAGCGCCACACATCACTGGGAGACAGTCCACAGTTTCTGCTTAGGGATGATGGAGAAGGAGCCTGTTGTGCCCTTCGGTTTCCTTGGTCATGCATTCATCAGCTCAGGGTTGTGGTTTGCCAACAACAGCCTGGCGTGCACCAAGAATGGTGTGGCCAGAAGGACTATGGAAGTGATCGTCCCCTGTACATGGTGCTGATGAGGCCCCATCTCGAATCCTGTGTTCAGTTTTGGGCCCCTCACTATAGGAAAAACAATGAGGTGCTGGAGAGAGTTCAGAGGAGGGCAGCAAGGCTGGTGAGGGGTCTGGAGCACAAGTGTGATGAGGTGCAGCTGATGGAACTGGGACTGTTCAGCCTGGAGAAAAGGAGGCTGAGGGGAGACCTTATTGCTGTTTACAGCTACCTGAAAGGAGGTTGTAGCATGGAGGGAGTTGGTCTCTTTTCCCAAGTACCACGTGATAGGACAAGAGGAAATGGCTCCAAGTTGCATCAGGGGAGGTTTAGATTGGGTATTAGGAAACATTTCTTCACAGAAGGGGTTGTCAGGCATTGGAACAGGCTGCCCAGGGCAGTGGTGGAGTCACCATCCCTGGAGGGGTTTAAAAGGCATATAGACGAAGTTCTTAGGGACATGGTCTAGTGATAGATTTAGATTATGGTTGGACTCAATGACTCGGAGAGGCAACCTTGGGCAGAAACAGCTCTGCTGACATTCACTCCTTCAGGGATAAAGGCTTGCATCCTGAGCATCCCATAAGGCTTTTTCCATCTAGCCAGCAACCTGAAATGCATAAATTATATGGACTGAATATTGCTAGGATTGAACCATTTTTACTATGTTATAGGGAGTTGGATTCTATGATTCTTATGGGTCCCTTTCAACTTGAGTTATTCTATAATTCTATGAGATGTGATGTGTCTGCTGGGAAGGAAAGGGTAGGCAGTAAGTTTTTTACCTTGATTAAGGTGCAGAAGCACCTTAATGACATACTGACTAGTTTGTAGAAGTGTATCTTTGTAGTGCATCTGTAGCTGCAAAATTTCATGGGTCAGGCTATTCCAGACTTACTAAAACCAATGAAGTTATTTCATATAATTTTTTCAATATAAGCAACATTGTATGCATTTTAGATTTGTAACTATTGGTTTACTTACAGTCTTAAGACATCTATTACAGTAAAGAGTTGTGTTGTCGCGCAAGAGTGAAATCAAGGAACTCATAGATTGAGACTTTAAACACTGAGAGTAATTGAACAACTGAAGACTATAGGGAGTGAAGTACCAAGTGCTAAACTATGGACTCACGGGAGTTGGTGGGTGTGAGTTTGTGGTTTATGTTACAGAAGTTAGAACCCAGATGACCTTGTCACTGCAGCTGACCAGTGATGCATCTTGAGCATCTCACAGTGTTAACGGTGTGGTTTTTTTCCACTAGCAAGACTGCGAGTGTCTGGGGTTGTACAACAAGGAGTATAAGGGGCTGGAAAGCAAACGGGAAAAGTGTTTTGCATATGTTTCTGCAGCTGAGCTGCTTGCAAGGAGTTAGTTCTGCAATGGGAGGGCTCTGGCTGAAACAATGAGTATTCAAGGCACGATGGTCTCCACTTGTTCATCCGGACACTCTTGATGCTTAAATCATGGTTAGGATTTCCCCACATTCAGAGATATTATTATGTCTGCTGATGTCTGCCAGTTAAATTAGGATGGCTGTAGGGTCAAGTCTCTAACAGGGAAGGATTTTAGACAAAATCTGATCTGTAAACAAAAAAAAAAAAAAGAGCAGAACCTTGTTAGACAATCTCCTGGCCTTTGAGGTAGAGATATTTTCAAAAGAGGAACTCCTCAGGTTAACTTTTATTCTTCCAAAATTTGCTTGTGATGGGATTCATTAAGTTAAAAAGAGTGGCCCAGTGTAACAGTTCACCTCCTATGAGTCAGACTGAAGTCTAGCTACTATTTTTTGGCAACATTTATATAGCATGCCTATGTTTGTCATCACTCCTCTTCATTTTCTAATGTCAGGATGAATCATTTTAGGAATGTTTATATCAGTTCTGCATGAAACCAGACAAGCTACAGCTTACCGAGCTTCTGAGGTTCACAATTTTTCTTTTCCTTTTCCTTTTCCTTTTCCTTTTCCTTTTCCTTTTCCTTTTCCTTTTCCTTTTCCTTTTCCTTTTCCTTTTTCTTTTTCTTTCCGTTTTCTCTTTCTCTTTCCCTTTCTTTTTTTCTTTTTCCTTTTTCCTTTTCTTCTTCCTTTTTCCTCTTTCCTTTTTCTTCTTCTTTTTCTTCCTTTTCTTCTTTTTATTTGTCTTCTTTTTCTTCTTCTTTTTCTTCTCCTCTTTCTTCTCCTCTTCTTCTTCCTCTCTCTTTCTTTCTCTCTTTCTTTTATCTCTTTTCTCTTTTTTTCATATTTTTTCTTTTACTCCTTTCCCTTTTCCTTTTTCCCTTTCCCTTTTTCCCTTTCCCTTTCCCCCTTTTCTTGTTTTTCCTTTCTTTTTTCTCCTTTTCTTCCCCTTTGTGCTCTTCCTCATCCCTTTCTTTTTTCTCTTTTTTTTCTCTTTTTTCTCTTTTTATCTCTTTTCCCTCTATTCTTTCTATTTTATTTTTTTCCTCTTTTTTTTTTTTTTTTCTCTTTCCCTTTCCCTTTCTCTTTTCTCTTTTTTCCTCTTTTCCTTTTCCTTGTTTTCTTTTTTCCCTCTACAGGAGGGTTAATAAGTTGGTTGTGTTTAATTCTTTCCCCCTCTTTCAAGTTCTGCATCTTTCCCAAACCTGCTAAGTCTTTAATGTGTTTTTCTTGATCTGTGTAATGGCTCATCTGAGTCTGGATCAAGGCTGGGCTGATCAGCTGGGGTTCATGGAGCAGCTGGTTCATCCTGGCAGGGAGGCCTCATATCATGTGTTTTCCCCCAAAGTGAAAGTCTTCTTTGAAGGAGTTTCCCTTTAAGCAAACTCTGCAATGAGCTTTTTAATTCATAAAATCAGACAACGGATGAGGTTTGACTTTGTTCTTCCAGCTGTGGCACAGACCTTTGTAAGTCTGGGCACTATTCAGACTACTAACTACAGCACCAAACACAGACATTGGTGTGGTGTGTCAGCTGGAGAGCAGTATCTCCACAGGAACTTGTAAGGAGCTTTATTTGCCGAGCCACATGGGAGCTCATAACTTGGACATCCCTTTCATCTCCTTTTTTCTGATAACAGATATTCTGCAGTATTATCCTGCTGTATGCATCAGCGCTGTAGTAAAAAACCGACATATCTCTAAAGATTCTTCACAGTTCTTATAGTCGAGATGTACAGAAGAACTGGAAACTTTCAGAAATTAACTATTTTCTTGCTAGTTTACTGTGGACCCACCCCAACTCCCTGCATCCCAAGGTCTAAAAAGAGTGTTGCACAATATTTCAATAGTATTTAATAACATTAAAATTATTTCAATAAGGTTTGTCCTGTTTCTGCCACAGTTAATTTGCATGCCATAGTATTTTAGTCAAATGAGTGTTGCAAATGGGGTTAATTTCACTCTTCAAAATGCAGAAAGAACTACTGAAAAGCTTACCATTTGTGACCTTTTGTTTAACAAAGTCTAATGCCCCTTCTCATTACAGGCTATTCAAGTTAGTGATTTACCTGTTGGGAAAACATTACTTAAGGAAAAGGAACTAAGAAAAAGCATTTTTTTATTTCAAGATTGGCTAATCTTTACAGTATGTACTCGGGCAGTATACTGCACAATATGGAAAAAACAAAAAACAAAGAGCTGCATGCAGCTCTTGCCATAGTACAGTTAATAGTCACTGGATAGTTTCTTAGGGCTCTCAGATCAGAAGGAGTAGGGGGAAATCCAAGTACTATTTGCCAAAACACATTCTAAAAGCAGTTTTAATTGGTTTTGGTCTCAGCTTCAGAGGGGACATCCTGCATTGCTGAGGCCACTTTGATACACCTTTATTTGACCAAGGCTCATGTACTTACTGTCTTTCTTTCCAATTCAAGAGGGTGTTTCAGCATGTTCTTGACTTCACAGAACATAAACATACATCAGTTTAAATGTGTATATGAGGTGACTGTAAGAAAGATCTTAGAATCATAGAATCATTTCGGTCAGAAGAGACCCTCAAGATCATTGATTCCAACCATTGACCTAACTCAAGCACTGAACCATGTCCCTAAGAACCTCATCTATATGTCACCAGGGATGGTGACTCAGCCACTTCTCTGGGCAGATCTTGAAGCAGTTATTTAGCTGTACAGTGTTTTAAATATGAGTTATGGTAAATTGAAAGTAGAATAGATGATCAGAGACTTAGATATGTAAAATGGACAAGAGTGTCATAATTCACAAGATTATTGATACTGTTTCTCATAAAATCCTCATAAAGTAGTTGGTGAAGTATAGAGTAGATGAATGGGCAGGGAGGTAGGTGGAAAACTGGCTGAATTGATGGGCTGAAAGGATTGTGATCAGTAGCACAAAGTCCAGCTGGCATTGTACCTCAGGGTTCAACAGTGCAAATGAAACAGAACTGGGAAGAGTTGTTGATACACTAGGTGGTTGTGCCACCATTTGAGGGACCTTGAGAGGCTGTAAAAGTGGGCTGACGGTAACCTCCTGAAGATCATGAAAGGGAATTGCCAAATCCTACCTCTGGTAAGGAATGTGTCCACTCCTGGTGGACACCAAGTTGACCACGAGCCAGCAATGTGCTTTTGCAACAAAGAAGGCCAACAGTATCCTGGACTGTATTAGGTAGGGCATTTCCAGCAGGTTCAGGGAGGTGACCCTTCCCCTCTGCTCTGCACTGGTGAGATACATCTGGAGTTCTGTGTCCAGTTCTGGGTTCAAGAGGAACGTGCAGCACAAAGGGCCATGAAGATGATTAAGGAACTGGAGCATCTCTCAGATGATGAGAGGCTGAGAGAGGTGGAACTATTGGAGGAGTGAAGAAGTCTGAGCCAGATTCTTCTCAGTAGCACCCAGTGATGAGACAACACAAACTGAAATACAGGAGATTCCATCTGAACTTAAGGGAAAAAACCCTCTTTCTATGAGGGTGGTACAGGTTGCCTAGAAAGTCTGTGGAGTCTCCATCCTTGGAGATATTCAAAAATCAACTGGACACTGTCCTGGGCTACCTGCTCTTGCAGACCCTGCTTGAGCAGAAGGATTGAAGTAGCCAGTCTCCAGAGGCGTTTTCTAGTCTCAGCTATCCTACAATTCTGTGATTTCATGAAGAAAGTTAAATATATAAGAGGATATTTTCTTTGCACTTCATTACATGTGCCCAGTGGTCTGTTAATAACATGGGAAAGTGTACTCACTTTCGTGATTAAACTTCTGAAAAGCTGTCTTTGAATATCTTCTTAAGTTTCTGGAATATATTCTCTCACAGTCTGGAAAAAGCTACAGTTTGGAAACTAAATTGTGTTTAGAGGGATGAGATAAAATGAGTGTTTTGTGTAGTAAAAGTGTAAATACAATTTTCAAAGTTAAAATTACAAGTTCATAGGAGAGTCTTAAGTAGGAAGAGGCCTCTGGAGGTCATCTGGTTCAAACTTCTGATGCAAGGGCTGTAGATTAGCTTATCTAAGGACCTGTGAAGCTGAATTAGCAAGAGAAATTGCACCATTTCTCTCTCTACTTATTCCATGATGAAGAATATTTTCTTATATCCAGATGAAATTTCTCCTGAAGCAACTTGTGCCTCAGTCTCTTGTTCTGTCACTATGCACGGTACAGAAGAGAGCATCTTCATTTTCTCTCTAACTATTGTTTAGGTATTGGAAGACACTGATCTCCCTGAGCCTTCTCTTCTGTGGGTTACACAAACACATTACCTTTTGACTTCTCTTGTATGTCAAGTTCTCCAATCCTCTCATCATCTTCGTGGCCTTTCACTGGACCATATACACTGTAGATTCTACAGTCTTTCTCTCTCTTGAACTGGGAGTAATTCACTTTGTGCAGCCTAGATGATGGGCATGTTTCTTCTGGTAAGACTTAGCAACACAATAAGATTTTTCCAGAACTCTCTGAGGAACTCTCATGCCCAGTTATAGGTATCAAAGTAGGCTACCCAAAGTCTAAAGAGAAGTAAAACTCTTTGTTATTGGACAATTTTTTTAAGTAGAGCAGAAAGGAGCTAGTCAGAAGGGTAATATGAAATATAACAGATTTGAACCTATTCTGACAGGAGACAATGAGTATTCTGCCATTAACTTTAATGGAAGAAGGGAATGACAGACAACTTTATAGATGTGCTGAACTGGGACTGTGCGTAGTTGGACTAAGAAAATCACTCAACTTCCTGTGAAACACATAGAGGCCTGGGACATCCCAGACTGATGAATAAACTCTGCTAAGGGCTCTTACAAAAGCCCACAAGAGAACAGATCTTTTTGCTGCCATTATGCAACTTTGTAGTGAGGGGCCGCTTACCTGCTCTTGTATGGAGAATTGGTCTTGATACCTTTGTTGGAAGACACTGCAACTAGCCATGGCAAATACTGGCCTTGTGTGAGGTTTGCTTCCCTTTATGCCTTATTTTGGGAGGCTAAGACTTGCTTAAATAATTCTGACTGGAAAGTTTATGTACTAAAATTTATAGGAAAACTTGAATGGTGACAAGGAATTAAATACGAGCCTGTCTAGTAATCAGTACTCTTAACAAGTGGAGTGGCTATCTAGGACATTGTATTTCCTCTTCTAGTTTTGCCAAGATGTAGTGAATACCAACATTTTATCTGTGTCTGCTGCTACATAAGAAGCTGATGGGAACTGATCCTTAGTCTTGAGGCCAATGGTTTCCCACTTCACTACAGACTATTTTGGGAACATTAATGACAATGGTCCAGAACAGAGCCAAGAAGTGTCCTCACAAACATTGTGTATGATTGAGTATTTGGTGCTTGGATTCTACCTGGACCTCTTTTATTTATAGTATAGATGTGCTCCTTTAATTTAACCACTCTCCTCAGAATTTGTATTGGTCTGTAGCAGTAGAAAAAAGAAAGACAGGAGTGTCATCTGTTGGATGTTGGATTTATGATGGAGCTTGGATCAGTCATTAACAGGTTCTAAGAAAGGCGTCAAAACTCAGTAGTAATATTTTCTATCAAAAAGAAACCAAAGGTGTTGGTTTATAGAAGGAAAGTGAAGAATCATTTTTTGAGGGATAGTTGCTCGTCCTGTTTATGTGTGAAACATTTGGTGTTTTTAGATACTGTGGTGTGGATAAAACTGTAAATAATATCATTCCTCTCTTCATGGTCACAAGTAAGTAGCCCTGAGGTGAGGACCTAAGTGCAGAGTGAGAGATTGGTGGCTGCAAAGTGATTTTTATGATGTGCCATGCAGTCTGGTGTTTTCCTTTTCAAACTCTAAGCTCTTGTGAAGTGCAGCAAAATCTGGCTTTCATTTGGAAGAAAGCATCAGTTGAGTGAGAATGACTGGCTCAAAAACATGTGCCCTGACATTCAAGAACCAGAAGTCTCTTAAATGCCTTGATTTAGGAGTGAATGGGGTAGTTCCTGTTTTTTTTAATGTGTCAATAGCAGAGGGAGTATTTCTGTATTGTATCCTCAGTTGGTACCATTGCTGAGTAATGCTTAGTCAAGTGGCTGTTCCAAATCCCACTCCCAGATGAGCCCATCACAAACTCCTCTGTGATTAGAAGAAAGGGTTAAGACTGAGTGTAGACCAGCTATGCTCAGCTTCCTGAACTCTACTGATGCTACACTTGCTTTTTAAAAGGTATAGCTGCTGGTATAGCTGGTCAGGAATGACCTATTTACACCAGGTTCTGTCTTAACAACTGTACTTTGAATGATTTTGTTATTTTTTTGTTAATCAGAAGTGGTCCTTAATATATTTAATATTTTTAGTGCCCTACAGATACCAAAGCAACGTTTGGGGTCCACCTTAAAGTAGTAGGAGACTGGACAGGTATGTAGAAAAACAATTCCTTTTCAGAAACAAATACCTTTACTTGAACTGTTATCCCTTTCCAGCTTCAGCTCAATTATACCTTGATTGTGGGGTATTCTTACTAGAGATTGTACATGCTTGTTTTCCCAAAGTTGTTTTTATTACGTTATTGATGCAACTCCTGCCTTATTCAGATGAATATCTCTCCAGATTACATGTTTTTCCAGCTATTAATACTAACATCTTCTGATTGCAATGTAATAATTTTCAGCGTTCCTCAGTTTCTGCCTCTTATTTTTTGGTAGCCTGCTGCCCTTGTGCAGTTGCAGTGCCTCTGTGCGTGGTAGTGTCTGCAGAAATGCTGAAATGTGCAGCTCCTAGATAAGGGGATTTTGATGCCAGCAGTTTGGATGGCTGCCAGGTTAATTAATGCCTATGGTACACTGAGATTACAGGTTGCTTTCATGTTCTTCCATGCTCTTCCATTACTCTTTGAATGTCCTCCAGACCAGGGGTGTAAGCCAGGATTCCCCACAGAGGAGAATAGTAATTTGCTTCTCCCTGTGACAGTTGTATTCTCAAGTGATAGTTGTCATTATTCCTTGTCGGCTGACTTTCTTCTTGCTTAGCATAGCATTTCCTTGTAAGGAAGACAAATACACAACACTATCGTGTTCATTTCTTATGAAGAAATGTTTTCCGTGTTAATTTGTATCAGCTTGTGTTTTTGTGGAACTGAGTCAGTTGAGCTTGTTGCCCTAAAAGGGATTAGACCAATTCAGGGAGGATAAATCCATCAATGTCTGTTGAACTTGTTGATCCAGCAGCATACATGGCTGTGGAAGCTGCTGAAACTTTAATAAGAAAGGTTGGGAGCGCAATACCACATGCACATATTCTCCATAATCACCCTGATTTTCTTTTTCTGCTTGAAATATGGGCCTAGTTAGCCTCTGGTCTCCCCCAGTATGATGCCTCTTACTGTTAAGTTTCATTCCTACCTGGGAGAGGGCAGTAAGCTATTGGGATAAGTGGGGTGGAGAAATGCTAAATGAGTTTGCCAAAAAAAGTGGCATCTTTGAAGTTTCCTGATTGCCTCTGTGGTGTGAATTACTCTGTGTTAGCGTTTAAATGTCATTCTCCCAACTCCGTATATATATTCTCCACTGAGAGGCAAGTCTGTCTAGGTAGGACTGTGAGAGATTGAGGACACTATCACATTACAGAGACCATTTGTGGTCTGAGTTTTGCTCAACAGGGATATCTCTCTTGGGGTCAAATGTGCTGTCAAGAAGCAGGCAGTTTACTCAAGCCCTTTATGCCACAACTGTATCGTGGAGCCCTGTTCTCACTCAGTCCCTTAAGCACTGTGGCTATTAATGGTCTCTAATCCGCTGACTGAGGGAGGATTATTATATTTGCCATGTTCCTTATAATCTTTCTTAATGGCTGCTTCTGCAGCCAGGATATTGGGCTGGAAGAGTTTTTATGAGACATACTGTCATTTGAGCTCTTTTCATGACCTGTTCTTTCAGGCTTTATCCTATTTATTCACATTCTCTTTTTTTATCACGTTTTCACATCCCTGACAGATTATGCCTGACACCAAAGAGAGTTAACAATTTCTTTCAGAAAACTTAATTACAAGCCTAAATTAAAAAGGATGCAAGAAAAGTGCAGATATGCTGTGAAATGCAAAGAAGAACTGGTTAGTTTGAGACATTTTTATTTGTGCTGGCTTCAGCTTCTGCTGCCTGCACTTGGGAGATGTGAAGGAACAATTTTCTGCCATTAGCTGCAAGGACTTGAGGGAGATACCACTGCTGGCAAAATAATTCTGCAAGTTATGTTTTGGGTCAAGTCTCTGACACCAAGTCTTATGTTTTGCAAATTTAATAGAATACCTCATGGCCTTAGTGACTTTGTTTTGTAGGTTGGAAAAGCAATGCATGTCAAGAGAAAAGATAAGGGGTAATAGAATTGTCAGCTCCTGATGAGAGGTTGCTGTTATCAGAAAGTAATTTGTTGTCCATATCCCAGTGCATATAATTTTAGATCTCCAATAGAAGAAGCTGCAAGAACTGGCTTCTGAAAAAGACAGCCACTCTAGAAATAGTTGTTTGCATAGGAGCATGTATTTATTAGATTTTCAGGCAATACTTTTATTTGCTTTTTAAAGCAGTTATTTGAATAATGAAAAACATAGGACAGAAAAAGTAGGGAAGAGAGGAAGAAACCTCAGAAACAGTAGCTCTGAGACCTTTGCACATAAAACAGCAATCCAGGCCCCTAAGTGATGTATTTCTTGCTCCATTGAAATCAAATGGTGCTATCTGAGCTTAGAATTGCTGAGAACATGCCCTTGTCAGAAGCAGATTTGGATAAAGGCACAACATTCCCTCCCATTATGTAGGCAGCAGCATCCTTTAGATAAATTTCCAATACAAATCTGAGCTCTTTTCTGTCTCATCTGTGTTGTGGTAGTATTAATAACTGTGTTGCGCTTAGATTTCATGTTCATCACAGAAAACAGAGACACATAGGCATGGGTATTGCTGTAATGTGCCCACAGATGGCTGTGTAGCAGATACTTTCACTGGAAATACTTCCCTTGGCTCCCTTTGTAGACCTCTGACCTGTTCATGTATTTAGTTTAGGACGAGGTGAGCCAGGCCCCAATCATGGCTTTTTCTCTTCATTATAAAGAGAGTCTATATATATATGTTACTACGTCAGAGATAGCTAGTTTAGTTAATTGACAATTAGTTGTGATTTTTCCCATGTAAAGGTCCTTAACATGATTTTTCCATCTTTTGCCATGTGCACTGGGTATTGTGAATAGTGAAATAGCTGTTACAGACCTCTCTATAAGGTATGGCTTTGTGATAATGTAATTACTGTCCTTGTGCTGACATGTAACTACCTAAGTCAGCACCTATTGTATTAACAAAACATTTTGTGGCATTGTGGTGGTTCTTACTATTAATGCAATTATGTCATCATATTACAGATGTGGAACCTGTGGCTGTAAACCACAGCTTGATTAGGATGTCATAACTTAGACACCTAAGTTACAATGGGTTTACAGTGGCTGATCTGTGGTAATTGCAAACATTAAGCCCTGCTGGTTGGGTTAGCCCTGTGGCTCAGTGCCAAGTCATAGAATCATAGAATCACTTCAGTTGAAAAAGAGCCTCAGGATCATTGAGTCCAACCTTAAGCTAACCTAACTCTAGCACTAAACCATGTCCCTAAGAACCTCATCTAAACACCTTTTAAACACCTCCAGAGGTGGTGACTCCACCACTTCCCCAGGCAGCCTGTTCCAATGCCTGATAACCCTTTCCATGAAGAATTTTTTCCTAATATCCAATCTAAACCTCCAAGTCAGCCTGTCTTTCTCTGAGGCTGCCTTGCAGTTACTGCTGCTGAGCTGGTGGATGGCAACTTTAAATCCTACAGTGACACTGAACTCCCTGTGATGGCTTGTGCACAACTCGGAACAGTGAGATCTGTGGATTAGTTATTCATAATTAGCTGATCTTTTTACTAGCCTCTACTCTATACACACTTATTTTGTTCTGCTTCTCTCGTATCTCTGTAGTCACCTGTTTCTTCTTCAGCTTTGAAAAAATTGTTGGCTTAGTATTTACAAAAGGGTGTTTTGCAAGTTTTTTTGTCCCGCTTTGTCCTCAATGTTTTCATCTATCAGCCTTATGCTTCCTCTGTCCTTGCTGCTGCCTCAAGCCCTGCTGCTTGTTTAGTTTTTAAGCTGACATTTCATCTGGCACCTCCAGAGGGAAAAACAGAGGCCAGAGGCCATGCCTGGTGTCCAGCCACTTGACAGCAGTGAAAAAAACCACAGCAGTTTATCAGGACAATGTGTCTCATTCACTACACAAACTTCAGGGTGTGAGACAGAAAGTGATATTGATGATGTCAAAATAATAGACTTCTGAAGCCATACGGCATGTTTTCATGGAAAACAAATACACAACACTTCAAGGTGTTAAGGTGAACTGCATGCCTTAAGGCAATAAAACACTGCTGTTATGTTGCAGTGTGTTGCTGGTACAAATTGATGTGGGACCGTGTTTACATTGCTGCTGTCTGTGCTCTATGGGAGTTTTTATCTTGCAGTGACATCATCCTGCTGTGTAGTTGCGTATAATCCTGCAGACATTCACAAGACCTGTCTGCCATTGTGAACAGTGTAGTATTTATTGTGGGGATGCCATAGGAGCACTTTAATACCACCCTTTGAATCCGAGACCTTTGGCCTAGAGGTTACTAAATGTCATGGCAGCAGGAGGTGGTGACATGTGTGGGAACTCTGCAGCTAGAACCAGAACAGATAGATCACAGGGTACCAATCTGCATCACCCTGGTAAACTCTAGGTTTCATCAGAAAATACCTATCTTTGCTTAATTCTTCCCGTTAGAGATGAGAGGATACACACAGTCACCAGGTCATTTAGGTACTGAGTCTCTTATTTTGAACCTGGCTTGGTATGATGTGATTTTTTGTCAGATATTGCCACAGTCAGTTTTCTGGAAGGTCCAGATTTGGAGCAGGAAGCTTCAGGGAAAGAGAAAAAAAAAAGGGGCAAAACATTTTTCAGTTAAAAACAATAATTTTCCAGAACATGGCAAATTTATGAAAACATGTATCTTGCTTAACTCCCTACGGACTAAAACCTGAGACAGCAAGAAGTAAACACCCCAGATTCCTTGTTTTTCAACAGAAAAAAATTGAAGGCAGTTGTTACAATTTTGGAAGCTGACTAAGGTTTTTTTTCATGCTCAGCAGAAGTATGAGCTCACATTCTAAGGGGCTCTTTAGAGAAGATTGATCTAAACTTGCTGGGCTGGAAGGGTTTGTCAAATTGTTTAGGAGTATGTACGTGACCTTGTTAAGCTCTTGCAGCTCCTGGTTTATAGAAAGCCTGAAGCACCCCAGGGCTTGCTGTGCATTGCTGCACTCAGCTGGAGTTTATCAGCAAGTGTAGGAGCTAGCAAAGAAGCAATATTTTATTTTCAGTAACCCCAGGGACGGTTTCAGACATATTAAAGTAATGGATCATTCAGTCAGTATCTACTATATTCTTAGTAGATTTTGGTTCACACTGGAAGAATGTGTGAAGCAGAAGATGACAAGAAGGAATAATAACACTACAAAGTCTGCCCACAGGGTGTGACAAGGTTGTCTCAGGATCACTGTAACTGCTACTGGGTTTCTTTAAAAATATTTAGTCATTGGTGATGAAGATTTGATCAACTCTTGCTTTTACCTCAAGCTCTGTTTGATTTAGGCCTTCTGCATTCCATAGTAACATGTATTTTGTTGTGTTTAGTTATTCCATGAGATTCCTGGCAGGCAGTAAAGGCGTTAATGATGTGGTACTGTAAGTTGTTCCAGAAAAAATCGATGTGTGGTTTTGGAAGTAGAAGACAGAGATGGAATAGATGTTATTTTCCCCTGTTGGATTTTATTACTACTGATTTTTACATTGTCAGTGAATCCTACTTACACTTCTGAGGGAGATATCAGAATATAGTGCTAAAAAGGTTTAATTGTGTTTCTTTATTATATAATATGACATTAGTAGTAAGAGTAATACTGTTACATTACTGGGAGGTTAAAACGCCTTAACAATATAATTAGCCAAAGTGTGCCATAAGAAATACTTGTTTTATTCTTAATTGCCGTTAACATTCATTAATTACTAGATTTATGAATGCAAACAATCTCAGTAAAAGACAAAATGAAGAGAATGGAGAAAAGGAAAGAGAACATATTTAGCTTCCTGGCTTGATGCTGAAAGCTCCTTTGCTCTTTTTAAAGAATTAATGCTGAAGATGAACACGTCTGAATTTTTGACTCTAGACCTGGATTGGTTTACATTAGTTAAACTCCAGCTGACTTACTGTCAGAAAGAGTATAATTTCAGTCAACTCCCATTTGAACAGTTGATGAGTTTTACCTCTACAGGGAAAAAGAGGTTTTAGGTTAGAAAGTTGTCTTGGAAGAAATTTTCTCCTCTGGAGGAGGAGTTCTTGCTTCAAGCATCGAGTCATTTGTAGTCTTCCACCTTTTGCGTATCCCAGTCTCTTCTTAATCATGTAATAATTACAGAAAATTATATGGCTGAGTGATGTAAGTTATTTTTATCCTTGGACGTAATACACAAAGGATATGTGGACCTTGCTGTAGTTAAGAACCGATACAAGAATACAAGGTTGAAGCATTCCTTGTTCTGCCTCAGATGTTTTAAGTACCTTTATGAACTACAGGAATTAAGCCTGTGGAGCACATTAGCATGTATCAGCTGATGGGATCTAAATTAATTTAGTGAAAACAGCAAAAGGTACTTTGGAAATAGAGTCACAAGATAAAAGGCGCCAGGACATGTATTTCGGTGGGTGTCCAGGCAACTTTCTGTATTTGCAATTACTATTTATATGCTGTGTTTGCCTATTGAAGAAGGCAGAGTTACTGTTCTGGAGTTACCTGTGATTTACCCAATTGTGGCTTAGTTTCACCATTTTTCTGTTAATATTTACCTATGGATGCTTAGAAAACTCCCATTCTTTTACTTTCTGTGCAGAGGAACACAGTTGTTTCAAGCAATGAATATACAAAGTCTCACTGGACTTTCGGGTTCCTTTGTGTAAGCACCTTAAACAATCTCAGGTGCATGATGGTTTCCAGAGGAATAGGAGAGTTCACATCAAAATGCCAGCTCTTCATGCATGCCTACGTGTCCCTGGGAGAAACAGTGGACTCCTTGAGATGACATTCAAATTTTGTTGAAGAATCCCTACCAAAACATCTTGCTTTGCTCCCAGTTCAATGAAACTTTTCCCTCAGGGACGGAAAGAAAACAGAGACACACTTCAGACTTGGAATTATGAGTTACCACAATTTAACTAACAATCGCAAGCTAAAATATCTTAAAAGTAGATTTGGAAGGTTTCTTTTTGGAATATTTTTTATTTTTTTTTGTAAAAATTCTCTAGTTTTTAGGAAAAAAAGATCGGATTTTGAACATTAAAAAAATAGGGAAAACTTCTGTAGACACTGTTGATATATATAAACTTTATAATCAGAATGGACAGTTATCTTTATGCACTCCCAACTTCCTCATGATGGTTTAGAATTTCTTAGAATAATTTCTATATAGAAGTTTACATAAGTCAAACCCAAACCTTGGGGTTTAATGAGTCTGCAGATTTTTCAACTTCAACCTTTGGATGTCCATGGGCTCTTTAGGTGTTGTTTGTGCGAATTAAGCTCATCTTTTTGATGATGTCATAGTTTAGTGTTTTTTCCTTTTTTTTTTTTTTTCACCTTTCCTCCTTCATTTCAGGGCAAGAACCACCACTGCAAAATGTGTGTGTGTGCATTTTTGTTGTTGCCTCTTTGTGTGCAAATACTTACAGAAATTGAGTGTGGCACCTTTGAACCTTCTGTTTGGTTGATCTGTTGTGCTAAGTCCAGGTTTTGAGACCTTGCATTTGTCTGGCTCTTTGCTTTCTGCACCTCCTCCACTAATGTTCCTTTCAAATACAGAAGTGGGATTGCTTTACATTGATTTGGCCTGTGGTATGATTTGAAGTCTAGATCTCTTTTGCCATAAAGACCACCAGAAGTGGTGCTTGCTGGGACATTCAGAAGACTATCTGTCATGCTACCTTGTATTGTTCCTTGGTCTCGCCTACCTGTCTGCTTAATTCTACAGGTGCCTTGTCTAAGCTTGGACATTATTTACTTGGAATTTGTTCTGTGCTCAGCACGGGACAGTCATAATGCTTAATTAAAACTCCCAAAACATCGCACATGTCATCAGGATCAAAAAAACATGATCAAATGACATTTTCACCCTATTTACATATGTAATATTGTATAGTTCCTTGCTGGCATGATATTAGTGCTGAAGCTATCCTGTCTCCTTTATTGCAATAATTTTTTCTCCTTCATTCTGTAAGTGTATTTACCCACTACTTTTGCCAGCTGCAAGTCATGGAATCATAGAACAGTTTGGAAGGGACTTTCAAAGGTCATCTAATCCAACCCCCCTTCAAAGAGCAGGGACATCTTCAACCAGATCTGGTTGCTCAGAGCCTCGTCCAGCCTGATCTTGAATGTTTCCAGGGATGGGGCATCCTTACCCCAAATTTTTTACTTCCTTGAAACAGCAACTGGTCATTCCAAAATCTCTTTCTATTCCAAGATTCATTAAAATAAGTGAAGCAAATGCTGCACCCCAAATTTTAGCACTATTTTCCTATGGCCCCTTCCAGCCTAGCTTTCCATTCATGTGCCACACACAACTTTGTGTTGCTCCATCCAGTCCTTTGACTTCTGTTTACATGTTGTTTCTCTGATTCATCAAGCTCTAGCTGGAAAATTTTTGTTTTTCTGTAAGGAAATACAGTCTCTTATCCACAAATTCTTGAGGGGCAACTTGTAGCTACAGCTCTTTTCTGCCCCAGTCCTCCCCTGAAAATCTGTCCCATTAAATCATAAAGGTTA
Organism: Nesoenas mayeri; assembly: GCF_963082525.1. Lineage (NCBI taxonomy): Eukaryota > Metazoa > Chordata > Aves > Columbiformes > Columbidae > Nesoenas > Nesoenas mayeri. The sequence goes on from NC_137541.1 coordinate 203,972,562, forward strand.
TTAAAAACGTAATCTGTCACCATATGGGTATCGACTGCAAAAATAGGATCCCTGTGGAAAAAAAAGATTACATGACAGCTGCAGAAGTGTTGTACTGTAGTCCTGTGTTTTAGTATAGTCCAGTACTGGACTATGAACCTAGTGATCGTATACCTCAAAAAGGTTGATACCGCAGTGCAGAACACAGATGTGGGAGCAAGTTCCTAATGGGAATGGAGTCAAACTGCCAGGGCAATCCATTTTTTAATATAAAGGCATTGTTTTGTGAGTGTCAGTTGACTAAATTAATTTTTAATTAAAACTCAATTTTAAAATTTTTATCAGGCTTTGAAATTCCCAAAGAAAGCAAGGCAGAAATGCCGTAAATACTCTATAAAGTTTAAGATGCTGCAAGGTAAATTAATTGCTAGAGTGCGTCCAAATTTTGAGTGAAATTTGGAACGGTGGTTGCTACGTGCAGAACGTGGCATTTCTTAATGAGACAGATGTCTCAATTATCTCCGTATTAACTAAATTCCTGTGAGGAGAGACTGTAGGAGAGAATTTTTAGGCTGGAAATCACTTTCCAAAATGTGAATAGGGTTGCAGCCTTGCCCATTGTGCTATGCGAAGCAGAGTCTGCCGTGATTGCAATAAATGGCACTTTGGAATGAAGGGCAGCAGCTGATGGGCTGGGTGCAGCATGTATTTTGTTTCACTGACATTATAATCCATATTTTGGCGGCTCAGGCATGTTCTTGTTCTTTCTCTTTTTCTTTATTTAAAGCACTTTTTTTTCTCAGAATGGACATCAAGTGACCGAGCTTCTTTCCAAAAGGATATGATACTTCTTGTTTATATAGTTTGTGACACTTGTAGCAGATACGACCAAAGTACACTAAAATGAAGTAATCCATGAGAGGCAAGTTTTGCAGGGAGAGGTAGTATCTTTTGTTAGAGCGACTGAAACAGAAGAAAGAAAATAACAGGCACTCTTTCAGGCATGCAATGCCTTTAGTGGGTTTGACAAAGAGGCAACAAAGTCAAAGTAAAGAGCAGGGAATGAGAATTTTATCCTTAAGAAATATAAACAATAAAATTGCTTGGTAAATGAATAGAAGATGCCCTTTCCATCCGTCCAGCCCCCAGTTTGTTGGTTTTTTTGGTTTTTTTTTAAGTTGATTTACCTTTTACATGAGAAATGTTTATTTCTCAGAAGTTAATATGGTCAAAAATACTGTCTGAAAGCCAAAAATATCACTTGTAAATGCTCGCCCCACTGCCTCTTAGGATTTGCATGTCTCTGGCTTGCTTTATCTTCTTTTGGCTAGGTTCCCAGTTTAGGGTGTATTTGCCATAATATGCTGTGGTCTCACTCTCTCCTGGAGAGAAAAAGCACTTGAATCAAAACAGATACAGCCCAGCTGGCAACTAACTGGGAAAAGAGATGGGCATGCGAGAGAACACCACTGTGACTTGCACGAAGTGCTGCTCTTTATTTATATATACGTGTCCACACACATCGCTAAACTTTCAGGATTTGAGTGTGTTTTTTACCTTTTTTTTTTTTTTAATCCTAAAATCTCAGAATCCTATGTAAAACAGGTTTTGATTTAAAGTGTTTGACCATCCAGAGACAGCAAAATTTAGGTAGTGCTTTATGCAAAGCATCACTGTGTTTTTAGTAATTTGAAAGGACCCTGTCCTGTATGTAGAAGCTGATAAACAGTGGGTGGCTGCTTGGATTTGTAACTTACCTGACAAGAGAAAATTTCAAGTTAGGCTGCAATAAATACAATGACTGTGAGTAAGAGAGAATGCTTCTCTGCTGGGGAGAGAGCCTGGAAGGTCTATGCATCCAGATATGCACATTTGTGTTTTTATGTATGTTGAACGAGAGGGTACTCAGTGGAGGGTGGCATTTACCAAGGGCATTTTTCTGTGTTAAAGAGGGATTTTGGGGAGAGGAAGAGTTTCAGAGATTATTAGCTGTTTTGAATTTTGCTGAAATGGCTGCTGTGATAATCTTACAGTGCTGTCATTGATAACTAGCACACCTACAGCCTCCAAGAAGCCTCCTCGCGTTATATAAAATGAAAATAAATCAGTGGGCAGTTTGTGCACTTCATTGCAATAAGCAGTTTTAAGGACTATGTTTTCCCATAAATTTAACATATTCCCTTATTCATTAAGCACACTGTAAGTGTCATTTCCTCAAGGAAAATGCCACAGACACCTACACACATTTTCAAAGCCAAAGCTGTGATGCTTTGCTGTGCTTTGCCAAGTGGCTAGTGCCAGCCTGACGCCACGGGGCTTTCCCTCAAGGATTTCACATGCACGGTGTTAGCCGAGCATCTCTTGAGCTTAGCTGTGACTGGTTTGAAAAAGGAAAGATTTTTAATTAAAGGAAGGCATTTTTATAATTTCTCTTATTTTATAATTTCTCTTTAATAGGTTGAGGCGATTATGCTAATTATGCCCTATTATTTTTTCTCAGTGCAGTTTCCAAATAAAGCAGCATTTCACTGATCCAAAAAATTATTTCTTTAAAGTCCCCCATACTTCTCAACACATATGTACCAGCAAATGCCATTTCCGTGTGAAGAGTTTCTTGTCATTTCTGTACCACTTTGTATTGCTGCATTTGTAATGGTACATCGATACATTGTTACATGCCAGATCATGGCTGGTAACTAGAATAATCAAAAGACAGATATCTAATGACAGCTTATAGTTCTTAGAACTGGCAAAATCACTTTTTCAGGAAAATACATGTCAAACCATTTCCTCACAATGATGTGAGGAACTATGTGATCTAAATCACGCTAAACCACTGGTCTTTTGTTCTAGAAAATAGTTATCCATGTAGTATTACAATGTAGTGTAGTAACATTTTCAAGTTGTTCTCTCCCATTCAAGACTGGGAATGCTTTTTCTGTTGACTTGATTAGTAACAGACTTTCTGTCATGTAAAACATGTCTATTTAGTGTTTCATTACATTCATAACATCATGATAGTTGAAAGATGGAGGTGATCCAGTAGAAAATCCTGCAACACGTTTTAAGGAAAATCTACTCAGGAACTAGTGCTAAATCAGGAAATATATGTATTTCTAAGAAATTATTAATTAAGAGTAAATGAAAACTACCTGGACTAGGTTATATATAGCAACTTATGTTCAGGGAGTGGCATGGCTTAGATTCTCAAGAACTACTTCTCTAATTCAGATGTAAGAAGAAATAACACAATTGCTCTCAGCATGGTAAAATTAAACAAAACTTTTGCTACACTTCTTCATCCACTTGTGTGCATTACATTTTATCACCTATCCAAAAAAAAGAGCAAAACAATATCTAATGGCTCATTTCATTTGCCAGTCATTCAAATGATTTCCTGCTAAGGTTTTGATATTGCCCTTTGAGAGATGTTATAAGAAATGGAGCCTCAAATGTGATTAGATCTTTGGAAAAAATGTACATTTCTTCCCAGTGGATCATCCCCAGTTGACTAGCAAAATTTATATAGAAAATAAGATCCAGCTGAGCTCTGATCACTTTATCCTGTGTTATGCTTCAGTGCAACTAGTGCTAGGAGTGTTTTTAGAGAACTTGTGTGTGTTCTCTGGAAGACCCAGGCAGCTGAAAACACAAGAGAAATTATTTTTTTATATAAATGTAGTCCCTTAATACCCTTTTCTTCTTTGTTTCTTATTTGGAGCCTTGTTACTATTATTTCTAGCATTTTAGTTTAGCTAAGTAGTTGGCTGGGCAGGCGTTACCCCCACAGGGTGTATATCAGCGCCATTTTGTCGAAGCACTCTCTGTAAATGTTCAGTGTATTTCAGGTTTTGGTCTGTTCCTCAGCACAGACCCCGAGGACAACTTAGCACCTTCAGTGTAGGTATTTGAACAACTCAGCTGTGAGGAGGTAAAAGCTGTTGTCAGTATTTTACAGATGCTGGACTGAGGTCAAGATGGCTTAGAGCTGTGATATAGTTAATGACCTCACTAACATCTGTTAAGCCTCAGTGATTATCAACATGGTTCACAGCTGTGGTTGGAGAGAAGAGGGTAGATTGCAAGGGCTGGGTGATCTCCCAGTACCTTAGATTACAAGGTGGGGAATGAAGGTGAATTAACAAGGAAAGTCCTGTTCTCTTTTGCAAAATCTTTTTTTCTTTAGCATTTTTCCTTCCTCTCCCATCCCTGCCCCAACAAAGAGAAGCCAGTGTGCAACCTGCCCAGCATGTACAAAGCCCAGGGCAGGGCAGTGTCTTGACTCCATGTGTATCATCTCTGGGGACAGTTGCCTCCTAACCTTCTGTGTCTTCCTCCTCAAACAGATGTGGGTTTGCAGTTTTATCCAAGGGTAACAATCAATGGAAGCAGCACAAAACATCAATATTCATATTTTTCCCCATAAGCAGGCCTGCCAACTATATCAGTTAGTGAAATTTAGGGTGAATTTTAAGAAAAGAGTTGACACAAAGAACTAGAACATGCTTGGCAGTGATGTCTTTATCAAGTCATCCTTTGGTAGTCCGAAATTTGCTAGTGCTTCCCTCCTGTTCTGTTGTAATGGAGGAATACTTTGTCCAAGACTGGCCTGTTGCGTGTTTTGATTATACAAAGCATTTTGTAGATACTTAGCCTCAAAAGCAGTGGCTGAAGGTAAAGTATAATCTTACCAGCCTTAAACCACCCTTTATGTTACACAGGGGAAGGTTAATTAAATCTTGAATATAATCTCATGTAACTGTTCCCTCCAAATTCTTTTGTCCTATCTGCTTTTACCTGGGAGAGAATAAAGCAGATGGGGCCAGGCTCTTCTCAGTGGTGCCCAGTGACAGAACAAGAGGCAATGGGTGCAAATTGAAATACAGGATATTCTTTTTAAGTGTAAGAAAAATCTTTCCACTGGGTGAGTGGTCAGGCACAGGAACAGGTTGCTCAAGGAGGTTGTGAAGTCTCCATCCCTGGAGATATTAAAAAACTAATGGAACGTGGCCATGAGCAACCTTCTCTTGCTGACCCTGTTCAGAGCAGGGGACTGGACTAGATGATCTCCTTGGAGATCCCTTGGAGGTGGAGAGCCCTTCCACCCTCAACTATTCTGAGATTCTGCAAAGTTATTATACAGTAGTTTATGTGCATATTTAGGTATAATAATAAAGCTGTGTCTGTATTAGTAAGAACATGAAATGATCCCATGCTTATGGTCTAAACTAACACCAAATATGAATAGACAAAAACCCACAAATTAGTTCCCAATGGCTAGTGGTGTTTTTATTATGGTATGGAATTTTAGCCTTGGATGGGATTAACTCCATCATTTTGTGGCTGCCATTTAAATACGTTTGATGAAAAGTTCTTGTAGCTTGTTCAGATTTATAAAATATATTACATTTATGAACCTATTTATAGACGTGACCAAAAATGCCAGTGAATGTGTGCCTGAGGATGCATACTGATGTTTGATAGATTTGGTGGCAAAATAATATACACAGCTGGAAATTATGTGACCATGACAGCCCAAGAATAACACTGTGGAGTCATGATAATTATTTCCATGAAGACATCAGCTCAGTGCTCAGCAGCAATAAAGAGAAAAACTATTAGAAGAGTAGAGAATAAAGCAGAAGAGATGACTGTGCAGCTGGGTATTTCTGTGATGCTCCCAGGACTTGATTCCTGTGTGCAGGCCTGGTCTTCATCTCTCAGACAAGGTACTGGACAGGGTTCAGGAAGGAATGACAAAAGATGGTCAAAAGCATGGAAAGGCTTCCGAACATGGGACAACTGAGTATGCAGGGACTGGAAAAGAGATAATTTAGGGGAATATAGCAGTTGTCTACAAAATCATGCATAACACTGGAAGAGTGACTGGGTAGGGCCTGACTGTTCATGCTTTCTAGCAGTATCAGAACATTTGACTGTCAAATACAGTCAGTAAGACACTGTTTCAGAACAAATGTAAGGTGATGGATCTCCATGTATTAGGCGAGAGACACGTGGAAATTCTTGTCAGAGGATGTGGGGTAGCTTAGGAGCTTTACATGAGGGACTGGGCAAATACTTCAAAGAGATGCCAAGGCGTTTTTTAATAGGCAAAGACCTTAAGTGCAGGAAATCCACTGAGATAGAAATGGTTGGAGACTGGGAAAGTGACAGCAGGAAGGTCGTACTCTATACTTATTATTCCATAGGTGTCTGCATGTGAGGCAAGATATGGGAGTAGGAGAGCCCTTGGTGTGAATCAGTATAGCCTGACGAATTGTGGCTTTGCTCAGCTTTTTAGAGGCATAACCTCTGGGATTTTGCAGTACTGGGTGGTATTGCTGTAATTGCACAGCTCCACTTCAGTGTTAAAATCCCATGTAGATTTTGAAAGGTTGGGCTTTCTCTAGTTTCTATATCAGATTACAAGTTACAAAGAGACAACCAGTTTAATCCCCCCACCCCCCTCGCATAATGTGGGTATTTTTTTAAATGAATGTAAGGATTTTTTAGATGAATTGTCACAGCTTTACCATAAAGCCAAAAAGGGATATACTGATGCCTCATCATTTCTTCTGGCATGCTGTGAAAGAGGCAAGTGCACCACTAGTGAAGAAAATGGCATTTGCTCATGGGGAGTATGGCCCTTCATGGCCAAAGGGAGCAGTTGTAGAACTCAATGATAAAAAAATCTCCATCAATAACATTTGCTTCAGAGCAAGTATTTATTTTCTAAAGGTAAAGTTACCATTTTGTGTTGTTTCTAAACCCTGTTTTACTGTTGCACTTTGTAAGTGTCGAGTTGTGGAATGAACTCTACTGTCATGACAGAATTAGTTGTCAAGTGTAGTAAGTACTTCTGAAAAAAAAAAAGAAAAGTTTATTGATTAAGACGTTGTTTTTGAGCTCCAGCTCTTCCAGGGAGTTGCTGTATAACCTACAGAAGGATTTCTAACTCAGTGTTGAGTGTCGAGACTGGTTAACTGTAGGGTTGTGTCCACTTCTCTTTACTGGCTGTCTGGGGAAGCCAAGTCTGGCAACATAGCTGATGGGCAGTCTGGGTCACTCACTGCTGTCTTCTCAAGTTAGTCGTACAAAATGCAGTCTAAATATGGTCTTCAACATCTCTCTTCTGTGTTTTGAAACAAAATAAGTGATGCTTTTTCCTTCCCATCATTCATCTTCCAACCTTTTAAGGTTCCTTGGGCAAGAACTGCCTTTTACTCAATTCCTTTGTTGTCTGATATTTGGGTATACACATACAAATCATGCAATATGTGTGATTATAGTATAAATGGGGAAGGTCTATTTAGAAATAAACCTGTCTGAGCTAATTCTGACATAGTAGATGGGATCTTTTAGAGATATAAGAAAGCACTGAGAATTCCAGCAGGAAAAGGATGACCTGATGCCAGAATTGGGGAGGGAGAATGATTTCCAGCTGGTGAACACAGAGCTAGAGAAAGAAAAAAAAGCTGATTACTTTTTAGGAAGCAAATGAAGGTTAGGAAGGAAAGCAGGGTGTACAGACATGATCTTCAAAGAAAGAAGGACTATTCTGCAGGTCCGGAGTAACTGGAATGTTCACTGCTGACCTGTGTAATGATTAGTTGATTTCCTTATTTTTTTCCCTCTGCTTAAATAAAATCATGCAAAAGAAAATGTTGAACAGAAGGATGATCACTGTTTATTCACCTAGATTAGAAGATGAGAGACCAGTAACCTTTCTGTAAAAGCCTCTCTATTTCCCTTAAATAAAGATAAACAGCAGGGTTTTTAATATAATTTCCAATTTTCTTGGGTTTTATTAGCTTTTAACTTTTTTGTTAGTGGCTCTGTAAATGGTGGGCTCTAATTAGTCTTTCAGATGACTGATCAGAAGGGAAGGTAATGGTGGTGAAAAAAACCAGAATAGTTAAAATCTGTGAGACTTAATGGACTGAGACTCATGGAAATTCAAGCTGGTAAAAAAGCCTGTCTCTTGGTATCAGCAAAATATGTATGTTTTAGGGGAATTCCAAGGCTTATGATGTAATAATTTTGGAGCCTTCAGCTCATCAACATTACCTCATCATTGTTTTGTTTCCTGCCCTTTTAATCTGATGGGAGGAAATTTGTAGCACTGACTCTTCAAGAGGAGAGAAGTGACACTTCCTTAATTTCAGAAAATTTGGCCATTAATAAGCCACAGGTCAAACTAAAATATTGGATATTTCAGTTTTATGCCATCTTATTGCTCATCATAGTTTTTTATAGCCCTTAACTGGCAAAAACGTCTTCCTAAATGCCTTTTCTTTTTACAAGGCACTAAGAACTACTTATGACAGCATTTCCAAATTTATGGAGCTTGAAAACGAGTCAGATTAGTGAGTGTCAAATCCTTTTAAATGTTGTTGGCAGTTTTAAGAAAGCTGACTTAATTTTTATTTTGTTTCTTGAACTATTGCAAGGTGCTGAGGAGCACAGAAGATGCTCCAGACCAATCTTCATTTTGCAGATGGAAATGAGATTTGTGTCTCAATGAATGCAGAAGTGCTATAGGTGATTACAGAAACATGATTGCAAAATATCCAAACGCATTAGTGTCCCTGTGGAGAGACCTTTCGATAGACAGCTAGGCTTCTGGACCGTAGTGTTCTGTACTTTATAACTTTATAAGATGAGGCTATTCTGTTCTCCCATTCTCTGGCTGTTTTCTAGTCACATTTCTGTTTTTTATTCTTATGAACTTGGATTTAGAAAATAATCCATAAAACTCTCATTAAAAAATACTTGTCGCAATTACTGTCAATTTTACAGTGTTCTTAACTGAGCTGATCGTATGTAATTGGACCTGTTCTTATTAGAGGTTCAGAGTGGTCTGAAGCTGCTGGGTAAAAGGTGGTTGGGATTAAAAAACAAAACAAAACAGTAATGGCCTCATAGATACAGACTCATCAAACTCTGAAAGAGTAGGAATTTGATTTTTCAAGAACCTTGAAACTATACATTGATTTTGCTGCTATTTTCTGTTAAGTAATTTTTAACAAGGAGGAGCAAGGAAAGAAGAAGCCCAAGACCTGATTTTTAAAGTCAAACCTGACACAACTGCAGTGTGTGACATTGGCAAGTCATTTTGGCATCATCTTTGAAGTGCTAAAGCAGTAAGAGCTTCAGGGGTGTGACAGCTTCAAAAAACAAGGCTAGTGCTCCCTGTGCTGTACTATCTCTGTCTACAGCATGTGAATAATAATGGCTTTTAATTCACAAGGATTTTCTGTACAAGTGATTTTTCTGTGGTTTGAGATCCTCAGATATTAAAATATCATAGAACTTCCCCTTGTCTCGCTTTCCACCTTTCTAACACTGTATCCTGCAAAAAAAGACACTTGATTTGATAACCACTTTGAGTGGGTTTCAGACTGTACACCCATTCTTGCTCACATTTTTGTGGCATTACCATTTACTTATTATACTAAGCACAACCCGATTCTTACTTGAGAAGAACAATGACATGCATCTGAATATTTAAAAGGGAAAATGTCCTTTGAAATGCATCATTCTGCCCTTGTAAACTAGCAATTGGTTTGTCTGAACAGATATTATAAAGATGTTAGTGGGCATTTATACTGAGATTCCAGTAGCTGACTTCTTAAAATGCTGAGCTGGAAGGGGGAAGGATGAACAAAGGGTGAAAAGAGGGAAGAAGAATTAGATGAGAGATGTGAAAGGGAGATTTATGCAAGAGAACAGATTAAACCTCTAAAGCTATCCACCACAAACTTTCTCTGTAGTCTACAACCTTCCCAATTTAGGAGGACAGGACATCCAACCTCTAGTCATCGCAGGTAACCATGCAACACATTTAGCTAAGCATACATGATCCCAGTGAGACTGCCTAAATTTAATTGAAGACTTCTCATTGATCAAGGACTTGGAAGGAACTTTACAATCAAAATGAAAACCAGAAGGAAGTGGTGACACTCGGTATGTTGAAAAGATAAGTCTGAGCATAAGACGTGACTGTGCAACCATTCCTGATGTCTGTGAGGACTTCATCATGTAGGTAGACTTATGGGAAAGTAAGGGAGATGATGTCTGCAGTGTCACACTCAGCAGAGTGACAAATCAATCAATGGCATAATTGATCTCGGAACAATTTAGAAAATCATCAGGAAACTAGCTAGTACATACACTAATGAAAAGATAATTGCAGATTTTCAGAAGTAAGTCTTTTAAAATTTGGTCAACTAAATGTTATTCATGTGTTGTTAAAAAACCAGACCAACAACTAGCCAAAAAGCATCCCATTTCACAGAATCACAGAATGGTTGGGGTTGGAAGGGACCTCTGGAGATCATCCAGTCCAACTCACCTGCTGAAGCAGGTTCACCAGAGCAGATCACACAGGAAGGTGTCCAGGTGGTTTTGAATGTCTTCAGAGAAGGAGACTCCACAATCTCTCTGGGCATGTTCCAGTTCTCTGTCACCCTCAAAGTCACCCTCTGTCACCCTCAAATTTTAGGTACTGAACTGTAGGAAGTGATGGAAAAGACTCAGTTATTGGGAGATGCCTCTCTAAAATCATCCAAGTAATGATAAGATTGTCTGTGACTTGATTTGTTTCTGTTGATCAACTAGTGATTGTAAATCAAAATAAGTTAAAAATGCTCTGAAAAAAAAAAGCCTTTCGTTTGTTGTAGCATGGTTTAGAAGAAACTCTTCATGTTTTTGAGAAATTCTGCCCTTTGGAAGGTATCATGATATTTTCTTTCAAATTGAAACACCTTCTCTTATCAAGCTTTAGGCTTCTGATATTCCCTTTGGTAAGAGCGCCAATATGTTCTGTCAGTAGCTGCCAAAGCTCTCGTCACCTCCCTCTTCACCTTGCTGGATAGTCCTTAAAGGCAATAATGTCATCTGTACTAGTGTGACTTCTGTACTGTGCATGTGTATGTATAATGTAAGAATATCATAGACTTGAAGAGTGAAGCATGTATGCAATGGTCCTATGGGACAAATTAATCCTGAAGGTTTCTCTTCAGGGTCCCATTTCTCTTAAGAAGATTTAGAGGAAGTGGAAGCTACATGTGCTGGAGGAAGTTTTAGGACATGTATGTGAGATGAGGTGGAACACTACCATATAGCTTAAGTGTTGCCATGGAAAAATGAGTAAAGTCATATGGTGAAAAGAAAATACATCTGCCTGGGAAATTTGCCATAGCATGGGGAAAAAAAAAAAAGTTGACTTTAACTAAAACAAGATCCAGCCGGGAAGCTGTTTAGGCCAATTTCAGATGCCATAACTTGGCTGTTTTCACTCCAGTCCTGGCCAGCTCTGTCACATTACTATTCAAAATATTTTCAAGATTGTGGCTTGTTGAATTGAGTCCTGGAGTGCAGCCAGGTGGCCTGGATAATGGGAAAGGGCAGCAGCACAAGAAAAAGAGTCACGAAGGAGGGGTTAGAGATGGAATATGGCTGTCTGCCTGGGTGCTGTCCGTCTCGGGCAGAACAATGGGGAGAGACATGTCTGTGCTGTCCCTGAGATGTGTTTTGTCTCTCCCCGAGAGTCACAAGCCCTTCGCAAGGTCTGCCAAACCTGCCTCACTCACACGTAATATGGTGTTGTGCAGTGTTGAATTGAAGAAGAGCATGTCTCCCCACACTTTCAGTTGCTGCTACACCTGGTTATAGACCCTAAAGAAACAAATAAATCAGACCACCCCAAAGACAAATCCTTAATCCTGGTGACTTGCACCATGTTCTGGAGGTCAAGAATCTCAAGGCATGGAAGGAAGTGCTATTGTTCAGGGTTTGCCACTGAAAACTTCCTCTCATTCCCCTACCAGGCACACACAAAGGCTGTTGTTTTTCATATGAAGCCTTTTTACAAAGGGTTCCAGTGGCTTGAGTCACGTTGAAAGATTCCTGGGGTATGAGTAGAAGTTAATGTGCTTGCTCTGACACCATGTCCCTAAGAACCTCATCTACACGTCTTTTAAACACATCCAGGGATGAGGACTCAGCCACTTCCCTGGGCAGCCTGTTCCAATGCCTGACAACCCTTTCTGTGAAGAAAAATTTAGATTAATTAATTAATCAATCTATGCTTTTTTAGACTACTGTGATCCCTGAGTCACTGTTGAATCCTTAGTTGCTCCTTTCTGTTTAGATTAAGCTCTTCAAGGCAGGTACTGTTTGTGGCTCTCTGTGTACTAAGTTATAGTTATTGGGGAAGAAATGTAGAGGTTCTGCCATAAATGCCGCAGAAGACCTGTATGCAGACCTCAGAAACCTGTAAGAACTACTAGAATTCAATATTGGATGAAAAAAATATATATATTATTAACAGTGTTTACAGGAAACAGTGGTTTCTAGCCTTAGCAGCAGTTTTGTATGAATATACAGATTTTATTGCCTGTACATTTAGCTTTATCCTCTGGTAAGTGTTGCTGGAGAAGAGAATTCACTGATATTACTGCTTGCTTGTGGCCTGAACTTATAATGCAGAGTCACAGTCTGGGTTTTGTTTTTTTTTTTTCCTTCTTTTCTTTTTTTTTTCTTTGTCCTGACAGAAAGATTTCGGGATTTACTGCTTCTACATTCAAATCAAGATACAGAGATTCTGCCCATCTTTCAGCAGAGGCGCTATCCCAAGTAAGTGAGATTGTCTTCTTGGGAGAAATAAAATCTTTTATCTATTTGCAGCGAGGGAGATTGAAGCATTTATAGCACTGTACATGCTTTTGGTGTGAAATCCTGAGGCAGAGCTGTCGGGGAGCCACGTTGCACTGAGCTTTGCAGTTTTTCAGTGGTGTCAGGGAGAAGCAGCCATGCTTTGCAAGCGTGCTCAGCTGTCAGTGGGGAGGTGGTGGTGGAAGTGCAGACGTTAATTCACCCAGATCAGTGTCTGGTGGAGCTTTGTTTCACTTGACATGGTGTTGACATAGGCAGATGTTTTGTCAGGCTAATCCCCACTCTTGTCTTGTGGGATTCCATCATTTATGGTGACAGATCCCCTTGGATTTTAACAGACTCCCCTCTGGAAGCCTCCAAGCACTAGAAAACATTTTTTTTCCCCTTTTTATGTCAGGAAAACCGAAAGAGTAGTGTTGTGTGTTTAAGAGGTCTTGCATGTACTGAGTATCCTGGATAAAACCTCTTCTCCCAAGTGACATACCTGAACAAAACAGTAAATTCTGCTTGTTAATATGTCGGTTAAAAGAAACAGTCACTTTCAGCTAAGTCTTGAAAAGAGGCAGTGAAGGGGAGAAAAAAGAAATAGCTCGCACGTAAACCATGGACAGAGTGAGCAATGAAAGAAGGCTAGTGCAGGATGGGCAGAGGGAGAAGAAGGAAAAAGAATGTCTGGAGCCAGTCTAGCAATGATGATGGAAATAAGCAAAGTTATTTATTATAGTTAATTTAGAAACCTATTGAAAACTATTAACATGTCCTAATTTCCCTAGAGGTTGTCTTTCAAGTGAAACAGTTGTGTTCAGCAAGGTAGAAAATCTGTTCATCTTTATTATAGTCAGTTTTTTTCCTACCCTATGCTCGTTTTTATTGGGAGGTCAGTTAAGAGAAATGAAGATAATGAACAAGACAGACCTCATAAATCAGTGTTCCTTCATTGACTTCAGCTGAGCAATGGCTGGTTGTACTACATAAGGATCTGAGCAGTAAGGTCATTTTAATGGGACATTGCCATGGGGCACAAGCTGGAGCTTGTAATGCTTAAGGAAATCCTAAGAATGTGGAGGGTTAAAAACAGAGACATTTTAGTACTGACTTAGCTGAATAGCTTTACTAAGCAGGGCTTAGTAGGTAGAAAGTACGAAGTTTGCATATATTTTAAGTAAATATATCCAAAGGAAGGAGGTTGGAAAGGAAGATGTTCATCATCTCTCAGGATATTCAGTCATAGTAATAAATATTAAAGGTTAAATGAGCAAACTATAATCCATCACTTTTTGAAACACAGAAACCTTGACATTCTGTCTTGAATTATGTTCTTATACATTTGTTATATTAAGACCTGAACTCCTTCCCATGGAACAGCAAGATATGTGCTTGTTCTCAGATAAGATGTCTGGCTGGAAGAGGTTTTCTAGAATATACATGCACATTGTTTTGGATTTGCTGGCATGAATGTGTCAAAGAAACACACTTTGCATTCCTGGTTGATAAAGAGAGAAATGCAGGATCTTTTCATGGTCCTTGTGTTTGCCTGAGTATATTCTGCTGGTCTTGGCTTAGCCAAAGAGCAAATACCTACTCTGGAACATGGAGATTATACAGAGGCCTGAATTTACAGAGACCCTGGCTTGTAAAGCCACACGGCACATGGCTTACTTGATTTATCACTGCATGTCCATAAGTAGCCTGGTATCATGAGTACCATTTCTCATCACAGCCTGTGGGCAGAGATGCAGTACTACCCATTGGTACAGCATCCATCCAGTCAGCCTGACCTGCAGTCTGCATCCCGTCATGTTCCTTTATGAGGTTGCAGAGCAGAAGTATCTTGGATTTATCTTATACTTCATTCATACAACAGTGTAGTGGTGTCTTGGAAAAGTTATAGTTATTGGGGAAGAAATGTAGAAGTTCTGCCATAAATGCCTACAGCAGTTTCTTAATGAAACATATTGCACAGCACTGCACAAGGTCACTGAACTAGCAAGACCAGTCTAATCCAGGCAAGTCTGTTTGAAACCTCAAGTGACTGTCAGAAGATTAAATGCATCATGAAATCAGATGTCACTAGACTCCCCTCATCCACCTCAGCAGGAAAACATCCTTAGAGAAAAATGTTTTGAAGAGAAAAATCTGTCTCCTAGCTGACATGGAGCCACCGCCATGTCCATGAGGATTTACATTCCTGAAACTAAGAATAAACCTGCAGCTGTGGGCAGGCGAATGGGCTGGGGTGCATAGCAGCCTCCGAGTGCACCCGCTTGAGAAGAGCTTCTTCACAGGAACCACATGGCATGCATACTTGCAGCTCATTCCTTCTCTCCCTCACTCCAAGAGCATGCTGAAGTCACCGAGGTGAGTTACGCCGACATGATCAGGCCTGTCAACAAACCAAACTTGTTGCAATGAGTTGTATCATGAGTCATTCCCTTGACAAGGAGCATTAGGGCTCCTATCTCTTATAAAAAACTTTTCAAAATTTCTCTCTTAGCACATTTCTGCAGGAGCTTTTCTCACGTTGGTATCAAGCTCATGCTTTCCTTAGTTGCCCACACTGATGATATTCCTACTGTTTTTTCACATGGATTCACTCATAAAAAGTAAGAACTGCTGAAGTTCTGACACAGGCTGCAGAGGATTGCTCCTGAAGAAGACACTATTATGCTCATTAATTGGGCTGTAGGGTCCAGCATGTGACAGGGTGCTTGGTACAAGCAGTGGGGTCCTTGGTCACTCAATCTCACTGAGGTCTTTTGGTCTTTTCCTGATGACTCTACTCTGACTACCCATCCCGTGTGTGTGAGGGAAGGATGCATGATTGCCCTGCAGTACTAGAGAGAAGCATCTCTTGTACCTGGGCATGATGTCAAAATACAAAAAAAAATATATATATGTATATATATATATGTATATATATATAAGGGAAGTGATAAAAGAAGTGCAAGAGTGATGAATTAGGTTGGTGGGTAAAAAAAGCAGGAGAGATGCTGACTGCACAAAACAGTGCTTGAGAGAAATGCACCAGAAATGCTGCTAGTGTTACAGCATTTTAGCAAATTTCTCTATATAGAAGCGACTTGAGAGTTCAGTTGTACTTTATAATATTTCCAAGATATTGCTGAAATCCTAAAATACACGTGTGGGTTTTTTAGAGGGATTATTTGGCTCTTTTTTTTTTTTTTTTTTCCTCTTCAGAAACATTTGCAGACTTCATTCTTATCTTCTGTGGGTTTGGTAGAAGAGTTCTTTGATGATTCACAGATTTTAAGAACAGAAGGAGCTGTTATGTTCCAGCTAATTTGAGTCCTTTCTTAACATAAGCCATAGAGCATTACCCGATAATCCCTGCAGCAAGCTTCTGGTTCAACTGGAGCATGAATTTAGAAAGGCATTCAGTCTTTAAACTGAGATGTTAGAAACTGGAAAATGCACAAGCCTTTAGATCAACTTATTTCAATTGTTAATTACTTCACATATGCATAATGTGAATTAATGTAACTTCAATTTCCAGTTTCTGCTGTCTCACTATACCAATGTCTGCTAAACAAGAAATGTCCTATATCATCTGAAATGACACCTCCATACAAGAGGTTGGAGATCATTTACAATCCTCTTCTCTTCTCTTCTCTTCTTTCTCTTCTCTTCTCTTCTCTTCTCTTCTCTTCTCTTCTCTTCTCTTCTCTTCTCTTCTCTTCTCTTCTCTTCTCTTCTCTTCTCTTCTCTTCTCTTCTCTTCTCTTCTCTTCTCTTCTCTTCTCTTCTTTCTCCTCTCTTCTCTTCTCTTCTCTTCTCCCCTCCCCTCCCCTCCCTTCTCCTCTCCTCCCCTCTCCTCCCCTCCCTTCTCCTCTCCTCCCCTCCCCTCCCCTCCCCTCCCCTCCCCTCCCCTCCCCTCTCCTCCCCTCCCCTCCCCTCCCGTCCCCTCCCCTCTCCTCTCCTCTCCTCTCCTCTCCTCTCCTCTCCTCTCCTCTCCTCTCCTCTCCTCTCCTCTCCAGCTCTTCTTTGTAGTCAATTAGAGAAACAATGTAAATTGAGCACTATTTTATCATTTGTATGGACTGCAAAGTGTTGAACTTTGGAGAAAAACAAAATGAGCCTAGAACCTAGCAGGTGTGATGAAACAACAGAGTATTCCAAAAACATTTGATTTCCATCAGCCATAAACTTTAAAACCTTTCTTTGGTGTATATTCTGAGTAAATTAGGCTAGACTTCTTCTGTGTGCACAGAAATATTGGTAATTTTCATGTCACAAAAATGCAAACAGAAAATACAGGATCCTAATTTATATATTTGTGTTCAAATGTATTCTTTTCAAGGTCATCCTTGAAAAGCTGCTGAAAGTTTTAGCTCAAACAAAGCCAAATGATGTTATTTAATTCTCATCATGGAATAGTCTAGACAAATAGGCGGCAGAAAGTTAGTGCCCTAAACCATTGTACCATCTGGTTCCCAATTGCTACTCATTTTAATGATAATGGATCTGTAATGGATCCATGCCAATTTACAACAGCTTGAGATCTCTGCCAAGAAATGGTAATATTTCATAAATGATACCCCAGGAATAAAACTTGTATTTTATTTGTAAGTGTCTTAAGAATATTTTTCTTTTTAGAGAAAAATAATTTGTGTCTAACTAAATGAGAGAAAGTAGTGAGTTGTGGCTTCTGGAAGTGATGACACTCAGACAGTGCATCGCTGAAATTCCCCCTGAATCCCGGATTTAAGCACACACAAGAGCAGATAGCAGGATCGTGGCCTAGAAACCCAATTCAGCTCCCATTAGAAACAAAGGCAACATCTCCCTTGGTGTTCAACAAGGGAAAAAATTGTGACCTGTGCATTTACCACTTGTTCTTCATTGTAAAGGCAAAGAGATTTTTAATTTTAAAGAGAGGTGGAGAACTTTCATGGAGTGATTTTCTATAAAAGGCTTTCTGTGAAGTGCTTTACAAAAGATATTCTCTTGTTACAGAGCAGAAACTGAGGCATGGAACTCTGATGTGAGTTACCAGTGTCACCCAGGAGCAATTCTCCTGGGGATGAGGCCAGAAATAGAAATCAGGTCTTCCACAGTCCTTTCAGTCGTATGCAACTGGCTCTCTTATCTAGAATAACATCTATCCTGTTTTCCACTGCAAAAACACGTGTCCTGTCCATATTGCTGAAATCATATGGGAAAGTGCCAACTGAAGGAGCTATTCAGAAGTGCCCA
Organism: Nesoenas mayeri; assembly: GCF_963082525.1. NCBI lineage: Eukaryota > Metazoa > Chordata > Aves > Columbiformes > Columbidae > Nesoenas > Nesoenas mayeri. The sequence continues at coordinate 203,990,432 of NC_137541.1, forward strand.
CACACGCACTTTAAATGCTTTGTGTAGCATTGTACATTAAGCATGAAAATTACTGTTTTTGAAGCGCTCCAAGATTTATTTCGAAATGCAGGCCAGAAGCTAACTGTCTTGCCAGCAACACCAAGCCCTCAGAAAACCTGAGTCTCAGAGAATTTTGATTACTGACACCTGCTTAATGAATCTGTAATGACATTTAAAAGAGAATATGTAATGACATTTTAAAGAAAATCAAGCAGTTTATAGAGAATAATGTTTATAGATTTTTTTAGTGGTTTGGTATTTTGTCTCTTTTTTTTTTTTTTTTTTAGTGTGACTTGTAGCATTACCAGGTTATCCTGTAAAGTTTGCAGAGAACTGCAGAGTTGAGCTCCATAGCAATAAAATCTCCACTATAAGTAAAGGGCATTTTCCCATCATTTAGGATTTTTACTAAATGGAAAGAACAACAGTGGCAATGGGGTAAAGGCTGGTAGCTGTGTATAAAAAATAACAGTCATGTTATTGGAGTAGTCATGTCACTAAAAATACAAGCATTTGATCTAGATTTTGTTGAAATCATAATGAAAATGGGAAGACAAGAGGACAGTAATTCATACTGTGGCCTACATCTTTGGGCTGCGATCCTGCAAAGACTCATGTGGACACACCCGCATAATATCAAACAATGCCAAGTCAATATCTTGAAATATTTAGGACTGCACATTAAGCACAAATGTGGGTCATAAATTCCTTGAGACAGAGGCTGTATTTGTTTAGAGTATTGGTACAATGCCCCAGTAACTTCTAGGGCAAAATAAAGACACTTTTGTTCTGTTTCCGAAGGCCTCAATTACCAACAGCAGAGTTAACCAGTGCCGTTAAAGCTGCAGGGAATTTTGCTGCTAACTTCAAGACTTGAAATCTAAGAAACTTTGAAGAAATAAGTACAAATCTTTCAGATGTAGAGATCTGAGGAAAAACCTGTATCCTCTGAGAGATTTGTGCAGCAACATACATGCAAAATGAAAGTTCCATGTGTATATATATTCTCTTTTAAGCACCAAGTAATCTAGAGTGCAAGTTTAACTTAGCTCTGTTTATCATGGCATAGTTCTGGCTCATTAACAGTCATGAACTGTTTTATGCAAAACATTGCAATACTCCCAATTGAGAAGGGGGGAAAGGGCTGACTAAAAATAAAAGATGCCTAAACCTTTCAAAATACTTGGGAGATGAAATCATTGCTTTGTTCATAGTGAATGATATAAGACAAAACATTACAGCTGTTTTTCATTCTGTTATTTGGAAGCCTGGGCACGTTTTTTGATAAAGCCTGTTGATTTAATTGATATATACCTGCCTACTACTGAGCAGCAGTGTGAGACTGTAGGGAATTATCTGCCACCAGATGTCTTTAAGGATGTTTTTTTAAATACCTCAAACAGAAATTCTATGGTTCTATGAAATTAAGTAGTTTGATACAGAAATTATTAGTGAAGTTCTTTGATTCATTATGCAAGAGAGAGTTACAGTGATCCCTTCTGGCCTTATATCCAGTTTTAACATTGTTTTAAAAATAATGGCTTATGTTAGTTTAAAAATAGTTTCACAATTACCATAGTTACAGAAATCCAAGCACCAGTAGTCCTGAAAAAGAAAAACAAGTGCTGAATAGTTGTGGTTGTTGACAGTACTGGCTTCCTCCTTCACTCTATAGATAAAAGGGAACAGCATCATTCATTCACTCCTACACGCCTACCTGAACATTAGCAATTTAATTTTTGACCCCATACTTTCAGTGTGGGACGCCGGAGGCTGGTTTCTTTCATAGAACCTGTTAAAGGAGGCAGCATCTTTTGTTGATGTTCTGTTACTGAGCCTTGGTGAAAAAGGGAGAGAAAAAAAAATAATCCAGCTATAATAAAGAGAAAAAATAACAATATTGTACCCCTGAACGTGTGAAAGAAACTAGTAGAGAAAAAGGAGATGCCTACCACGTCTTCTGTTATATTTCATGTAAGACATCAGCAACCCTCGTATTTCCTGGTCTCTAAGGAAGGCAGAAGTCTAGCAACACTCGTAACTGTTCTGGCCTTTCCCCAAACAAGGTTTAAAGAAGAAGGAAGACTGTTGGATAAACATCTGAGCTGTGCCACAAGTCCCTCTTCATGCTGTTTTTAATAACTCTGAAAACAGCATACATTACTGCTGCACTTGAGGTAGCAGAGCAAGTGTGTGCTCTGTGTAAGAGCAGAGGGGAGCATGAACCTTCAAGCCAAAGGAGAAAGTCATGGTGTTCCAGTTTTGTATAAAATGGGTAAGGATGGCTTGTTCTCATCAGGATATGAGGCTGGATTTCAGTTTAAGCAACCTTGTGGTGCGTAGCACTGCTGCAGTAGTTCATCTGAGTTCCAGGCTCTTCACTATATGTGAGAGAGACACTTCGTATTTCTTTTTATGCAACAAGTTGTACTTTAAGCTCTTGGTGATAGTTAGGGGCAGCAAGAAGCCCATGTTGATGTAGCAGCTGTCCCTTGTCTCTCCTGAGAAATGGATAGGAGATCTGAGCTGTGGGATGCCAGCTGGACAACCCTGAACTGAGCATCCCCAAATAAACATGTACATCAACCGCATTTAATGGAGGAAGTTGTCTCAGTATTGAGGCTAGAATGGAGCTCAGAAGTGACTATCAAGTCAACTAGCAATGGTAGAAAATCCATCTCATTCTATGGTACGTTATTCTAGCTGTTAATTATCACCAGTCATAGAGATGGGAGTTGGCTCCTGGGAGATTGTACCCAGTTGCCTGAGCTTCACCCCAAGCAAAGTTCTATGACCATGTCAAGTGGTTTGTAAGATCCACAAGTACTTTTGAACAGCCAGACAGCTAGCAGCTGGAAAACATAGTTAGCAGCTGCAGAACAGCAATGGCCCGTGATATTAGCTGCCAAATCCTCTCTGAGTGTTGCCTAATCAGCCAGCTGAGGCTGTTCATGAGCAGAATTGGAGACTAAAGTAGATAAGTCCTAACACAAAAACTGCTTTAATAGAAGAGAAATCGTGCTGTTGGGTGGCAAAGATAAATTTGGTGATATTCAGAGTTTCTGGTTGTTGGGTTTTTTTAATATAAGAATTTTGTAGGTCACAGATTTGTTAGAAAAATACTAGTCGAAGTGTCTGCACCTAAAGTGAGGCATTACATGTGTCAAGTGAAGTGACTACCCATGCTTTTCCTTGGTATTGTGAATGTAGTGACATTTTTTTACCCCCAAAGCAATGACAGAATCTGTGCTGTAAGCACCAGCCACAAAGAAAAAATACTAAAATAATTTGCTTTAGAGCCTAATAGCTTTCATGTAACACTTTGCTTTATGACCTAATTATCTATTGCTGTCAAGGTATCTTTGTAATATGTGGTTTGAATTAAGGTTGTGTATGGTTCAAACTCCTTTAGAAGCAAACTCTTCAGGGAACTTTCCTCATATCTCTGGGAGCTTGGATAAGGCAGAACTGCTGCATGCTCCAAAAAAACATGGGAGTAGAGTCTGTGCCCCTACCCTAAATCCACTTGACCTGTGTGGAAATGGTAGCCTGTACTACAACCTATACAGTTGTCAGTGTAAGTGTTCTCTGTACCCTCTCTGCTTTCAAAAAGTATTTAAAAGTGTCTAATGAAAGCCAATTCCTGAGCATTTCTGAGGATTAGGGTCCTGTCTTCCTCTGCATGGTGCAATATGATGTTACCTGAGGATATCATAGCTTGTATTTCCCTTCACTGTATACTATGTCTTTAAGTCATAAAATATTTTTTTTCGATATATTACTATTGGTGATTTCTGATATTGGAATGTTTCAGTTATAATTAATTATTTTAGATAAACCACAATAAGATTGAATTTATTTATTATATTGATTTCACTCTTCTAAACCAACTCTGAAAGTCTTAAAATAGATTAAATTGGCCTTTTTTTGCATGGATAGCTAAAGCTTCCTAAGCAATATATGAATCACAGGCATTTATTTCCAGTGTTTTCTATAAAATAATGGTATTTGCATCCCCTCAATAATCTCAAAAGACTTTGAAAGCTATTTGTAGTTTATTTTTTTGTGCCATATTTTTTGTGTTGTTAGGGAAAATAGAGCAATGCAACTTGTCAATGACAATTTTTCCATCGTGTGGTACTATTATTACCAGAAAAAGGCCGAAGAAATGGTAGCAGAACTGGGCCATACATTTTATTGTGCTCCATCCCCAGATGTATTTTCAGTTTGGTTGAGGCAAATCATGTAAATGCAATGTTATCTTGTGAAGGAGTCATAAACCTGATGGTCTGGGCACTGTGAAGATGAAACTCTAAAATCTTAATTATATACCAAAACTATCTCCTACCACTACAGTTTTCAGGGGAAGCAGTTGTAGGATTTCAGCTAATTGCTCTATCAGTAAGAGTTTGAAGTGTGTTGGAGAGATCTCACTTGTGTAAATATAGGAAACTGGCACTTTGGTCAAGCTGGTGTAAAATAAAATCTAGCAGAATTGTGAACCAAACTCAGGCTTTCCACATTTTTTTTTTTCATTTAAGCTGCAAAAAAGACTAGAAAGTGCCCAAATCTATGAGTTAGGGTGATACACTAGACGCTTAGGTTGCTGTGCCAGCATTTCTGAGTGGGGAGGGTAGCGGCTGCTGTCCTGAAGGATCACAGATGATCTGAGGAGTGTAAAAGCCATTGGTTACATATTTCAGTTGGGTCCCAGTGAAATGCTATGCTGCTTTCCCTCCAAAAGAGCAAACTTTCTGTGAGGGCCAGTCATTACAAGCCAGACTCCCTGTCAACTGTTTTGTTGCCAGGAAACAACCTGAAGTTTTGCTTCATCAAAATTTGTGAAATGTCAAACTTGCTGGTGAACTAAAGAAAAAGGAAAGACTCTGATTTGCTTTCTGAACAGCTTGAAAGGGAGCAGTGCTGCTGAATATCCTATGGTCTGATTGGGAGGTTGGATGGGGGGAAGAAGAGAAGAGAAGAGAAGAGAGGAGGAAAAGACAGATGTAGCTTTCTGTTTTGTGCACAGCCCACATATTACCTGGAGAAAGATACCTTAATACAAAATAACAGGTTTACCTTACAGGATCAGGAGAGCAAAGAGAAAAGTGCCTGTTCAGGTCTGATTGTAATGAAACCCTCTGGGCTCTGCTCTGCTGTCACAGGCAAGCAATGCTGGAATTGACAGGCAACTTGAGCTCTGTCTTGTTTTGGGGAGGAGGGTGTAAGGAATGTCTTGCTAATTTATTTGCAGATTGCTGTGTCCCAAGAAGAAAACAGACTGTGATTTTGGCATCTCCAAGGCTTCAGTCACCCATGGTGCCATTCACATGCACTTGAGCATTTAATTCCAAGCTTTAAGTGCAGCAGAAGGGCTGTCCCTTGGGGCTCAGCCCCTGATGCCCACTTTCAGAGTCAGTACAAGCACCACTTCTGAGATGGGGAACTTCTCTAGCTTTCCCTGCCCCATCTGCAGCAGTACTTTGCTGTTTGAATGCATTTTGTGTGTGTCTATATGCATTTTGCCTGCATTTTACTAGATGGCAATAACTAGCTGTGTAATGGTTGATGGTTAACCTTTCTTTTTCTTGGTGTAGATTACAGTTAAGAAACCCAGTTTAAGGGACTGGTGCAAACAGTAATTATCAAAATTTGGGCTGGCTCTCTGAAGTCATTTGATAGCAAAATAGAGCAGGTTTCCTGCAAGCAGCTGTCAAGAACATCAATGGAGCTTAAGAAATCCATTTACCTCTACATGGGATATGCCAGCTATACATGGTCAGATGAACCCTCCTCACTGAATTAACACTGGTTTTAGGTATTTGGCCCTGCACTCAGATTCTGGCAGCAGTGAATAGCATCTGCACCATGTGGAAATGTTTTGGAATTAAAAACCAATTAAGTTTGGCTGGTTTCCCTGTTCCATCCTTCTTATCATATCCAAGGAGAGGACTCATGACTGAAATATTCAGCATCTATTGAAAAAAAAAAAAGGATGCCTTGATTTTGCTGAGTCTGGGGGTCTGTGTTTGTCTACACTTGAAGGTCCCTTGATATATGAAAGTTCAAGGGATATTGACCATAAAACTTGTTCACAGAAAAAAATATATCAAAAGTTCTCTCAATCATGTATGACTGTATTATAATTGGGTTGTTGGTGGCAAAAAAACCAAAAGAACAACCCCCTCCTCCCCTCCATGCTGTGCACTCAAATATTTGAAGACTGTCATGTAAGGTAAACCAAACCGATGAAATAGAATTAGCAAGGAAATAACAGGGCTGGTGTCTTTATCTGAAGTCATCTCTACCCTCTACCCTTTCTTTCAGCCTTGGCAAGGCTTCTCCAATAAAATACAAAGCTATCACTTACCCTTTTCTAAACTGTGTATCAGTCAGTTGTGCAAATAAAAGCCATCAGTTAGACAGATTAAACCATAAAACAATGGATCTCTAGAAATACTCCTTTGTGCAATGTTGGCCTTCCTTTCCTTTTATCTGATCTTTAAGAACTGTGATCTGTATATTAATGGGGTATATGACTGCTATTACAGATATATCTATGGGCCTCATAGCCTTTTAATGAAGTTATCGTTGCAGTGCTCTTCTCTGAGAAATAGAACTACTCCTGGGTAACATGTAGGTGGTGTCACATGGTGTCCAACTGACTTACCCATGTTCTCCTTAGGAAGGTACAGCAGAGAGTGGGTTGGATCCCAGCACAACTGGGGAATGACCTATTAGAGAGCAGCATAGGGGAAAGGGACCTGGGGGTCCTGGTGGACAACAGGATGACCATGAGCCAGCACTGGGCCCTTGTGGGATCTTGGGGTGTATTAGAAGAGGGGTGGTTAGTAGGTCCAGACAGGTTCTCCTTCCCCTTTACTCTGCCCTGGTGAGACCACATCTGGAATATTGTGTCCAGTTCTGGGCCCCTCAGATCCAGAAGGACAGGGAACTGCTGGAGAGAGTCCAACGCAGGGCAACAAAGATGATGAAGGGAGTGGAGCACCTCCCTTATGAGGTGAGGCTGAGGGAGCTGGGGCTCTTTAGTTTGGAGAAGAGGAGACTGAGGGGTGACCTTATTAATGTTTATAAATATGTAAAGGATGAGTGTCATGAGGATGGAGCCAGGCTCTTCTCTGTGACAACCAATGATAGGACAAGGGGTAATGGGTTCAAATTAGAACACAAAAGGTTCCACTCAAATTTGAGAAGAAACTTCTCAGTGAGGGTGACAGACACTGGAATAGGCTGCCCAGGGGGGTTGTGGAGTCTCCTACTCTGGAGACATTCAAAACCCGCCCGAACACCTTCCTGTGTAACCTCATCTGGGTGTTCCTGCTCTGGCAGGGGAATTGGACTGGATAATCTATTGAGGTCCCTTCCAGTCCCTGACATTCTGTGATTCTGTGTGATTCTTTGATTTATCCTTTCTCATTATGCTCTTTGTAAAGTTCCTACTCCAGAGGGCAAAGTGCCTTTTAAATAGGTGCCTTTGGGCACTTTCACAATAGGTGTAGCAGGGATAATGTCAGAAACATGTCGTGGTGGTTTAGCAAGTGGTTGATGAATGCAACCATTAGGAAAAACATAAATGCAGTTTCAGAATCTCAGAAAGCATAAACCAGAAAGTGTTCACCTCTCAGTCCCATATTTGCTTTATGGTTTGTTTAAATTACAGTTGTTAAGGGAACCCTTAAACAGAAAGAAATTGCATGTGGAATGCCTAAACCACTTATCACAGCTGCTGGATGCAGAGTGAGCTCTTCAAAAAATGAGGTTTTGTAGATACACAAAGCCTAGAGGATTGGGATTTCATCCATTGTGTACTGCCCATTTCCTGGTGGATTTACTTGCAAATATAGGTGCCAAAGCAGGATAAAGAATAAAACGTAGACACGGCATATATACACTTGTATAGTGAATATCTACTTGTCAATGCATCTTTCAGTTCTGTGGAATTAAATCCTGGTATTGTGGAATTCAGTGATGTTTTTTCCATTTGATTTGTCCTGGAATCAGATTTTTTTTTTTTTCCCTAGAGAGGATTTAGCAAAGTAGTGTCTAAATAAAAATATAGCACAGTATACTAAGAAGAAAAAAGAAAAAGAAAAAAGCGAAAAAGAAAAAATGAAAAACTCAGGGCTGACAGGTGGCAATCAGCAAATAGTTTTAAAGCAGATAGTTTTAAAATAAGTGAGGTATCAAATATGCAGTAATTTATCTCTGGACTTGTTCTTCTGAATGTATCAAGTAATGAATGACAAGGAGGGAGATATAAACACCAAGATAATTAAATCCTCTGACGATATTGGGCCAGGGAGGACAGAATCTTTCAGAACAGATGGGGTTGAAATTTCTGAATGATCTGGCAAATTTCACGAGGTGGGTTTAAGAAAAGGAAGATGAGTTGGAATAGGCAGAAATGTCAGTTCACCAAGAGACAAATTGTCATCATTAAAGCAGAAACAGTGACATGGGTGGGGGAAATGTTAGGATCGTACTTAACACTTTATAATAGTTTTTGCCTGCGTGTATCAGAATATTAAACCTATTAAATTAAGCATTCCCAGTCTTGTCAAGTGGAGATCTGAGAAAGTGTTGCTACCTGGTTTCACCAAAAGGAAGAGCATAGCTGAGGATGCAGATGACATTCTAGAAATGACAGTGGATCAGCATGAGGGAGATGGGATTAAACCACCAGACTTCTCTTCCTCTCTGACCCATGAAAACTGGCATTTCAGGTCAGACCTGAGGCACAGTCCTGTGATCTGCATTTCACAATGACAATAAACATGATGAGGATCAGCTTGAGCAGTGTGGAGCTGCAGGATGCTGATTTTGTGCAAGAAGTGTCATGAGTCAAGATTTGCTGTGTCTCTAGAGTGACAAGACCACTCACACACAGTGTGTTTTTTCTCTGTATACACAGAACAACTTCAGGGTCCTGGTCAATATGAACTGGTGTTGGACTTCAGCTTAGACCCTGACTCTGTGCCAGATGTGTTCTTCTGGGATGTCCAGCCTTTGTTCTTATCAGTGCCTAAGACAGAAAAGAGTCAGCAATGAGACATGACACATTTTTCTTGGGAGTTTATTACATTTTAGGTAGCATATTTGTGCTTAGGCTTGCTATATATTGAGGAACCTATTTTATTACAGGATTGACTACTTAATTCCAACTGCAGAATATGTTGTGCAATTTGTCCTCCTTTGTTATTTTCTTCTTATTCTCTTCATTTTGAACTCGTCATCTCTACTTAGTCTAGTCCAAAGAGCCTGAGCAGGCTGCCTTTGGAGCGGATTGTGATATGCCTGGCCTTGTCTCCAGATTGATCTGCTGCCAACTACAGCTTCCAGCACTCAAGTTAGCTTCTTCTCCTCTCCTTTTGTTTCTGCAGATACCTAGCTACATCTTTAATTTCTTCACTTGTCATCCTTGAGATTTGTCAGCAGGCACCAACTTTTCTTTCCCCAGCCCTAAAGTCTGTTGGAGCTTGATCTGGAAAGCCTATTGGCAGTGTGGATGTCTGGTTAGAGTGGTCTTCTTCTTCCCCCAACCTACACTATCATAAAAAGTGTTTTGACTTTTGGTGTAATATGCCCCATGAGTATATTTGTAAGTGCAAAGCAGCTATTAGGGGTTGGTGATGACTACATCTCATATATGTACCAACTGTCGGGATTTCCTGAATCCTAAACTCCCATGAAGACTTTTTACTAAACTTGAAAATACCCAAGCCATGGCTGAGGGAGCTGCGTTAGACCTCCAGTGCTGGTTAATATGTCATAATTAGAGGTGTGAAAAACTTGATTCCATATCTGGAATATACAATCCAGTTGCATCAGTGTGCTTCAGCTGCTTCAAGTTTCCCATAGTACCCTGAGGTACTGATGCTGCAGGTCTTTCCTGTGACATGGGGATGTAGGATATCCTGCTTAGTGAATATAACTGACCAAGTGAGGAAGAGGACTCAGTGCTAATATCAGCACTGCTTGTGAGAAGGACCCATGCCATCTGCTAGATGACAACTTGGAGATGACCACCAAAGGCAAAAAAAAAGCTTTCTGTAAATATTGGAAGAGACAAAAGGTCAAATATGGAAGTGGATGACTCTAAAGCAGACACACTGTTTGCGGTGTAATGGACAGATACCTACTGTGCCAGTGAATGAGTTGTGGAGAAACATGGCCAACACGCTCAACCTACTTGTCGTTGCTGGTCTGCAGCATCTTGTCACTTAATGATGTAATAAACTAAATTTCCAAAAGCCTAGTTGCAATAGATGGTGCAGTCATTATAAATACTCTTTATTTTACTTTATTAGCTGAGTCAAAATTGGTAGGAGACAAGTTTACAGGGAAGAAAGGCACTTCACAAAATAGATGCTGTAATTGGAAAAGAAATAAGTGGAAAATTGGATTTCTTGTTATAACAAGATTAAATCATGTGATCTTTAATAAAAGGAATACATTTTGGAAACATTTTATAAAAATGACAGTAAAAGGACGGTCATGGAGAAGAACTGATACAACATTAATTAAGAATAATGACCCCAAAATTTAGTACAAAAAGTACATGTACTTTCAGAGAACAAAGTTGTCTGAATACATAAATATACTTGATTATAGTTCTCATAGTGTTTTTACGGACCTTTTTAATGAAGTGCATGGTCTAAACTGTTGGCTCTCTCCCATGATAGTCAGCAATGAGTAACAACAAACATGGGCTCTCCATAAATACTTTAGGCAATATTTAGGCAGTTTTATTCAATTCTGAGGAAAATGAACTTGGTCTGAGAGATTTCCTTCAGATTGTTTTAGGAGCCATGAACAAGGAAGAGCAATGCTTACAATGGTGTCTGTCAGTTGTGCAAGTCTGTTTTATCTTGCCTTTGGTGGAAGTTCTACCTCTACACTTTTTTGAGATTTTCATTCCTAGTTATGAGGTTCTTTTCTCTTCCTCCACTATCCTCCTTGCTCCTCTGTTACAAGTCCAGCTTCCCATAGGTAGTTGCACAGCTTTTCCAGCCTTCTGCAGTGGGATCTTCTTGAACCTCCACTGTGTCTCGGACAACCATGGATCTCAGTTCGGGGTTTACAGAAGGAGCCTTATCCATGAAAATGCATGTGCTTGCTCTGCTTTTCCACTTTCTTGTCCTTGTCATTATCCCTTGAACATATTATCTCCTGCTAAGGGTGTTGTAGAAATGGAAATTCTTCTTCAGTCACCTCTGGGCCCTAAGAGTATAATAGGATGAAGAATGGGTGATTTCATTTTGTTTTGCCCAATCAGGGAGAAATAAATGGATCTGAGATGTAACAAATTGCTTTTCTAGATACTTTAAAAGAATAATAATTTGGAATGTTTCTGTGAGGAGAAAATCCAATGCTAATTGATTCTATAGGATTTTGAGCCATCTATGTTGTTATAACTGGATGTTGTGCCAAGTGATAAAGGAAGCAACTTCTGTGGGAGGGAGAAGGAAACTTCTACAAGCTCTAATATGTATTGTAAGAATATGTTTGAAGTTGAAAGGAGAAAATGTGAATAATCAATCAGAAACTAAACTCAGGCTGTTAAAAAAAGCAGAGTATGTGTAATGAAGTCTGAATTAGAATAATAGCACTCTGCAATCTTGTGCAAAATAGTATATAAAGTTAATTGGACCCACTGGGTTTTACAAGCTTACTTGTCTAAGGGGCTGCTTTTCTCTTTAATGAAAACATCATCCTTCACAATGTCAGGAGAACACATGGGAATCTCTGATCTCACATGCCAGATGTCACATTTTGTTACACTTTCAAACTCTAAAAGCCATTGTAGTTTTGGAAATCCTTACAAACCAAGGATGACATGCTTTGTTCAGTGGTGGTTCCTCGCCTGTAAAAGGCTGTTGGTACTGAAATACTGTTAATAATCACAAGCCCTCTGGAAAAATATTGTCAGAGTGTACACTTCTTAATTGAGGTTTAAATAAGGACATCAAGTGTCATGTGTCGACTTCAAAAGATGAAGTGGCTGTCTTGATTTTTGCTGCAGAAAATATTTCAAAGTCTTCAATAGTAGTAAGTGCAGCTGCTTTGAAAATATGAAATAATGTAATTTGTTGCAACTAGGTTTTTACTGAAAACTGAATTGAGCCTTTGACTCCAAAGTGGTCTGGAACACTCCCATAGTCAGTTTTGGTTTCTGCAATTCTACCATATGAAAGATTGCCTCTGATGTAACTTTCAGATTCGCATGGTTTCCAGTAATTCTTCATTTATCTGTATTATCCTAGTGCCCTGAAGAACGAGTCATGCATCAGGAAACCATCTCGATACACACAATCACACAGCAGAGAGACTGTCCTGACGAAACCAACTTGAACTAGAAGAACAGGAGACAGCAGATGGATACAATCAGACAGCAAAATTCAGGGAAACATTGAGACAGTATTGGGCCAGAATATGACTGAGCTAAGGTGACCACATAATCAGGCTAACTGCTGTCAACCTTTGGTTTATAGATTTTTTAGGCATTAGAGAAAAGTGGAGTCTTAAGAAGGAATTTAAATGGAGATAATGAAATAGCTCTGCAGATGTTTACAGAGATTTCCTCCCAGGCATGAAGGGCAGTGTGGGAGGAACATGAAGGCACTTGTTTGAATATTTATCACGTGGGGGTGGAGGCTGATGTTGTGGGCTATCAAAGGGAGGTGATGGCATCTTTCTGGTGCATAAGAGTTACAGCGGCAGAAGAGTGTAAAGAGACTGTTTTCAGCCATCAGACATTTGGTTCCTTGGTGTTCTCAGGCTCTATGCACAATACTGAGCTGTGGTTTTGGTAGGACAAGTTAAATAGAAGAATGAGTGTAGGAGAGTTGTTTGGTTTATTTTATTGTGATTTTGGAAACCTTTATCCAAAATCTCTTGAAGTCAATGGCATGTTCTTCTCACAGTGTGAGGGATTCATCTCCAACCAAAGACATCTAAATGTAGGTGTCTGTGTGTGAACTAGGTATCAGTGCTCCAAATATACCAGTGGAAGTCTGGGTCTGGATTCAGGTGCCTCTGGCTGGGTGTCTAGTGCCACTTCTGTCCTGCTTGGCCTTCAGCTGCCTTTTAGAGGGACACAGATCTCTAAGGACCTGTTGATCTGAGTCAGTACAGTCAGTAGACATAGAGAACAGGTCATCATGTCCTGAATCTCTCTTTAGACCTCATTAACCAGATTGACTGCATGTCTTTTGACTGTATGGGGGACTTGGTGTCCTCATGCAAAGAAACCTGGGTCTTCGTAACAAACCGAATACTGCTCTAAGGATATAGAATCTCATACTAAGTGAAATCCTTGTTCTGTTGACATTACAAAGAGTTTTGCCACAAACTTCAGTCAGACTAGGGCTTCACTTACTGTGCTCTATGCAGTACTTCACATCCAAGCATTTTGTTCAGCTTGCAAATGGTGATACTTTTTTAATTAACATTTCCTACAAGCTCTTGAATTAACTCCACTATCCATCTGTTATTGCAGTAATATCCCAGATAATGTCTTACAGTAGCTCCCAAAGAGCCTGGAAAAAAAAATAATATCAGCATTTACAGTTGGGTAGTGAGGTACAATATAAGCATTAAAGTTTTCTAAGGGCACCTGCACCCTGTAATAAACCAGTGAGGTCCAAGTCTAATAGATATGTGGGCAGGTGTCTCCACACACCACAGTGCTGTTCCTTGTGGAAGATAATAACTTGGGTCTCAAAAGCAGAACAGCTGCATGTGTCCACGAGACAGTATCCCTTGTTTTGTCCCATGTTAGTGCAGTTACATTGCCCAGTGCTGGAACAAGCTCTCTTGTTTCTTGCTGGGATATTTCTGTACTGCTGTACTGTAGAATGTAAGTGTGCTTTAAATAGAAAATATGTTTGCCAGCTATCTTTAAGATGCTTTTTAATAATGTGCTCTGCTAATTTTTGTGATATATTCTCTTTTGAGGAGCTTTTTTTTTTCTGTTTGTGAGCTAAGAAATCGTGCCAGAATAACTGAGCACTCCTGAGACTGGAAATGAAGAAATGTAAAAAGAACAACTTGTTATTTGAATAAGTTTGCCTGAAGGGGGAATTTCTAAACTTTTAGTAAAATTCCACTCCCTTCCATCATGTTAATTAAATGAAAGCTGGGGGGATAGGAGAGCATAGCATGGGGCACAACTCAAGAAACAAAAAGTCATCTTACCCCCCTTGGCTTGTCTGTCTTGTTATTGAACGCTGTGTGATTTCATTTGCGTTAATGAACTGCTTTTATGCGAAACTTTTCAGCACTACCAAATGAAAGGAGGAACATGTTGATAGGAAGTGAAAGTCGCATAATCTCTGCAAAAGTCCATGACTGAATTGCTGCTCTGTTCATCACTGCGCTGCTTGATACGGCATCAGGAGGTTTCTTTATTCCACTGACTTGAATAAAAAGAAGGATCAATTCCTAAATGACCACTTCCATCAAGGCATCAGAGCCACATTTCTTTTTAGTTATAAATTATCCCCTTAGTAAAATGGGATTAAATAGTGTGTGTTTATGACATCCAACAAAATCTTCCAGGGAGATCATGTTATCCTTGGAATCAGCCTTTGCAGGCAGTCTTGTGGATTGAGTTAATGCAGTAGCAATATTTCTCCAGCTTTTTCGCCATTTCTCTTTCTCACACTTGGAAGCGGTGACTTCTGACTGTTCTGTGCTGGGCCACATGCGGGCACAGCAGGAGTCTCTTGGCTGCTCTGGCTGCGTTTGCTGTCCAAACAACTGCTCCTCTCTCCCTCAGAGAAAGATACAGTGGGCAGATAGATAGAAATATTTTGCAGGCCAGATGGGGCTAATGGGCCACAAACTGGAGCAATCTGACCAAAATATGTATTTAATTTAAGGTTGTTTCTTGAATTTCTGGTGTGGAATTATGCACCATGATTGACTGGTTTGCGGTGACCACGTCTAGTTTTGCACGTTTTGACTCCTGATCATATCAGTGGGATTCAGTGTCACTCAGACTTTCTAGGAATTTCTTCTGAGGTCAGACAGGCATATTTTAGATAGTCCTCAAGTGGGCTTAAGTGCAGTTCCACTAAGTGACACCCCTACAGTATATGACTATTGTCACATCCACTGTGGTAATATCTGGAAAAATCTCATTTGCTAGTTTGCTTGTCTTGTTTGTGTTTTTCCCCCAAAATGTTGGCTTTTAGTCTGTATATCCAAATGAAAGTTTGTGCTGCTTGTACAAAATGCAAGGAATTTCCTTCAGGCCTGTGCTTATGCCTTTCGTACCTTTAGGAGCAATTCTCCAAATTTCATGAACAGGGCAGGATCCTATTAAGGCAACATATGTATGAGTGGTATGCCAGGAATGACAGTGGACTTCAGTTGCTTGTCTTCGTTATCCAGTATATTTTTTTCTTTTTGCCTTACACTGATATCCCAGAATTAGATCTCTGTTGTGATACACATCTGAGACCCATAACGTTTGTAGAACTTTGCTCAAAATGTCCCCTGCACCAGATTTGTTTCAGAGTAATGACCTGCTTCTCTACATTTCCCTTGCTGCTTATTTAAATAAGAGATGCTCCTTTACTTCCTCAGTCAGTCAAATGATGGTGCAACATCTAAACCAGCTGCTGTTGCACTCTTCACCAGCAGTGGTATCATTTCATTAGTGGAAAATAAACCTTTGTTAAGCAAATGGGGTATAAAGTGCTATGTAACAGGAAACATTTAATGAGAAGACACTTAAAAGTTCTGTTTATATTGTATGCACATCTCCAGCTAAGTTTTTCTTGGCCCCATTGTGCAAAAGAATTCAGAGAGTGAAGCTGTTTTTCTAGTATTCTCATGATGCTGGTACTAACATATCTGTCACTGAAAAGCTGAGATTCTCCAAGAGAATATTTGTAGAATACTGTAGTGACTTCAGAATACAAAGACAGAAATGAGGATAAGAGTATTTTCATTGCAGATTGATTATTTATGAATATCAGTGAGGAATTTTGGTGATTTTAAACTATCTACTGCCAATACTTCCAGTGCTTTCTGATGACGGTTGTGGCTGGCCCAGTGTCTTCTCCCTTTCTCTCCAGGTAGGACATCAAGAGACAAGAAGGGAGTTTATAAGACAGGGCATTGTTAAAGATCAGCCTGTTTGCCTCCAGATCCATCAGAAAGTAGGTACTTATCTGTGTTTAGATAAGACACTTGTAGAAGAAGGAACCTAATGTGAGACATGAAGATGTCAGCAATAGCAAAGGTCTGGAAGCAATTTGCTAGAAAGGACCATATTGACTAAAGACACCCAGACAAGATGTTGTCCTGACTAGTAAGATGCCAAGGGTCAAACCACAAAACTAAAAGAAATTAGATCAGACTGACATCTTAATCTACGGCTAAGATGCAGCCTCAAAAAGAAGGAATCAGATGAGGGTTGGAAGGTTTTGTCTGCTAAAAGAGGCATCTCCTCTGCCTTTAGTTCTCTAGCTGATGTTATAAAGAGCAAGTTTATGCCCTTTTATTAGACAAATAGTATGCCTAGCTTAGTTGCATATTAGTACCAGCATGTGTGTGTGTGCATAAAAATACATATGTTGGAACTGTTTTGTGGACTCAGGCCAAAAGCTGATGTCAGCCTTGCTGCCAGCAAATACCCAGTGACTGAGCTGCTGAATGTTGTGCTGGTCCCATCACACTTTGCTGTATTCACTCGCTACCTAAAATGTGGTGATCCAGTGAGCTGCTCGTACACAGAATGGACCTTTACTAAAGGCACTCTTCAAGTTCTCTTCATGATAGTTTGTAAAGGTGAATCTATTACTGAAGTAAGATACACAGTTGGTATTCCAGCAGTAGAATAAGGGTTATGTGAATCTTATTAGAAAAATTACAGTCCGTAAATTTTGAGCTGTCTATGGGTGACCTTTCTTGTAGGAAAAATTTGGAGGTCAGACCTTTAGATGCCTACAGGCTTATTCTTAAATTGTAGTTCAACTGAATTTCCAGCGGTATCTGAAATATTTCAAAATGGGTTGGAAATGGGACTCAGTCTCCTAAACTATCTTTAAAAACAGGTGGATAGAACTATTACAATAAAGAGAGGCATGAATGAAGGGGGTACAACTCAGCAATTTTTCTCCCTCTTCATATAGCCTGTAAGATTGGGATCACTCACATTCCCAAGGGTCTGGACATGAAATGAAGAAGTAGTCAGATGTTAATTTGTTCTTTTGCATGTTGCAGGAGGGGTATGTGTCCCATCTTCTTTATATCCTGAGGGCACTTAGAAAGCATTATGAGAAGCCAGGAAAACTAGATTTTTTTCAACTCTGTCCATCACAGCTGTTTCAGATGTTCAGGAGATTAATCTCCTAGGGAAGACTAGCCAAAGTCTTTGTCTTCCTGCATACGTCCCACCAGGTTGTTACTGTTTCCAGTGCAGCATTTTCTTTGCTCTCTAATGCTAGAGAAATAGGGCAGTCATAATTCAGTCACCTCCACTTGTGTGATTAAGAAATGACTTGTCTAATCATAGGATGTACAAAGAGTTTTTACACAAAAGTTTTTCATACCACATGTACATTGGTTTCTTTCCACATAAAGCTTTCCAGGAAAAAGGTTTTCATATTCTGTCTCCCAAGACTAATAAAAAATTAAAACAAATTCTTTATAGGGTTTTAATTCCAGCTCGCTTTTCTTTTTATGTCTCCTCTGATTTTAGTAGCTTTCTCTAGAAGTGTTCTTTTTGCTTTTTATGCAGACTGTATGTGGATGGACCTTTTGGAAGTCCCTTTGAGGAATCCCTGAACTATGAGATCAGCCTTTGCGTGGCTGGAGGTATTGGAGTTACACCGTTTGCATCCATACTCAACACACTGCTGTAAGTGAGCTCTTGAGCCTTTTAAAGACATTCTTTCCCTAGTTTATTGTAGTAGTGCATGTCACAAAGGCTTTCAGAGTACTTAAAAACTTCCATTGCATAACATAAGTGAGTGGTTCCTTGGAGAGAGGTAGGGGACTGGGATGTCCCCTGAAGAGCTTAAATCATCTCATGCTTTGTAACCCAGAGTTGTGGCAGAGCTGAGCCAGTAATGCACCTGAGCTGGGACAGTGTCACTGACCTTTAAATTCTGCCACCAGCCCAGCCTGTGATTAATGTAGCCACAGCCCTTCACAGAATCACAGAACGGTTGGGGTTGGAAGGGACCTTTTGATATCGTCTGTTCCAATCCACCTGCTAAAGCAGGTTCAGCCGGAGCAGATCGCACAGGAATGCATCCAGGTGGGTTTGAATGTCTCCAGAGAAGGAGACTCCACAGCCTCTCTGGGCAGCCTGTTCCAGTGCTTCTCTTCTGGATTTCTGCCTTCCCCACATGATAAGTGGAGTGAGCTTACAAAGGCTCTAATTTACAATCATCCTAGTTTCCCAAACAGTGTGGCTGTATGCAGGCATTCTCCTGAGAATGATCCCTGGGAAGGATCTGTTTGGGGGACAACCAGTCACTGCACACAAAATGTATGCCAGAGAATCTCCTAAAATAGATCTGATACACTACCTGGGACTGCTTGAATTTACAGGTATATACGCAGCCTATATTATTCAGAGGACGCAAATCAAGACTAAATTCAATACAATCAGCCCAGTAAGCCCAGGTAGTTGCTGTTTTGTGATGCCAAAATATAACAGAGCTGCTGCAGCTTGTACCTCTTTCACTTGCCAGCAAATCACTGAGACTGCCCAGCATACATTAGGGATGTTGCTACAGAAATACACAGAACAAAGATAGATTTACACCAACAAAATCACAGGCTTCAGAGCCAGAAGTGACTGTTGCTATTGTCAGGATGGAGAGTGTCTGTGGAAGCCAATAGACCTTTGTCACTGTATTTTAGGCGATGTGGTAGTAATGAGCAAGAGACCAAAAAAACCTAGAAGCTCTCAGTGTTAGAACAGCACAGCATCATTCAGCTATATAAAACCATTCAGATAGACCTGTTCCTCTAGTCTGAGCTTAGGTGAGCTATGGACTATCATAGTAAGTTTTTAAGAGTCAGAAAGTTGTGACACTCTTTCTGCTAGAAATGCTTAAGGTTTTAAGGGAAAGGGATCAACCTGGATCCAGATACGATTTGGATGTTTAACTCCATTTGAAGTTTAGATTTTAGATATGCCTTCTTATTTACTCTTTTTGTTTTATGATTGCTATGTATTTTTTTTTTAATTGGGTCTTCTTTGCTAAGGTATTGGCTAAAAGCTCCAGTCACAGGTTAAGCACCCCTGTTTCATAGGCAGTGTATAAAGAGCCCACCAAAGCAGCAAGCCTTCCCTGAAGTGCTGAAAGGCTTTGGAAGGGTTTTACAATGCACAACCAAAGCATTTATTGTAATATGAACATGCCAACAGCCAGCTCTAACTCCAAAGCAAAGTTAAAGCCTGGAATTTAGGTGCTGTCCACATTCTTCTGTCCTTGATCTATGCTGGACCTGACAATGCTTCTGAAAATTATCAGGCCCACCTCTCTTACAGTGCTGCAGCCATCAAAGACCATCTTAGGCTCCCTTATTTTCTTTTCCTGAGGGTGTATTGATTATCCTCTCAAAAAGCAGGTACATTTTTGCTGAAAACCTGGGGCGCAGGTGGATAAGGTGACTGTTTTCCTTGTGATGGATTATGCTTTACAGTGCTTAGCAAAAATGTCACAGATTATAATGATGGGCCAACAGCAGGTAATGAGATGTTTGCCTCTACCGGTGTGTTATCAGAGGCTGTAGGAACTTGCACAGACATTGCCATAAAAGATTAGTGTTGAGAAACTTTCGCAATGTCCATTTATCTGGATAAAGTAATAAATTGGCTTCCAAGCAGCCAATCCCATAATGTGCCATTATAGCCAATCTTCCCTTTGTATACTGTACAATATACAGGGGCATCATTCTGTGATTCTGGAAGAAAGTAAGTCTTACCCTACTTTCCTTCTCAGTATTTGAACATCAATAAAGCACCAACTTAGATGATCTGATTGCTGTCTATGCCCTGGCTTAGAAGCAGAAATTGGCAGGTGCGAACATGAAAAACTGCCTTATGAACAGCCAATCCTGTTGTGTCAAGGACATGCAGGTCTGGTGGAAATCAGAAGCCTATTGATGCAGAGTCATTTGTTTTCTGCTCAGTTGTGGTCCTGTTGTATGTACACAATTTAATTCCTGCTCCTGCTCTTCCCTTCATTTAACAGTTGAACCCTATGCCCTATTTTTAAAAAAACATAACTTACATTAAGGAAAGCAAGTGGCTTTCATGCAGAAGAGTCTACAAATAGTGGCTGTTATTGTGGGCAGTGGTAAGACAGAAACACACAAGAAGTGTTATATATATGTGGATTTCGTTGTAATGGGGGATTGCACCTGTATTGCATAATATACCCTGCTGGAGGCAGACCCAAGCCTGTGTTAACTGAGATGCTATTTTAAATCTATGCTTGATTTGTTTCATGAAGTCGTGCAGTCCAGCCTCTTTGTCCAGCTGCAATGTTTCATCACCAAGTGGTATTTTGTTACTGAGCTACAGCAGCTCAGTACAAAATGCCTTGCATTTTTCTTTTCTTTTATCCTTTTTTCATGGTGAAAGGCACTTATTTTCCTTGCTATCTTGTCACATCTGACCAGATTGTGACCCTTCCTGAGGGCTTATCTTAGTATAGGCAGTCAGAAAAAGATGGAGGAAATCCCGCTCTGCAAGTCAACAGTTTACAAATGAAAAAAGCTGAAACTGGGACTTGAAAGACACTGTACTCTCCAGTCTTAAAACACATTGTTTTTTTTCTCCGTGGGGAGTTTACATGAGAAGGAGTGCTCAGCCCTTACGTGCTGCTGAGAATGTCTCCATCCTTGCTCTTCAGTCTTGCAGTGGAGGTTGGGGATATTGGGAGGTAAAACAGTGATTGGAATAATGACTTATGTAGATTTAATAATACAATACCCTTGCTGGATATGCCAGCAACAGTTGAGTTTGAAATAATGCACAATGGGTATGATGAGGTGTACCATGAAACTTTTTGGCTGGGGTTGGCTCCTGGGGCTAGCATTTGAAGTTGACAGTCTATGGCCTTCTCTATCTGAAAATTATTTGAGGAGGAAACAGTCTATGCACTGACCATTTCAGTGATCAGAAGATCACTGAAAGATAAGAAGATACTTCTGGATATTTGCACTTATTAATCATCAGGGTTTTTTTCACTCCTGTTTTCTATCCCAGTTCATTCCAACCCTTCCTTTGTGCTATATTTGTGTTTTATTTACATTAGAAATCTGACAGGAGAGTCCTGTTTTTCTAAAGGCAATACCAGAATCTGCCCATGACTGCATGTTACCCAGCAGCGTTTTCTGAGGACTATAATATATCATTCAGTTCCCTAATACAATGGAGCTCTGATTTGATTTAGTCTTTGTGATTTCACCACAGTATTAATTATAATCAACCAGAGCCTTTCACATATAAAGGCAGAATTAAGTCCTGACATTATTGCATTTGTCAATATTCTCCTCTTATGGATCGCTTTGTAAACCTAATAAAGAATTGACATAATACACTTGAACTTAGAATGTCTGCTTTACTTTGAAGTAAAGTTTGATGATGATGCATGATTCCATATTTGTTGCCCAAATAATATATAGAGCTGGCAGTTCGCTAATGTGGAAGCAGTATCTGTGAGGGGTGTTAGGTCTGTGCTAGAGATTTAATATTCTCAGCATCATCCTAATAGCTTATGTTGGTCATTTCAATGTCTGATGTATCATATAATAAAGAATAACTTAGCAGTTAGCTTCTAATGGAAATTTACATTTCCACTAATGGATATAAAACATGTTTCCTTTTTAAACTATAATTTTTAATTATCCAAACATTTTATTTTCAAGTGACGGCTGGAAATGCTACAAGCTCAGAAGACTCTACTTCATTTGGGTGTGCAGGGACATTGAATCTTTCCGCTGGTTTGCAGATCTGCTCTGTATGTTGCATAACAAGGTAATGGGTGTTGCTTAGAGGGATACTGCCAACTTAAAAAATGCAAAGTACATCCACATCATGCAACTGACATGCTATAGAGAAAGGCAGCCTTGGTGAAAACAAGCAAGCTCCAGCAGTATTTGTGCTCGGGCTGCCTGATCCAGACTCCATTTATTCTTGGAACTGCACAAACCGGTTTGAGTAGCTGTCACCAGTCTTTCATTGCACAGTGTTGCCATGTGTCAGTAGTCTGGACACTTATCTGTGAAATTTATGAGAAGGAAGAAGAATGTGCAGTTTGGGGAGTCTGGGTGGCATTTAGTGGCATTCTTTTGGCTAGCAAACAGACTATGAAAAGAGGGAGATTTACAACTTCAGGTAGATTTCAAGAGAAGTGTAGCTTCCTAAAATAATATTATGTACACAGCATGATTTACAACATTCTGGAGTGCACAAAGGGATGCTGTGCAAGCGTTTCTTTATTAAAAAGCTTACTTCGCTGATACTGAAACCCAAGTCTCTCAGGATAGTAGGCGCAAGTGACTTTACACTTACATTAAGAGAAAGGATATTTTTTCACCAGCTGTTTTTATCAACCTCGCAGCTTTGGCAGGAAAATCGACCGGACTATGTAAACATCCAGCTGTACCTCAGTCAAACAGATGGAATACAGGTATGTGGCTAAATGCTGTTTGTAAACTGATCTTGAGGTAGTAGACTGTGCAAACTGTCAGTCAACGGCAAAAGGGAATTACTGCAGATGGTAAAAACAGGAAACGAGGCCATAAACTCAAGTGACTGATTCATTGCTAGGGCAAAAGAGCAAGTGCATCCGCACAACATTAAGATAATCTAGTCTAGTAGCCTGAACTTGATTAGATGTGGGCAGAAATCCATATCTTCCTTTTCTAGGAAAGAGGTCCTTTCAGGCCAGGGCACGGACCAGACAGTTGGCCGTCTTTTATGGGAAATCTGCGTCATTTCTAGGCTAAGAATCAAAACAGAATACTTAGAGGAGCTTGCAAGTTCAAATATTTTGAGAGAAACTAGCTATTTTTAAAAGCTTTGGATTCCTTTACCTCAAATATAGACAAAAGTTACAAATCTCTTTATGTATAAGCCAGGAAATTATACTGAACTGTTGATTGTCATGTATTGCCAGCCCCAAAGCTGGGCTGATTCCTCAGATCTTGGCATCTCCTGTAGCTATTTATGCTTATGATCTTCATTTTACATTATTTAGCACATGAGCTAGGCCTGATTCTTTACCCTGCTGCATCTGGAAGCTTTCCAATGACTGCAGTGGGCCCAGAGCCAAGCTTAACCATTACTACAAAACATGAAATGAAGTGAGAAACCCTGCCCAAAGGATTTTGATCTGCCTGGTATCAGGTGGAGACAGCATAACATTCACAGCTCTGGTAGGAACTCTATCCAATAGTCTAAATAATATGATAGCTGCAGTAGTTATGAACCGTACTCCACAGATTTAATGCCTGGATGATGTACATCAACTGGCATGGGGTTCTTGAAAATACCTAATTGATGAACCTGGTATGCTATTGTTAGGTTAAAATAAAACCTGAAGCAGGACTGCATTGCAACGACACAGCAGGAGTGTAATAATAGAAAATTCAAAGCAAGTTTTCTAATAATGTGTATCAAGCAGCTACTGAATTAATTTAAGTCAACTTTGTTTTAAGTCTTTCTTTAAAGTCACTTTTCTTTCATGGCTCTTGAACGAAACTAGCACGAAACATAATGCTGTTCGTGATTTCTCAAGGGGTTGTTAAACTCAGCTCTCCGCTGCCATACAGCTTCTGTGTTCACTGATGTTAGTCCAAAGTGCTGACTGCTACCAAAATTAGGGCAGTTTTGCTTCATGCTCCCTTTGCTCAGAAGTAGCATGCCTGTGTAACAACAGGGAGCCAACCTCATCCTTCAGCAAATACCTCTTGAATATGAAAGGCCAAGTTGGCCAAGACTCTGTGTTTGCATTGGTATGAGCAACGTTTCAGGTTGTTCAGCAGTGTAGTCAACGTGGAAGCCTCCATAAGATGTAACTTCTCTGTGCCTTTCTATCACATTAGGAGAGAAAACCGAGGAAGGGTAGTGCCCTGCAGTGGAAGGGCATTTGACCTTATCAAAATGCTGGTGAGTTAGCATTGCTGGAATGGGTCGGGTTCCATTCAGGGAGCAATTTTGGCTGCTTTCTGCCATTAAGGCAGCTCAAAACAGCTGGCAAAATACTCTCAGAGAGAAATGTAAGATTTCCCTTGTTACTTTTTCAGACTTAGTCATCTTAATAGTTACCTGTACAAAGTTAATAAAAAAAAGACTTCAGACAGAAATATGATTTTTGCATCAGCAGTGCTTCTTCCAGCTTAGCATTAAAAGCCAATGAGGGAATGAATAATAGGAGCATGGTTATTGTTTTATGGCTTAAATAAATTGGTTTAAAAGTAATGGGGAAATTAATGAGCAGCTGCATGAGGAACAATGTATAATGAACACCAAGGAGAGCCATTGAAAAGGCAGTGAGCAGAGATATCAGTGCATGAAATGGCTGCAGTTTTAATCACAACTATCTGATACTTGTGATCAGGTTTTACACCTCAGCGATATGGTAAGTCAGACAATGTCAGAAATGGGAGCCCTGGATGCCATGAGGCAATTTGCAAATCAGGCAGAATGGAATTTTTTGTTTCTTGCAGAAAATAATTGATGAAAAATATCAAGCCCTAAACTCAAGGCTTTTGATTGGACGACCCCGGTGGAAACTCCTTTTTGATGAAATAGCGAAGTGTAACAGGCGGTAAGTACCAGTCCACTTGAAGAATACCACAGTTTGGAGGCTAGGAATATTGTCTGTTTGTAGCTATGTTTGTATGAATATATTTTTGGGTTTTATATTAGAGTATAATGTTTAAGCTACTGATGTTGAAATTAGCTAATCTTTTGCTGTGAGAGCCTATACAAACTAAAACTATTATTTTTTTTTTACACTCAGAACAGTTCATCCTCTAATGCAGCTAGGATGGTCAGTGGTCTAGAAAATAAAAGCAATAGATTTCCATCTCACTACACAGAGATTGAATATGGTTTTATCTCTGGCAGTATCTTGCTTGCAACATATGCTGGTTGTATATATAAAGTTGCATTTTTAAAAATTGTTGATTTCTCCTATAATTTTAATGATTTATAGTGCTGGTTTACAAACAGAATGCACAAGTGATGCAAAGTGAACATCTGCCCGTGGCTTATTGACTCTTCTCTTTGGAGACTAGGCGTGACAAGGGGACACTGAACCCTGGCACTTGAGAGATATTGAGCACCAGTGTGTATCACTGTTGACAGTGTAAGCTGCTGTCAATATGTAGCTTGGATTCGGGTCCTAGAGGATGTTGTGGACATGGTCTCTTGCCAGGATGCCCCAAAACCTGCTACAGAGGGACATCCCTAGTAGGATTCTCACACTGTGCAAATGATTATCATTTAAAGAAGGATTTTGTAGTGAAGAGCCATGGGGAAGAAAGGGAATTAGAGAGGTCAGAGAGCCAAGTTGACTCTTTGGCTCAGGCTCATGCATAGAGGACTGTTGACCTTTTATGCTCTATTCTGATGTCTTTTCTGTTTAACTGTGTGAATCCCATTTTAAAAGATGAAAATGATGAGGTTTCTGCCACTTCCTTGCAAGGCTTTAAGTGCACATAATACAGATAAAGCTATTAGTGGCACTCATACTCGCTTTTTCTTTTGTGCTTTTCGTTGCATTATTCCTAATTAGACTTCAAATACCATTTCCTCTGTGTTTTCACATCAGGTCTTTCAGTTCTGCCACCATTTCCAAGCAAGACATTTAGTACCTCAATAATGTTCTGACTCGTTCAGTTATCTTGCAGCTTGCTATCATGTAGGCTTCCTCACCTTTTGTCACTGTTTTAGCAGTGTTTAGAGATGTAGATCTGTATCTATATGTGTGATTACATGTAACATGATAGATAGTACTGCAACTTGTAACTCAGCTATCCCACAGAAACTTACCTGTTGTAGGTAAATATTCTCCCTGTTTCCCTGGATGAGACTGGGACTTCCGTTTTTCTCTATAGTCCAATTTCCTGGGCTCCTGCTAATTTTATTTTGGTTTTTATTTCTCTGTTACTTTCCACCTAAACAACCCTGTGGAAATACAGAGACCAAAAAAAATTTAGAAAATTTAAAAAAAAGTGGAGTAACAAAGTTGTTTCCAACATCTGGTGCTATTGTTCAGGCTTCCACATGTATTTGCTGTCATCTCCTTGGGCTTGTTTGTGGGCGGCCAAGATATTTTCCACTTTTTATCTTGTGATTTTTAGTAAAAACTGCACATAAATAAACACACAGCTGGCAAAATCTCATCAGTTTAGCCATCTGATTGGATTGTGGTTTGTGAATTGTTGCTGTTGTTGCTATTTGGGTCCCAAATACGCAAAGTGTATTTGCAAGTGTCGGAGCTTTGCCAGACCTTCAGAGTCTGACATGGGACAACCCAGCATCAGGTTCCTAATTCTTTCCTTTGGACTAAGAGGAGCAGACGTGTGCCATCTACTGTTGATATTTCATATGACAACTGCAGCCCCAAGGATGCGCGTTTGGACAGTTTATATAATAAATTGTTGGTCTTGTTTGTTATGCTCCCTTTTTGGGGATGGAGCAGCAGCTTTGTTTCTGTTCAGTTGTCTCCTGGATTAAAAGTTTATACCATGCCTTGGCAGCCACACTTTCTCAGTTTTGCTTAGTTCAAATGGACATGTGCTTTCTTCCAGATGGAGGATGACCTAGAAAAAAAACATGAATATCCATAGGACAGAAAGGCATGGAGCACCATGGTATATTTCTCATGCACTATAAAGGAGAAACCTCTCTCTAGGAATTAATGTGGGTTTTAAAACTGGAGCATTTCAAGTCCTGACTCTGTCCTCTCTAGATAACAAAGTATTTCACCTCTCCCTCACCTTCTGCTGTTCATAAAATGGATGTAAGAATAAGAGCTGACCTAGTCATCCCATAGAATCACAGAATCATAGCATCATAGAATGCTAGGGATTGGAAGGGACCTCGAAAGATCATCCAGTCCAATCCCCGTACTGGAGCAGGAAAACCCAGATGAGGCTACACAGGAATGTGTCCACGGAGGTTTTGAATGTCTCCACAACCCCCCTGAGCAGCCTGTTCCAGTGCTCTGTTACCCTCACTGAGAAGAAGTTTATTCTCAAGTTTAAGTGGAACCTCTTATGTTCCAGTTTAAACCCATTACCCCTCATCCTACCATTGTTTGTCACCGAGAAGAGCCTGGCTCCATCCTCGTGACACTCACCCTTTGTATATTTATAAACATTGATAAGGTCACCTCTCAGTCTCCTCTTCTCCAAACTAAAGAGACACAGCTCCCTCAGCCTTTCCTCATAAGGGAAGTGCTTCACTCCTTAATCATCTTTGTTGCCCTGCGCTGGACTCTCTCCAGCAGTTCCCTGTCCTTCTGGATCTGAGGGGCCCAGAACTGGACACAATATTCCAGGTGTGGTCTCACCAGGGCAGAGTAGAGAGGAAGGAGAACCTCTCTAGACCTACTAACCACCCCCCTTCTAATACACCCAGGATGCCATTGGCCCTCTTGGCCACAAGGGCACAGTGCTGGCTCATGGTCATCCTGCTGTCCACCAGGAAGGTCCCTCTCCCCTACACTGCTCTCTAATGGATCATTCCCCAACTTATACTGGAACCTGGGGTTGTTCCTGCCCAGATGCAATACTCTACATTTGCCCTTGTTATATTTCATTAAATTTTTCCCCGCCCAACTCTCCAGCCTGTCCAGGTCTCTGGATGGCAGCACAGCCTTCTGGCGTGTCAGCCACTCCTCCCAGCTTGGTGTCATCAGCAAACTTGCTGATAGTACACTCTAGTCCCTCATCCAAGTCACTGATGAATATATTGAACAGTACTGGCCCCAGCACCAACCCTTGAGGCACTCCACTAGATAGAGGCCTCCAACTGGACTCTGCCCCATTGACCACAACTCTCTGACTTCTTTCCTTCAGCCAGTTCACAGTCCACCTCACTACCCAATTGTCCAGACCACACTTCCTCAGTTTAGCTATGAGAATGCTGTGGGAGACTGTGTCAAATGACTTACTGAAGTCAAGGTAAACCACATCCACCGCCCTGCCATCATCCATCCACCTCGTTATATCTTCATAAAAAGCTATGAGGTTGGTCAAGCACGACTTACCCTTGGTGAAGCCATGTTGACTGCCCCTAATGACCCTCTTATCCTTGATATGCCTTGAGATGGCACCAAGAATAAGTCAGTGCTGTTGTCAGTGTAGTGGAGTGAAATAGTCAGGTTAACTAACGAACACAGGCTGATAGCTGTGGGTGATGAACAAGGCACCAAGGATACTCATCCCATGGGAACACTGAGGATTTATTTGTTTAGTGCTCTGAATGAGTAAAATCCTCTATTAATGTTTATGATTATTACAAAGAATGGCCCATAACATAGTTTCCCTAATTGTAAACATTTTAATGGCATTTATAAAGATTTTCAGACATAGCACTACTTAGCTCTCTGTTTTCATCTGAGCAACAAGGTGAGCCATTGACCCAAATGAGTAATATGCAGGTAAAGCCCATCACCTCAGGGTAGTAGCATGCTGCTCCATGTAGTAGCTACTTTCAGCTGCCTGCCTGCTTGTGTCACAGCATCCAGGCAGGAGCGAAGCCCCTACAAGCAGGGAAGTGGGGGGCATAGGTGAGTGAGGATTTTGGGTGTGAACTGTGAGAGGTAAATGGTACATGGAGGAATGTCCAAGATAGATGGTGGGTATCCAGGGAAGGAAGTTTGAGAGCATCTGGCTCACTGTACAGGGCAGTGGTTCAATTGGGTTTCAGGAGACCCTAGTCAGCCATGGGTCTCTTGTGTGACTTCAGGCAAATCATTTAACCCTTCTCTGATGTTGTTTGCTAGCCAAAAATTATTTGTACCATGGACAAATGATGCTGGGATGAGAATACATTAGCAGTATGTGCTACTTAGATGTCTGTGCTTCAGCAGTTAGATATATGTAATGAAAGGCAGAGAAACAGATGAACTCTTGGGTTTTATTTATCAGTTGTCTGTACTAATTAGACTAATGAAAACAAACAACAACATTAATTCTGTCAATTAAATACATAGTAGAAAACAGATTCTTTGTGGCAGCTTATGCACCCTTTTTCTCTACTGTGTGCAGATTAGAGGGTGTTCAGAGTCTGCAAGTGCTGAGGAATCTTATTTGAGAGCAATGAGTAATAGTGTTCTCATTATTTCTGCAAATCCAACCACCAGCACAACACCCTTTGCCATTAAAAGAGGTATTGCCAGGACAAGAAAGTTTAATAGATATACATAAGGGTGAGAAAAGTATGAGTTATGAATGTTTGCCATGGATTGATAGGAGGGATGATGCAATTGAAGGCAATTAAAGTCGGCATTGTAAGGTGCCTGCACAAGAGCACTGTTGCAGTTACCTGAATAACTCTGTGATGCTTTTTGATGTTTGAGTCCTGAGTTGTGCTGTGCTGGTGTTGCTGTGCACAGGTGCAGGGGGGATGGCCATGCTGCTTGAGCTGCTGACGAACACCAGGCACAGACATTTCACAGCATGCAGCAAAGATTTGTTCTTATACGTGTTAATTCCCTTTTCTCTCCAAACACGTATGCAGACAGCTTTAAACTGTGCATGTGATTATCCTGCATGTGCTAAGATATTTTATATCAAATAGTTACTGGATAAAATACTGAAACAGACCTGGAGGCAGGGACCAGAACTCAAATCTCCAGCCTCTTGGTGAGTGCTGTGGATCACAATAGCTAAAGCCATGCTCTTTCTTGGATGCTTTTTAAGATCTTTCTTTGTAGTGGCACAGTTTCAGCAGGAAAATGAGGCTTTTTTTTTTTCATGATACAGAAGAGACAGCACCACATCCTCTTTCCCTGCTCCTTCCATTCCCTTTTCTCCTCATCTTTCAGAAAAAGGGAGGTGATTAATATCGTGAGAGGCTCAGTCCTACTGTTATGAATGTGCCCAGTTCTGATGCTGGCTCCTGTTCTGAGCCCTTAGGTGCTGTATGAATCACCACTTTATGTCTGATGTACAGTCCCTGTGTAAGCTGGCTGGAGAACAAAGAGCTGTTGTCAGTGGAGTGGAGTGAAATAGTCAGGTTAACTAATGAACCCAGGCTGATAGCTGTAGATGATGAACAAGGATCATATTCTGTGTTTGGCTTTTCATAAGACTGTTCGATACAGCTGCTGTAGGAAAGATTACATGCTAATGTGAAACAAAAGTGGTAAAGTTATTCTGCTGCTGCCAGAAATAATCATGGGTTAGTAATGTTCTGTTTTCATTAGTGTAACGAATCACCGTTAGTGACTAGATCTCCTGCCGGTGTAAATCACGAGTTACACTAATGAAGTCATTACAGTGAGACACATTTTCAACAAAAAAAAAAAGGAATAAATCATGGAAAAAATTAGAGTAGGAAGTAGTAATTTTTTGTCACTTGGTGTCTTGAGACTAAGATGAGGTACTTTTTTCTAGGAGTTCTCTTAGTCAAATAAGTAATAGGACTTCTTGTGGGGATACTCAGGAGAGATCTGGTGACTTCAGTAAGACTAACTACATGAACTAGTGAGCTGTTCTCACCTTAAAATCTATGCATAGATGGCTTATGTGTAATACAATGAGGCCAGGATCCAATTTAGTCTATCATTGTAAGTTACTCTTTATTTGCAATGTCATAACTTCTTTCTTTTTTTTTTTTTTAACAGGAAGACCATTGGAGTTTTCTGTTGTGGACCAAACAAAATCTCTAAGATACTTCATAAACTGAGCAACAGCAGCAACCCTTATGGGACAAGGTTTGAGTATAATAAAGAATCCTTCAGCTGAAAGCCTGTTGGACTAGCAAGACTCTCTGGAAGATAAAAGTGCAATTTTTTGTTTGTACAACATAGAAGTTCAGCTGTGGTTTAAACAGACAGAAATGTACCAAAGAATAACACAGGTTTTCTTATTTATGTTTATTTAAGACTTTGGAAAATTACGGATGCAGCAGTATACCAACAAATAGTAAGTGCTTATACTCAAAGCCAAATGCACTCACACAATATTTGTGTCAGTGGTGATTCTTTGGAGTTGTTTCTGTTAATTAAAAAGTGCAGAAGTTGGGGAGAGACACAGTTGCTTTAAAAGCCAATGGAAGAACAATCTGTGGCATGTTTGGGCTTCATCCACTTCAGTCCTCTGAAGCTGGGTCAGTAAACCAAACCCCAGGTTAATCCAAACAAAACATAGTGCATTACAAAGACCTATTGTTTTTGTTAGTATACAAATCTCATGGCTTTGAGGTGGAAACACTCCATAATAAAGGTTTTATACATTGCAGAATTGGGATTCTGTATTTAAAATATAGAGTGTTACTCTATCTAGTCTCTGTAATGGGTGTGGACATTCCCACCTTGAATGCAAGAGATGGTAGAATATGGGGAAAGGTGTAAGTTAACCTATGGAGAAGTGAGCACAATTATGTAGCACCTGAGGGGAGACTCTCCCATGATGCAAATCACAGCTTTTTGGCAAGCAGACAGCTGTGCATGGAGAACTTTCTATCTTGCATCAGTTCAACATTCAGTGAGTTTGCAAAGGAAGTGTGATTTATGCAGCCAGAAAGATGGAGCAAGAAAAACGATTAAAGGGATCAGACAGGATATGATGTTTTATTATACCAGACGCTCATTGTGGAAGCTGCACTCATTCTGCACTCACATGCCTTGAATGTCAAATACTTCAAGAATTCAGATGCTCTTAGTGATTCTTTTACAATGCATGTACTGATGCCACTGAAAGCAGGATCAGGCCAGATCTACAGCAGAGTAAGAAAAAAGCCCTCATTACTGTGGTTCTTTGCCTCGTGTGTGCAGACAGAAACTGCAGGAGCTGCCATGTGGTTTCAGTATGTTCCAAAGGGGAGGGTCTGAACCTTTCGAATTTAAGCTCTCTTTCCCTTTTTCTCCCTGCAGCTGTTTTCCAGTCTGCTCGTAGTTGCTCATAGTAGCGGGAAGGTGAAACAGGCACTTTTTAACTTCTTAATTCTGAGAAGCAACTTTTTTTCTTCAATCCAAGAGCTTATCCAACTTCCTTTATTTCTTCTTTACCCCCTTTACCTTATCTTGCTGAGAAGACATTTAAGCAGGAGTCAGACAGTTGGCATAAATAGGCATCATTCTGGTGCATCTTAATAGAGCAGCATCACTTTACACATCCCAAAAACCTGCTCCTTAATCTCCAACACAAGCTTGGGAGCAATACCCTGTAGTATTTGCAGCACACACAGACATAAGATGGCTCAGCATTTATCAAACCCGTGGTTCACCTGTATTTATCATAATGCATTAGACTCAGTTTATATCTTTCCAGTGAAGACCTTTTTTATCTTAGTCAGAAAGACACTGATTTTCACCTCACAACACAAACTCTGCACAGGGCTCTACAAGTATCGGTATCAGCATTGAGAGGGAGGCATTTTTCTAGTAGGTGGTGTATAGGCATGTTGCATGTGTAACTAGTGAAAATGAGTTTGGTCTTTGCCTTGGGAGCTTCTCCTCGGGAGTTGCCCTCAGTGGAGCAGCAGGTTGAGGTGCAGCAGCGAAGCCACATGGGGACACGTTCCTCAGTATCTGGACTTGGCACTGAAGTTTCTGCCTCTGGCTCTGCCCAATTTGAAATTCAAGGGGGAAGGAAAGAGACAGAGATGGACGTAGTCCTACTGATGAGAATTCTCAAAGTAGCCTAGAGGAGAAGCCAAAATAGAAATGCAGTGGGAGATGGGAGCCTATATTGCAGCTAGTGATTTTTTTTATTATTATTTTTTTTTTGAGGCTGCAAGGATCATTGTTTTCCCATTGGGTCTCATTCATCTGTCACTATAAAACTGGAGGTATGCAGAAAAGGATTAGAGCTTTTTTAATCATTAAGATTTATTTCTAATACTGCCTGCATGGATTTTTTTTTTTATAATAAACATAAAATTGATGACAAAATACATAGATTATCAGGTATCCCCGATGCTCTGGGCTTTTTTTGTTTGTTGGCAGCTAGCTTAAAGCATGATTGAAGTCATGACTGCATCTATTAACCACAACCAGACAGGGATCTTTTTCCTCTTGTTTTAGGATCTAGTATCTAATGTTTTCTAAGTACTGTTTAGAGTCATCTAATCACGATGCTGTTTGTGGTTTGACATCTCTCTGATAGATGTCGGTTCCATTACCGTATAGCAAGCAGCTAGTTTTGTAGTTAGCTCTGTGCTAAAACAGATTATATTTTCTGGCTCAGCTCTTCTATAGGTAGTGCTTTATAATTAAAATAATAATACTAGTACTATGCTCTTGTTCTGCGCTGTAGCAGGAACGGAGACTGTCTGTAGGGACATTAAATGCCTGTTGTTGCATTAGGCAGTGCTGTCAGAGCAAGATGCAAGCAGACCCACAGTCTTTCTGTCCTTTTCCTGTACTAATCTCATTTGACCCACATGTAAACTAGGCTTGGGCTGTCTAGCTTTCTGGAGTGTTGTGAGGCTTAATTAATGTTTCAGGATCACTTCAGTGCACCTGCAATGAAGAGGTCTGTCTGATTGCTATACAACTGTATTTGTGTTTTATTTTGTGTAAAGCTTCATCTTACCAAACCTCTCTGTTGCCGATGTGAGTAGTTGCTTGACCAGGCAAGGGTGAGTTTGGAGGAAGGCTAAAAGCCTCGGTTGCTTTTTTAGCTTTTCTTTGAGCTATGATTTTCAGAAAGGCAAAAGGTTTTAAGGGTTAGTGACTGTGACTTGGCTTCAGGAGCGGCATGTGTTATGATAGACTTGGTCTTTCTGCAGGCTGCATTGTCCTTGCTGCTTCTGCGTGTGTAACACCAGCTTGCAAAACCGAGCCGAGCCCTCTTTTAAACTCCATAGCTTTTTTTATCTGTAAGCCAAGTGTACATGAAAATATAACTCTGTGCTAGGCAAGTAAGTTAAAGCTGACAGCACTTAATTGCACATTTACAGATCAACCGGATTTACGTAATTGAACCTTTCTTTATGCTTTAAATTGAGTCCTGTAAGTGGGTCTGTCATAAGCATCCTGCTGGCAGGGGAAGGATCCCACCATGTATTCTGCTGCTTCTCGCTCAGTCTGTCACAAAACTGCAGACAACCTCAGTGTTTGCTCAGCAGGATCTTGGTGTTTTATTCATCATAAATGTTTCAGGACTTAAAAACCAGAAGTGTTTTCATGCCCTGATGGAAACCAAGCCCTTTCTCTGCAATGGGAATCCAGCCCTTGTATAGCAGTGTGAGACTTGGGGCTTTATGCAGCTAACACCTAGATTAACCAGGTTTACCCAGGCAGTTCTGTTCCCATAGCACTGAGGTTACTTGGGTGAGCAAATGGTCACTGCTGTAGCAAAGGGTTGCGGAAGTGAGCCCTGATGGAACGTGGGAAGGGCTGATGAGGAGTGAACTTCCACTCTGAAGTCTGCAGAACAGCCCATCCCTACATGATGATTATTCCAGTCCTGAGATCAGAGCAACACTTGTGTATTTCAGCATATGGTACTAATAGCATGTGAGTTTCTCCATGGTCTTTCATCTGTTCTTCTAGGAGATGGGACTGAAAGGGATATGAGAGATCACTACATACAGCCTTGAACCTGGGCTGGGGAGAGGACACCAGTGCATACCACAGACAGCCAATGACTGCACTGCTTAGGGTAGAAAGTTTAAGTCAAATCCATTTTTCTACAAAATGCTGATTGTTTGGCCACAGCAAACTAGAGAACAGTTGCTGTAAAGGGAAGAGAGATAAAACCTCTCTCTGTTTGAAGACTTCAGCCCACACAAGCCTGATATGAAGTTGTGTATGAAAGCACTACGCACATTCAGCTTCCACTAACACTGTGGTGCACACACTGTGTCCTGATTGTGGGCTGATTCTTTCGGCGCAGAATCCTCATCTTTTTCCTTGGTTGCAGATCTTCAGCTATTACATTAGCAGATGTGGCTGCAAGTGAGCGAAATACTGCATGTGCTTGCACCCATGCACAGAGTCTGATACGAACACGGAGCAACCTGTGAGCACACTTTGCAGCCAGTGCAGGCAAGTACAGGGTCACCCCTTTGTTTCTAATGCTTCTAGCACATAGGTGAGAAAGTGATATGGAGCTGGCTGAGAAGGGGCAGATAATATGAGTGGCAGATCAGCTGCATTGGGAACAGTAATTCAACTATAACAGCCTAACAGAGCACAGGAGTAATGATTTGGTAAGAAATTTGCTTTTAGAACAGCTGCCTAAGAGAAGAGCCTCCACTCAACACTAACGCACCAGGCTATGGTACCAAACTACAAGATGTTGCTTGGAGAAGTAGGCGGGAGTCTAACTATTCATTGCCTATAGTAGTTCAAGCCCCACAAGTCAGAGAAGAGACCTTGTTATTAAAATGCAATATGTTTACCTGTTTAAAAAATAAAAGGGCTTCTAGGGACAATAATTTTCACTTCAGTCTGGCAATTATTTCATAAACATGCCAGTGTGATTTAAGAAAAGCTGGAGCTGTTCTTCTCTGGATTATGCATCTGATTTGTCTGCTGATTTCCCAGCCCTCACAAATACAACCAGTTTTTATTGTTTTGACAAAGAGAATCTAACAGCAAGGTTAAATCAAAATGCCACTGGTGCCTGGACCGAGCTAAGCTTTTCTGCAAAGAATGTACATTTTTCAAAGATATATTGAACACAATTGAGGACTCAGAATAGTGATTTAGGGTTTGCATCGTCTGTGCTGCTGGCATATTTCATTAAGGCCACTATAGTGATGCATTGGTGAAACACATGGAGCTGAAATGAGACTTCATTCCCATAAAGAGCCTGATATATTATAGTGCCTGTGCTAATCATAGTGAAGCCTAGAAACTCCAGAATTTCCTTTGTAGCTACAGTAGATCAATTAACCAGCATCTTTTAGGGTTGAACCCTGAGTCCTCTGCTGGGCTGACACAAATGTTGCTCCTTAAAGGGCTGGATTAGCATTCGTGAAGGTTTAGTATCCTGCTAGTTGTATCACCCACATTGTAAGAGGGATGGGATCTGTTTTGGTACTGTGGAATGCACTGCATTTCCTCTGAGGTTAAAATATCTCCAGACCTGCAGTGGATGCTCACAGTTTGCTATGCCTGAAGTGTTATATTCTCTAGAAGAATCATATTTGTAGGAGACAGCTGATGTACCAGCAGTGGATCTGCCCCATTATTACAGGGTCACAGAGAGACAGCTGGAGAAGGCCACCCATCCCAGTTGTAGGCTGCCTCTTAACAAAGCCCCCGTATTTCTGAGCATGTCAAATCTTGCAAAAAAATATTTACATG
The DNA here is from genome assembly GCF_963082525.1 of Nesoenas mayeri. NCBI lineage: Eukaryota > Metazoa > Chordata > Aves > Columbiformes > Columbidae > Nesoenas > Nesoenas mayeri. The sequence goes on from NC_137541.1 coordinate 204,026,959, forward strand.
CTGTCCGCTTCTTCCTGGCAAAGTCTGTCCATCCCACAGTCCAAAAATCTGCACTTTCTTCGTAATGATCTATACTGTTAAACCAGGAGGGGAAAGCCAAGAGCAGCTCCTGAAGCTTCAGGTAAACTGCTGTCAACTGAGTAGCAACCCAAGGAGGGCAGGAGAGCATGTGGAATGCCAGCAATGAATAGGGTGAAGTGTTTAGAACCTGGGAGCAAAAGGGAAGGAGTGAGACATTTTTCCTGGCTCCTCAACTCTAGAAATTACGAGCAAGCCCCATTGAATGTGGCTATGAAGTCTCTGTGGGGTTTGAAAACTAACATATGCAAAGGCATTGCTTTTCTGTGCTCAACTCAGTGCTAAAACAAAGAGGAAAACTAATATATTTTAGTAAAAGCCTTGGAAATAAGCAATTTGTTCAAAATTTGCCATTGACACTTTCTAGTCAACCTATTTAAAACAAAACAAACAAACAAACAAATAAACAAAATAAACACACTTCTACTCCTGTTTTGCACCTTTGAGAATGGGAGTGGCTTTACATGTTATCTCCTCTTCAGCAAAATGCTGGTGTGTGTGTAGTTCACCATGCTAGCTGTAAGTAGCTTCGACAGTTGACTAAATAAATTCTGTATTCGTTGCTGCTGACCCTAGGTAAGGACAGCCTTGAGGATGAGAAGCAGTGTTACATAAATGTGTAGTGTACATAGCAACACTGAGAAGAGAGACGCTGCTGCATTGCTGTTGGTGCACCAGTCACACATTAAAATTCTGTCACTGCAAGGTCACGTTGCTCATCTCATACTCTGCAACCCTGGGGAAGAAATTTAGATGAGAGATGGGGGAGGAAAAGCAAAAACTTCCTCCTTGTGCTGTAACCAAGAAGACATTCATCGACAGCAGGGCATTTCTTTTGATTTCAAAAGAGCATGTCAATTCTTTTTCAGGGATAGCAGATTCTCTTCTGGTGCTGTGTAGTTGTGTTTGCGTGTTAGAAATGTAACATAGTTATAAGGGGTTGTTTCTGAATTGAATAAATAATGCCTCCGAGCATTTTCTTCTCCCTTTAATCTGAGAGAAATGCAAAATACCAGCGAGCATACAGAGTGGACTGTGTCCTGAGCTGCACCCAGTGCAGCCTGGTTAGGAATGCAGCACAGGAACTCTGCAAGCTGCTGGGAAGAAGCAAGGTTTAAGGCAAAGAAGAAAACAACTGTTTTAAGGAGAAACATGGCAGTGATACATGATTCTGTAGTCAGAAGCAGGCCATGTCACATTGGCCGTCATGTCTCTAAATGGTGCTGAGGCAGAGCCTGTCCTAAAGGTACCGTTTGGCAGCAGAAAACCGCAAGAGCTCTTGGATTGTGTCTGCAGCATGAGATGAAAGCAGGTTTAAATGCAGCCACTTGTGTGCACTTTCCAGCTTGGAGCTCAGACCTGTCTTATCTAATGGTGAATTGTGTAGACAATGTGCTGGTCTGACTCTTGAGTGGAGTCTCAGTTGTCTGATTAGCCAATGGTATAGACATGCCCTTTGTATTTCTGTAGCTTTGTAGAGGTATGTTGTTCAGGGTTTGGGGAGCAGAGCATGTTAATATACATAATCATTAGGTGTTAGATGCTTGAAAGTATGTGCTGTCCAGAACAGATGAGAAAGGTGAATGCCAGCTTCCGCTGACAGCTGCATATACCCTGCACTAGTGTTCATGAGGACTAAATGGCAAAATCTCTGCAGAGAAGACACAAGTGTTGTGTTTTTCCTTTATAGTGTCAGAACAACATAAATAACTGTTAAAAAATATTTGCTAAGAATGTGAAGATTCACCTATGGCATTATTCTTTTTATTGCTTAAGCACTTGTTACTGTTTGATATATGCTTTTCAAGAAAAACATAATGTCCCCAAGCAGAGCTTAAAAACATGGCTGAGGTGCAACTTGACAAAGGGTCTCAACCTGATAGTGAAGTATCATTGTCTGTTGGAGCTGGATGCATTGGTGCTTTCATTAATCTCAGTCTACTCCCTCTCTGTGAAAGATTAGTGGGAGCTGAGATTTCAGTTCCAACTCTGTAAACCCTCAGCCTTTATCCAGAGATGTTCTAACCTTTGCGTCACCGGAAACAGCCTCATCCGTGTGTCACATAGTCCTCCTTTTCTGCTCTTTCCCTCTATAGTAGATGTTGTATCAAGAGGCTTTTCCCACCCTCTACTTCCCTTAACTCAGGAAAATGCCACTTTGGGAAATGCAGAGGTCTTCAATTTTATTCATAGCGTACATCAGCCTTTACAGCATTCCTAATGTACACAAACCAGTGGGCCTCCTGTAGTCACATTGATTAGCTTTAGAAAAGTGATAGGTTGCAGCATCCTAGTTCTGGAGATGCTTTTTAGAATGAGAGAAGGGGCACTGCCACAAGGAAAACTGAGTAGAAAATGGGGAAAACTCATAATACCAAAGACTATGGCATCTTCTGGATGAGAATCAGGGATCTGGTTTTGTGAAAGTCGGCTTTTTTCTGGCCATCACTGAAATTAAGTCATGTTTCTGCTTTTACATACAGATATTTCAGGACAGCGGGCAGTAATGGAAAGGGTTGCTTTTTGCAGTTACATTCTCTAGTTCCATACAGCCTCCAGTTTATCAACTGCATATAGATTTCTCCTTTCACTAATTAAATATTTCCTTGCCTTGTTTCTTTGCTTCAGGGAGCTTGAAAGCTGCTTATTTATAAAGGGAAAGATGAAGGATTGTGGTGTTAAGCAGAAAACTCCCAACACATATGTTCTGCTCTGCATCTTTGAGAAGGAGTCACTGATGCTGCTGTGGGTGCAGAAGGGCAGAGCTTTCTCTGAAATTCAGATGTGGCCAGGAGTCTCTTCCAGGATTCATATGTTGATGAAGCTCTGAGCTTATTAATTAGCTTTTACTGAAACAAGAAGCCTTAGCCCATACATGCCAGGTTGCAAAATGCTAATCCTGCTGAGTTTTTCTCTCCCTGTGTTAATTCTAAGCACTTGCAAGAACAAATTTGATGGAGCATATTTGGGTAAGAAATGGTTCCCTTGGTCTGTGATAGTTTAGGAGAAAAGTCATACTTGTGACATTTTTCTTCAAACTGTTGTCTAAAAAGATATTTTGACTAGGTCAGCTTTATTAGTTCCATAATGTGCATATGTGGTTTTTTTGTTTGGGATTTTTTCTTTCAGCTTCTATGCTTTTATATTGTTTATATAAATGTATTTTCATTTCAGAACAAAAAAAGTAGAAGAATAAAACCCAAACAATTTTTTTTTTTACTTGGGAAACAGTAGCATATCCAAAACTCATCTTCAAAGATGCTTAGAAAGAGAGTGGAAACTAGCTGGAAAAACTATTATTTTCTAATGGCAAAGCATTCTTAGAGTTTGCTTTTCAACCTTCTTTAGTGGAAAATACTGTTGAAACTAAGCAATACTACCATAATCTGAGCTTTGACAAGTGAATATCTCTCTTTTAAAGCAAAGTATCTCTCTAGGATCATGCCTAAACTGCCATCTGAATCTTAAGGCAATGTCTGTAGCACATCTAGACCTGGCTTGCTCCAGAACTTGGGCCCAGAGCACGTTGGGCATTTAGCCATCTTTAGCCTCAGCTCATGTCTCATAGTGGTTTCTGAGTCAGGAGTTGTCTTCAAAAGGAAGAAGACAAACGATCCATTTTTATCTCACTTTGGACAGTTATTTGGGGCTCATAAGCCACGTGAGAGTTTGACATGGTAAATGTCCAAGAACTGGCCACAATGGTACGAGTGTGAGTATCCTGAAAAGACCTTAGCGTGCGTTCCCTCTCATCAAAGGACTTTGAACCAGAGTGCTATACAGACAGAAAATAATTAATCAATATCCAGTCTCAGTAAGGAAGATACAGACCCCAGATGTAATTGTTGCCATCCTTGAAATCTGGAAAAAGCAATAAACTAAGTTCCACTTTCCAGTTTTTTTAAGAAATAAGCCTTGGAAGTAGTTATTTCCAGTTAACATGTATAGTGTGGTAGAAAAAATGAATGGCCCTGTCTTTTCCGTAGTTGCGGGTCTTGACTTTTTGACTGCTGACCACATTCTTTTCTCACTCTCTCCTGTCTGAAGAGTCCAGACAATTTGTGCTGATTTTCCAATTCTATAATTATATATTTTTTTCCACTAGAGCTGAAATGAAAGTAATGTATTAGAAAGAAAAGTGGCCTTTACTTTTTTTATCTTTATACAATATTCAAGATAACTGTTTTGGAAAGTACTAACATAAATGTCCACAATTTTGAGTACTCAATGTTCCTTTCAGGGATGCCTGTTTGCATTAACGTAATTCCAATCTGTTCTTATGTTTTTATAGTTCAGGATGTGGTACAGTTCTTTGAAGATAAATGCCTGCATAGTTTCCAAGTGGAACAGAAAACAAAATTTGGTCCTGAACTCTCATTTTTATTTTTTTCCCCCAGGCTTGACTTTAAGAACAAGAATAATACTTACTGAGTTCCTGCCCATACCAAATCATACTCTTGTCATGTGAAACAGCCCATTTTGTAGCTTCAGCTTCCTGTCCCCCCAACACAACAGAGGAACTATGTTCATTGAGTGTATGGATTTATATAGGTCACTATTGTAAATGCCTCATAAACCTTCGAAGAGTAAGCAATAGTCTTTTAGGCTCTATCATGGTTCCCATCAAATGAAGCATTTAACTGTATAATAAGGCAGAGCTGGTAAATTTATCATAAAAAAAGCTTTGTGGTTTGTTTTTTGGGGTTTTGTTTGTTTGTTTGTTTTGTTTTGTTTTTTTCCTACTCTTTCCTAAGTCCTTTGGTGTTGTTTTTTCTTCTCTTTTTCATGTGCAGAAATCTTTTCCCATAGTGTCCATTTCTTAATTATACAGTGTTGTGAGGGTAGGTGCAAACTGTTGGCTAAAAAGGGATCAGACAGGGAGGAATCCTGGGCTCTATCCCATTATCTTACAGAATTTCCTTACAAACCAGTCACTCTGCTTATGATTTTCAGAGTAACATAAAGAATCCAAGTTCACTGAAGTTTTGATACCCAACTGCATTAAGCTTCTTTCTAAATACCATGTTCTTTTTGCCTACCTGTAAAATGGAGACAGTCACACCTGAAAATAGCTTTACGGATTTGCTTGGAAAGTAGTCTTTCATTTCAAATTTGTTTAGTTAAATTGCAAAATCTTGGTTGCGGTATGTAACATCTTACCAAAGATACTAGACTGAGTTAGCCATTTTGTCTTAATGGCAGTCCTCACAAATAAAATATTTGACTGCTGAGTTCTATTGCTGTTGAGATGTTATTTTTGCATTCTGTTATATTAGCAGGACGCCCTAATGTGAGTTTATGTCTCTTATTGTATTTGACGAAGCACCATACATTTATTCATCATGTAATTATGGCACTGTACTCTCAAGGTATTTACCTTACAGGAAGCTTCATGACTTTGGAATAAACAACCATTCCAAGACTGAGCAAAATGTGGCTGAGTTGCTGTTTGTGACCTCATTTTAATTAATGACATACTGCTTTAATCGTGGAAGCATTGTGTATGTGCATATGTGCGTGTATATTGCTGCTGGCAGGGAAGCTGCGATTTCATTGCTTAAACAGAGGCTCTTACACTGTTTGAGATGCCCTGAACTAGCTGAAGCATCCACATAGGGTTGGCAGATATGCTACAGGAGACCTAGGATCATCTGGAACAACAGCAGGAAGCTGGATAGGATACCTGAAGTACCAAAATTGTGACAAGCACCCTCATTTAGCCACCCAGAGTCATTTTCTGACTTAAAACACTAGGCACATGCTTCTTGAAACTTCTGATAAATCCAGACCATTCAAAATGGACAGTGACAAATACATTGTTTTTGTATCTGCAGCTATGAGACTGTCTCGGAAGCAGAATATATTATCTCATCCTCATACACAGTCATCCCACCACTGAACTTAGAAGAACACCCATTCTTTATGCTCTTTAGAGCGCAATGTGAACAGAAAACAGCACCTCTCTGACCCTAACCTACCAAAATCAGTGATGAACAAAGTTCCCTCCCATCGCAGGAGTGTATAGAAATCCTTCCCACTTAAAGATGGGCACCTGAGAACCTGAGTGAGTGAAACGTGATCTGAGCATTTGCTTTAGTCTCCTCAGTCTGGTAGAGTACAAGGTGTTTCAAAAAGATGGACCCAATTTGAAATCATTAAATCTTTGTAACCACAAACCGCCCATGAATGAAACTCTTACAGTCCACACAGCAGGTGGAGAGAGCATAGAGCATTTATAAAACGTTCCTCAGATTTGTTAACTTGTTAAATCATTTGTGATTTTTTGTGCAATTGTAACATGTTGGGTCCATCATTTTGAAACACCCCATATTTTACAGCGGGTTATTGAAGCACCTGCCCAGACTGTACTGCTTTTGACAGATCTTAATGTACACCTGATATTTTATTGTGATCTTCAAGACACTGCTGATTTTATAGCAAATCTGAAACAATTGTTTTAAAACTCATAATTCACTTCCCCATAATGTGGTTGGGCTCTTTCTGGTGCACTGTGGACCAAAGCACCCACTCGATCTTCCTGCAAATCATTAAATGTCCTGTTAGCTGTCCACATAATCACTTCTGCATTTGGCAGGGTTGTGGATTTTTTAGGAAAATTATGTGTGAAACATGAATTAATACAAGTGTACAGACTTCTCTGAGATTTTTCAGAACTGCTGTCAAAAGTTTTGGCTAATTATTTATTTTCGAGAAGTAAGGATAAACAATTAAACTGCATAAATTAATTTCAATGTTGTATTTTTTGCTTTCTCATTCCAGAGGGGTGTTGATATAGTAATGGCAAAAGGTGCCATCTCTCTGGAATGAGGAGTTCAACTGCAGCAGTAACATGAAAACAAACAAACAAACAAAACCCAACAAGCAAACCTGTATATTCCTTGTTTATTTTTAGTCATTAAGTTAGAGAAACTACAGAAAGTTAAAGCCTTCACTTCAGAGAAGCTCCTGAGCTGCAGAAATGTAAAAGGTGTTTATTTATGCTTGGTGCAGGTTCAGTGACACACTGGGCAGAGCTATCAGAGGAAAAACTGATGCTTTCAAAAATTATTATGGTGTTTTTCATTAAGAAGAATATCCTTTCCCACTCACCTTCCCCTGGCCAAGTAATGTGGTTTGGCCAAACATGTTTTGTCTCATGAGCTTTGATTTTTTGTCTGATATTTGGAGAGGTTTTATGGGAAACAATACATTTCACAAATTAATCTGATCAGGAGGGAAATCTCATTGTCCATTCCAGAAGAGCAGGGAAAAGGGAGCACAAAAATCAGGGGGCTTTTTATTTTGACAAAACCTGGCTAAAAATGCTGCAGCAAAGAAGAAACTCCTCACGCTGGGATCAAGGAAAGTATTGCAGTCTGCTGATTTCCTAGCAGAGCAGATAAACTGTGCTTCCTCCTCCTCATTTCAGCGCTATGTAGGCATCACTGATCATGATAAATTCTTCGTAACAAGGGGAGCAGGAGGGTGGGCAGTGGCAGGCAAAGACTGCTCCCGCTGCCAGATGAGCCTTTCTAGAGAGAAAAACAGCAGCTGTGGGCTGAGCAGCAACTGTCCGCCCGATCCAGGCACCAACCTCTCTTGAATTTCAGTTATTTAATGAACCAAATCTCCTCAAGTGAATGAACACCTTTCTCATGTAATCAGTGGGGAGATGTGAAAGCCTTTAGAGACTTCCACAGAGATCCAGTTCACCTGACTTGGATTTTTGCATTTCAGCACACAAAATCTGTTTCAAAAGCTCCTTTTAGCCTCCATTGAGGTTACAGGGAACATAGTCACTTATTTGGAAAACACAGCACATTATGGGCTGCAAATGTGGGTAGTGGTTAGGTGTGAACTGGCTCCCCTTGTCCTAGGGTATGTCAGCTGGAGGACCACCCAGAAAAGTGTGTTTTACAAAACTGAGACCACCTGAGGAGCACACATAGATATTTTCTTACCTGGTTCTGATCCTGAATTTTGGGGTAAAAGTGATAGATACCCCATTGCTGATCCCATCAGCCTCCTGAAAGCTGGAGAGCAGCTGTACAATCCAGTTAGAGCTTTGTTCACTGCAGGGAAACTGATGCTTTGCCTTACATGTTTCATAAAGCGCATTACAGCCACATGGATGTTACAGGAGGGCTGAAGAGTACCATAATTCCTAATAATGTAACTTCCATTGTTGCTCCTGAAAACCTGTCATCATTTTTGTATGCGAGATGGCTTCAAATAATCTGCCCTTCTCATCCATTTCCCTTTTCCAGCTCCTCACAAATTTAATTCTCATGAATTTAATGGCTCCATGATTTTTCATTACTCTTTCTGCTGTCTTGTTTAGCATATGCATAAGCATTAGACTGAGCTTAAGAACAATGCGCTTTCTAATCTGAAATTGTGCATTGTGGATTGATGACTGATGGTCTGAATAACCAGCAACTCATCCTGTCTCCCTTTCCTTAAAATTGTTTTTGTTAGTTCAAAGTTCATGATCTCTCTACAGATTAATTTTCCAAATGAGCCTTCCTGTAACTTTTTACAGTAGTATGTCTCCTTGTAAGAGAATGCTGCCTTAATTATGATGACTGCAGTAGTTCCCCAATCTGTCTTCTGTATACAGACCTCTAAACACAATTTCTAAAGTGACAGCCTCCCTGCAGCCATCCCTGTTTGGTACTCTAGAGTGCCACAGCTTCTAGGATGAGACAAGAAGCCATAATTTTTAAGTCTTGGTATCTAGACTTGTGGATTTAAGCATATTTGTTGCACTGAAAGGGAAAAGTCTAGAAGTGATCTGATTTTCTGAAGTGACAAGCACCTTTTCTGGTAGCAGTAGGGAAGACAGAAATGCCTCATTTTCATTTAGGCTCGTAAATGAGAGTTGTCAAGAGCCTGGTTCTTCCTGAATGTTAATAGGAGGGTTGATGCTTTGAAAGTCATCTATCTGGATTAAATAATTGAGACCAGAGGCTATAGAATTAAAAGTCTAAAATGCATTAAAAGACTAAAAGCGGCATCTCAAGTTCATGATGCTGTAAAAGAGGACATGGAACCCGGATTCTCTGGTGATCTGTATCTTCCAGGGTCACTGTGGCATTTACTGATAAGATCAAAGTTAAAACAAATTGCTGATGTTCTGATTTGACAAATATATTAACTTGCTCTCAATATAAATGTCTGTAATGTCATCCATATGAAAGAAGAACAGGAAAAAGGGTCCTAATAGGGCTTGTCTACACAAATATATACACGTTATACAACTTCTACTACTATAGTAAGAATATAGTTATATAACACCTCTCTGTTGCCATGAATATTTGTGTTTTGCTATCAGCAAATGGCCATATCTCTGTCTCTCTGAGATGTTTGTTGTGTTTCAGTTAAAAAAAAAATAAAATATATTTTCTCGTAATTACACCAATAAATAGTTCTGTGTACAGATACTGTCATGATCTTGGTCGTTTGATATTTTTCCAACTATCTAACCATGTACATATTTCATTCTATACAGGCAGGTCATCTGACAATGGAATCCGTCCGAAGTAATTTTAGCAGACCATCATTAAGAGACCAGTATTTTCCACCCTGCCAGTCCCTCGGTAAATTAGTGAGAAGACAGTCCAGGCCTTTCAGTCCTTATTAGCTGATCTTCTTGACACGTTCAGCTCTGTGAAAAAAAATATCCAGCACATTTTTGCAGTGTTCTTCTCTTTGCATGAAGGGGTCACATGCAAAGAACTTGAGATTTTAGTACTTCTCCCAGAAATATGTTTTCTTATGTGGCGAGTATGGACTATTTGTTTGCAATAGCTTGCATAGAGGAATGAAGGTAGTAATGACATTAATGTTGCAAAAACGCTCATCAGTACCAGTCACAGGTGGAGAAAAACAGAATCTGATTACAACAAGGGCTGTATTGATATGCAAGACAAGGCAAGCCTGGTGCGTGGCTCTGCCCTAGGAGTTAAGAGGTTCTGCAGACTACTCTCCTTTATTCATATTTATGGCACTGTCGCCAGAAGCCCTTGGAAAGATGTACAGCAGTTTGAAAATGTAACACAGTGAAATGGTTACGTGTAGATTTTTCAAGAAGCAATTCATGCCAGGGACATTTTAACATTGTCGTGATTGCAGGAAAATGCATGAAAATTTGTCCACAACATGTAATTTACCTGAAAATACCTTATTTGCTTTTTATTGCCCGAGCATGTTTCTTTTACTAGAAAACAATGAGGAAAATCAGGGAGGTATTTTTATACAGCCAAGTTCCTTTAAAATCTGTATGGCGCACTCAGGCAGCAAAAGGATAGGTACCACTCCTGTGGGCTGTTTTGCATCGATGTCACCACACCAGCCTCTATAGAGTGGGACAAACACACTGCTGAGCCTCAATGGTCCCTTTTCCTGATGGATAAAACAACATAGTGTGGGGTGGTAGGAGAGGGAAGTCATGTGAGGCTTGATTGAAGCTGCATGAAGGGAGATGATCCGAAGTGCCAAGCCACTGTTAAGGTCCAGAACTAATGTTTATTGCTGAGCTCTTGTTTCAAAGGGGCTTTTGTCTATATGCAGAAAAAGAACTAGTTTCTCTGCATATTTTACTAATCCAGCAGATTTCTAGAACTTTTTGGCACTGTGTAAATTCTGTGTGCCCGATGCCCTCAAGAGAAGGAGTTAACAGGCAGACTCCTGAGGAAATGTCAATATATGAAGTGGGGCATCAGAAAGCCTAATGGATACAAGATGGATGTGCAGAAATAAGTTGGTTTTCTGTCATTATAATAGCTACTTCATATCTAATTCAGAGCTTATTACAGAAATTACAGTAAAAGGCCATTTTTAATGACAAGGTCTCATTGCTGCCAATTTTCAGCTCTCTATGGAGACTGATTCTAAATGACTTGCATCCCTACACACATGTGTATTCACAGATGGTGAATTACAGATTTAACTCAATGGAGAGGACAGGTGCTAAAAATACAAATTTGGGGAAAATGTGGAAGGGAGAACAGAGTGAAAAAGAGACTGACATCTGCCCATTGTCCTGCCTTGACTAAATGTAACCCTTAACAATCCAGGAAAGAAAGAGACAAGGCTAGGAAATTAGAGTTCACAGGGGTAACAGTCTCCTGCAAAGGCCAGAGACATGCACTAATCAGTACGTTATGATGAAGCTGCCAGGTATACTGTAGAAGATTTCTGAACACAATCTGAATGCGATCTTTTTTTCATTATGTGGAACAAATGGTGTTGGTACTGCAAATACATGCCTGGCTGCTCAAGTTGGTGGGATCCTCATCTAGCAAGTAATTTCAGATGAGCCTGACTTCAATGCTCACTAGGTTCAAGGTTTATGTGATTGCATGGTTGACATACAAGGGATCTAGATTTTATGGCACCAAGCACTGTAATGTCCCATTTTTGGGATTAATCATATCAGAATGGACCCCTCAAGTCTGAACCAATTGCCTAGTGCCAGTGGGACATTTCTTGTTTCAAGTGTTAGGTTAACAATTGGACTTAATGACCTTGAGGGTCTCTTCCAACCAAAATGATTCTATGATTCTAAGTCACCTTGGCCAGGCAGAGGAAAAGGCAAAATCAAGGTAGTGTTCAAGCTCTGCCCACTCTAATTCAGTGAGATTATGTGGCAAGCACAGCTTCATGGCATTACATTATTCCCAATAAAAAAAAAAAAAACGCAGGATCTCCAACTTGCATCTCAGGGAAGTATCTATGAAGAAAAGGGGTCCTTCAACACTTACCTTACATATGTCCAAACACAGGAGTTAGCACAACCCTGAACATGACTATGGAAAGAAAAATGATGTCCCGTTGCATTTGTAGCCTGCAGAGAGAAAGCATGTTGTCTCCTGTCAGTGCAAGTGAAGTGTGCCAAGAAAACATTTAGGGCTGTAGTACTGAAAGAGTCCGCTCCCTCCTTCTGACCCATGTGAAAACTAGGTGGCTGGTCCAAGCTAACATGTGGGGTCCCCAAAGAATCAATAAGAAGGATTAGGCATGTCCACAGGACAATTTCTCCTGTCCCAAAATAGTTGCTTTAAGATTGGTGCAGTCAATCCCCACCTGGCAGTGGTGTTCAATTCACACTGTGGAGAAACCCAAGCGACTTGGTCAGAAAAGACGACCAGTTGGGTTTTCATATGCTCAGAGTCAGATACACTTCTGAAGAGTTTCAAGTCCAAACTATCACCAAGCCAGTGGTCTAAGCAGAAAACCACAATGTTGGAAAGAACCAGCATGTGTTGGTTGTATCAATTTTGTCGTAGTTACTAAGATTAATATACACTGTACTATTATTCCCTACCACAGATCATACTGACTGTTTGAAACAGGGCTACTGTGTTCTTTATTCCCTCTCAAAGCAGATGTGGTCTCTAAGTCATATGGTGAGTGGGAATTAAAGGGCAAAAATGCTTGGGGCTATGCCTACAAATATAAAGAGGATACAAATTCCCTTTTACCAGTTAGAGCTAGGTTGAGTTCTCTGTGATGTGGAAGAAAACAGGCTGTTAGATCTTCTACTGAAGAAAAGGGAAAGTTCAAGGTTAGGTTGTTCAGTGCTGGATGGGGCTTTGAGCAATGTTGGATAGGGCTTTGAGCAACCTGATCTTGTGGAAGATGTCCCTGCCCATGGCAGGGGGATTGGAAGTAGGTGATCTTTAAGATCTCTTCCAACCCAAACTGTTTGATGATTCTACAATAATTCTTCTATGAGAAAGCTTGCCTGGGAATGGGTAGGTGATCTGAGTAGAACATGAAGAGACTTCCACTAATAGGTCAGACATTTGGTCACGAGGTATGAATTATGCATTCCATGCTTTTGGGGAAGAAGGAGTGATCAAGACCTGGCAAAGAGTAGGACTGAGAAGACCCGATGAGCCAAAGCTCCCCTTTCATCCTTCCACTCATGATGACTTGTCATGACCAAAGAAGGGAGGCCCAGGGAACACTGGTGAAGATCTTCTGTGGCGAAGACACCAACAGCTGAGGAGTTGAATCAGAAATTACTTGTTGCCTGTGTGCTTTGCAAGGGCACGGCATTTGGTAAAAATTACCTTGACCGATATGAAAATGAAACTCTGTCACCATGGAATACTGCAAAGGCTGAGATAAATTTTCTTAATATAGTTAGGATTTTTCTATCAGGAAAACTTTTCAAAGGGTAGCATCACTTCGGTGACGTGGAAATATTTTTCAGAAAGGCATTTCTTTCAACAAATTCCCAGTGAAACAGAGTAGTTATCTTCCTGCCAGGGTATCCACCCAACCAGGGATCATGGCTCTGCTGAAGTCTGTCTCAGATTGACACAGCCGTTCAGCAGTCTCAGAGATGGACATTTGGCATTTATAAGGTGCACAGCTCCAACATATTCCTGTCACATTTTAACTTCAGGACTTGGGACCCTCCAAAGCTTACCAGCTCCAGACTCCCTCAGGAGACACCTCCCTGCCTGGGAAGCCCCTGGTAGCTCCTGGGATTTCCACTCTCCCCCCACAGATTGAATATCCCAGCTCCACTGCGAATTCCCACCATTTGTGTGTTTCCATAATAGTTTTAAACATTTTAGTCAACCCACAGTTACTGAATACAACAAGCAATGTTTTTAGAAGAATCACTGAGCACCAGAGTGTTTTCATTGTGTGTGTATCAGAGGCTTTTTCCTCACCTTTTAATTGGATGAAGTTAATGGAGAACTGCCTCTTGTGGGTAGGAACCCACACTGGAGCAGGGGGAGAGTGTGAGAAGTCCTCCTCTGAGGAGGAAGGAGCAGCAGAGGCAACGTGTGATGAACTGACCACAACCCCCATTCTTCATCCCCCTGCACTTCTCGGGGAGAGGAGGTAGAGAAATCAGGAGTGAAGTTGAGCCCAGGAAGAAGGGAGGAGTGGGGGGAAGGTGTTTTAAGATTTGGTTTTATTTCTCATTACCCTACTCTGACTTTCAATTGTCAATAAATTAAGTTAATATTCTCAGGTCGAGTTTGTTTTGCCCATGGCAGTAATTGCTGAGTGAACGCGATGTCCTTATCTTGAACCATGAGCCTTTTGTTTTATTTTCTCTCCCTTGTCCATCTGAGAAAAGTTACGATAGAGTAGCTTTGGTGGGCACCTGGCATCCAGCCAAGCTCAATGCACCAGACCTTGTTTTGTTATGTATTGGTTATCTGTGCGGAATACATGAATATTGAGCAACCAAAATTCAACTATAATATGAGCAATCATCAAGTCAAACTGAACAGAGGTGGACATGGTTAGACTAGGTTTCATCTTCTAAAAAACACTTGGCTCCCCAGAGAAATGCAAGATGATATACAAGACAGCAAACTAGAGCATTTGAGACAAGAGAGAAGTGGTATCTGAGAGCCTGCTTTCTGCTGCTGATGGCATTTAATCAAGGACAAACAGGACATTATAGGAGCTGGAGGGAAAATATTTCCATTCTAGAAGAAAAAATATACCTATGGGTCATTTACTCTGCTCAGAGGCACCACATCTTTAGCACACTAAAGAGCTCTTTCTGCTGTTACATTAGGAGTGAATGCAGCACTGATGGTGCAGTCAGGCACCTCTTACTAAATCCATGCACTGAACACACAGATTGGGCTGCAGGTTTGGAGCCTGCAATTGTAAAAGAGCAAATAAAAGAGCAGAGAATTCTACATCAAAGCCACCAACACACAAGCTGGTCTAGTTTCACAGGAGCATTATTTAATCAAGCATAGGAAATACATGGTGTTCTTTGGGTGGTGTGGTTGGATCTGGGAGATTTTTGCAGGAGTGGATCTGATAATATACTACAACACTGGAGGTTACAAGAGACTTGAGGAACGTGACTGCCCATCCTGCTTATGCAGCACACCTCAACAAGGCATTTGTAAACATGAATCAAACACTGCATGCTTGATTAGCACCTTAGTAAATCACCTAGTTACTGGAGGCCTCTAGAAATTGGACTGATAACACATATTGTTGTAATCTTCACTTTCTATGAGCAAGGGTTGTATCTCTGAAGAAGTTCTTTGTCTTTTCTTCCGGCAGACCAGAATGAGCCCTGTGAGCAGAGCAGTAACGATGGCTCCAATCACAGCTGCTCCAACCAACCAAGCCCAGATCTGACGGGCTTCCTCGAGGTAGGGTATTAAAAACTCCTGGAAAGACCCAAGTGCTGGGAAAAAAAAATAAACAGAAAAATAAAGGTCCTTTTACATGATGCAATGTACTGTCAGTTTCTAGAAGTTTTATAACAGATAATACTGGAAGGCTGAATGAAAAAAGAGACTACCTTGGTAAAAGTTGTCTGAAGGTCACAAATAGTTTTAAACAAATCTGTTAAATCCTTATAGTCTGTTTCTCAAACATTCTATTAGGGGCAAGAATACAGTTTACTGTTCCCAGTGCTCTTCACGGTATTGTCAAAACTGTAAGACTATTACCCATAAAGTTTGATATAGTGTGTCCAAAGTTCCTGCTAGCTCAGCATCCTATTGGCAACAATAACCAAAGTAGAGTACTAGGAAGAGTTTAAGAACAGGTCAAGCCTATTATGATTCTGTCAGAAAAATACTTACCCGATCTCCAACAATTTGCAGCTCCAGAATTTCCTGAACCAGAGGTGGTATCATTGTGTATAACAGTTATTAGGGATTTTTTTTTCCTTCCATCAGCTTTTCTAGCTACTCTTTGAACTTTCATCACAGCTTCTTGCAGCAAAGAGATCCTTGCCTTAACCACATGTTAGGTGGGAAAAAATTGCTTCCTTTCACTAATTTTGAACCTGCCACCTGCTCGATAGCTCTTGAGTGGGCTGATGCAGTAGACAATTATTCTCTGATCACTCTCTGCACAAGAAATCCTTAAAGAAAGAATTGGAGAATTCTTTCTTTGATGAATCCAGGGCAGTTTCTCACTGGTTAGATATTGAGTTTCCTTTTTCCTTTGTGATACAAATCTATATGCCTGTGTCTCTGTTTCTCTCACTATGGCTTAATGAGTTACAAAAACCCTGCTCGCACTTCACAACAGAGGTTGAAAGGTGACATCTTCACAATGCACCCAAGAAGCTGTTGGGTTGAATTTGAGAAATAAGAATACCTGTCCTCTTGGGCCAAGGTGTATTTGAAATCCACTCCTCCCAATTATTGTCTGGTATTACTATTAGTAGCTGTAATTGCTATCTATTAGAGAAAGAAAAGGGGACCCCTATGGAGGGAAGCCCAAACATGGTTTATTTTATATACTGTTCATGCATCTAGACTGATTTAGATGCATTCAACCTTTTTTAGTGTGGTATACCCCTCCCAAAAGGTTATAAATATCATCCTGCCATCTTGCATTTTCACTGGTGCCCAGAAAAGTAATTCCATCTTCTTCGATCATGGTGCTTCTGAGTTTGTGCTGTTATGTGCGCTGTACTCTGAAAAGATGGTTTTGGTTTACAGCACCTTTAAGGTTAAGCTAGCCTTAGCACCTGATGTCTGAAGCACTTCCTGAGATGTAATTAAAATTTAGGCTGAGTTTAGGCTGAATATAGCTTGTTCATCCCTCCAATTCAGCTTCACTTTAGGGAATGTTTAGTTACTATTTCTCTGGTCCTTGTTTTCCAGTTAATCCAACTTTGTATTCTGAGATTGTATTTGCAAGAGTCTGCATGTTCAGCCTTCTGCTTCTGACCTCATTAGACATATAAATGCTATGTAACACTAAGAATTACAAAAAAAAAAATTAGGTTCTTGATGTTTCAGAGTCAACCCCGCAAACCTCTGGATATGAGGTACATTATCTCTTAAATCTTTCATTTCTCATCTGTCAAATGAGGATAGTACCATTCACTAAATCCTTTGTATTGTGAATATAAATTAGTATTTCTGCAGGATTCAGCTGCTACAGTGATCAGCACCAAAAAAATGTTAGAGGAAGTGTGCAATAAATCATACATTAGGCTATAGGCTGCTTACCTGAGAAAACAAAATCATAAGTAAAAAAGAATCGGGCACCTGGTTCTTAATGAATACTGTCTCTTCTGTGTAGTGAATGAGGTGGGAGTATGGGGAAAAATAGTGTGCAATTGAAGATAATGCATACCTGTAAATGTGGAGCATGAGTTATGGCTATAGAGACAACTTTTAATGCTGGTATTTTTTAATTTTGTGTGCTTGACCTTGTAACTCCTAAGTTTTTTTACCTCAACTCTTGTATGTTTATATTGCAAAAATGCCTCAATTAGAAACAATCTGGCTATTTAAACTGCAGTATGCAGATGGTAAAGGAAAACTGATACATAACAAGAACTTGATACTGTTTTAATGCTATGGAAAAAGAGCATTGTCACAAAGTTCTTTTCCTTGCAGAATATGTCTGGGAGATCAGGGTTTTTCTAAGCGACAACTTAAATTAATAATTTGTCCTTGAACCATCTCCTCCATCAATATCAGTTGGAGGTCTGAGCTGTCTTGTCCCTGGTAAAATTTAACATGACTTTGAGATCATGAAGTGTCACAATTTACATCAGACTCTTTCAGAAGGGATTAATATATTTTTGTAGTATCCTGATAATCAATGAAACATGCCCTTCTCTTGCTTTCAGCCTCAGTCTGTACAGCTTCCCTAATGAGCTCAAAGCCAAAAGCCACCTCCTGGCATCTACTGTGCGTCTTTTGCTGCACAAAAGGTGTTTGACATTGCTATCATGAAGTTGTCATGGCAACTCTTGGGTGTCAGAGGATGGAGCACCCCAAGACACCCTGTAGTATGTTAACTTGTGAATGTAACACAACAGTGAACTATGACTGAACTGGCTGCCCAGCCAAAATAATGCAAACTGAGATTCGAAGTATTCCTTTGCCGTAGTCTCTAACTGTACAAGGCCCAAGATTGCAGCAACTGTGAAAAAAAGTGTCAGCAGAGTGGTGATGGTGGGGACAACACACATCTGCTTTGTGGGAGACATTAGACACCACCATTTGTCTTCCTTTTATAGCAGTGCTTGATTGAAATTATAATATCTTCTGGAAATGGCCACGAACATCGATTAAAAATGTCCTTTCACTCAATAGGTTCATGACAAAACGAGAAGAAGCCAGGTCAGGCTGTTGCTTGATATCTACCCTCCCACTAGTCAATAATACCAGTATCTCCTCATCTTGCTCTTTCTGTTAGGAAAATATGGGTGATTAACCTTAGCCATGGTCTTAGTGTTCAACTCTTGAGATACTCCTTCTTCTCAAAGAGAGAGTTAGCTCTAGCTAGCAGCAACAAATAATTCCCTAGTCTTAATACATCACATATATATATTTTTAATGTAATTTTAAAATGTCAAGAAATCCATTTTGGGTTGCTGGATGTCATTGAGAGGGTAGGAAACAAAAACAGTGTAATTTTAAGGTGAAACAATGTGTGTCTCCTCTATTTAGGGTAATAATGTGGACTTTCCTTGATGGTCAAATAAATGTACTATGGCAAATCTATTGTTGGGCATCCTGAGATCTTCCTTTTATGGAAATGTCAAACTACATTGTTGATATCATGGATCCCAAGGATGAAAAAAGCCTCATAGCATTTAAAAAAAAAAAATAAATAAAAAATTTTTTAAAAAGAAAGAATGTTTATGTATTTTAGATATTCCTTCTGTGTAAACTAGAGGATGACAAAGTCTTTCCAAGATTAATTCCACAAATTAGAAATAAAAAACTCTGGCCAGTCAAGAAATAAACAAACAAAATTTTCTGTCATTTATCTTTTGCCATAGCCCAACTGATACACTGGCAGTCTTGCTATTTGATTTTACATGTTTTTCTACCCCTAACATGGTTGGTGAATGGGAAACAGATTTTAAAGCAAATCTTGAGTCAGCACAAACATATTTTACCAGGTCAAGCTTGCATTTTTTTTCTTATCCTGGTGGGCAAGTTATTTCTATTTGGTTTCTGTCATTTCTTGTGTGTGTATGCTCCACTACTGGGTGGTCAAAGGAAATACCAGTGAGACTTCCACAATCAAAAACTAGGAAGGTGAACTGAGAGGGTTTCAAGTTATTGAGTCCCTTGGTCTGTCTTAAAGCAGAATCACTTTTCTCTGCAGTGATGGAAAGTTCACAGCTTCCACTGACTTAATCAAGGCTTCCTCATTATTACACCTGGGATAGTCTTTTGTAATGTTGTCTTCTGAGAAGAATGAGAGAAAGCCTGGAGAAGACTGTCAGCCATAGTGCACTATGTCTGGATTGCAATGAGTGGTAGAGCATTGTTTATGGTAGAACTACAGTATCTACTGGTGTAAATTCAAGCTGCTCCCTTTCAGTTCTGCCTTTTGCCCAAGGTGGGTAAATCAGGAAACTATGACACACTCTTCATCATGTGACTGTCTCTAGAAACAGTGAGAACCAGACCATTTCTGCATCGCTAACAACAGCTTTATAATACATTTTTCAGTGCTGAAGTTGATTAGTTTTCTCTGCCTGTTACTTTCTGTGCAGTAACATTGCTGTGGAGTCCTGCCCACTCATGGGCAATGACAGCACACCTGCAGAGAGGATAACTAGCAAAAATTGATTACTTTGGGCTATTGAAAGGAGATAAATCAAATATTCCTGAGTATATTTATAGGGCATTACTGTTTACTTTCTGACAACTTCAGTTAAGACTTGCACTTCGTAAGCACTCTGTCACGGTTTACTTATATAAATTTCTCAAAAAAAGAGGTGAGATCTGGCTATAGGATACCTGATATCACCACACAGTATGCTACTAGGGTGTTAACAACTCACCAAAATATAGTCTCCCAACCCTAAATGGCTCCCAGGATAAAAAAAAAAAAAAACCTCAGTTTTTAAAATCCATATTTCTGTTCTTCCATTAAGCATCATTATATAACTGTCAAAATATCGGCTTATACTCTTCTTTCTGAGAAATATATTTTTGCATCCTGTTTTCTCGCCTTCTGTTTTAATTAACCTTAATTTACACCTCCTTATCTTTGTCTGAAGAAAACCCAGGGACAAAAATGCTCTCTTCTTTTCTTTCATTTAATTCATAGATGTAATCCACTTTCCAAGGTAGCATTTCTCAAGTATTGCCACCTTTAATTACTTTTTATTGTCCCAACATCCACATTTTATTGTGTATGTCACTATTTTATTGTCACTATTTATTGCTTTTACATGCGTAACATTGCCCTTTCATGTTGTGGCCAACAGTGTGTGCTCCTAGGTCGGGAGACTCAATGGAGTCCCTCCATGGTGGAACCATATTTGTACATAAGTTAATGTGATTTTGTAAACAAATTGCTGAAAAAAACACAGAAATAAAAATGAGCTGCTGTCAGACTCTGGGTCTGAGCTCTCCTTCTGCAACACACACATGAGCAACCTGGCCTTCTGCATTGCAATCACAATGCTCTTATCCCTTCTTTGCCCTGAGTGTCAAAGATCCCTAGTTAAGGTGTTCAAAAATTGCAACTGATGGTTAGATTCCTGGGTGTATAATTGTGTAGCTCTCTTCTTTTCAAAAAAAACTTGTCAATCACTGAGGTACATATGTAGTGGTCATCAAATTGTTCCCACTGAGAGAGGGAGATTTTCTGGGGAAAAGTCAAAGCTGTGTCTATGAATTTATCTATTCCTATTTCTGGAAGGAAAAAAGAATAGAAAATACTTAGTTCAGGCCCTGAAATGTAAGTGCTTGGAACAGCTCTTTCCATAGAAAATTGTTTTGACAGCTGTTGCTAGGTGGTGCCATTAGTCTTCCCAATCTTTTTTATTGGTGCTAGCAAATGTTTGCTTTCGGTAAGCTGTCCGAGTTGTGGTAGTTTTACAGTTCACGGTTCTCGTGTCAAGGAAAGCTGGGTGTCTGCTCCAGTTTCTGCTCAGATCTGCTCTGCAGTAACTAGATTCTGACATGTGTCTTTGATTCCTGAGGGATGGATTTCTATGCACACTGTTTGTGACCACTTCTGCTTCAGGGCTGTCATATGTATAAAAATAAATGAAGCTGCAATTAAAATAACCACTTACTGTCACACACTGATTTGCTTTCCAGTGGAAAGCAGGGCTCCAGGCATCAGCTTTTCCTCCGGAGAACAGCAATGATATAATTTAACATTAAAATGCCATTTTGTCATTGGATTCTTTCCAAGGTTTATTTCTTATAACGAGCCTCAGCATGCTCTGCATAGTCCTGCTTCATCTCTACAAAGTCGCTGGTTCTGTAACTCAGAACTCCTGCCCTTGATGCTTTCCTCCATCTCCTTCCTCTATAAGCAAACAAGATCTGGCTAGTGTGCTCATTCCTCACTCGTCCTGTCCTCTTCCTATGCCTTTCCTCTTCCTTTTTTATTTGGAAGATCTGCAGACATGCTGCTTCTTCTGAACCACCCAGATTTTCACTGCTATGGTTTATTTTTTTTCCCTTTGTAACTTTTTCTTATTTGTCCAGTGACTCCTGGCTGCCAGTCACAGAATTTCCCTTGAGTACATGGGAGCTTTTGGGAAGAGTCTTCAGGTTTTCCTGCATCATCTCCTCTACCAGGAAGTTCCTGTTTACTCCTGTGTTCCTCTGAACAGGAACCCATCATTCCTATCTGGACAAAATTCTGGGTTTAAACACTTGGAGTAATGAGAAAATCTGCTTTTTGAGATTCCAGCCCATTTCCATCTGTAACCAGTTCTTCTCTTCAGATAAGAAATAGCTTAAACTCTCCTCAGTGAGATTAACAAGGAGTTGAGTGACTTCTGAGGATTATCTGGGCTTTCTAAATGAGGCTGAATTGTGTTGATCTTTCAACATAATTAAGGAACTACTTTCCTAACCTCTGTGTTCTACATGGGCAGAATTTAGTAAGAATTTTGTTTTCTGAGGACTGTGTGCTCTCCTGGGAAAAGGGAAGAGACCAGGAGGCAACAGAAGTGAATTGTTAAATGGTAAATGGTTTACCACTTGCTTCCTTTTGCAGTACCAATTCAGGACCGAGTATTTCTGAAGACGTGGTGTTTTGCACTTTTTAAAGTGTTACAATTCTAGGAATAATATTATTTTAATAAACGATCGTCTTTCACTAAAAATATTTGTGAATATTTCTGGTTTGATCAGGAATTAAATTATGGAAACAAGAACAAAAAGGCAAAACTGCTACTAATAAGACCAAAATAATTTGGAGAATATATTTGATGCATTTATTACATTATTTTCTGT
The DNA here is from genome assembly GCF_963082525.1 of Nesoenas mayeri. Taxonomy (NCBI): domain Eukaryota; kingdom Metazoa; phylum Chordata; class Aves; order Columbiformes; family Columbidae; genus Nesoenas; species Nesoenas mayeri. The sequence continues at coordinate 204,049,245 of NC_137541.1, forward strand.
CTGAATAATTGGGGTCGACCAAATTGTTTATGGCATATTAGGAGAAATATTGACTTCTGTCTCTGGGTTATAGCACTAAAACGACCTTAACAATTATACAAGAGATTCACAGATTCTTTTCATTACACATAAAATAGTCCAAAAAAGTGCTTTCTGGATGACTGCAAATCACTAGCTAGATTTTACTGGAGAAGTAAATGAACAAGAGAAATGCATGACTGGACAATTTGTTAAGTATGCATAAATGTTACACCCCCATTAGTAATCAAAATCTATCTAATAAGCAGATATGCCCTGAAAACTGGAATTGTTTAGATAAAGATAAAAAGCAAGCTATGAGAATGCTAGCATTGCCAAAAAGTCCCTGGTGCTTTTCCTATATAGTTATTGGACTTGCAGCTCATAATTGTCTTTTAATCAAAGAGGCAGGTTCACAGAAAGTTTTCTCCCTCAAACAGGGAAAGCAAACATGTCCAGTAACCTACTTGTTCAGTGGCCAATGCTCTGCAAAGATAACTGCATCCCACATCCTGGGTAGCTTTTGGCACTGGTTAATATAAGATCATTCTAATGGCCCAGGTTTATAAAAGATGAGGCCAAAGTATCTGAGCAATCCGTTCCAGGTAATGCTTTATCTTTAACAGAATGTAAACCTTCCCTAAACTACAAGGAAACTGGTACTACTCAAGCAAAACTATGAGGTTCGCTACTGTGAGCATGAGACCTGGTCTAACTGATGTTCCACATTAGCTAGTCCCAATGGCCTCTGTCCTCCTTGTACCTGTGGGTGGCCAAGATGCCCAAGTCAAAACTACCTCTGAACAGCAATGCAAGTCAAAGCCATCACTAAATAGTGCAAAATTAATCTGATTAAATGAAATAAGTATAATGAATGATTCACTTACATTCTGTGTGAATAACTATAGGGCAAGTAAAAGTCAATGGAACAGTGTTTTAAATGCTGCACAGACCTTGTGTTGGCCTTTGCTACAGAGGTGAATTTTACTTTGGGTATTTAAGTCATCAGATTACATTTGTAAACCAGAAATGAGCTTTGCATCTATCCTCCTTTAAACCATATCCAGAAATCGGAAGATCCCACCGATTCCCACTTGTGTTGCACAGCAGCGGCTGATCTGGGCAAATGGCAGACTCAAATTCCAGCACTTTTGCTCTCCATTTCTGATCATGAGCTGAACATTTGGGCCAGATTCTGCTCTTAATAGGCTAGTATAGGTAGGATTGATGTCAGTTACTGAGTTTTGGTTGGACATGGTTTAAAGGTGGACTTGGAAGTGCTAGGTTAATGGTTGGGCTCTGTGATCTTAAAGATCTTTTCCAACCACAATGATTCTGTGTTGACTTTACATCAGACGAGAAATATGAAAACAAGCATGTACAATTTGGGACTCTCTTCAGGGAAAAATCTGGAATATAAAGATTTTTTAATATCTTCTTATTTAACAGACATATTCCAGGTTATAGGCAAAAAAAAAAAAAGATATTTACCCCAAACAGTAACATTACCTGGTTCTTGCAGATACTCGTAGTCATACCCCAGCTCCCTTGAGGATTTAAAAAATTCTCCATTTCTGTAAAGGGGAATAAAGGGGACCATGTAATTTTCTCGATTGTGCCCAATGGGTGCGTTGGCTGCTGGGTAAACTTCTAGCATGGGCCTGTGTCTTCTTAGCCATCGCTCAAAAATGCTGTAGAAGAAAAAATATGTCTATTAACAGTGGAGATTGCCAGAACTTTTCTTCCTGAAGATTAAAAAAGTGTAGATTTTTTTTCATGAACCCTGTGGACAGAATTGCATGCAATGACTTGTGTTTATTTGTGCATAGTGTTTTCCAAATAATTCAGGGTTAGCTACTTCAGTCCTGAGTTCCTACTCAAACCTACAAAACGCAGAGGCCTGCAGAGCTGCAGAAAGGCTGAATATGCTTTTAAATTTCACAAATGCGATTTGCTGTCTCGCTGTGACCTGACTGTAATTTCTGCTTGGCAATTCACATGTTTGTGAAGCATAGAGAGAAAGATTAAAGACCTCAGTCCTTTCTCCTCAGAAACATTTATGGCTGATTTTGGATGGTCCTGTTGCCAGCTGCTCAGTACTCTATCTTCTATCCACAGTTACCAAGGGTGGAACAGGCTGCCCAGGGAATTGGTGGAGTCACCATCCCTAGAGGTGTTTAAAAGGCATTTAGAGGAGGTACCTATGGACATGGTTATGGTTGGACTCAATGATTCTGAGGGTCTCTTCCAACCAAAACGATTCTATGATTAAAGTATGGTTACACCATGGTTGTTTGACATCACCAAAGAGGTAGAAACATCTGAGGAAGAAGTTATTAGCTATATGAGTCCAAAAACTTCATGAAGCAGGCCACCTTTCAGGAAAGAGTCTTTCCCTAGCTATAACTTATTCACTAATCTTGGTGTCTCCACAGTTGTTTTACATATTCTTTCTCCTCTCAGCTACATTTGCACAGATTTGGTTTTTTACTCTTTCTTAAATATATTTTCATAGAGGAACTACAACCGTTGCTGATGGACTCAGCTTTGGCCAGGAATAGGTCTATCTTGGAGCCAGCTGGAATTGACTCTGTCCGAGATGGGGGCAGATTCTGTCATCTTCTCACAGAAGCCACACCTGCAGCCTCTTACTACCAAAAACTTGTCACATAAACCCCATAGCAGCTGTTACCCATACCTTTGACCTCAGCTGCTCCTTTCATTTTTCTCTGCCAAAGTTTCTCCCATTAGCTGTCTGTGGAGCTGTATGTCTGTTCTTTAACTTGAAGGCAGAAAGCTCAAAGGCTGCGGTATGGAAAGAGTTCGTATCAACATTTTCAAGTCAGCTAGTGTATGTGTTTGGAAAGCAAAATTAATCCTCCAAAACATTCTCAGTTCTCCTGCTTTGTGTCTGGGCTTTGTCTGCTCAACTCTTCACTTTGTTTCAATCCTTAGATCCTTTCCCTGATCCCTTGCTGTTTACAGGGTGACCTTGGCTTGACAGCAGATACTTGATGTGCCAGGTTGAAAAAGAGAAGGTGGGAAGATGCTGTAAGGAGAGCAGATGCAGGTGCATGAACAAAGGTGATCTCATGCTTGATCAGAAGATATTGGTAGGAGGGAATTATCAGCATCAAGCTCAGGGAGTCATCACTGAATTAATTTATCAGTTACAAGAGGTGGAAATGGTCTAAAGAGATTGTAGATTGCACTTTAACTGAGATCTTGGCTCAATAGTTGCTGCTCCCTGACACTCACCTCTGAGTGGAGGACACAGACTTTCCCCCCATCTTGGATTTAATAACCAGCTGTTCAGGGACTCAGGTTTTCTCAGAAACACATATCCTAAGTGCAAGTGCTCAGCAGTATCAGGATCTCTGCAGAACATCCAGGGATTCTGCTGGTAGAATTTTACCTCCTGTCTTTGGACAGAAATGTTGAGAAATGCTTACCCCATTAAATTAGAGCCCTCTCACACTCATCAAAACAGAGGTAGGGCCAAAGCCTTGGTTCTTTTTTTAGGATCAAAATATTTAATAGATTAAAACCTCACTATGTTCATACACCTTGTCAGCCCTTAACAAAGCAGGTATTAATCTGGATTAAAATCTTCATTTGTGGCTCTCATCTTCAGTTAATTTCATCAGCCCTGTCTAGAAAAACTCTTGTCAGAATAATAATGTTCAGCTGAAGCTTTTAGATGGATAAATTTAAACAATGATATCAAGGCTTCAGCTGCAGTTATCACAAGAAACTTTGAATAGAAACTCTGTAATCAGATTACATCTTTGGAAAACAACAGAGAGAAATTCAGTAATATTTAAAAAAAGACATAGAATAAAAAGGAAATCAGGACATTAGTGTAGCTTGAAGGAAGTAACTGTGTGTGTGTGTGTCAGTGCCTTGTTTTCCCAGCAGATGTAGATGTGAGTTGAGATAGTTCTCCTCTGCATTACAGGGCCATTAGAGGTACAGAGATACTTTGGTTATGGGGACATGGTAATATTTTTAGAAGAAGGCAGATACAGGACCTGGATCAGGCTTTCAAAATCTTGTGACCATCCATACCCTAACCTTTGAATGTTTAAATGTACTTCTTCGGGTCTGATTTTTTTTGAAAATGCTAAGAAGCAAAATTATGAAAATCTGGAGGGCTGACGAGCACATGGTTCAGAGCTGCAAGTCGTCATTTGCCTGAAATAGCTTTGTATGGCATGCCCTGAAATGCAACATCCTCTCTGGATGACTTAAATGTTGCAGTTTCATAAGCGCTTTCAAGAAAAATCCTTAGGCCAGTAATCTTTGAAACAGAATGCAAATGCAAAACATTTCCATGGAAATGAACATATGTACTTTTGGATTTCCCCTTTTGCAGTGTTGTTCCCATATTAGATATGAAGTAGTAGGAGAATTGAATTGTCTATCCTTGCAGCTGATCTTTAGATTTAGATGCAATCGTATGCCTATGATACTGATGAGTTGTGCTGATGTACAAGATACATTGCACAATTCCTTGAGTTGTTTATGAACAATTCTCTCCTTTAGCCAGCATAAAGTAATATAATCTTCACTGAAATCTCTTTCTTCTAACATATCTCTATGCCACTGTAGAAATCTCAGAAACATCTGTCAAGGTTTTAAAGAGTCATACCTTCTACTACTCCCTTTAGAAGAGCTGGCCCTGTGCATGTATCTTGGCTTTTTATTTGGACACTTTGAAAGATTAGAATCATATTATCTATGCTATTAAAGCAGTTGGGTAAAGTTACATTTATTCTTTTCATTTAAAGTCTTGTTCCCAGCTTGTTCAGTAAGATGGGTTCACAATACTCATTTTGCCTTGGCAAGATAATGTATGATGGTGATAGTCATGTTTTTCTTCTTTTGCCTGAGAAAACTGACAGATTTAATATATCAGCAGTATTTTTCACATTCTCACCTGTTTGTATTTCTCCTTTTAAAAGGGGGGCACTGCCATTTCCCTTGCCTTGCTCATATTTTGTAGGCAAAATTATTTCAGGAAAAGTTTCACAGCTGAGTGGAAGAAGAAACCTCCCAGTTGCATCTTGTTGGGGAGAAAATCCATGGAGAGGGTATGAATTAAGCTACATCTCTTCTTTGAACTACAAATAGTTCTTGTTGGGTACCATAAGCCATGTCATATCAGACAGTTACATTTTATGACTTCCTAGCTGAGGCTCTTAACTCCCTTCATACATTTTTTTAAAGGAAAACTGAAATCCTCAAGTAGCCTGTGGTTTTTGCTATCAGTCAGGTAGTGACATTAGCACAGTGCTCCCATCCTTGGGGATTTTCCTTAACTGAAAAACTTGAGCCAAAAAGGAAAGGTATATCTGGAGAAAATAATCACACTGTCTTTTGGTTCAGAGTGCTGGGACTACTGAAATACGTATTGTAGGATACTTTTTCTCTCAAATAAGGTGCTTTCTCAATCTCTGGCTGCATTTAAGGCAGTTATCGTCAAATATGCTCTCCCTTATGTAGTGTGATTCTCTCCTGCAGGCAAAGAGAAACATCTGAACAGCTCTGATGGATCATCTGACAATTCTTTCATGTGCCTTGGTCTAGAGAAATGATTGCTTTATCTGATAATGGGCATGTGTTTTCTGTGACAGAGAGCAATCAGTACTTCCATCAATAACTGTTGATCGACTTACTGTTGAGAGAAGTTTTTCTTTTCTTTCCTGAGAAGCAGCCATGTTGTAAATTATTTGCTTTTAGTACCTTGAAAATACGGACTTCTATGCTTTGCTCAGTAGCTGCAAAATTGGAAGAGCTTAAGGCTGCAAGATTAAAGATACATGCAGAGAGACAAAATGCTAATGCAATTAGTTGCTTGCCTTGTGGAATGAGTAAGTTCCTGGTAGAAAAGCCAAGTTTGCGGCAGAGCAGCAGACCCGAACTCCCTAGAATTGTTGGCTATCTTGGCAAACCACTGCTATTTTGTGCTCTTCATATGAACCTCCACGTCCTACCCTGGCCCTGAGAACCTAGCAAAGCAGGACTATGAATTAAATGGCAACTGAAGAGTTATTTTACTCCACTTCGTCTCCCTTTCTTGATGTAATGAGACTAAAGGTGACAAAAGACAGCTGAAGAACCAGATTAGGGTTCTGTGGTATCCAGTTTCCATATTTCTTCTGTGTAAAAGAAGTACTGGACAGAAGTTCGGAGAGTGAGAAATCTGTCCGACTCCTACTGCAGTCTGTTTGGTTACTTTCCTACTCAGCATGTAGACAAAGAGGGAAAGCAGATAATTAGTTATTTATATAGGTAGGAGTGACATTTTCCAGACACGGAGACTTTTTAGTATAGCAATCCCAGCTAGACTGGCATCATTTGGGACATGTTGGCAGAGCTGGAGAGAGCAGATGGGATGCAAGCGTGGTGGAGAATACAAGGAGTGATAAAGGAAAGAAGAGAAGACCTAATCAAAAGTCATCAGGAGTTTTATTTAGGGAATGGAAATGGGAAGAACTGAACCTGGGATACATCAAGAAAAAAACATAAATCCTTCAGGGTGACAACTCTTACCTAGAAGGATTATGGGTGATCAGGACTTAACAAACAGAAATTTAAAATATGGAAATGGACTAACTTCAATGGACATCAGTCTCCTTACAGCCCTAATGCCCTTTGTATTTCTTCAGCAGTAAGCAAAAGTGACTCAGAAGAAACAGCTTTTATTTAAAGGTCTTGGATAGATTAAAAAATAATTGTATCTACATTAGAGCAAAGACTGTTTCCATCTGGAACTCTTCTTTCTCTGCTTGAAGAAATCAAAATTGCATGCCCCAAATAGGAGCCTAAGGAACCAAAAGAGATAGGAGAATAATTTGAATTTCGAAAGATGCCCTATCTCACATTTAGAACTCAGAAAGGCTCAATCTCTCTATATTGCACTTCTGAAGTAGAAAATATATTGTAGTGTTTTTTCAATCAAAGTAAATATTGAAGGTTTTAAAATTACTAGATTATAATGATCAACAGTCTATGCAGAGATCCTTTTTGTGGAAAGAAACAGTATTTTAATATTGTAGAGTGGGTTTGATTTAAACAAATTTAAGCTAAAATAAGGTTCAGTGTTTGTAGTTAAACAATGGAAAAACTGAGTTAGGGACATGATAAATTCACTATCACTTAAACTCTTCGGTTCAGTCAGGAGCCACTTGCTTGATGCAGAAATAGCTAAAGGAGGTTATCTAGTCAGAGGGATCCCCATAAAGTCATAAAGGCAAAGAATATTCTTTCTGCACATGAAAGGAATTTTAGAAAGTGTTGGAGGCACTGTTTTACTTTAGAGAAAATACGCACAGAGTAAAAATTACTTACCTAAGTTCACACTAGACATGCTGTGGTGGAGTGTGACCTCAACTATGGGGCCACTTTGTGCCTACCAAACTATGATAGCTCTTGCAGTCAGGTTATACCACTGCAAAACATACAGTCTCAATTTTATTTAAGTTTTTTGCTATGTATCTGTATACAGATCCCTCTCACTGTTAGTGAGTTTAACACTTGTGTGTACCAGCACTGATGGGTCTAAAGAGATGGTATGTGGTAAAAAGTAATAAAGACTCCCACTTGGTATATTGATGCTTTGGTAGTTTAAATTTTCATTCTGGGGAAATATATTTTGCTTTTGCAAAGACTTGTAGTGTGATAAGGTGCTTTTACAGAGAAAATTAAAGCCATCTATAAAAGAAATGGATATATCACTTCCATTTAATTGCATATAAATAGACGTGAATGTTTTCCTTGTTCTGCGCCATACATACTGGATTATACAAAGTGAAATGAAATGAGCCTTAGTGGAAAATTAATTTGATAAAAACCCCCTTGGTTTAAAGAATGGGGGGGGGGGGGGTGGGGTGGAAATTCATTTGAAGATGATTTTAAAAAGGCCACCAATATGTATTTCTGAATTCATATTATTCTATGAATAATATATGCAATGGGATTATAGCTAGTGAAAGGATGAGTCAAGAAATAAAGGGGTGTATGTTGCCAGTGGGAAATATCAAGCAGAGTATGAGAGCACTGTTGTATATAAGCTGGATAACTTCATACTGCTCCAGATAGTGTTGTGTACTCTGAAAAAAGATGCTGCTCACAGGAAAGAAATCTTAAAACCTGGAAAAAGTAAAGTAAAACAATGAAAGTAGGCATTTTCTTTATAATTTTGAAGAGTTTATCGTAAGATCCATTTCCCAAGTGTGCCTTTCCCCCTCATGAGCAGAGCTGCACTTGACCAGTTGTGGTGTAGGAGGAGAAACCAGACCTTAAATATCTGTTATTAAAGATTCCCTTGTATTGAACTACTGCAGAGACACTGACACATAATGTAAATCTATGGCCCTTCAGGAAGACTTTCAAGGAGAAGTTTATTCTGGTGCATTTTGCTTTGCTATTAAGGACAGCTGGAGATAGAGAAAGGAGGAAGAAAAGGTTTCGGTACTTCCATATAAATTCCTCTGCCAGGCAACCAGGAACATGTGTGACACTGCAGGTGTCCCCAGTGGGAGGACTACCATTCTGTTATGGTGAAGGGTCATGGTCAGTCTAGGTCTGTACCACTAGAGAAGGCACAGTCCTGCTTTCCTCCTACTATGTCCTCACTTTCCTTGTAAGCACTTGCACAACCATGCCATAACCAAGATTAAGAAACTGATTTAGCTTAAAACCAAACATCTCATTTATTTTCATTTGTTTTGGGATAGCTGAGGTGAGATAAAGTCGTGGACCTGATTCATTATGCTTTTGTGTGACAGACAGTACCAGCACGAGGGAGAAACAGAGGTGAGCACCTCTGGGTAGCACTAATCAATGAGCAGGACTGATTCTTCTTTTTAACCTTGGTGCCATGTTAAGCTGACTTAAAGCAGCAGTGAAACTCTGCCCTTTGTTTCTAGTAGCCTGATAAATCCGTGCCTCAGCAAAGCCTGCACACAGACTGTACTAATGGTTCAGCTGCTAGGTGGCAATTTTGAAAGCCACTAATAAGTTCATTATGTTCAATATGAAGCCATGTCACTAGTTGTGCCAGATTTGACAGAGACTTTAATTCCTCATCTACGGTTGTGAGACTGAGCCTAGATCAGGCTAACTATGGCACAAGGAAGACCGAGCATTGTTGCTTAGAACTCATTTATATGATTTATTTCAGTAACATGAGATCTGAGATTCTATAAAAGAAATTGGCAAGCAACATGTATTTGCATTTAGAAAGAAAGGGAAAAGGAAACAAACTGAGGAAAGCTGAAGTGCCAGTCCAAGGACTGCGATTACACAGTAGTCATCACTTTAAAAGTTGGCACTAGTCAGCTGGTATTACAAAGTCACCTCAGGTAATTCCCATTCCAAACATTTGGGAGAAACATCGGTGCTTCAGTCCTGGAAGAGCTGCTGATGCTGAGGTTGTAAAGTCAAGGCAATGTGCTGTTTGCCAATGTATGCGGTTATATTGCAGTGCCCTTTTTTTCTTTTTAAGTTGGCTAAAAACACCACAGGGACTGTCAGGCAGGTTGTAAGCAAATTGCACTGGTCTTAAACCAAGTGTTTGATTAAAAATTAAGATGCTGCCCTCAATTGTTGTGAGAAACTCACCCAAGGCCTCTGAGGCTATGTCTCTCTCCTGCTGCTGAATCACTGCTGAGGACTGTCCTGGGTTACAGTGTTTGCTCTGTGTCCAGTGTCAGCTCCTGGGGAACACCCAGGTTTCCACCATCACTTCCAAGCTGCAGCATGCAGCAAGCATCCTTGGACACAATGCCTCTTCCACAGACCTTTGCAGTATCACTGTCAGGTTTCTTCTGGGCCACTCACTGAATCAGCTGCTGGAGAGACCTGTTTGTGCATGTGTGTGTCTGCCTGTGGGTGAGGCAACTGGGAGACCAGGGGTTCCAGGGCCAGTTAATGGTCTTAGGCCAGTTACTAGCGAATCCAAACTGTGAATGTATATGTATCTATAGATGTATGTGTACTTTCCCATAACAGGTTTTCATACCAGTCAGCCAAAGTGGGCAAGAGGATGAGGTTGCTGATGCTGTTGGAATTTTTGTGGTGCTACATTTTTTGTGTCAATCTATGTAGCCAGTCAACTCCATGTGCATATATGCATATGAATATATATAACTATTGTGTTTATGTGTGCCTAATGGGAACACCTGCTCAGCTTCCCTACTGGTTAAACCTGAGACCTTGGATCTGTGGTATCCATACCTCGATTGTGCAACCAGATTCGACACCACCTAACACTTTAAAAACAGACTTGCACAAAACAGCCAAATAAGGATGCTTTAGGCCAGAGGATCTGTTCCCTCATATAAGGTTGTGCTCCTGGCTTTTTTCTTGGAGCATATAATTTCTTGAGATTCTGTGATCACTTAGGGCTAGACATGAAGAAAAATTTTTTTACAATGATGGTGGTGAAACCCTGTCCCAGGTTGCCCAGAGAGATGGTGGATGCCCCACCCCTGGAGACATCCCAGGCCAGGCTGGATGGGGCTCTGAGTAACCTGATCTGGGTGAAGATGTCCATGCTCATGGCAGCGAGGTTGGACTAGATGAACTTTGAAGGTCCCTTCCAACCCAAACCATTCTATGATTCTATGTATATCGATTATATGTCTCTGAAGTACAAATATACTTTTACAGAAAACGTCTGGCCTACATTGTTGTTTTCCTCTACTTCATCTTCAGAACAAAAAGGTTGTTTTTGTGGACCCCAGTGGACTAGACCATTTGCAACACTGAGGAGCAATGTGCAGATGACCTGAAGCCCCTTACCTGAAGCCAGATTGACACTGGCTGCAGCTGCCCCCTAAAGAACCATTTTCTGGATGAGGCATAATAATGTGCACTGTACTGACACCTTCCCACCCATTACAAAGTACCACCAGAGCTGGAGAGCCATGTGGTGCCTGAGGATCTTGGCACAGCTCTTCTTCACCATCCCACTACAAGCATCTGTACTTCCTTCCATCTCCTTTGTTCTCATTTATGGTACTGCTCAAACTAGGTGCTTAGAAACTATCAGATAAAGGAAACAAAAGGGAAGGAGACAGTAAAGGTATGGTCCTACACAATCAATCTCATCCAAGAGACAACCAATGCCACTTTCTTTGCCCATGTCTCACTTTGTTGAAAGCTTCAAGGTTACGGCAGCTGCTGAAGTTTTTTTAATATTCTTTCTACCAATGTGATTTAGAGCAGTTTCACCCCTCCCTGTGTCTTTAAAATGCCCTTAACACCTGTGTAGGATTAGGGAAAGAGAAAGAGTCTTCAGCCTTTCCAGCTGAAACTCTTCCTCTTTATGTCAAACAACTTAAACATTTGTAGCCATTTGGAGAAGACACAGTTGGATCTCTCATTGCTGCTCAGCATGCTCACTTGGGTGCAGAGGGCTACACAGCTTCCAGTCATTGCTCCAGTAATCATGTACTGCTCCAAGTGTTTCTCCTCTGGAATAAAAGTGGCATCAGCTCCTCCACCCTCCATTGTGGGAAAAAGCTGTTGAGGCACCTGAGTCCTACAGAGGATTCAGATGTAACAATCCTGAGCAGGGATCACTGCAGGTGACGTAGGACCAAGTGCTGCTCTTAGAGCTGCTGAAGTCCTGGATTTCTATTCTCCCTGTGCTATGCTGATTTCTGTGAGTCACACAGCAAAATACCTAGCTCTTCTCAGAAAATCCATATAGCTGCTTGCAGTTTCAACCCCTTTGCATGTAAATCTGGGACATGGCTCCTGTACCATGAAGCGTTACCTGCTGGGCAGCCCTGTATCCCACTTTCCCAGTCAATGAACCTCACAGAAATATTCTCGTTTTCTACCTTCTTGGAAAATCAGGTAGGATGAACAAACAAATGCTGAGCCCAGCTTATGTTTGCTCAGTTGCTGATGGATTACAGCGTAAAGAGCTTTATTCCTACTGGAGAAGGAGATAATGGATAAGCTGAGCATGACACATTGCTCATGACACTAAAGGGAGGAGCTGAGTGTTGGAAATTTTGTAGGAATCTGTGCAGAGGAATGTGAATATTCTCTAGTGTAGGACTGGGTAGTGCCTTATCGTAATGCAGCTATTGACAAAGCAAGCTAAGTCCCATGGAAGCTTATTCTGCATCTCTGCTGGAAAGAAATGATGACTTTATGTGAGGCTTTGCTGGGCTGAGATTCAGTCAGATATCTGACCTAAACTCTTCACTTTTCATGGTCAAGTCAGCCCCTGTTTTATACCAATCAAAGCTGTCAATGCTTCTACCTGTGTGCAGGGAAGAAATTCTTGTTCCCTAAAATGGTTATCATTATGTGTATTGTTTCACCCCTTGCTGTCAAACCATGGAACTTTTTGGCTAGAAATATTTGTTTCTTATTCAAATTTAGGTCTCCATTGCTGTCCAACACTGCAAGAGCCAAGATATAGATGAGGCATGATGGTGTGTCCTGTGTGCTTTGTAAATAAGGAAATGCAAAGGCAGCTATGTGTTGCATGGATACAAAAAAAAGTTAACATTTGCTGGAGTGTATATCCTGTGTTAAATTTCTCAGGTTCATCTTTGTCATGGTTTGCAGCTAACAGGAAAACATCACTTGAAGTAAGAGATAGCACAAACGCCAGCTGCTCCAAAGTTTAATAACTAGTTTCCCCTGAAGAGAAAGATAACAAGCAGATTAAAATGGGCTGCTGTGGAGGTAGCTGGACTGATTCTCTGTAACCCACTCCTGTGCTCTGTAATTCAATTCTTTTGGGACTGAGAGATTGTCATTATTGAGGTTCACAAGGGCATGTAACGTATAAATCACATCTATGGTAGCAAAGTGATAATTTCTTTTGATGAATAGAAGGTGGCTACATGTGGGTGAGAAAAGTACCATGTTTTCCTGTGATTTGTTACAATTTGGACAATTACAGCAGCTATTACTGCAGAAGTGCTGCAGGAAGGGAATTCAATGCTATGCTAGCTGTCTGCATCAGGGCTTGTCTTGATTGCTGTGTCACAGAGAGAGCTTTCTCCTCCTCCAGCTTTAAGAGAATAGGTGAAGACTAACTATGCAGCTTTTGCCAAGTTTCAGGGCAAAGTAACCTTTCCTTTTAAAAGTCACTAATCGCTTGCATAATTTGCAGTGTACGAAGTGATTCATTCTAATAACTGCATTGACTGAACTAAAATCTTGCAGTAAGAGTAATATGAAACATATACTTTAAATGGGACTATTTGAACTGAACTTCCTACTATACTATTGATTTTTACGAGCAGAATGGGTCATTACAAACATCTCACCTGAAAAATGACATAGCAGGTGAGATTGCCAACTACTGTATTTCACATATAATCCAGAAGAGGCCTGTTTAACTTTCCTCTTGCCATTCCCGTAAAGCAAGATGGATCGGCAGCATTATAGGCTTTATATATGCTTAATCAACAAAAAGAACATTTCTCTCCAGAGCCTATTCCTTGTCCTTATTTCTCTCTATCTCTGATTCTGTATGGTCTCTCTGTGCATTGCTAAAGAAGAAGAAGAAGAAGAGTGTGGGTTACTTCAGGTGCAGGTGCAACCTCAAGTGTACTATGTAGAGACAGCCCCTGTCTGTCCAATAGGCAAAGCAGGGAGGTCTTCTGGAGGAGGGTTCCTTTAAACCAATACTCCTTTGCTTTTGTTTCTGGCCACCACTATAGCCATGATACAGGTCAGATGGACCTTGGTGTAACCCTCCAGGGCTGTTCCTGCATTTCTTCTGTTGCTATGCAATTGCAGTAGAAGGAACTGCCCACCCTTGCTGAGATAGATGCTAGGAGTCCAGCTTCAGTATCTCCAGGTATTATTTGCTTTTCAGCCCCAGACATGGGAGTATCAGAGGAAAGATACTGGGGAGATGTGTTTCTCAGCAACACCCCAACCTTCCCACTTACACTCTATTTTCCGTGGATATATTTATGTGGTATTTTGCAGTAGATGTGAACTCACTCTACCCACATACTGAGCCCACTTTGAGTGAGTCATCTCCATCAAACAAGCTGAGTAGCTCTGGTTAACATGCTACTAAGCCTGAGAGGTTAAAAGGGGAAGGTTAGCAGCTCTGGTTCAGTACCAGCTGAGGGCTTGTGGCAACAGAGTAAGTGTGTGTTCTCCTGCACATTTGTGGACATCCCCAAGGAGAAACAAAATTAAGACAAATTCTTCCCTGTTTAATTTCTAAAAATTTCCATGCTTGAATTTCCCATCCCTTCAGTGCTGATCTGCTCCATATCTCATGCTTGTGTGCCAATCAGTCTTGTGACTGAAGTCACTCCTGGCCCACCCTCCTATGAAATGCTTTGCTGGGAAGCAGTTTTCTTTCTCTGATGTCCCTCCTGATAAGAACGAGTTGTTTTCTGTGATATGGTAGCCCCCAGTACAGCAGCTGCTGGTAATGAGGTGATTTTATTAAGCATCAGAGAAGGCTGAGAGCTAGGCTGCCTTACTGCTGTGCCGCAGAGCCTAATGGTGGGACATAGCTGTGAATGCTGATCAGAGATCTCTTCCAGGTAGGAGCCATGTAATACACACAAGGAAGGAAGAAGAGGACTGATAGGCAACTGCCACCCAGGATGCAAGGCAAAGATGAAATTAACTCCCCCAAGAGATTTGGAGGTGGAGTGATAGTTTCCCAGACTTGGTCTTACTACATACACAAGTAATTGGTTATACGCACATTACATGTGTTGTAGGTGTTTGTATTTATAGTATTTTCTGAACATGAATTTAAATGAACACTCTGTGCTACCTATTGTGCAGAGGTAAAAAGAAGTATTTTGAGTAGATTTATCCAATCAAAAGACAAAAAGGTGCCTCAGCAGAGCTGATGGACTTTAATAGTGTTTCACCTTCATGCCAAGGACAATTATGGCAATGACTTCACCTCATGCACTACCTTTACATAGGCAGTTGGGAGGGTACAGTGCTGGGAGGGTACAGACAGTAAGATCCTGAGCTGACACCATGAAGAAGGATGGGTATAATGCTACTGACAGCCTCTTGACCTGCCTTTGTCTAACAGGTTTCATGTGGCTCTGAGCCATATTTTATTCAGCTTCAGAAAAATGTGACTTTTAGGCTGTGTCACCATTTTTTTTGCAAAGATACCTCAGAAAGCAGTAAGACTCTTATTGTGGAAGACTCCTATCAAGGAAGAAAATTAATCATACACTTCATGTTTATGCAGTGATTTCTCCATTTTTACACTGCTTTATTATTAGCTGATATATCATTGTATTACAATATCCATCTCAGCTGTGCTCAAGTCACTTATTTAGGTGTCTTTAAGTTTCTGTGTACCAAATAGGGATAATACCTCCTTGATCTCATGCTGTGTCTGTGTTGCCTCCCACTGGAGACAGTTCAGGGTAAGGAATGGCTCTTATTTCATTTATTAAACAAGTCTGGAAACCTAGTGTTGCCCTACAAGATTTTCTAATGATTGTTCTTGAATGCTTTCACTCCAAATGTTCCAAATTCTTGAAGCAAATAGTTTTGAACTGCTAAAAAAGTACTTGTTTCCTGTCAACATTTCAAAACAAGAGAACAACTTGGTTTTTCTCATGCCATTTTTTGGTTTAAAAACGTGAGATGACATTGAAGAGTAAATGTTCTGTTTGAAAAACAGAGTAAAAATAAGAAGCTTTTATTTTGACATCTCCTGGGAGTGAAAATTTCCTCTTATTAAAGTATTTTCCAAGAAAATAACTTTTAATATAATGCTTTTTATTTTTTCTTGGGTGGAAGGAGAAGGGACGGTCATGAATGCAAGTATATTCAGTCCACAGGGACTGACAGTGTTCATAACGTTGGCTTACGGAATGGGGTGTTGCTGGCACGAAAATCAGGATGTGTAGATTTTAGGCTCTAGCATATTTTTGAACAAATTGTCCCATACATGCTTTTCAGTTTGGCACTTTACTGATAAACAATACAATAACGAACATTTTATTGTTAGATCCTCAAATAAGACAGAGTCTGGCATTTCCTAAAGTTCCCAGCTCCAGCCTGCCACTGAAGCAGAAGGGTCATTTTAGCATCCTGCAGAGGAATCTATGGCAGTTGATGTTGCTGAATAGCACAGAGATGTTTGCCTTGATCAGACAGAATTAGTGGCATTTTCGTTGGGCTCTGAAGATGGTATATAGGACAGTTTCTCCTGCACCTGCTTGGAAGTGTGAATGCATGTATGTGGCTGTAAGTGAGAGTGTCTCCATTCCTTATGTGACCTTGTGCTTGACTTGGATTGCTTTTGGGAGAGCGTGTGTGCACACACACAAATACATATACACCCCAGCAAAATGTTTTGTGGTTTTGATGCAAGATATTGGTCCTGTGTGGCAGCAAGCAAAAGAGTAACTGAAGCAACAAGATCAGCATAGGGATGTCCAACAGTCCCTTGTCCTTACCATTTCATAAAATTATAAATGAAGAAATTGCTATCTCCTATTGCTCATGTTGCTTTGATACCCAAGAGTCGTAGTCAGAGGATAAGAATTTGTCAGACATTGCACAGACCATGGCAATTAGACAGTCCCTTAGTGACAGAGCTTATAATTTACACATAGGACAAAGGCCAACAGATGGATACAAACAGATGTGAGGAGGACTAGGCAACCATGCAGTAGGACCGCAGCAGTCCACACACTAAGTAAAGATTTCAGCTTACCAATGTCTGAGCTTTTTTGCAAGTGTCATGTCTAAGGGAAGTACAGTGATTGAATCTATGGATGTGCAGGGTAAGCAAATGCCAACGAGGAGGATTATGGAGGGACTCGCCTGAATGCCAAACAGATGTATGACAGAGACTAATATCACAAACTTATTGGAGGGGTGAGTGAATTCCTTAGCAATGAATAAGGGATGATTTGGAGTTGGGCAGTGGAGGGCCTTGAAAATAGAGATCAGCAGTTCATCTGAAGTGACAGAGGGTGAAGAAATGGTAGAAGGGTATGAACAGAGAGGAACACTTGGACAGAGAATTAGCTTAACACAATGATGGTGGCAGCAGTATTCTGAGCTGTGTGGTTACTCATGAAAGCTGGGCAAAAAGATCCTGTAGCAGTGGAACTACTAGAACTGACAATCTGGGTCCAGCTGTACAAACAGTCTAACAAGACTAGACTTTAGAGATGCCGGAGACTGGAAGCCTACACTTCGTTGTGTTTCTGTACAAAATCAGGTCTAAGTTGCTTGTTGTAAAATTGGGGCCTTTGAAAGTCATCCATATTATTTAATAAACCCTCTCTGTTACTGCAGAAATTATGAACAAGGTAAGACTGGGGTCCCTATTGCATTAGCTGCTGTATAGGGATAAAGTATTATGAAGATCTTGAATGGCAACTTATTTTCCCCGTTGTTATTTAGTTTTTCTTGTGGTTTACAAGGGGAACTGTTACGGTAGCATGTGGTAGGCAAGGAGAGGAGAGGTACTGAACAAATGAGAATAAAAATGAAAGAAGTATTTAAAGGACAAGTGTGAGGGGAACAGGAGAAGATACTATGTGGCTATAGGGATGGAGGGTCTGAAAGAGTCAGCACAGAGGAAAGAGTTCTTTTTCAGAGCAAATAAAACACCCTGGTGAGCTCAAGTGGAACTCTGGGTCTGTGCTTTCACTGCTTCTGCAGCTGCTCCTTCCAGCTTGAGTGGGTTGACTCCTCCCTTGTTATTCCCTTGTGCTGACTGTAGAGCATATCTGAATAGCAGAGATTTGTAATTAAGAGAAATGCTTCAGAGAGCTAAAAAAGCAGTCATTTTTGCTGAATGTATATTTTGTTGCTTTTTTTTTTTTTTTTTTTTTTTTCCCTTAACTATTCAATTAACAATTAATAATTTTCAGGGTGGTCAGCTGCTTTTACCAAACACTGAGGTTTGATCCCTAGATCTTCTAGGTAGCAAATGAGAAGGCAAGGAGCCTGATTTATTATCTCTAAGAAAGCTGTTGCCTGGGTAGTTTCATACTTCTGCACTACTGAAAGAGAATGTCCTAAAAAAAAAAACAAAAAGGGAAAAGTTTGTAAGCAAATTCTTTGCTTTTCACCTGAGAGATCTCAACTACACCTCTGCTCAGTCCATCCTTCCCTCATTTTGTGCATCAGACCCATGTAAGAAAGGCAGGGGAACAGCAGATGGGAGGCTGACTGTTGCTCAGTTTGGAAAGCAGCTCCTAACATTTGGCTCACACCTGTCAACAGACTCCGTATACACTTGTTTATCCTCCTCTGTACCATATGTTTCTATGTAAAATGAGTTCCAATGATCTATTGCCTTACTTCTATCACTCCTATTATGGTCATAACTGAGCATTTCACAGTCGTTAATGCATTTACCCTGACAGCGTCCCTGTTGTGTAGGCATCTAATATCACCCACTTTACAGATGAGTTAGCTGAAGCTCAGATCAACAGCTCCTCAAAAGTCTTTCAGCACCTCTTGCTGAAATCAAGGGGAAGGAAACACATCTACAGGAGATGTGAGTTTGGGACAGCAAACTACATGCTTAGTTTCACTCAAGGAGTTTTCAGTGGAGTGAGGAATCCTTCTTCTGGGTCCTACATGGATGCTTGAAATGTATCCAGTCTTGATTTCTTGACACAGAGCTGTTCCCTGCCTTTGCAAGACCCAGCAAACCTGTAGTTGCTGGTGTCCAGTCTTTTTACACCTTTTGCTAGTAAATCCCCATCTCACAACTCTCCATGTCCTCACCAAGGCCTGGAACAAATGCTCTCCTTGGCAGAATATTTAAACAGAAAGTTAGTAAAAGGCCAATAGCCCAAGGTAGTGATAGCAATCAGCTCAAAAGTATTCTGCCCAAAAGGGAACAGTTGATAAGGTCCAAAAAAAGTACTTCTGCTGCTGTGGAGACTGTTTCTCCCATTTACTCTGTTCTTTGTATTCTTGCTTGCCTCTCAGAAAAGAACTTCACAGCCCTTCAGATTTTAAGCCTGTGTAGGAGAGGAACAGGGTTTTTTAAAGGTACTGTACGTACCTATCAGTCACCTACTTATTAATTATAACTAAAAGCATGATTAATCTGTCATGGATAAGGCTGCTAAGTAACCCTAATCATGTTAATGCATTTCTGTCACTTATACAAAAGGCAGCATTATTATCAGTTTTTACATCCGTGTATACCAAAGCCCATATACACAGCAGCTGCAAAGCACTTGTAATATTCTTTCTGCCGCAGATGGGATGAGATTGCATCATGGTTATCTCTTTTGCCCCCACAGTGCCTGTGCAGTGATTTATTCCCTCAACACTAGTAGGTTTTAATGATGTTATCTTTTGCAATTAATTTTGCCTTATAAAAGGTTTAACAGCTACAGCTATGAAAAGTATTTCCAGGGGCTCATAATGCCTATGACTGAAATGCCTCTGTGGGAGAGGTCAGCATGGTGACCAAGGTGCTACTTAAGCCCTGCAATGAGTGGAAGCTAAGAGATGCGTGGGTTTTATACAAATGTGAGTGTCTAAGGAAAACGATTCTTTTGATATTGCAGAGCATAATGCTTTCTCTTCTGTGTTCTTTTTCTCTGAATTTTCAAATGATCCATTTTTTAATAGCATAGATGTTGGAAAGTTAATTTCCAGGTTCCAAACTCAAAATTTGTAACCACACCTGAAATCCTTGTGCATCCATCCTGTCAAGCAGTCAGTGCGCTGAGATGCTAAATCACAGCTAAGGTACACTGTCCAACTTTCAAAATGTACTGAAAAAAAAGCTTTTCACATAGAAGAACTACAAAACTGACACCTCCAGAATGCTAAATACAGTAACGAAAACATTTTGGTTTTCATCTCAATAAGCACCTTGTTGTGTGCAGGCAGGGTCTCAGTCAGCAGGTTTCTGAGTGTTTATGAAAAAGTCTCAGAAGTTTGTCAAGAGTGATAGTTCTTTTGTTCTAAGCATTGCAGTAGCCAAGTCATGGTCAGTACACGTGGGAACACAGAGGAAGATGGGTAAGAAAATATAACTGCTCCGGAACAAGTGGTGTTTGTGTGATTTTACTGTCCTTTGCTTAGCTAACTTTCTTTTTTATAGCTCTTCAGTCATCACAGTTTAGTGTAATGCAGTTTACAGTAGATTGTTTGAACCTATTTGCAGATATTATAGTGACACAGAAATTTTTAAGGTCAGCATTAAATCTTAGTCATGAGGTTCTTAACATAGCAATTTCACTCTTGTCTTGCAAAACTGTGTTCTCCTACCCTTTCTTATTAATAAACATGATATCCTACTGTTTGCTTTCCTTTCATTCTGCACAGCTGTACTCTTCTCTTTCATCAAAAAACAGTCACATTTTTGTTTGTTACACTGAAATACAGTTTTTTTGCTTCTTTATTTATGAATAACACACTCAGTTCTTCCTTATGGAATAGAAATTAAAACAGCACTGACATTTAGAATGTAAAGGAATTGCTCCAAATTATTATTGTCGTGTGAAAATGAGTCACACATTTTTGGTCCAAACTTCCTGACATGCACATCCATATATATTAATCATTGTGACATCACTGAAGAACTATTTTTACCTTGGTAATAAAAGATGAATGCATTTGTCAACTTCTCAAATTATATTTAATCCAGTGAACATACAGACAGGTTAGGAAATATACTTGTTCTCAAATAAGAGCAGAGCTCAATTGTACATGTCTGAAAAAGTTGTGCATGTAAAGACATGTGAAATATTTGTAGTTTTGAAATGTAGGTGAAAAGCACACTGTAAAAACACAAAATAATTCAGGTTTACTAAGAAGAATTAAACTCACCTGTCAACAAATGCATGGTGTAGTACAAAGACAGGATCATTTGCAGAACCTTGTACTTGGGACATGGAGCCATTCATGTAGATGTGAAGTGCATTGTGCAAACCACTTTGAGATATGTTTGATATTGCAGTCCTTGGATCAGCAAAGCCTGTGTATTTAAGAGGAAATCACATGCTGACGTGACAATGCATTTCATTCTTTTTCCAGTAAGACTGAAGATCAAAGTACCTACTTTCACTTCATTTACGTTCAGCTTTTTAG
The DNA here is from genome assembly GCF_963082525.1 of Nesoenas mayeri. Lineage (NCBI taxonomy): Eukaryota > Metazoa > Chordata > Aves > Columbiformes > Columbidae > Nesoenas > Nesoenas mayeri. The sequence continues at coordinate 204,070,338 of NC_137541.1, forward strand.
ACAAGGGCTTAGGAAAACACATAAAGGAGTGCTAATATATTTCAAAGGCATAGCAAAGATGAAATTAGAATAAGCTAAATTAAAACTCCTGCCATGTAGCTAATGCCGCATGTCAGCAAATATACTGCTTAATTTCTTTATATTTTTAAATTTCTTTGTCCATTGTGTCTAGCTGTTAAAAGGCAACATAATCCCTGCAAACATTTATGTGTATACATTTATTCATGTTAAGAAAATTTATTCACTTTATTTTCATTTTTGATTTCTGTATTTATACGCTCCTAAGATAAAACAGGCTATTGTATCTCATTATATAATCAGTCACTTTATGTTGTTTGTCACTATAGAACATATTATTTTATTGATAGGAGCCAACACAATACAAGCTGCAATTTTTACAAAAAGATTTGGTAAGTAATCAATAATCTTTCACAGTCAGACTTGTAGGATGAGAGTCTGTGGATTTCTGTTATATTAGAGGGCACTAAAAGTATCGGCTTTGAGAAGAGGTCTCAAAAGTCAGCTTCAAAATAGGAAATACTGGAAGATGAGTCTCTCCATTAGTTTTTATTTTGGTCATCTGTGCATAACTCAACTCTGATGCTGGTAGCCCTTCTCAGTCTGCTGACAACAAAGCTTACTCCTGACTTGTAAGGACTCCTAATAAAAGTCAGCTCAACCATCTGATCCATCTCTGGGTTTTTTCAGAAGAATAAAAGCAGAAAAATTTGTTGTCCTCCCAGTCTATTTCTTAACCTATTGCTAGTTTTACTACTTAACTCACACTGCAAAACCTTTCTGCTCTCTCTCTTTGATTCGATTTGATTCCTGGAAATGTCTTGTTCTCACAGATTTTGTAAGCTGTAGGATGAGGGAGCATAACTGAGACGTATTAAAACATCTTTACAACTTAATAATGATTAAAAAAGGGCTGTGAATGACATGTTTGTTGTGCTGATCCTCAGCATTTCCCCAATATTGTTTCAGTTTATCAGGTCTGCAAGATGGAGAAAATTCACAGAATCACAGAATGTTAGGGATTGCAAGGGACCTCAAAAGATCATCTAGTCCAATCCCCCTGCCAGAGCAGGAACACCCAGACGAGGTTACACAGGAATGTTTTCAGGCAGGTTTTGAATGTCTCCAGAGAAGGAGACTCCACAACCCCCCTGGGCAGCCTGTTCCAGTGTCTGTTACCCTCACTGAGAAGAAGTTTCTTCTCAAATTTAAGTGGAACCTCTTGTGTTCCAGTTTGAGCCCATTACCCCTTGTCTTACCATTGGTTGTCACTGAGAAGAGCCTGTCTCCTTCCTCATGATATTCACCCTTTGTATATTTATAAACATTGATAAGGTCACCCCTCAGTCTCCTCTTCTCCAAACTAAAGAGACCCAACTCCCTCAGCCTTTCCTCATAAGGGAGATGCTCCACTCCATCATCTTTGTTGCCCTGCTCTGGACCCTCTCCAGCAGTTCCCTGTCCTTCTGGATCTGAGGGGCCCAGAACTGGACACAATATTCCAGATGTGGTCTCACCAGGGCAGAGTAGAGGGGAAGGAGAACCTCTCTTGATCTACTAACCACCCCACTTCTAGTACACCCCAGGATGCCATTGGCCCTCCTGGCCACAAGGGCACAGTGCTGGCTCATGGTCATCCTGCTGTCCACCAGGACCCTCAGGTCCCTTTCCCCTACACTGCTCTCCAATAGGTCGTTCCCCAACCTATACTGGAACCTGGGATTGTTCCTGCTCAGATGTAAGACTCTACACTTGCCCTTGTTATATTTCATTAATTTTTCCCTACCCAACTCTCCAGGATGCCCAGCTCTTCTCTTTGGGAAATGCCTCACACATTTTGAAAACTTGCTTTATTTATTTATTTGGACCAAGAACTAGCATTTGAAAGAGGATCAGCAATATACTTTTAAAGTGAATCTCCCAACAGTCATTCTGCTTCATGCTGTGAGTCACATCACGGGACAGTTTCTGAGTTTGCAAGCTGAATTCCTTTTGGAGAAAATCTAAAATGTATCAGCCATCAGTGGGTATTCAGTTCACAGGACTGAACCGGAGCTAGTGTGAAAGAGCCCCTTCCATGTCAAAACCCATATGCATAACATGGAAGTCAGGTCCTCAGCACCAACTGTTTCGCTTTTTGGATTTGCTCCTCTTTGAGTCACACAAAGTATTAATTGAGATGTGGCTAGAGATGCCTTATGAATAGAGTCATATTCTGTGAACTTGGAAACTTGAGTTTTAGACCCCACTGGGACTCTGATCTGTGTGAAATGATTGCACTTTGTCACACTAAATTCCCTCATTGGGCTTTGCATTTTCTGTTACTTCAAAGAAGAGAAAAGCATCTAGCATAAAACCACTGATAATTATAATAAGGGTCAGATCATAGCTGTGGCATCTAGGAACCAATATGACATAATAGCCATCCATTTTTCTAATTGTAATAGTATGGCAAAAAATTTGAGAAATTAAAGGGAAGTCAGAGTAGAAAACATAATCGGTACAGCTGGAGAAGGCAGAGTTGGCTTATGATGAAAATTGTAAGACTTCAAGGTGGAGTGAGTCTGGATTTAGGAGAAAAAGAGGAACATGCTAATGCCTAAGGATAACTGCAGGCTTTCAGTATATCAGATGTGGATCAGGATTACCAAAGATGCTGCATGGTGACATAAACAGCAATGAGTTCTCAAAGGGAAAATCTTGCCCACTGAAATTTGCCTAATGGTGAATGCTATGTTACCTAGCTGTCAATCACGAGAGCAGAGTTAAATATTAACTATGAAGAATGATGTCCATTGACAGTCTGGCCAGAACTCACAGGAACTGATGGCAGCAATTTTGGCCTTCTTTGCTGATGGCCACAGCACATGATCATTGAGATCAGTTGATGTAGCAATAAAAGGAAATTTCTGTGAATATTAACTGGAAAAGATCTGTCCGTATGTAATTTTGAATCAACTCTTTCACTTATATTCAGTAGCATTATAAGTATGTTTAAGGGAAGATAAACTTTATGCAGAATCTAGGCAGATGTTTTATATCAGACTTCGGATGCTTCTTAACATTTCTCAATGGGCTGCAAACACTTGATCTAATAATTCATTTTAAAAAATATACAGAATATTCATTTTGGCTCTGGACAACTTTTTGTGGAACAACTGAACACAAGCAATTTATCTTAATAATCAAAATCACTGTAACTAGGACAGCTTCAGCAACCCCACCCTCCAGCTCCCAGTTAATTGAGGTGCATTCAGTCAGTGTCAAAGGTGACTTCATATTTAACCATGCACATGAGAAGTTCTAATATCTGATTTCTAGTTATGATAACTCCATATAAATAGTAAAGTTAGCAGGAATAAAAACACAGTGTGCCATCATTCTATTTTATTAACCTGGGTCTTATTATTTTCTCTCAGACTTTTAAAAATACTTCGGTAGAATTGGCTATTCAGGATGACGTACTGTGAAAAGGGGTAGAGCCAAGTAAAAAGAATATGTGAAAACATGAGGAGTTTTGCAGAGTACAGAAAATTTTGGTGAGGTGGCTGCAGCATTTACATCACCTCTACAGCAAATGTGAGGCTGGAGATCTACAGGTGCAGGGAGCTGAAATAAGAGCTCTCCACCTCTAGAAAGGGGAACTCCATTTCCTCCACCTGCCTTCCCCATGCTGTGCCTTTCTCTCCTAAGCATTAACTGCCCCTCATCAGTCCTTCTGTGAACTGATCTAAACTAACCTGGAGTGTGGGATGTCAGTATTTTTCCAGGCTACTGAGATACAGTACCTCATGTAAAGGTATGATGAAAGTCAGTGTTGGTACCAAAAAAGGAGGGAGAATGCCTGGCTGTTTGATGGAGGAGGTTGCATAGAGAAACAGAACTCTCCCTGATAGCAGTGAGCTGTTAAATCATCAGGCCTGCATAGGAAGCTGTAGCTATCAGACTTCCTTTTAAACCCTCATTTAATTACCATGCATTAGAAACAGCCGTCAGGGCATACATCACTGAAGTGAATGGAAGCTCTACCAGTGATTTCAATAAGAGAAAAATCACATTTTCAAGAGATTGTAAACCTAATTCTGCTCCTGCTCAGAGCATTGTAAATCAGCAACAGTAATTCAGTGGATTTGAAGTAGCTTCAGTGAAGCCAAGCCAAATTAAATCAGATAGGTATTTAGCCCCAAGTTTTCTATAGGAGGAGCTAAAGATACCTCTCAAAATTAAGGCTGCTTGACAGTTTCTAGGGTTATAATACAGTATTGAATTATATTAACTGCAAATTTTACAATCTAATAAAGAGGACCACAGAAGCCCGTGTACAATCACTCAAGTGCAAAGCTTTATGTTTTGAAAGCAGGTAGTGTTTTCCTCAGTTGCTCATTTGCCACTAAGAGCTGCGAGTACACTGAGCAGAGAGAGTGCTGAGCTCAGAGAGCATTAGCGGCCTTCAGTACTATAGGAATGGAGGAATCACCTCAACAAGCCTATCTCCTCTGATTGTTTTAGTGGACTGCTTAACATCTGTGGCACCCCTAACATCACTGACATATTCATAACAGTTTTGCAGGCGTTGCTTTTTTTTTTTTAAACTGAAAAACTGTATTGCAAAGAAGTTTTAATATTGTACAACTTTATAGACCAGTGGTTAAGACAGAAGGGACTTTAAAGGTCAAATTCTGCTTTGTATGTTGTGTTTTGAGGGGATCTAATGCACCCTTGATAAGTTTGCAGACAACACCAAGTTGGGTGGAAGTGTTGATTTGCTCAAGGGTAGGAAGGCTCTACAGAGCGATCTGGACTGTCTGGATCATTGGGCTGAGGCCACTTGTATGAGGTTCAACAAGGCCAAGGTCCAGGTCCTGCACTTGGGTCACAACAACCCCAGGCAACGCTACAAGCTTGGGGAAGAGTGGCTGGAAATCTGCCTTGAGGAAAAAGACCTGGGGGTGTTGATTGACAGCCGACTGAATATGAGCCAGTGTGTTCCCAGATGGCCAGAAAGACCAACAGCATCCTGGCTTGTTTCAGAAATAATGTGGTCAGCAGGACCAGGGCAGTGATCATCCAAATGTACTCAGCACCGATGGGGCCACACCTTGAAGCCTGCGTTCAGTTTTGGGCCCCTCGCTACAAGAAAGACCTTGAAGTGCTGGAGAGAGTTCAGAGAAGGGAACAAATCTGAGGAAGGGTCTGGAGCACAAGTCTGATGAGGAACAGCAGAGGGAGCTGGGGCTGTTTAACCTGGAGAAAAGGAGCCTGAGGGGAGACCTTATTACTGCCTACAACTACCTGAAAGGAGGTTTTAGTGAGGTGGGGGTTGGTCTCTTTTCCCAAGTGACAAGAGGAAATGGTCTGAAGTTGCACCAGAGGAAGGTTAGACTCAGTATGTGGAAAATTTTCTTCATGGAAAGTGTTGTCAATCATAGGAACAAGCTGCCCAAGGAAGTGGTGGAGTCACCATCTCTGAAGGTTTCAAAAAGACATGTAGATGTGGTGCTTATAGACACGGATTAGTGGTGGACTTGGCAGTGTTACGTTAACAGTTGGACTTGGCAATCCTAAAGGTCTTTTCCAACCAAACTTATTCTTTGATCCTATGTCTGAGTCCAACTGGATGATAAACTTATTCCCACTCTCCCTGAGGATGATTTTTTCTTTAATAAGGATTTCACATTTCACAGAAGGTCAGTTCAGATATAAGTATTTACTATAAAATAAGAAAGAAGATACAGATATGAGAATTTTAAAGCCATACTCTTGCTGGTCTTTGAAGTTAGTAATGTTATTCTGGCTTATGTTTGTGGAGTTTTTCTGCCACTGGCAATCTCACAATAAATTTTTCAGGGTTCAATCTTTCATATTTTATCAAGCTATATTATCACTGTAATCTCTTTAGAGTGAGGTAGCTGCAAGATCTGCAGAATTTGGCCTAGGGGACTGTAGTAAATGAACATTTGTGACTATCTAATTTAGATCATGTCACTATCTAGTTTTTTTTCTTAAAATGACTCTTGCAGAGCTTCACTGTAGTCTGGGCTGAACAGTTTTTCTAGTTCTCTGGTGATGACCCTCTGCAACTTGACAGCCCTTTCACAGTGCGCAGAGGTTGAGAGTTTGAGCAGATTGAGAAATATTGGCTGTAGGCTAAAACTTTTTTAATTAGAATTTTTCTGTTGGCAAGCTTCGTTTTGAGAAATCATTTTTCACTAGCTATATGGATCACAGTGAAAATACTGAGAAAAAGTTTGCAGATGGAAATCTCTCATTTCAGAAAAAAGGGAAAATGTCCTATTAGAATGAAATTACATTTTGAAGTGTTTGATGTTTTATTCCATTATTTCATGACAGAACAGCAGTAACAATACAATACATAATTGTGATAGACAGTGGAATGCTATGACATGGATTGACTTGATACCATGTGTCATGAGTTAATTAATGAATAATGAAAGGCATATAGAGTTTTAGAATTTTTCTAAAATGTTACTTTGTCACTTTGTGCAAAACTTGGGAGACACTGATTTTCATTTGAAGTTTCCATGAATAAAATAATTACAAGAGTGGAATTCACTCATAAAGAAAACAAGATTCTACATTTTTCAGCCAATTCTTTTCCTAAGGAGATAGTATTCAAGGTGTTACACAAAAACTGAACTGCATGAAGAAGAAACCCAACTATTTCATTTCCAGTCAGCTAATCCACTTCTGATCTCACCTGCTGCTTATAAATGAGACTGACTTTTTGTTGTCTTCTTGTGTCCATGTAGTGTTTAGTGAAGCCAACATTATTGTCCAGTTAGAGCCACTATTCAAAAAATTCTATTTAAAATAATTGCTTTCACTTCAAGGAGAAATGTGCAAACTGCTTTTAACATGTTGCTTTTCAGTCAAAGCAGAAACTAGCCTGTCCCAGAGTGAGAGGGGCTCAACTTCAGGGCGTGTTGTTTTATTGAATAATATTGACCATTGCTGTTTATCATTGTTGTGGTTACTCTTCAGTGATATATGTTCGGTCCCTATAGAAGCATTTTCTATTAGTCAAACACGGATTCAGCCTGTGTTGTTGGTGTCTGCTTATAGCGATGCTGATATAATACCTACCCCTTCAAAGGGTAAAGAGATTTTGTCTTCCTTCTAGTACACCCAAGCATGGAAGAGCATAAAATTTTGCCCAGAAGTAGTTCTTCTATGTGTTTTATTCTTCTAAGTGATCACAGTTGTTTTCCATTAGAGAACTAAAATTGAGGAGTAAATCTCACATTGGTGTGAATCAGAAACCACTTCATTACTGTCACTGGTTTGGTTCTGGTAATCTTTTGTAAATCTAGAGTAACCCCAGTAAAGTCAAGGAACTTACTTTGGATTTACTTTGGATCTAAAAGAGATAAGAATATGACCCGAGGTGTATTTGCACAAACTTGTGTAAGCAAGTAAAGAAGTATTCAAAAGTTTTTGCTTAGAAAAAGAAGTAAATGTTAGGAACTATAGAGTGTTAGCAGGTTTGTAAGAATGCCATTGTACAGTAAAGCTACTTTAAAAACTTTCCATCATATTTTCCATTACCCATGTATTCTTGGCTTTGCATTGCAGTGCACTGTCTTGTTAGCTAAATAAATTAGTTGACAGAAACATATGTGTTCCTGCAGTATGAAGATGAGTGTAGAAATAATTCAGGTTAAAAAATAAAATATCCTCAAGGAAAAAAAAAAAGAAAAGAAAAGAAAAAGATGTTTCAGAATAACACTATGGATGATGGAATAAGCTCCATCTCCATAGTAATATCGATAAATGCCTACTGAACTATATCTGGCTCGCATTTAGACAGATTCCTCACCAAAAAAGCCACTTATCATGGAATGCTGTGGACACAGTTTCAGTCTGGTGACCTCTGGCTCTAATGAAATGTTCTTATGGAAAGAAAGGTAACATCACTCTGTTGACCTTTACTCTCCTCCATACCAGCTCCTGCATGCTGTAGATCTCCTTTAGCTAGGTTATAAAAGTTAGACAACAGTATAGGACCTGGTAATTGCCCAGGGAGTTGGATTATGAGCAAACATGATTGCTACCTTAACAGGATTTCCCCTAGAGAGGATCTAATGTTACGTGGGTGATGGGGTTTTTTTTGTTTGTTTGTTTGTTGGGTTTTGTTTGTTTCTTGTTTTGTTTTGTTTTTTGTCTACAGAGCTTCTAAGGAGGGGACATTCATTGCCTTAGTCTTACTCTGATGATCTTTTCCTCACTGTGCTACAGATCCCCAGGATCGCTCTACATGGATCCTAGGACTTGTGAAGGTCCACCTTAACTCCCAGGAGAAAAGGAACTGCTCAGTCTCTTTTCTTACCTTTTAGAATCACATAGGAGGGATCTTATGGATGCTCTGAAAGAGTTGTGGTGCTTGTCAGGAAGGGTACATCTGGATGGACTGATAAAACAGACATGCTCTGCCCCTGTGTTTAGCTAACTGGATGTGTCCAGAAGCCATGCAGCACTATGACCAAGATAATATATGCTGCTTCTGTAGCTACCTAAGCTGTATGGCTTCTGAATAATATCTAACTTGCGTATACCCTCAACAACATTTATTTTTTTTCCCCAGCATACTGGAAGAACTATCTAAATCACATGAAATCCATTAGAATCTATTGGTGGCAAACATGAAATGTCTTGTGTGGCATTTGTGGGCTCTAAATGACCACAGTGATGGGCTGAATCTTCATAACCTCAGTTGGGTGGAAGGTGAACAATCTTCAGCTTCTGAAGAGTTGTTAAGAGAACAAAAGAACTCACCTGGAGCAAAATTTGATCCAGAAGAGCTACTTTCACATGCAGTTACATTGCTATTACTCAGATTAAAGCTTGACGCTCTTCAAGTGCGATTGGCAGATGACACTATGATATTAAGAAACACCAACCGTGACTGTGCTTGCTAGCCGTGAAATTAATGTGACAAAGAGACAGCAATATAGGTTTTGATAGGTTAATCAGACAAAAACTGATTCTGATTTTAGAGTTAAAATAACTTCTTCCGGGCTCTTTGAGAACCACAGGTGCCTTCCTGATCATTGTGAAATTATGTCAAATATCTATGTTGCCTTTTTTTTTTTTCAAATAACTACTGTTATTTTCAGTAGGAAAATGTATCCATTTGTATCAAATTGGTATACTTGATTTATGACTCCGTTTAGCTGTCAGTTTAGACCTGGCATCGACAGAAAGTGAGTTTTGCCCTTTCTCTGCAAGTACTCAGTGAATTATTGTTATTTAATGAGCAGTCATGATACTTTGTATAACTTTGTTTACAATACGAACCATGTGATGGTAGACCCTTATTATTTCATGACTTGTTTACTTCGTTGCCTTTTATGTACTCTTCCAATTCCATCCTTTGCATCTATTCACTTAGTCTATGGAGACAAATGTGAGCAAACCTCTATTCAGTTAAGTCACTTTTTTCTTTCCCATACTTTATGTGTTTTCTGGAGTAGTTTCAGTTGGAAGGGCCCTTCAAAGCTCATCCAGTGCCACCCCTGCCATGAGCAGGGACATCTTCACCCAGATCAGGTTTCTCAGAGCCCTGTCCAGCCTGGCCTGGGATGTCTCCAGGGATGGGGCATCCACCACCTCTCTGGGCCAGTGTCTCCAATCAGTTAATGTAATTAATGTCTGGATTCTTTATTGGCTTCAACAGAGAAATTACACTGTTTGTTTTGGGTTTTGTTTTGTTTTTGGTTTTTTGATGTTTTTTTTTCTTCCCCAGTGAAAGCTTTATGGCATTCCACACTGCGTTAAGAGGAATACTGAGCATATTAAGAGCTTTAGTTTCTTATTCTCACACCAATTCCTGCATCACATTATTTTGGCCCTTGCAAAGTTCCATGCAAGCAAAAAATCTTGAGGGACATCAATAAAAGTACATCCCATTTGATTCAGCTGTTACATGATACTGCAACAATATTTATTGCTAAGTACATAATGTGCTATCCTTGTTTATTAGCAATTCAATAATATTCGAAAGAGACTGGGTAGATAGTTAATTAAGAATAACTGTTCCTTTTAACAAGGAACCTTTGCTTATTATCAAATTCGGAACATTCAAACAGGTTGGATAGTCAGGTAATTAATATAAATAACAAAATCTTTTTGAAAAGATACTAAGGATCACTTTTGAGGTATAACTTAATCCCTGCTCTTTAGATTTTGGGGAGAAGACTACTATTGAGTTCATAGTAGGCCTGTAGACATACCATGCCATCTGGCAACATCCTCTTTCTCCTTTGCTGTCTAACCTGGCCTCTGAGAGACAGTGGATTCCAAGGCAAACCCGTAAGCCACAGGGATCTGGTTACAATCGTGTTTGAGTAGATTATTAGATGATCTCTTTTTTATGCAGTGCTACATTTATTTGCTATGCCTGGCACTGACTATAGCAGCAAACAAAATGTCTCCTAATAAATGTATTTACCCTCTGATCTAGTCTACACTTTCTATTTTCTTATAAAATGCCTTTAATGTGGTTCTTTCTGTCTGTTGCTATTACAGGAAAAAGCATAACTGTGATATTTGGTGAGATTAGCTCAAACTCTTCAGAATTGAAGGACTCTAATCCCAGAGAGGATCAGTTTACAGATGGAAAGTGCATAAGAGAATAAAACGTATTACCTTCCAAAGTATTTCTAAAACTGTAATTTGCCATTTTATCCATGGGTTCAGATTCATACTGAGTCAGTGATAGGCAAAATTCAACTTCAGCTGAAGATGGGAGCCTTGGGGTCCTCGATTTATCATTGTTCCCAGGATTTCGCAGTATAGGCCCTTCACTTGTGGCATTGCATAAAGTCTGTTGGCTGTTGTACTCTTCAGATTGAGTGCAAATTACCTGTATAAAACACCTTATGTTAGCAGATTCGCATTTGTTAACAAAAGAGGTAATTCAATTATTCTCTTTTAAAGGAACAAAGAAAATGTACAATGCAATATGTTTGTTGCAAAATCATATATTAATTTTAAAATGTTCTCTGTGTGATTTTAATATAAAATGGGTTATTTTGTAGAAGACACATCTCTACTACAGTACATATTTTGAAATAGTACACTAGTCTCTATCTGAAACTACCGATGTCGACTAAAACATCAGTTCTCATTTATGTCCTTGAAAACTCACTGAGGCTAAATTCAGTGTCACCTACCAATGCAGCAGGACACAAATGGAGTTAAATCTGCTACTGCAGTTGCTAAATGGAGGTTTTTTCAGCTTCAACAGACTGCTGAACAAAGCCATAATCACAGATTTTTCTCACCACACAGTAAAAGGGGGAATTGTTAACTTGGAATATGAAAAAGAAATCTTTTATTCTGAAAATATCTGTCTGTGCTTTGTCAGACTAAATGGGCACTTAGTTTAGCCATGTCTTGAGGATGCTGCCTGTACGAAATGGGAAAAGACACTGCTTTACTTCAGAGGAGTGTTGTGGGGATGAACATATATCACAAGCTGAGATACCATCATGAAACATATTGGGAAAGGACCTTAAACAGACAGATGGATACAGATATTAAATACTGTCAGAAACCAGCATCATTTATATGAACGTTCTGGACTCACAAGCAAAGTCTGGCTACCATGGCATAACAAGTCATTACTTGTCAGATGAGCTATAGAAGCTGCCAGTCCAGTTTGAGACTCCTGAAAGAGCGATGTAGTTCAAGCTAATTTTAGCTGAGTCAAACTCCTTCATATTTGCCATGGGTTAAAAGTGCCCATGCAGACTGTGTCACTAAAGTGCTGCTCAGTATCTTTTTAAGCCACAATAACTCATTTGCTGCCTAAAGACGTGGGTGCTTTGATGATCATGAGCTTCTGTAGTAGGTCTCACTGAAACCCCTGCTTGGCCAGAGAAGTGATGAGAACGAGAGGGAGATTTTTTGTTCATATTCTGGTACAGTAAACCTACAGGGAGTTAGTGAAAGCACTAACTCATATTTCTGCTTTATATTCAGGAACCTGTCTGACATGTAGTCAGGATAGAAGATGGAGAGAAATATAATGACACAATGACCAGTAGATCAGAGTAGAGGGTTTGGTGTGTGTGTATAGTGGTACAGCTGATGGATCTACGAAAACAAGACAGAGCAAAAGTGTCTCAAAACTTCCAGGAGTTGTCTTGTATCCCTTTCGGGTGAGGTTGATGCTCTGAACCAAAACTGTTTATTGTTGTAGTGGTGGTTTTCTTTGTTTTGGTTGCTTGTTTTTTGTTGTTGCTGTTTTTTTGGGGGTTTTTTGTGTTTTTTTTTTGTTTTTTTGTTTTTTTTTCTGAAAAAACACCAAAATAGATAGAACTTCAAGCCACCAGAGGGCCCTTCAAAATACACTGTAGCTAGCAGGTAATCAGCATGGTTAATAAGAACTTTGTGTAGAGAAGGAACAGGTCTCATTATTGTGTGAGGCATCACAGAAGAAAACACATAACACCGAAACCTCCAGATTTCTTTCATCCTGGAGACATATTTGTATTTCTTGGACCAAAAGAATGAATGACAACATGAGTGAAAACAATCATCCTTGCTGTGAATGGGATGGAAGAACACTGAATTCTATCTAATGAAGGAAGGGAGTGTGAAATTAATTTCACCAGCACTTGCTGTGTACAAATTGCCAGACTGAAGCAACACTTCAGGACAACCTCTGCAGGCAGTGGAGAGAGAGGTATCTCCTGAGTGTGATTTGGCCCTCCTAAGCCAGATGTCTGGTAAGTGAGATGTACATACCTCTAGGGGTGCCTAACTCACTCCATTGACTTAGTCAATGAAAGAAAATTTATAAAAAAATCAATGCAGAAACTGTCTACAGACTGCAGTTAGCAAGGGAAACAAAATTAGGAGTGTTCAACTTAATGCTTTGCTTCTGCATTAGGATGGAATAAATCGCACCCTGGAGGCACGGATGTACCTCTGAAGTGCCTAAAGACAGAGCCAAAGGCAAGTTACTTTGCTGCCTAACTAACTTTTGAACGAGTGGAAGAAGTTGAGATGAATCCTTTTCTAAGTGATTTGACCATAAATTCACAGAAAATGTGTGACAGAGCTGGTGATATAACCTAGATGTCTTAAGAATCTGGAGTCCTTAGGTGATAAATTTCCTATGAATATGAATCTCATGAATAAATTATTCTTTTGTTTTGAGGAGATAAGAAAGCTTATCAAAGAAATTTATCCTTAGAGACTGTTCTATTAGCTGCAATCTGCCCTAGTCTATTAAACTATGAAGGTGCCCTTGGAGGTTGGAGGTAGTTGTCCAGCAGAGAGTTTCATGTGCATCTTCTCCCCAGAAGCTCACAGAGTGGGTCAGGATTGTGCCTCTAAGAAGGACCAAGGTCAGGACTGTCTCTAAGAAGTCCCTTTTAAGAATCCTCATTGAGACGGGAGAGGTAGTGACAGGGAAAGACCTACAGGTGTAAACATAAAGGGTACCTGCAGTGCTGTTTTTATGATTGTTTTGTGTTAGTGAGAGAGTTTATTCCCATTAAAAGGAAAAAAAGGGGGATGATGCAGTCTGAGGGCGATGCTTTAGTAATTTATTTGCCTAAAAATGCACAGCCCTATATCCCTAGAAGTGCATTAGAGAAGAACACCCATTTCTCAGTTGGCACTTGGCTCAGAAAATACATACATGTGGATTTTCTGTTTAGCTCCTATGAACCTTCTGTAGGTACACATCTTCTTTTGGTTTCCCTGCTCTGCCGTCTCTTATCTTTTCATCCTCTCCATATTGCTCTGGGGATATAGCCCTGTTGGTTCCTAAAGATGAAGCACGTGCTGCCTTCAAGCCCAGCTTGCTTTTCAGATATCCAGACAGGGAGTCTTCAAGCATGAGCTCGAACATATCTAAATAAAGAAACATTTCCCCTTTGCTATGTTTATCTATTTCAGTGGGATTCAATACAACTATTAATGTTGTGAGACTTATAAATTGTTAGAATGCTATTTGTTTTTTCCAGTTATGTCTCAGTGTAGCCCTCATTTAGTGTCTGACTACCAGAATTCAACCTAAAAAGAAACCAGATGGTATCTGGTAACTCATGGTCAAGACATGCCAGTATAAGGGGCAGGGATGAAAATGCTACCTGTGATCTTCTGCTACTATTTGTTCTGAGTTAAAAATTAAAGTCTGGTCATAAAATTAGCCAAGATGCTTTTCCAAAAAGGTGTAACTTAGGTAATATAAATTATTGGTCTATCCTGAAACTATAATTTGCTGTTTTATCAGTCATGTGATGTGTAAGAGGTAAGAGAACATAGGTCAGTTAAATGGTTCTTTCTGTATGTAATCTGCATAAAACACACTCAAAATAGGTCACATCACTGCCTTCTTTTCATTCAGCAGGAGGACTTTCTACTAGGAGCATGCTGTTTCAACACAAGGTATTTGTTTTCTTTTCAGAATAGTCCTGAGCAAATTTCTCAGTTCACGCTGGACAAAGCTTCACATTCAAACTGCACCCAGTGCCTGCTCTCCTGCATCTGTAAATTCACCGTCTCCACGGAAATTGTCAGGAAGATACTCTGAGGAAAAGCTTATGTAAGTATTAATTTTAGCAGAGCAATTGCCAGTAGATGGCAGTCCAGAATACACAGCATCGCTCCTGGACCTCATATCATCCAGCGAAAAATAAATCCCTTCGTGCACTGCAGTTGAAATCTTTAGCACAGATCTTTGTATCATTTCTTAGAAAACAGACTGTAAGTGTGCAGAAGCATTGCTACTGTCTCACACCTTTTCACAAATGGGTAAGCCTTTCTTCTTTTAGTTTGCAGCTGCTTGCACAGACCAGCCCCCGTGCCTAAATAAAGTGGATTGCATTACAAAAGTCTTTAGTCATTTGTCTGTTATTTTAAAATGCAAAGCTTTGGGGGTTTTGGTGACAAATTCTTTGTGATTGCTTTGGTCTTATTAGATCTGCACTCACAGGGGCACGCAATAGAAGTAATATATACCTAAACACTTGGAAAGAGGTGCTTTTGTATGCCATTGAAATAGCTGCTCACATAGCAGGAGCTCACCCCCATCCAGAACCTATATCAGCACGTTTTCATAGTGTTATTCTCCAGGTTAAAACAGCCTAAAAGAACCACTTCAGACTACAGCCAGGGAAACCACTTCTCCATATTGCCCATGCTAGCTCTCCCAAGGGGGTCGTGTGGGAACTTCCTGGCTCCTTGACACATCCTCATGTTTCCGTTTGTCCTACATGAAGTCCGGACTACTGAACTGGAGCCTTGGGTCCCACTATGTGGCCAAAAGAGATTTTGCACTGATTCATTGCCTTTCTCTGTCTTTCTCCAATTATTCTCACATCCTTGTTTGGGAACAGCATTAAAGTACAGCCCTCACACTAGATGTTAAAACATTTGACAATTGTAAAGAGGTTTAATTTTTACTTTTTTTTTGGATGCATTGGGGCTTGTCATAATCTAATCCTAATTAAGTGACATCCAGAAACTATTTTCTCACCAAACTGAGAAAATTCAAGGAAATCCCCAAATAACCCACAACAGAACAAAGCATACTTTGGGAGCTTGCTTTTATAGGCAGAATTTAGAAGATGTTCTATCTATAGTGGACCAAAAGGTTTTTAAAAAGTTGTGTATATTTGTACCTGGTTCTTCATGTATTCCTGAATATTAGCAGGAAAGGTAAAATAGGCAGAAGACTGAATAAAGAGAAGAAAATTTGCAAAGCAAAGCTTCAAAGAAATTCTGAGAAACATCTTTGAGCAAGGATAAGGTCATTAATTATCTCTCTGTGTATGCATTAACTGGAGGAGCTGTGAAACTCCAGCTAAAAGCGAATGAGACAAACATGAAGTGACAGCACTGAAACAAACCCAGAGCCTTCAAGTTATTTTCTCAGCCTTCAGTAAAAGCTGGCTGAGTTTCATCTCTTTGCTCAGGGGCAGCCCAGAACTAGGGGGGTAACATACACCCCATTCAGCACCTTAAGATGGTGCTGGAATGGAGTAGGAAACTCTATTTTCAATTACTGCTGAAATATTCCTGTTCTTGGGCTGTCTCTGTGCTGTTGTGTTGTTAGCGTTGCTGTCTCCATGTCTACCACAAATTCACATCTCTATAGATAGGCTTCCTTCTCTGGTGAATTATTAACAAAATCCAATGTTTAATGAAATTCCTTAGCTATTAATTTATACACTTCTGAAGATGTTTATCTTTTACACTGCATGACTCCTGAGAAAGCAGGGCTATATACTAGAGAACAGCCCAGCAACATCTCTGCTGTCACCCACTCGTGATCCCGTGGAAGAAGGGGTATCACTTTGAGGTAACAGTGACACAAAGTTGCTGAGGATATTGGAGTGGCTGCTCCTGTTGTGCACAGATCCTGATTTCCTCAGGCTGTGGTACTGAGATATGACATAGGGAGAACGTTTCAAATTTATAATCCATATAAGCATATCATTAGGAGACCAGTCTTGATAGACTCCAATTTTACAGTTACCATTTGGGCTATTGGTGTTTTTGTTTGTTTGTTTGTTTCAATTTACCAGCTTGCAGCTGGCACCAAAATCTATTAAGTTGCGATAAAAAATAAAGTAACTGAGTTCACAAGATACACAGGCATCCACAAGCAGATGCATGCAAGTCTTTGACCGATTTAAGAATCTGAACTGTTGGCTTCTGGTGTTTGTATTTTTGAAAATTTCTTGCAGTGTTTAAAGGTGCACAGAAAATACTGCTCCAAATGATCTCAGACTATCCAGCTAACAATACAAATCCCTGATAAACTGTGCTTAAAATTAAATGTGTCTGAGCAGCTACATTTTATATTTCTTATGCAGTCAGATGTTCAGGTAATGATTCTAAAGTACCATCATTATTAGTTCAGGAGCATTATATCCATTTTCTATTTGTGTAACTTGTTTCTCTTTTCCAGTAGCTTTGCATTTGTGAAAGTGACACAGAATGAAGTGCTGAGGGAAATTCTTGGTGCTTGCAACAAAGAATTGGCTGCAGGCTTACACCAGCACATCTGAGAGCAGACAGCTCTCCATGTTATGCAATTACTTCTCTCATGTCACTCTTCTTTTAGGAGAGACAAAATACAGGGGACTAAAGTTGGTGGTATAGCCTGCTTGCCACAATTACAAGACTAAAACAGCAGTTACATTCTCCTGCTTTATTTTCTTCATCATCTGTCTAGCACGCTGTGGGGATCTCCAAATTCTAATGTTAACTACCAGCAGAAAGATTCTGCTTTTATTTGCAGAAGGCTTTTTATGCATTTGTAACTCCACTGATTTTAGTTATTTCTCCAAACTGGCTTTGGTGTGGAGGAGAGCAGAATTTCACCTAAGTGAGGCGTGATAATATCTTTTTTTTAGCAAATCTATTGTCTTGAGTTATAGAAACAGGCACTAAAATAAAAAGCTCTCAAAATATCATGGAAGATCTCAGTTTCCCATATAGCTTTCTGTTAAGTCAACATAGAATTACAAAAATTGGTAAAGCATTAGTAGGTTTCATGCAGTCCTAATTCTGAATATAATGCTTGAATCATCACAAACAAGTAACTGAAAACGTGAGAAAATCCTTCCCACCTCCCCTAAAATATGAGCCAAGCAAACAAATAAAAACACTGAAGATTCCTGATAGCCTTGCTGGCAAAAACAGAGGCAAGAATCAGAAGTTTCACTTAGATGATAAAGATGGGAAAAATGTAGACAGATAATTCACTCAGCTAAGTGATGATAGCAGAATGTTGGAGAAAAAGTAAGGCAAAAGCAAGAATTTCAGCATGTATTCATGGATATCCATGTTGCCATGGCAACTTCTCAATGGAATAAAGTATTTTCTCCTTTCTTTAGGGATTAAAAAAAAAAAAAAAAGAGAGATGCTGTTCTGCAAATAGGCACTCCCCCCCCCCCCCCCTTTTTTTTAAATAAATCTATAACTATTTATTAACATACTGGGCTTTGGAAAGAGAATTAAACTTCTAAATAGGACACCATATTATGGAATATTATCCAAAAGGTTTCTCTCACCCTCTTTTTATTTTGAGTGTTTATTAAAAGCCTAAATTCCTTTACATTTCTGGATTTTTTTTTAAATTTTTTAATTTTTTTTTAATCTTGCTGTTTAGCTACAGGGCTTGGATAATCAGCATATTCTGCAGCAGATCTGTGTCTGTTTTCCGGTTCCAGATAAGGCTATTTTTGTTTCCCTTTGATTTTCTGGAGTGAGATTCTCAATTCTTACTTTGTGCTACTTGAAAGAACTGTATTTACTGTTATTCCATCATAAGCAACTGTTTAAATTTGGATTCAAGGCTAATAAAGAAATATTACTTTGTATTGTATCTTCATCCTAAACCACTGACTGAAAATGCAGACCTATTCAATCTTTCATTCTTTCTCTAGATAAGACAGCAGAGATATACATAGATAGAAGATGTGAAAGAGGAATAATACCTCTTGAAGATAAAGTTATTTTGGAAATTTTGATAAGTGTGTAAAACGTCCAGAAGCAGCTGAAAAATATAAGTGATAAGGACCCATTTGCAGAAAATGCTTGAAAAACTTCAGCATACACTGACATTGAATGTGTTCTAAATATAGCAGATTTTTTATTGTTGCACCTATTGAATTATACATAAATACATGTTAAAACAACTTCTTTCATAAAAAATGTATTTATTTTCAGAATATATTTGTGGGAATTGACCTTAAATGAGAAGCTATAATCCTGACCATATCTTAAATATATTCATTGCTACTCAAAAATTTTCTGGGTACTTATTAACAGGATGGAAAAATTTTAATAATCTGCATATCATTAATAATAGTTCTGAAAATATAAGCTAAACATAACTGTCTGACCCCTCCAGGTCTTTTAGAAAATTCTGCTAACGACTTGCTGATTCTTTTGTACTAACTGCCTCCTGCTACCTTGGTGATCTTATCCAATATACTGTATTGATAGCTCCACTTGACACAAGTAACCAGTGCAATTTTAGTTTCATTTAATCCACTTTAACACTTGTGCCATTTTCACATAACTCTTTATTCAGCTCAGTGCAGAACAGCTACAGATCCACTTCATTCTGGTAATGCAGTCTAATTAGGTTAGTAGAGTTCATCCAGATTAATACTGTTAGAAATGAGCAGAATCTTAGAAAATGGGATGAAATTACATGTTTGTAGCAATGTTTATTTTATGGGTATGCTTACACTAGTAAATTAAAATGTGGTCAGGAAATTTCTTTGTTATTGAGGCCAAATGGCATGAAATAATCCATTTCTATGCCGGTAAAGTCACCTTAACTTCCCAAACAGGGTGGCTGTATGCAGGCATTCTCCTGAGAATGGTCCCTGAAAACTACTTGTTTGGGAGAGAACTAGACAATGCATACAAAATGTATGCCAGAGAATCTCCTAAAATAGATCTGATACAGTACCTGGGAATGCTTGAATTTACAGGTATATACACAGCCTATATTATTCAAAGGGCACAAATCAAGACTAAACTCAATACAACCAGCCCAGTAAGCCCAGGTAGTTGCTGGTTTATAATGCCAGAATTTCACAGAGCTGCTGCAGCTTGTATCTCTTTCACTTTCCATCAAATCACTGAAACTGCCCAGCCTGCATTAGGGCTGTTGCTACAGAAATATACAGAACAAAGATGGATTGACACCACCATAATCACAGACTTCAGAGCCAGAAGTGACTGCTGCTATTGTCAGGATGGAGTGTGTTTGCGGAAGCCAATAGACCTTTGTCACTGTATTTTAGATGACGTGGTAGTAATGAGCAAGACATAAAAAAAGTCTAGAAGCTCTCAGTGTTACAACACCACAACATAATTCAGCTATATAAGACCATGCCAGCTATGTAAATATGTAAATTTACTTTGGTTTACAGAGTAATTTGCAGTGCTTTTAATTGGCAGGAATAGCTACTGAGTATACTTCTTGGTTCCTTCGAGTAACAGAGATTAATTTTGTATTTCTTTTGAAATACTAATGTGAATTACACATCTGGTTCTTCTGTGCTCTAAAGAATTATTTTATTTGTTTGTTTGTTTTAAAGATGAAAACAGACTAGCTTAATTCAGTAGTTTTCAACTCTTGAATGTAGGAACGCACTGGGAGAGAAGTAACATGTCTGAAAAATCTTTGCTTCTATTGCCATAATTCAGTTACCAGTAGTCTTGCAATGGTTGTGTGCTTGCAATTTGTGTACATAAATCTTGCTTTTTCTCACCTGAATGCTCCAACAGACCCAAGCCTGTTCAGCCTGCTAAAGGCCGTGTTTGGACACAAAGGTGTAACTTTCCTCCTTCCACCTTAACTTTAGGTTCTTAATTAAGCAGCCTAAATCCTACAGTCAGAGACGGAAGAGACAAAGAGACAAACAGCTCTAAATGACTATGAAGTCCATATAAAATCTAGTTTTCTCTCTGGTAGTGCTTACTTCATCTCCAGGAATGTCTAAGGAAATGCAGTATGGCTAATTGCCCAGCTTGTGCACCTCACTTAAGTGCCTGAAGTCAGGCAGGATAATTCCCTTCCCCTTCCCCTTCGCCTGTCCTTACCTGCCACGAGGAGAAGAATGATGCTGGGCTGAGTAGATTAGGGTTGGTGGGATGTCTGCCACCCATGTATTCATCAGTGCAGACCACACAGTCCTCTGCATCTCGCCAGTCCCAGTAGGGGATGGTGAAGTTCTCATCTCCTGTTATCTTCTGGATCTCACGTTCCCACATCAGCAGAAAGACCCGATGCCAAGGCAGAAAACCAGGGGCTTCATGGGCAAAATCAATGTCCCGCCACACATTGGACCCACCTAAGAGTGTATCTCGAGAGGCATAATAATGCATCCATACAAAGAGATCGTACACGTTGATGTTTCTGAACATGGGATTGGAGCCATTTTTCATCTGAGTATAAGTGCCAGTAGCAATAACATAGTCCTGGCTAGGAATGTTCTTTGCCAAATTAAGGTAGGCAAGAAACTTGTTCTTCTCAGTGGTGGAGAGCTGCAAGATATTTCTTCTTGTTCTCAGTCGCCTTTCAGTGCAGTTGAGTCCTGAGAAACCAAACTTGCACTCCCCACAGTTGAATCCCATGAAGTTGCCTTCGCATTTACATGTTCGGTTGTAAAATACAGAGGGCCAGTCCTCTCTGTCATCCACTCCTGAGAAAGGGAACTGTGGTCCCAGTGGAGCCTGAGAGAGAAGGATGTTCTGGCAGGACCCTCTGTTGGAAAGCTCCCCACAAGGGGACCCATCTCCATCCCAGAGGGGACAGCACTCTTTCCTCAGCAAGTTCTGTGTGTTTGCACAGACTCTGGGGAATTGTCCGGTGGACGGCTGAAGGATGACTAGCAGAAAACCCATGGCAAAGAGAAACATCCTCACAGAGCAGCAGGAGAGCATCAACGTTACGCTTCAGTGCATGGAGCACTCTCTCTGACCCCTCCAAAGTCCTGAGTGTGAAAGAAATTCCTTCCCTCCACCAGGAATGCTTCACTGCTGACTTCTGCTACAGTGCACCCTCCAGTGCACCCCCATTCCTACCCTGGATGCATTTACACACAGAATACTCTTCGGGGTTAATCTGATTATCACATGTTCTGGGTGAAAAGCAAGTGACTTTTTTCCCCACCCTCTACAGGTTTCAAAATACAGGCAATTATTATAAACTTTCGTCTTCTGCCTAGCACATGATTGCTTTCCTCTGGCAATTCAAGAGGAAATAAAATTAAATTTTGGACACAGAAACAATTGTCAGCCTTTTGAATTCTTTCTTTTACAATATGATTCAGAGTAAATGGTTTAAAAAAAGACACAGAAGAGTTAAATAAGAACAGTGAACCTAAAAATGAGAAAATACACAGTTTGGTGGTATAGTTTTTAAGAGGAAGCAAACATAAAATGTGGTCAGTTTAAGTGTGAACAAATGATAGAACCAGAGTAAATGGTTTGGCCTGGCACTTTTATATTTCAGTGTAGGCTACCTGTCTTGGGACACCATCCAGCAAAGTAACTTCACAAGGGAAGAGATAAACTTTTCAGAAAAAAAATAATTCCTTTTTCTTCTAGAATACATAGCCCTTTGAAAGTTAATGACACACTGAAATTTGCACCCACATCTTCCCTGAAGTTTTGTGGAGAATACAGGCAATCTGCCAACAGATTTTCAGAAAGCACTTCAAACATTCATCTCTGGACTTGAAAAACAAACCTCAGCTCTGGTTTTTCTGCCATCAGACAGTTTGCAAACACCATGTTCTTTACTCAGAAAGTTACTGGGCAGCCTCCAGATTATGCATGCCTTTCTTCTTATACATTAGTCTGATCAGAGCTAATAGAGTTCTATGGATGGCATTTACATCCTCTGAAGTTGCCCCTTGAAGCAAAGGGACAGCAGTTATTTTATAGCTGGTCAAATTGCACATGACTTATCCACAGTTTTCTTCAGCTAGCACTGTTATTAGTAAGAGTGGTTTTGTTGTGAATTATTTCCTTATGCTATGGGAGAATCCCAGCAGTGTAGGAACAACATATAGGCAGAGGAAGCAAGAACTTTGCTGTGAAATGATGCCTTTTGCTGGCATCAGCAGGTCATCACATGACCGTGCTGAGGAGCACGAGGTGCTTTAATCCTGTCGGCTTCTACGCGTCAGGTATTCCAGGAGATTATCCCCGAGTCCCGCTGCCAGGGAGCCTGCGATGGGGGAGCTTGGAGAAAGAGCTGCAAAGGAAAAAGAGTTGCTTTTTCAGAAAATATTTTTAACCACAGGCTGATGATTACTACTGCTTGATTGATTCTCCTTCTTTCCATGCTAGGTTTGTAAACCAGGTTTAATCATATAAATGTTTCTTGTTTGATTTTATTTTCTCTGTATCCAGTTGTTTGGGAAGCCTTTGCAATTTATTTCATTTACTGTTCCTCTCATGAAATGTAGTTCAAAACTACATAGGGAAGCTGCAGGGATTGGGAAAGGCTTGTGGTACAGACTCATAGTGAACCAGAAAAGTCCTCAAGTATATATTTAGACAAATGGTCATAGACACAAATACATTTAATGTTCTAATATTATATTCAAATGAGATTTTATGTTCAACATTAAAAAATATGAATCCAAGCCTTGACAGTTGTCATGTGACAAGTTTCTGAAGCAGCTGGTTAACAGAAGACTCCTCTGTGAAATGGTATGAATGAGAAACTGTGGATGAGGAGTGTGACTGAGGATCAGCACACACCCTTCTTGACCTACTATTGATCAGAGTCCTGTTTTGAATAACTGTCAGTGAGTCAGATACTATTTGAGAAACCAACCTTTTCATATATCATCAACCATAAGCATTAAACAAGTAATAAAACGTGTTCCTGTTCCCATGTATGACTGTAGCGTCACCAAAACATGAGACAGGCATTCCTTACATGCTTCATTTGGGCAAAATTTTCTTCATTAAAAGACCTCATGGGACTTTCCCCCTCTCTTGTGCTTCAACTCAGCACTCTTTATTTCATTGTTCATCTAACAAAGTGATCATATCTGCATGGAGTTTGTGCATAAGTGGAATTTAGTCTTTTTGACTGAGAACACTTTCCCTTGCATTCTGCCAGTGGGTTGGCATAATCTTGCTATATGCTCTTAAAGACCCATTTCTCACATCTGGATCCTCACTTTTGAATATAGGGGAAGACTTATTCATTTAAGGTCTGCAAATGCTAGGTGGACAATAAGATCAGCACGGCTAAGGCAAACCACTTTCTTTATCCAAGAACAGGAAAGATGGGGATTTGGTGGCCACGTGCAAATTTACTTGATTCCAGAGCATAAATGACCAGTAATCACTTCACAGTTGCATCTCATAGAGGCAACATTCAACAACAAATCAGCATGGGGCTCTGCCTCATGTCCCTAAATCTCAACTCCACCTCAAGGTTTGCAACTGGATTAGTTAAAGTATTGGTCTGGTAGAGTAACACAGTAACGACAGCATTTAAAATAAAACTTACATTTTCATTACGAGGTCCTTAAGGGCTTTATAAAGACATCAGTAGTTACTGGAAGGGAAAACTCCAGACACAAAGTAGTGAGATATCTCCCTGAAGTTCACATACTGGCTTGCTTGTGGCCTTAGGATCAGATTTTCAGCACCATGCTGCAATGGTAAACCATGTACACGGCCTGCTGCTTTCTGATATGGTTATAGACAAAAAAAAAAAAGCAACATTCCAAATAGAAAACCATGGCATTGAATAGGGGTTTATATTACCTCATAAAAGTAACTCTTGGTCTCCTCAGATCTGACTGGGCTGATCTTCAAAAGATTATTTCTTCCTTTTGGAAGATGTTACAGAAAATTTCAATTCTGGGATGCTGATACTGAAGTAATCAAAGTTTCAAGTAATATTAGTGGGTTTAAAAAAATTCTGGTAGCTGGATAACACCAAGAAGAAAGTATCTCTCAATATTTCTTGTTAGAACTTTTTAGGAATTCTGTGGTGATTTCGAGGACCAGTTATCTGTGTTGAGTGGGGAAAAAAATGGAACCTGGGACGATAAAGTGGAAAAGAATGTTACTGCAATTATTTTAAAAGTAAAGTGTGGAACTGTAAAGAAACAAAGTCTGGATACAAAAAGTTGGTGCCACTCAGTTCCAGTGGAACAAAAAAATTGTCAAGAGAAAAAGTGAAAAAAATACATGGTTATTTGAAATGGATAAGTACAAAGACCTTTTGACAATGAGAGAGCACTGAACAAATCGAAGGGAAGACAGTCTATTAACCAGCCAGGAAATGCATTCTGACAAACCAGTAGGTTCAGATTGTGCTCTCTCTGATCCTTACGTGCTACTTGCTGTTCAGCATCAGCATCCTTATGCACTGCACAAAGCACCTGGTTTCAGGTGTTTTCCTGAGCTCCTGCTGAGCTCGCATTTCACGTAGCAGAAGGACAAAGCATCACTGTTTTCCCTTGCCCCATGACCCATGTGCCAGATGGAGCTATCAGACTCCTCAGTGGTTTGCCAGTGAGCCAAATTTGGCTCCTAGCCTCCAGGAGGAAGAAAACAGGAGTGGATGTAGGATGTTGACACGTCATAGATACTATTTTGTGGTCAGAATGGAAAATCTGTCTCCTGGTTTCTAATAAAAGGGGAGGAGAAGTTTAGGAAGAGTCCTGCTTATCATTAAAAGCCATGAAACATCTATATCTTTAAACATTATAGAAGGAAGAGGAAAATATCCAATTTCTATTTATAATCAACTTTTTATCCTTAGGTCGGAAAGAACATCAAGTTTCTGTTTAGAAAGAATTTTACTAAGTTTATTCCTACTAATCAAAGCTTTTTACTAAGAAGCAGATTAGAAATTCCCAGAAGCTTTTTTTGTCTAAGCTGAAGACCTCCCCACGTTCTGGTATGATATTTAAAGATAAGGTTTAAAAACGCTGCTAGATGTACTAAAGTAGCACAGTTCCAGGCTGAAAAACTATTTTGAATGCTATATTTAATCAACTTTTAACTCAGAAGCAGCATACCTAATCTGTAGTCTACACAGCTGATGGTCTGATATATGCAACCATGGGTACATTCAGCCATGAGTAGGATGTTGGGCCCCCAATCTGAAGTTCAGTACAAGATTCAATTAATCTTGGCTTGTGCAGCAGTTCAAAGCACTCCTAACACCCCAGCCAACCTTACCCCCGAACTCTTGCAGAAAGAATTCACAGGTGTAGTTGGTTTCCCAGGCTAAAGTTGTGTTCTCATGGTTATGGATAACAATCTTTGCATTGGTAAATCAGTCCTCTTACTGATCCTAATGTAACCTGGTCCATGCATAAATCTCCAGTCCCAGCATTCTTGAATCAGTCAAAGGCCGCTGCTACAGTTTTATGGGTTTTGTACTGCATGTAAAGAGAAGCAATACCTGTTCTAGCAAAAACATAAAGGTGTAAACAGATGATACTTGATCAGTTACAAATCCTGCTGGAACAAAGTTAGCCTATCCATTTTAACAACATTGAACCAGTGAGTTTTAATGGATCAGTGCTTATATTATGAGGCCGTGTTATTTTTGACCTGATAGGGGGAGCCATAAAGACAGACTAAGTGCACCAGAAAACAGATATTGAAACTGGTCTAAAAACATAGGCTAAATATTACAGGCAACACCTAGGAGCATGAAAAAGTCATTGGTCTGCAGTCTAAAGCAAGAAAGAAGAGGCACTGATGCAATCAGAGCAATAAAAGTACATAAGCAGCAGCAAAAGACAAAGGCAGTTTTATCTTGTGTCCTGGCTTTGGCTCAGATAGACTTAATTTTCTTCCTAGTAGCTGATATAGATATGTGTTTTGGATTTAGTATGAGAATAATGTTGATAATGCACTGATGTTTGGGTTGTTACTACATAGTCAATGGCTTTTCAGTGTCTCATACAGTTCCAGGTGCACAAGAAGCTGGGAGGCAACACAGCCAGGACAACAGATCCAAACTGACCAAAGTGATATTCCATACCATATGATGCCATGCTCAGCATATATTTAGGGGGAAGATTATGTTAAAGTAGTTACCAACTTATCCATCTACAATCTGAATGATTTGGGTTTTTACTGCAGGTGACACAATACCTATCTGATGTCTATCAGTCTTGATGACAGAAGAAAATCTTAGGGGGATGCTGAAGCAATAATTTCTGTAGTTCTATTACACTCATCCTATGATTCACATCTGTTTTCAGGTATTTGCTGAAAGGCAGCCTGGCTTCTGGCTCTTGGGATAAGGCTGAACAGAGTAGAAATTTTGGTAAATGGGTCTGAATGCTTTCTTATCAGCTTTCAGAGGAAAAGTACTATATAATATTTTACTACAGTGTGGCTGATATGTGAATTTGGCCTTGATAGCAGTCTATGACTAGGTTTAACTAGGTGGATAATAGTGTGCTGGTTGGGGAAACCCCTGTCTCATCTAACAGCTCACTGAGACTGAAAGCGCATAAAGTTTTTCAGCAACCTGCAAGGAAACCATTCATAGTTTTTTGCTAGGTTAATGTTCTGCTCATTTTCCAAGGGGAACTGGCCCGCTCAGGGGTCAGACAAGTACTCTAACTCATGCAAAATGAGTGGTGACAACAATTAGGGGAGAAGCAAGGCCAGTCTTCGCTCTGTTGAAGACCTCTTGGACTGTCACCCATTTTGCAAAGCTGTGTCCTGAGTCCTTGTGGCAGGTACCCCACAGCTGTGTCTCAATCAACTGCAGAGTCTTACTCCTGTATTTAAAAACCTACAATCTTCCTCCTTTCCAGTGTCCTCTGATAAACCTAACTCCCTGCAGCATGACTGGAAGGGGTGGACCTTCCTCCGGAGCTGCCCACTATGTTTGGTTCCTCTTCAGAAACAGCTGTGTCTAATGAGTGCCTCTAGGCCCTTCTCACAGACTTGTCCTGCTCCATTTATCCAGCTCTGCAGAAAGAGAAGATTAATAATAACTCCTAGTAGCTGCCTGTAGGTTTTTTGTGTGTGAATGCTTTGGAAAACAGATAATCAAATAGTGTATTAAAAAACATGAGAGTGACATTTAACACTGAGTGGGTCTCAGAAGATTCTGATGGTAAGGCAAACACGGCTTTGCAGTTTCAAAAACTAAATTTGGAAAAGGAATGAGTGAATCAGTTTGGACAGGTGTATGTATATAAACCAGCTGGGACCCTCTGAGGCTGACGTCACCTCATATAATCACTTCTGAGCCAAGAGCAACTGGACTTCCATGAAACCTTACCTTTGCTTGTAGACAGAAGGGGACATCTACATCAGATAAGTAGCTCACATGCATATTTTTCTCTTATGTTTAAGAACACATTATTTAAGTCATAAATTGGTCCTTTTAACGTACTACTAAAAATGCCTTTCTCAAAAAGGAGGAGAATGCTACAGTTTTTCTAAAGTGTATCCTATCCGCTAAGGTAAATCAAAACTTTGTGGACAAGGAAAGATAGCTGCTGTTTTCATATCTATAGAAGAACTTTTAGCACAAAAAAATAACACAAAAACTGTGAATAAATGTGGATAGTTCTATCAGAAAAACATGTACAGAATTAAGTTTTACCTCTTTTAAGTCTGGAAAGCAGCTTGTCTGGCTAGACTTTCAAATACCTCAGAGAACCCCTTAAACACCATGACTTTTTATTCCTAATGGGTTCTTAAAATCTGCAGCTTTTGCTTTGCCTGAAAAACCCTTATCTTGGTTACTCTGGTAGAAGGAGCAAATCACAGAATGTTAGGGATTGGAAGGGACCTCAAAAGATCTAGATAAAACCAGGCTAATGCAGACTGTTATATGTAGACTTTTTTCCATAAGACATGGTGAGAGAAAGAAAGCTATTGAAAGTAAATGTTCCCTAATCTCCTAGACTGCTACCTGTGTATCTGCTTATTATTGTACATTTTTCAAGAAAGGTCCTCATGTGTTGCAATGGACAGTAAAGAGATGGCCTGCAAGTCTGAAACACCCACAGGAGAAGGACACGCATCTTTCTTTTTCTTCCCGCACTCTGCAGAGTGGAGAACATCATGCAGTTCTTCAGTCCCAGATCATTGCAGGCAGAAAATGCAGATAATAAAGCAGGCAATTATAATAGCTCCACTCACATTTCTATTAATTTAAACCTCTCAACAGCAAATGAAAGATAAGGGGAAAAGACATACATTGTTTAGAATTCAAAAAACCTTATTAACCTTCTGTAACTGTCTGACAATACTCAAAGGCCCCGCTACACAAAAGACTCAACTATCAGATGTAGTCTCTGATTCTCCCCCCTCTTCTAAATAATGACTGTCATGAAGAATCAAATTGTACTGAATTTGACTTTCTCTGTAGAACTTCGCTAATTAATCCACAGCTAAATAAATATATAAATAAGACCTTGACATTCAATTTCACTTCAATGCAAATAGAGGATAGGAAACTCAGTTTCTTGCGCTGCAAACTCTCTGAATAAAGAACAAAATGTCTTGATAAGACACTAAGCATCTGGGAAAATGGGGAAAAAATCCTTCCAAAGTAATGTACAATGATTCTGATAATAGCTGACAGTTTTGAGTAACACAGAGAAAGTGAACTAAAAATTATTTTTCTCATTTTTATCCTTATTTTTTGCCATTAGGATGCAGTAAGTTTGAAAGAAGCAAACAGACATTTTTGTTCCTACAAGACACTGTTAAGGTGCTAGATCCCTTGTGGTTAAAAAGTTTAATAGGTTCAAAAACTGACCAGTCAAATTCAGGAAGCAAAAGTATCAAAGCCTGTTCAGTATGAACACACCATCTCTGGCTCCAGAAGTCTCTGAACCCTAAATTACTTGAGGATGAGAGGTCACTCTAGGGAAATGTCTCTATAGACATGTTCTGTTTGCAGACCTGTAAGTGCATCTACCATGGTACATTGTGAGGGCAGGATACTGGACAACATGTTCCTTTGGTTTGACCATTCCTAAGATTAAATATTGCTCCATTGCAGCCAGTGATATGTTTAGCAAAGATGTCACCAGGCAGTCCCTGGTCTATACTGTTGGGCTTGCAAATATTATAACACTTCTTTGGTATTCGACAGCAAGGATCCCAGAGTAACTAGAAAGGAAAATGCAAAAGATTTTGGGTTTATTTTACAAAATAAGAATTAAGCCTGTTTTCAACTATTAAGAAGAAGAAGAAAAAAGACTATTAAGGAGATTTCTTCAAGGTTATTCACATGGATACTGCAAACATTATCTATGCACCCTTTGTCCTGGGAGAGCTCATGTACCTAGAAAGACAGTTGAAAAAAATGAATGGCCAATTATGTTCCTGGAAATCCTTTCTTCTCCCCAAGCTTAAGAACATACATGTAAAAGTTACCAAAAATAAATAGTTTGAAAAGAAAGCAATGTGCTAGTTGTGCAGAGTACTAAGTATTAACCAAGACAAATTAAAGATATTTATGAACAAATACGTTTTGTATTTCTGATAAAAGTGAAAGGGATTCTTGTGACTAGAGTGTTTAAATTAAGCTTCAGTTATTCTTAGTCACATTGGATGGACTTAGTCTAAGCAATTTTTTTCATTAAAATCTTTTTGTCAAGGTATGCTTTCATCAAAAAAACAAATCCAATAAAATGTCAAAAGTCTTGAGGGGAAGGATAATTTCATAAAGTGTGAAGGACTGACTGGGTTCTGAGGGCAGAGATTTGGCAGATCACTTGGGAAGTGAGAGACGTGAAGGCTTCAGAGTGAGTTCCCAAGGGGAACTTTATACAATTCCTTACATTTTTTTATAAGAACACATAAAAATACCAACAGCCCTCATGCTTATGCCAGGATTTTTTTGTCACCCACTTGCCTGTCTTCAGATACAATAACACAATGTGCCTATCTCCCTACAAGAAATACTTATCGACATTATAAATGTACAGGTATTGCTTCGTGTGTGTGTGTATATGCTGGCTGGTCATGGAAAACAATTGGGTACGATGTGGTGTCATATGGTAAAAGGATATTGTTTCAGTGACAGTGAAATTTTAGCAGTTGGCACTGATGCAAAGCTGGGCATTTAGAGAGATTTGGAATGACAAACCAGCAACAACGAATTGCTACACTTTTAAAATATATTCAGTGTCAGACACAAAAAAGGCTTTGCTAGAAGAAGCTTTGTATATGTTAGTAAATGTTAATGTGGTCTAGCATTAAACACAGATGAGTTTATTTTGAACTTGTTCTTCCACTCTCAAAAACCAAAGCCACATATTATGTTTGGTAAAATGCTTTTAAATATGTGGAAACTGCAGGAAAGTATTGTTCATCCTGATGGCATGTTCCTGCCAGTGTGAGCAAAGATGGGTTAATCACTAAGAAGTGATGACGACAGCATGAGGAAAGTACTGAAAGTGGGTCACAGTGTGAAAATTACTGACAATGTGCATATGGTTAATCTTAGTTGTCCCTTACACAAAAATGAGCAAATAGAAATGAAGAGAGGATTGGACTTCAACAGCTTTTATATTAATTATTTCTTGAGAAATCTACTTTTTGATTATTTTATGTTTATTTCGTACATTGTGCTTAAAAGCAAACATTGCCCCAATGCCATGAGCTGATATCAAGTTCTCCCATGGAAAAGATATAAAGCACAGAAATTCCTGAAAACATTTGCCTGTATCTTTTCTATATGGAGTGATGTCTCAAGTTTTCTAGGTCTGATATTTTGGGATCTCCCAGAACTAGAAGGAAGTGTCAGTTCTGCTCTACTTTTGGGAATGTTTTTATTTCATGGTGACAAAACTCTTGTTTTCTCTTTCAGTGATTGAAAAACTCTGAACTTCAGCTTTATTATTTGGGTAACTGATGTTTTGCAGGGAGATGGCTTTTATGGATGACTTTATTTTCTGATTTTTCTATTTGCATTTCATGTTAAAAGATGAATGGATAGAATTCAACTGCTCAAAGAAGTATGTTAGTTCTGCAACTGTATTTAGCACACAGGCTTTTTGAGATGGGTTTTCAGGAGAATAAAGGGCCGTATCCTTCCTCCCTTTCACTAAATGTGTTCCCATGGCCCATGAAAGCTCCTTCTCCTGGGACACAGGTAGTAACAGCAGTGAGGTGGTTAGCACAGATCCCTTGCTCTCACTGTGGCTGTTTTCCTCCTTCTTATCATCGGTGTCACATACGCAGGATGTGAAATCGTTATGAGAAACGGTCAATGCCATGGGGAAAGCCTCATAGCTCCTTCCCTTTAGAGACTAAAGTGGTGATAAAGTCTCTGTCTACTCTGACCTTTTCGCTCATGTAGGTCATGACACCTTGATTCTTGTATCATGTTTAACAACCTGGGGCTAAACTCTGCTAGTCCTTTCACCCTGACATGTTGAATCAGTTTGCACCTCTAAGGAACTGCAGTGGAATTGGGCCAAAGATAATTCTTGTAAATATGCAATAAATAAAAACCCGAAAGGAACAGTACCTATTTGATTCCTGAAATATGTCTAGTCATCTACAATACACTGCAAGTCCATCACAATGAACTTCTACGGAACCTTGGTAACAAAAATTCTTTCTGTTCTGGCCAAAGCTGGTATTAGCAAAATTATTAATAGACTTATTTAAATGAACAAGACAAGGAAACAAACTGATCTGCTGGCATGCCACACTTATAAACTGCCCTTATATGCATTTGATTTCAGTATGATCAATATGTTTCTGTGTGGAACATCTTGTGCTTTGAGTACTTTATGTTGCCCAGAAAACTGCAAATGGTTCATGTGTTCGTATGACATATAATTAGGTATTTTGCCTTTATTTACAGGTAAAGAAAATAAGGTCAAGAGAAATAACATAGCCTGTTCTGGGGCCACACAAAGCCTGTTTTAATGTGTTTGAGAATTTGTAGCAAAACTAACAATAACAAGATTAAATAAAGAACATAAAGCAGAAGTACCATTGCCAGTTTCTCTATCTCCTCATTTAGTTTAGCTTAAGAGTTAAGAAAAGTTCATGTCACAAATGAACCCGACATATTTGTAGCAAGTATCTATCTTTCTCTTTATTCAGTCAATAAATTGTCTTTGTCCTATGTACAGGAAAGGCCTTTGCCTTCACTGGTGGACTAAACTATGATGAAGAAAAAAATCTTCCAAGGACAAGGATACAGATTAACCTCGTTGTCGTCAATGGAGACCGCACCGTCCATGTTGAATTATTCTAATCAAATGGAACTACCTGAATCTGAGCTACTCATCTGGGCTGATTTACAGTTACTGGAGAGACACTACTGGAGAGAAGTTACTTGAAGATCCTTTACCTTTTACTCTGCATTGGTGAGGCCACACCTGGAGTACCATGTCCAACTCTGGGCTCCTCACTACATGAGAAATATGGACATACTGGAGAGAGTTTGGCAAAGGGCCAAGAAGATGATGAAGAATCTCTCCTATGAGGAAAGGCTGAGAGATCTGGGACTGTTCAGTCTGGAGAAGAGAAGGCTCTGGGGGGACCTCTTTAATGTGTATTAATGCCAGCAGTGATGGCGTAAAGAGGATGGAGCCAGGCTCTTTTCAGTGATGCCCAGTGGCAAGACTAGAAGCAATGGGCACAAACTGAAATACAGGAGATGCCCTCTAAAAATCAGGAAACACTTTTTCACTGCGAGAGTGACTGAGCAGTGCAACACATTGGCCAGAGAGGCTGTGGACTCTCCATCTTTGCAGACGTTCAAAAGCTGTCTGAACATGATCATGGGCTACTGATTCCAGGTTGCCCTGCTTGAGCAGAGAGACTGGAATAGATGATGTCCAAAGGTCCATTCCAGCCTCAACCATCCTGTGTTTCTGTGAACTGAAAATTTTTAGGACTTAAATTACTTCATCCTAAAGCAAAGCAGCTACCTAAAATAGTCTAATTGAAATATTTGTTCCTTTCCATTTATTATTATGGGAGTTTAGTTTACTAAGTTATATAATATCCACATTGTAGAAATCTAAATTTCGGTCAGATGTGACTGACAGTGGATGTTTCGTCTTAAGTATTCAAATATTTTGTATTTGACAGCTGATGAATTAAAACTTTATTTATTCCTTTCTGTATAGTCTAAACACACAGATATAGACTCAGCTGAAAAATTGGGGGATACTTATTGTTCTGCTTCCTGCCAATAGTGAAACAGCACATATCACAGGCAGAGCTTTATATAGCAGATGTGATAAATGAGTAAATAAAAATGAATGAAACTCCAAGTGGAACTCATCTACCCTAACCTCAGCTTTATATACTTGAGCTAGTAACAGTGGGTTTCCTTCAGAGGAAATTCCAGCAGGTCTTGAGTACAGTCATTTCACCCTGAAATAGGGGACCAAGATAGTTCAGTTCAATCACTTGCATAAAGTGACATTTTCTCTTCATTACTACAAAGAAAAGACAAGGTGACCAGCCCAGACGCAGACATCTGAAGCAGAGTGAGATGTAAGCAAGGTGATTCTAACCTTGCATTTGACCGTGCATTGCCTCACCAGAGTAAGCCTGAGTGGCCCTTGAACCCAGCAGAGATGCCATGTGGTATCCACCAGCATGGCACTGGTTTGTATTAAGCCTTGCTGAAACATTTTTTGATTTCTGAAAAGCAACAGAAATAAAACCAGCCTTGAATGAGTTGCTGATTGAGTTGCCCAAGACACATATCACAAAAATGAACTTGCCTATGCATTTTTTTCAGCTGTACTGATAAGTTTACATTCATTCTGTACAAACTCTCCTTACAAAGAGATGGGCTAGAGGAATGCTCATACCTTTAAATGTGACCTGTGTCACCTATATACTTCTAAGTACCCATAAATCGGAGGAGATAGATTCCTGCAATATCAGTTGTTTTGTAATCTTTATTATATTTCTAGACAACCTTCTGAAATAGAAACAAGATTAAGAGATAAGTAGCCTTTCCTCTAACAGCGAACGCTATATTTTCTACAAATGGAAAGAAAAGTTCATTGTTATCAGATTTATAACAAATGCATAACATGGAGTGTTTCTCCCTTTCTAGAAAAATATTACTGAAGATGTAAAGCAGAATGATTTAAAATGAAATATCCAGTTCTGAATAAAGGAGGCTATATATATGTTGACTTTGGAACACAATTACTATGGAAACAGCAAACAAAGAGGATATCTCAGGGTGTGCCAAGCTGAAAATCATGCCTGGACTGATTTCAAATCTTTTCCTTGCTGAGACCTGCAGCTGAAGGCTTTCAGGCTGAATTCTGTAGGAAAAGTCTTCTAGCATGTTATTTTCTTTCTTCAACTTCTCCCTTCTCCTTTTTGATAACAAGGCATGAATAAAGTAAATTTTTTTTCTTAAAGACTAATAATTTTGAATGCTCCCATTTTTGGGGCATCTACTCTCTAAAACCTTTTTTCACTTTCAAAAATTACCAAGTAAAACTAGCACTGTAGGTGTATGCATCTGAGTATGTCGCTCCAGGTTTTTACAATCAAAGGAGAGAAATGGACAATTTTAGTTGCAATCCATATGACCTTTATAGATATCTGCCTCATAATGATCTGAATTGCATACTATAAGCAGCTATTTCTTACTATTTACTGTAAAGGGAGTCTGCAGCACATTTACATTTGTATATATGAACATATAGCTAAACATAACTGCATTATCATGTGTTATATCACATATAGTAGGTACACGTACAGGACAATCTGTACTTCCCAGATTATTTCCCCATTGACAAACAGCCCACTCTAAAAAGAATTATGAAAGATGAAGAAAAAATCCTGAGAAACTTGGAAACTAATTAGTATTTTGAGAAATAATGAAAATGGAATCTTCCAGAGGGTTTTTTCTTTTATTGATCAGTTTGAATTTGTGTTTCAAGCCTTTTATTAATCAAAATGTTTTTCCAGTTACTGAAAATGCATGTTTAAAAATGTATTTTTAGCAGACATAAAAATATATCACAGAAATTTCAAATGTTAATGTATTAAAATTATATTGTGAAAGATAGTATTGGGAGAAAATATTAAAGCTTGCAACGTATAGAATATGTCATACTAGTTGGCATAAAAATTTTGCAAATGAAAAGATGTAATTTTCATTAAACAATGTGCAAAAAAAAATATGTCTAGTAATAATTTTTTTAAATGTATGTCTTTGCAAAGAACCAAGAAGTAATCAGGGATTTTGAGAAGGATTTTGCAGCTGCTATATACTTCTTGGAAATGCAGGAGATGAAATAATAGCTGTATTGCCACTTTTTGAAGCATAGAACCATTAAGTTTTCAGAGCTTAATTACTATTACTGCATATATTGTCTGGCGATGAAGGAAGGATTTGAGTACAATTAAAAGGAAGGAAGGAGAAACAGTCTCATCTGAAAATCTAACAATTCAGAGAAGACTGAGGATCCTCATTCTTGACCCTATTTTAATATATATTAAAGCTTTGGGTTTGGATAATAATAATAATTACAGTTTTCTTCAGTACAGTTTTCTTCTTCTGTTTTTCCCAAAGTGGAAAAAAATAACTGTACATTAAAAGAAGAAAAAAAACCTCATTTTCTCATATAAATATCCAAATCTTTAGTAACATTTTGAGTTTACAACATGATTTATCTAAAGGTTTTAATTTTTGTGTTATTTTAACTTACTGAAAGTTAACCTGAAATGCCATTTTAAAATGAAAAATCAATGTATTGTATTAAAATCACTCAAAGTAAATCTTTATCTATCTCAATTTCCTCTTATACTTTTAGCTGAATTGAAGCTGAATTTGCTTCTGGTTTGGAGTGATCAAACCTATAGTTATTAATGAAAAAATGGCTTGCTTTCTTTTAAATATCTGTTTGAAGATCTGAAAACACACAATCTGTCTTCAGAACAAACATGCACACACACAGGAAAACTCTTATGTGCAAAATATTTTATAAATTGCTACATTGAAAATTAAACCGGATTTATTTTGACATTTTCTTTCAATGTTTGTTTTTTAGAATATAGAGGCTTTGTGTGGCCTCATGAAAAGCAAAAGGTGAAACTAATTCAAAATCAAATTGTATCTGACAGACACAATTTCTTTTGGGAGTTAAGATGCACAAATTTAGATACCTGTATGCAGCTATCTCCATGGAGGTGTCACAGGTTAGTTAGGGACTTAGTTCAGGTCTTTGAACATAGATATTTGAGCCAATGCAGATGGAAAGGTCTAGATTCTAGATGACCAAACAGACTGGCACCTTCTGCAGATGGAAACCTGGTCAAATAGCCTTAGGCATCTCAAATGGCTCTAGATGTCAATTATCTGAGCAACTGAAGAAGGGATCTACCTGGAGGATTCGTCTCTCCAGGTGCCGCCAACCATGTCGACTAGGAGAGGGATTCAGCCATTGAAGTGTAGGCACCTAGTGACATTTGAGTCTTGAGGATATCCCAAGAGTGTCCTACCTCAGAATCCTAAAAGCTGCAAGTCTCTCTCAGCTCCCATGCTGTTTTGCTGGCCTTGTGCAGTCTCAAA
This sequence comes from Nesoenas mayeri, assembly GCF_963082525.1. Lineage (NCBI taxonomy): Eukaryota > Metazoa > Chordata > Aves > Columbiformes > Columbidae > Nesoenas > Nesoenas mayeri. Next base: position 204,107,425 of record NC_137541.1, read on the forward strand.
TGTCCCATTGCATCCCAGATGTCAGCAGGTATCTGTACCAAGACAAGTGTTTCCTGCCCTACATCTCCACAGCAGAAGTTTGGAAAAGGCTTAGACACTCAGCTCCTGTGTCAATACCTCTGTTGCGATACCTAAATAAACGACTCCTGATCTGAAACATAATCTTGCTGAATGAGCTCATGATCACTTTTATGTAATTAGTCAAGAAAAAAAAACCCAAAACAAACAACCCAACAAAACAAAACAAAAACACCCCGAACAAATTGTGCTTATAAAGAGTGCAAAATAAAATCAGTATTCAAAAGTCATTTGGAAGTATTCATATGTTGTGATACCTACATAGGTCAAACATCATGTTTATATGTACATTGAACTGGAGTTTAGCTACAGGAAAGAGTGGTTCACAGCAGAGTTTGAAAAACGTTAAGGATGCAGGCTGAATTTATTTACCTTTGTGGCTTCGAAGCACCATTATGAGCAATAAGCATCACCATTTCTGAACTAAAATTTCCCTCTGTTTGTCTATGTCCTCAATACTTTTAGCTTGTGGTCCCCAGGAGGATGCCCTTGGGTGGGATGAGTCTGTGCACAACAAGGTCCAGCAATGTTATGTGTAAGGTAAAGGACATTTAAACTTGTGCTCTGTCTTCAGAGACCTATGAAACAGAATTAACACATTGGGAAGTCAGGCTGTTATTCTTATTTTGACAATGTTCTTATTATTTTATCCTGCTAATCTGATTTTCAAAGATTTATACATTAATTTTTCATACATTAATCCCTGAAACTATGCTTTGAAAGCCCATGCTATAAATACCACATGTCTAATGCACCTGCCAGTGGCAGACAAAATTTACAAGAAACAGACAAACCTCAGAATAATAATTTCATTATATCACCCCTATAAATCTTCCCAGCTGTTCTGACACTTTAATTACAAAGTGACACTTTCAGTCTTAACATATTGTGGCCTGTGTAATCAATCATTTCACTTAATACTTGTTATGAGTCTCGCTGTTGTAGAGGCTTCATTTTACAATCCATCTCCTTTACAAAGGCAGAAAGTCAACAAGAGATTAAATATTATAACTATAAAACTCAATAAGAAATTGAGGCAGTCCTGAATTTATTACAACACACATACCTGAAAAATATGTAGTGTCTTCCACATGCTCCCCATTCCCAGTATCCCACACAAGCTTCTTTGTGGAATGCAGGTGTGGGCTGAACAGCTTGGAGGTGAGAAGCAGGTGGTCAGTTCTGGAGCTATTGTACCCAAAAAGTAATGGATTCTGAAAGTTGCATGTAAAGGACAGAAGCTCTGGAATAATCCTGGTGAACAACTTGTAGGGAAGGAACTTGGAAGAAAATTCAAGTCAGGAATAAAGAATATGAGACTTTTTTTCAGACTAACACAATCTTAACAGAATGGCAGTAAGGCAGTTTGAAAACTGCAAAAAACGCAGGAGAGATAAGACAGTTTGCTGTAAACAGTGACTTCAGTATGTCAAAATGAAAATGAACAAAACCCAGTAATTATAGGACTAAGTCCTAGCATGGGACTTCTGGGATCTGCTCTTCTCTTAGACACATAGAGCAACTCACAGTAATGCTAATGAAGGCTACAGAGATGGACAGTTCAGCTGTGATCCATTTAAGTACATCTACACCTCTTAAAATTTACCTACAGAGCTCATTTTTTGTCCTGTAGCCTTTACATCATAGGAAGTCATTGTTGTCCAAGTAAAAATACCATCTTTAATCTTCAATTTGCAGCACTTTTCATTATAGACCCAATATTGAAGCAACTGGACTGCCGGCAACCAGGCTGCACAGCTTGTTTGGAGAGTTGTTTTCAAAAATACATGTTTTGGAGGGAGGTCAAGCTGTTTTCAATGGACAGAGCCTTCCAAAGTAGTGGCTTAGATGCCAGAAATATTTTGCTTTCTTGTCACTTGATCCTTATTTCAGCTCCATCTTGCTACACTCCCTTTGCTGATTTCAGCTTTGTTGCTATCATCAGGCTTTAAAGGCATTTGACTAAGTCAGAAATATGAATGTGGCAATTAACACCGATTTGTGTGCATTCTCCTTTGCAAAGATGCAATAATTTTGCAGATGTCTCAGGACATGGAATTTTTAGATGATCATTTTAACCTCAGCCTACCAAAAAGTAGTTTATAAGCTGTAAAACATCGTCAGACTGAGATAGAGCTATCCATAATTTTACTGAAAACCAGAAGCAGCCCTCCCCACACAGGATCACTTTTTTTAACTGTTAATTCTATTAGCATGTATCTTTGTTATAGTGTTAACACTGTGTGACACAAAATGATATCCAGAATTAACAAGTAATTCAAGTCTAGGCAATCATGATTCTTAATTTCTGTGTGGCTGATATTTTCTTTGTTTTTAATAGGTAAAATTTGAAACGAAAAAGAATATTATGGCCTCTGGCCATCAGCCTTTCTTTTTGCTTCTCTACTTATTTTCCTTATTGAAAGGTTCATCTTTTCTATTGATGAACCCATAAGGTTCTGCACATAGAGGAACCCATTCTGAAATCAGCTCCATATGGACAGACCATATGTGCACACTGAGTTCCATTGAAGTGAACTATGGTTAACATTTCTTATTTCTGCTATAGTAACATGCATATGCCCCTAACCATGGACCCTGTTGTGCAAGGCCCTGTACAGACAAAAAGAAACACTTAATCTTAGTGCTAGAAAGAGACCATCACAGCACAAATAAGAAGAACGCTACAAGCCATAATGTTGGCAGACTAGATTGTTAAATGGCACATATCAGTATTACTCTGTCAGATTTAATGAAACCATCATATTTCTATGATTCCATTTAATGTGCAGCCCTTTAGAAGAGGTCATTCTCATTTCCTTTCTGGGTATAAATCACAAGTGGTCTTTCCTGTTGCCTATGAGGTTGCACATATGTGTGCACTATGGGTTTGTCTACAGAGGGAGGCAACTGTGAAATAAGGTATAAAGTGAACTTGTAGTGTATTAATGATCTTGCAGGAACTCACTTAAAAAAAAAAATTGGAGTTAATCACCTTTTTGTTAATATGTAGTAAACAAATCCATGTGGAGAGGTAGTATAAAGCATCAATTTCTGTATAAATATATGTTCAATATTGCTTTGCAGACATTCCGCTTTTAGGAAAACCTTGTGTAATGACACCAGAATCAGACCAAAGGTTTATTTTTGAAAAGCTACATCTTCCCAGCAAATACTGTCACGTAACACATGCAAAGAATAATGCTGATCCACAGAACAAAGGTAAGGACTGCCTGTCTATCTTAGGAATGTTATAGAAGTGGCTTTTCAGGGAGAGGGAAAAAAGAGGGAAAGGCAATTGTGCATACATACCTTGTGATTGACAAAGCTGCATAAGATTTCACAATCAAGCTCTTTCCAAGTAGGTCACAGTTACATTGCAAGCTGCTTGCATGAAAAACAACATAGGATAAAAATCTGGAAACTGAAGATTAACAATAAAATGCAAAACCTTAAGAGTTATGATGATGCGCCATTAAGCTATTTATCTAGGACTGCAGAGGATCCTCTATTATTTAAAGTCTTTAAATCAAGTTTGGAAGGCTTTCAGGAAGAGATGCTTTTGCTTAATCTAAAGTTATGGGCTTTATTTACAGAATTTCTGGGTGAGAGTCTCTGACCTCTACTATGCAAGCAGTCAGGTTAGATGATCATAATGGCCCCTTCTGGCCTTAAAATCTATCATTTTATTAAACAACACATTGTAATGCTGTGTTGCAGAGGCAATTTACATCAAGATCTGAAGAGCACTTAAATTAATTGTTTCATTAAAATCCATTTGAATGCTTTTACATCTTAGTGCATGCTGCTTCTGGGTGCCTCACAGATTTTACATGGAGATCTTCGGTCCCGAAGAACCTCTTATGATAGTCTGGCCTGACTTGTGCGTTACACCAGTTGTAACAGAGCGTTTCTGGGAGGTGCATGCAGTGAGGAGGTCCGATATCATGTCTAGTGCTCGTGGGTGGTTCTCTGGCTACATTGAAGAGGTGCTTCCCAGTGGCTCCACTCATTACTCTTGTTGGCATCATGAGGAATGAGTTCAATGCTGTGTAGGAGCGTATTTCAGATCTTTTGTACACCTACAGCCTTATGCCAAAAATAAGATGCAATCATTTGTTTCCTAGGTGACAATTGCACTGAGCGTGCGCGGTCCTTGCTGCCTCTAAAATGGTGAAGTATGTTATCAGCCTTTTTTGTAGTGCTTTTGAGGCAACGTATCAAACAGCTTTTCATGCAGAACAAGCGGCTTGTTGATTATATACACATGGGGATAAAAACATATTGAAGTTCGCATCTCAGTACTCATTCTGGGCAAAAGTAATTTTATTCTGTTTGTTTGCTTTTTCTGTGCTAAGTGAAGGGAAGAGAGAGCAAGAAATGTCAGTTCCTAGCTTTCTAAATACTAGAAGACCTTTTAGATGTTATTTCTTGGTACCCTATCTGAATCTGTATCTGTATGGAGGTGTAGAAATTCTAGTTCCCATCTTGTTTTCTCATGCAGACATCGAAAGCTCTTCAAAGCAGAATATCATCCAAGTGTGTCTCCTATCTCTGGAGTATCTGAATGCCAAAAATCCATCAAGATGTTTTCTTCACACTGCTGTCTTTTGCAGGAGATGATAGAGAGATGAAAAGAAGAATAAAGAGCCATTTACTATTTTGCTTGAATTTTTAGTTCATTCTTTTATTTCCAATATTTAAAGTGTCTGGAAGTTTTGAAAATATGCAAAGAGTTTCTGAATTCTTGAAATGCTGTATTTCATTTATTAACTTGTATTCCATTTTTGTGTACTATTACTATATATATAGGCTTTTATTTAAAAACATAATATTTTATTGGAAAGTTTATAAAAACCTTTACATTGTCAGAAATTCTTGACTTCTTTCACATCATGTCCACTAAAGGGCCAATCAGTGATAATTCTTGCTGTGTATTCTATTCCAATTAAGTCAAAAATTTAAGTAAAATTAATTCTCAATAGCGCTAAGCATCATGGAAGAAGTGATAGGATTTCAATATACAGGTATTTTTATAGTCTTAGTTTAAGAAGATGAAGTTTGCTGATTTAATTTATGGATATTTTCATCCTGATTATAAGCAAAATCCTGAATCAAAAGTTTCATACTCTCTTGTCTGATAAGTCTCTAGGTTTTCATGAAGGTTGGTTCCTCTTGGTGTTCATGGGAATTGTTATATGCACTTGACACATCTGGGTGGTGTGTGGAGGGAGAGGCAAGAGGAATTTCTTTGAGAGTTCATTTGAATGTTTTGCATTTAATACTTTCCTTATAAACTGGTTTCAGTACACACCTCTCCCCCCAAAAAATAAAGGGAAGGGAAAAGGGAAAAGGGAAAAGGGAAAAGGGAAAAGGGAAAGGCAAGGAAAGGCAAGGAAAGGCAAGGAAGGGAAAGGCAAGGAAAGGCAAGGAAGCGCAAGGCAAGGCAAGGCAAGGCAAGGCAAGGCAAGAGAAAAGAAAGAAAAGAAAAGAAAAGAAAAGAAAAGAAAAGAAAAGAAAAGAAAAGAGAAGAAAGAAGAGAAGAGAAGAGAAGAGAAGAGAAGAGAAGAGAAGAGAAGAGAAGAGAAGAGAAGAGAAGAGAAGAGAAGAGAAGAGAAGAGAAGAGAAGAAGAAAAGGAAAGAAAAGAAAAGAAAAAGAAAAGAGAAGAGAAGAGAAGAGAAGAGAAGAGAAGAGAAGAGAAGAAAAGAGAAGAGAAGAAAAGAGAAGAAAAGAAAAGGGAAGAGAAGAGAAGAAAAAAGAAAAGAAAAGAAAAGAAAAAAAGAAAAGAAAAGAAAGAAAAGAAAAGAAAAGAAAAGAAAAGAAAAGAAAAGAAAAGAAAAGAAAAGAAAAGAAAAGAAAAGAAAGCAAAGCAAAGCAAAAGAAAAGAAAAGAAGAGAAGAGAAAAGAAAAGAAAAGAAAAGAAAAGAGAAGAAAAGAAAAGAAAAGAAAAGAAAAGAAAAGAAAAGAAAAGAAAAGAAAGGAAAGAAAAAAGAAAAGAAAAAAGAAAAGAAAAAAGAAGAGAAGGGAAATTGACTGCTCAACATCTCTTTCACATAAAAATGACAGAGTAATTACATGAAACTGAGGAAAAGGCGAGCTCTAAAACATGTGGAGCTAACTACTTCTCATGTTATTTTTCTATTTGTATCAAAATCCTGATTATTCTAACAGGATGAGGAGAAAGTCATACAGCAAGGTGGTAATCTGCAGAGCTTTGGAATGGTAGCAAACCCATAAAACTCAATTTGCATGGACAGTTGAGATATTAAAACCCTGGAGCGCTGCATTTTACAGGACTGCAACAGAGCAAAGTTCCATGTCTGAGAGAGCATGATTTTTGAGAAGAGAATGTGGTTTGTTAGATTTCCCTTTGACTTTACATCTTGGTATGAATGGAGTTGTAGAAAATAGCAGTGAATCTATATGATAGAACTCCAATGTGAGTTGAGATGAATACTGCCTATCACATCAGTTGATCTGATAGCATGTATAGGTACTTTGCTGCATTGTAAGGATAAAGGCCTGAATATTTTGATGGTTAGGGTGATGTTAATGATCTTCTTAATGTTATTTTAAAACTTTCTTATTTGTTACACGAACAGTCTTTGAATAATTTTCTTCTGACTACAGGAGTAATCAGTCAAGACCAGCAACAAATTTTTTAACTTTTGAAATAATTTCTTGAATATGATCACAAAGAAAATATGGCAATGTACATTCTCTAACTCTTCTGTAAATTAACACATCGTTACCTAATTGATTGTACTCTCTGCAATTTCTTCACAGTCTTCCTCCATACTTAACTCCTGTTCTTCAGAATAATCTATTGACTGAAATTTTTAAGGGTATTTCTGGAGAATCCACTTGTATCCTCTTGCTGCTGAAAGACTAACATCAGTAGTGCCAGTCTCAAAGACAGGCTGGAAATGTTTTGTGTTCAAAAAAAAAAACCAAACAAAAATCTAGGCTGATATGTCTTATGCAATTGTTTCTCTCAAAGCCCTTATTTCCTTGTTTTCAAAGATATTAAACTCCATGTAAGCAAAATCACCTTACTTTATTTGTAAAGAAAAGAACAGTCTCAAGAAAACAGAATTAGTGCGGGTATTTCTAAACAGCCTAAAAAACTGCAACTCTTTACTGGGAAAACTCTAACATCTCCTCAGAAGAGAGACATCTGCTCAGACATGACTCTAACAGACTAATTGACCATATAATGAGAGTTTTGTTTCTCTTCCTCTATTGTGATTAGTAGACGAGTGGACAATGCAAAGTTTTGAGGCCAGTTTATGTATGAACTTTGACTTGGTGAGAGCTGTGGGTTATTTCTTTCTTCTGTACAGCACAAGGTTTTATCTCTGCTTAAAATAATATGTCTTTGCCTTTCTTGAGTAAAATATGCATAGACGTTACTACAGTTTTGAAATTACATACCACCACTGGTCTTCTCCTATATTAGGTCCTCCAGACTCCCAATAGATCAAGCTCTCTTAGATCTGGCCTTTTATTTAATGTTTTTTTTCATTTATGCTCTTCATTCAGTGGGTACTGCTCAAGACCAATCAGTAAACCATCCGTCAATATAGGAATAAGTAATATTTTTTTAGTAGTGCAGGCTTAAGATATTATATGGTTTTTACTAGACCTATATTCCTCTCATTCCAGCTTCACATTCAGTAAGTAGGGAATGGCAGATTTTTATTACTTCCTAATTTTTATTTATTTATTTATTTTTAAACAAGAAAACACTACCTTCAAGAAAAGTGTAAGAAGTAAGAAGTGCAAAAAGCTATTTACCTCATTCAACTGTATACACATGGCCTTATACCAGGGTCCAGTAATTCTTGTAAACTTTAGCCACTAAATGCAAAAAATGAGTCATTCCAGACTAATGATGATTTTGTTTTCAAATGATAGAAAATTGTAAATGTAAATTATGAGCATTTTTTTGACTTGGCATATTTCGTCTTTCCAGTTACCCCCCGCAGCATGCCCTCATTTGCCTAAAGCAAACATTTAGCCTTCTCTAGAGATGTACTAGAAACATGGAGAAGTTACTGCAGTTTTCTAATATCAGGAGAGTAGCTCCTTACTGGTATTCTTAGCTGGGAAAAAAAAAAGAAAAAAAAGAGCGTTTAATTGTTCGTTATTCATTATTTATATATTTTTTTTTACTTCTATTGCTCTCAGGGTTGATGCAAGTGCTTATCCATCAGGTCTTCTTCAGAGACAGAATTCTAGCCATTTTTTTTTTTTTATCACTTAGTTCCTTTTTTTTTTTTTTTTATTATTTCTTATTTATTTCTGAAATTATCTTTCAGAACTTCTTCAGGTTACAATGGGATTTTTCACATGGCTTCTTAAGGTCAGAATTCATATTGGGAATCTCAGTGGAGCTGCACTGTGATAAGCATTTCTGTCAGCTCTATGCTGTGGGAGTAGCTGCATTAGAAATATGTACAATAGGGTAGGTTTGACAAATGAATAGCACTGAGTGTTCTTGAGCACACAATGTCTCTGAGCTGCTTTAATGCACAGCCTAATGTTTAAACATAAAAAATCCTGGAGAAGTGAACATCTAAACTTCGTATTCAGCTAGTGGCCCATACCGCGAGAAACAGCCAGTTGTTCCCCTCACTCCCAAAAAATAAGATTACACCTGGATCTTGACAATTACTTAAATGGACACTTTTTTAAAAAGCTGTTTTTCCTGTTTAATGAAAATTGTGTTATGTGTCCATCCCACTAACTGTAAGAGTTCACAAAGTGGGTATCTGCCTATCAACTAGGTAATCTTGCTTCCATAAATTGGTCAGTCTTAAGGTAAAGTCTCTTGAAGCCTTCTTAGGAATGACCCTGATTGCATCACCCAGTTGCCAATTCCTCTCCAATGATTATGAAGGCAGTATAGATGACCAGAGGTGGATATCTCATTACAGTGGATATCACATTACAGTAATCTATGTCTAATGAGGACAATCACACTGTGTACCTACTCAGAATACCTAAGCCTTTCAAGGTAGCGCATTACTGAAAATAATTTTGATCCATTAGCAGAGAGATTATTCAGCTAGCACACCACCATGGCACAATTCTTCAGACTTTCAGTGAAGAAGACAGAAAAGATATTGGTGAAGCCTGAAGTATAAATGAAATATGGCTGTTCAACTGTTGTGTTTTTTTGTCTTAATAAGGCAGTCTTAGACATCAGTGTCATACAGTTTCCAACAAAGCTGCTTTTCTTTTAGTTGTATTATTTTTGTGGGAATTGGTAGTCAAAGAAAAAAAAAAAGTCTGTCTTACTGTATAAGGAAAGATTGGCTATTGTAAGAAACACACAGTTTGACAGAGCAAACTTTTTGGGTGTTTGTACCCAAACTTTTTGGGTGTTTGGGTGATTTACCCAAAGGAAAAAGAGATCATATGTAAGTAAAGGCAATTACATTTGGTGTTTAACTATAGTTCAAAGTAATTTATCTATTCATTTTCTTACTCAACCTCTTCCATATCTGGAAAAAAAAACCAATCCATTTTGCAAACTCAAGAGCTTGCTTGCTGCTTGAAGTCATGCGAAGAAAAAACTGAGGTGCACCTGCTTCTCCAAAAACTTAATTTGACAGAAACTATAAATCTGTGAACAATCTCCATTTTCATTGTTGAGTCTTAAAAAAGTACTCATCTTCAAAATATAAAGAGCTTTTTGTCCATTCAGTGTTCCTATGGTAACTACAGTAATTGTTTACCAAGGAAAGCAATGTTGAGGTTTTATAATTTAAGCTATATACCAAACATAACACCTTTTAGTTACCGCTTACTTTAGTTCACTTTTTCTCTCTTTTTGATATCCTTCAGGGAGGTGAGGGACAGGAATTATTCTGTTGCTGTGACCCCTGGCACTTTTACAGATTCTCCTTCCCAGTTGAAGTTTTGCACAGAAAGAGCTACAAGGAAGGAGACAGAGCTGGCTCCAAGCCACCTCCTGTGGTAGGTTGACTGCCAACAGCCACGTGCTGATCCGAGCCTGTGTCACTGCTGGAGCAAGGTTGTTCTGTGCTACGTATTTCTCAGACTTTTGCCAAGCTCCTTTATTTGTGGAGGGAATGAGAATCAGATCACAATGTCAGCAGGAGGAATTAGTTGACCAAGAATAGCTGGAAATAACAGTGTTTCAGCTGAAATACATCAGTAGAGTGACTAGTGTGCAGCCATTTTCATTTGGAGGACATAGTTTTGTTCAGGTTAAATTCACCGTATATTCAGCATATTCTGCTTGCTTCTGTACAGGATAGTCCTGAGGGTAGCTGTCCAACCAAGGGTCAGTTCTCCACAATGGGAATGAAGTGGATTTGTCAGAATATTCTATATATCTGATATCAATATTTCTCATTAGAGCAAAGCCTAGATCCTGGAATGAGTAAAGTTCCCATGGAAGGATCCACTTCAGAGCCATAAACTCCCCTGCCTTGTATTCTTATGTATCAATCACAGTCCCACAGATCTCATCTCACTTTGGGTGGGTTTGAGAACAAACAATCCCATTCCCATTGCCCCTTTGCTGTTGAGAAGAAGATCCCAATCTGGGGTACAGACAGAAGCAGGGATGAGATCAAATCCCTAAAGAAACCTACCAGTCGAGTTTCACCCAGTCAATACTCCACTCTCACTGCAGAGAGAAGATAGTATACCACATGGCAGCATAATTGGAGGTTTCATTCTTTCAGCCTTCTTTAGAAACACTCCTCCACTCAGATCGGAACTTGCTGAGTAGAAATAAGAGCACTAGCGTCAGATTTTGAATGATACAAGAGCTCTAAATCACTTTCCCCAGAACAGAGAAAACAGTCTTAGGAAGGTATGGGATTTCCTGAGGATCTTAGTGTCATTGATTTTTATTTATTTATTTATGTATTTATGTATTTATTTATTTATTTTAATGTAGGCTCAAGTAAATTTCTACAAGTTTCCGTACAGAGGTCTATCTATACTCTAAGCTCTCCTTTCACTGTGTGCATGTTGATTGCATATAACTAAGATCCTCACACACCAGGTTTGAGTCTATTGTTGACTGTGCTGGAATTATTTGGTGAAAAACGATGATGGCAATTGCATAGGAGAAGGTAGTTGGATGTAAGATGCTTACATACTTAATGTAAAGACATTGGAAAGAACAGAGGAAACAAGAAGAAACTACATAAAGGTAATTACTTTCATTAATTTTATAAAATTGAAAATACTTATAACAATTAAAATAACATCGTTATAACCTTAAATAACAGAAATAATAACTTCATTCAAAAAGGTAAAACGTAAGTCAAATTTCCTCATTTGTAGTTACTGACCCTGAATGCTTCTACTAACATGAATCAGAGTTGTAATGCTGCAAAAGTTCTACTTCCACCTTTTGACAAGTATAGCCATTTAAGACATGAAGTTCATTCTGTGGAAAGTACAAAGAAGGAATTACAGGGGGTACACCTAGAACAATTCCCTATATTCGACTGTTTTACTTTTTTTTTTTTTTTTCTCTTAATTCAGATGACCTGCAAACTGGTTTCATTCCCCTAAAACAGTTTTATGGGCGAATCTGAAGGCATCTATTTTTCACAATCTTTTAGCTACATCTGGTGCACTCCATTACTTATATAAATCTCCATAGATACATTTGAGTTAGTGTTGCCTTTGATGCTCTTCTTGCAAGCATCCTCCTCAGAGCTCTGCATTCTGTCTTCCTCTTTCATGTCCCATATTCCATTGATGAGCATAAAGACTGGACCAAGCAAGAGCTTGTAGACACCTCCAGTTGTACTTTCTAAATCTAAGGCAAGAATCCTTACCCAGGGGCTGCAAAATGAAGGAGTTTCACAGCTAAGTTCAATTTGGGATTTCTGACTTCTCCCAGTTACTAAGAGCTGGGACACTTTCTGTACAGAACTAGAACAGTCTTGGAAGTGTTGGGCATTTCAGTGCCTCCTTAACACATATGCACAGCCAAGACCCCAAAATTAGTCATAGATTCTTTAAAAGCACCCTGGTATAATATAGATATACCTCTGAGGAATAGGTGCACTTTGGAATCTATGAAGAAAATAGAGCACATCTTAGTGACTCTGTTGTCCTAAACAAAACGTTTAACATAACTCAACTGAATTATGCCCTACAAAAGTCAATTTCTATGTATTCACTTTGAAGAAAACATGAAGTTTATATATAAATCTCTTCAAAGTAGACATATGAAGTCAGGCCCTTGCATTCCTCAAGGTTGGAAGGACAACATCAAGTAAGCATTACGAAATTAACACCCTTATTATAACCTAACAGGCCCTGACAGGCTATTATTTTCTTTTAAAATGTGTTGTATGTCATGTTTTGCACGTTTTTACTCTCCTCCTTCATGCTAGACTTGCCATTAGGATACTTGCTTGGGAAGCAAGAATAATTACCTTGATTTGAATTATGTAATGAGCCATAAGCATTCTACTACCTTGCTTCATTTTCTCCATCTTGTCTAGTAGGGAGTAAATACTGTTGTATTTATTAGAATATATGTGTAGAAATATAAAGCTGAGCACATTATATCATTTTCTTTTTGAGCATATCTTGCAGACTGCATTGTAAGAAAACAGACACCTGGCTCATCCTAGTTAATACTATGTTACTGTCTTGTCCACAACGTCTTTGTGCTACTTGTGTCCCACATGGTTTATTCATTCTGGATTAGAGGAAAATGCAAATTGATATTCCTTTAGTTTTGTTGTTTTCTGTCTTAAAGTGGTGGAGTTATCAGCTTGCTCTTTGGAGATATCCATCATATCTGGAGACTTATCTATACACTTTTACCCCTGCAATTTTCTGTATGTTTGAACTCCTCAGAATGCAGAGATTCAGAACATGTTCATCCTTGTCAGATGTGTTAGTATCTATAGGTGCTACTGCCACAGAATTACCAGTATTTGGCTTATAAAAAGCAGTCATTATCTTACTTTTTCAGGTACTGGTTTATTCTTTTTTTTTTTTTACTGATACTGTTGCAAACATGTGCACAAATATTTCATTTTATTTACTTTAAAAATTGTGTCAAAATATGAGGGGAAATTTCCTGGTAGAGTAAAAATAATTTACCATTACTGAAGAAGACAGTGACTAATTTTATGAGTTCTATAAAATGGTTTGGAATGATAGGAAGGGAGGAGGCAAGAAAGGGAAAGGAAGAGAGCAAAGCAAAAGAGCCTTTTATATATATGTATTTGTTAGGATCTTGTTTTAAAGGTCAATGAGAGGCATTAGGAATGTAAGTGCCATGGCCACCCCCGTGCATTCTGTTTGCTTCCTTTAATCTGTGATACAGCTGCTCCAAACATCTGGCATAGTGAACTCTGACTGGGATCTAATTCATGGGGAGTCCTTGGGGATGCGTGTGTAGGAGCTGCTTTGCATCCAGCATAGGTGCATCCATACAATACAGCATGTCCTGCTTGTGTGGGAATCATCTCTTTCATCTGCTGTGGGCCACCCACCATCCTGTCAGGCAGCTGGGTGCCTCTGTTGCTGATGAGAGGTGGTTGATTTCTGACTCCCTTGTCACACACACACAGACTCTGGAGAAGGTAGAGAACTGCTCTGACAGCTTAGCAAAGCAATGGCACCTCTCTCCTACCCTGATCCCTCGGCATTGCTTCCTTCCAGGGACCCAGTGTACAGTAATATTACCTTGTCTTCGGTCTCACCCTTCCTCTCTACAGACACATCCCTCCCCTCCTTCTTCTAATCTGTGCTTTCTCTACTGATATTCATCCCCTCCTCTTCTCCATCCTTCAGACCTTCTCGTAATTGCATAGCCCATGATTAACATGAATGACAACATCTGAGGGCACCGTGGGTATGGGGAGGAAGAATGCTCCTTCCCCATCATCCTACCAGTGCAGTGACAGGAATGAGGAATCCCTTGGTAACCAGTGTGCTCTCCCCTCTCATGTAACCTACCTCCGTCCCTTCAAAGACCAGCACAGAGGCCCTTGGAGCTGAGTAGAGGGAACAAACAGAGCCACACGTACACATACTCACAGTGCCCTCTGCTTTAAGGACTGGCTTCTGCCAGGGCTTCAGCTACCGGACAATCCAGGAGAGCTGGAAAGGATGGGGAGCAGGTGCCAGCTGATGGGTTCCCAGACAGTCCCAGGCTGTGACTGAAGGAAGATGTGAAGGAAAAAGAGCCTAGGCTCCACATCTGTTAAGGATACATGGGATTCCTATCCTCTACCCTTTGGGATAAAAGGAGCAGCCAAGCTGGTCATTTGGGGAAGGAGAGACAGCGGTAAAGGGATCACTGGGGATTAGGACCATGGATAGAGACATAGCAAGACTGTCCCTCTTCCTCTGTTTCCCAACACCTTCATCAAAGTTACCTCATATGGGCAGGTGTGTGGAAGAGGACACAATGCAGGTTTGATGTTTCAATGCTGTCATGCTGAAGGAGCTACATCAAGTAACAGCTAGGATTTGGGTCATTCAGTAGTTGTTTAAAAAAAAAAAAAATAAAAGAGATAATATTTTAAGCAGCAACCCAAATGGGGGGAACCAGTAGGGAGTGCCAAGCTGTGAAGCAGCAGCATAGAATGGTTGTTAATTCTCGAAAATGGATGCACAAGCTAATCCTTCCCTGCAAATACAGCCTGGTAAATGGTCGGACCCAGCAGCCTTTTAAATGCCAGATCAGCTCTTACTTAAATGGCATTTTGCTTTTATTATTTATTTATTTAATTTATTTGTCTTTATTTACTAAGAATAGCTTTGAATAAAGAGATGATGTCTGTCTAGTGTTATGCTGTGATGGTTTGTTATTGTTTGTTGTTGCTGCTGCAGTAGGAATACAGGTTGCTGCTGCAGTAGCACAGGGAGGTGTTGAGTTTGTCAGGGCTCAGGCTACCTCCCACATACCCACGCGTACCCACACCTCTGCACCCGCCCACCCCACTCTCAGGACTGTTGTGCCCGGCCCTGTGCCAGGGGTTCTTGCCCACCCGGGGCAGAGAGATGGTGTGGAGCAGCTGGTGGGAGAGGAGCAGGACGGCAGAGTGTGAATGAGAGTAGGAACCTGGGTGTGTAGGGCTGAGCCGTGAGAGGGAGGGGGAAGGAGGGGGGAAGCTTTGGGACGGTGCAGGGATGCCAGAGGAGAAGGTAAAGCTTCGACTGGCTTCGGGATGGAGGGTTAACCAAGGAAAGATGTGTGCATGGGGAGCAGGTAGTTAGCAGGGGGAAAGAGGTGCTGTGGGGTTTGTGGTAGGGTAGGGAACCGAGGGTAGGGTAGGGTACTGAGCTTGTGGGCAAATAAAGAGGCTGCCCTTGTGTCTGCAGAACGGTCCAGGGATGCTGGCTGCGGAGCAGGGGGGCTGGCAGGGAACTGCAGTGCCTGTGGGTCCAGGAAGCCCGGGGGAGGCAGAGGGGAAGGAGCTCGGCAGGAAGGAGGGGTGGCTGCAGCTGGCAGCTGCCGGGGGGCTGGCGCAGGCGGTGGTCAGCCCTCGGGGGAGAGGAGCAGAGGGACACATCCCACCAGCGTGGCTGGCAGACCGGGCCGCCCTTGACAGGGGCATCGCTCCTCTCTTGCTGTGCCCGATGCTGTCGTCTTGCAACCAAGGGAAAGGGTGAGGGCTGGAGAGGGCAGCCTGTCCTTCCAGAAGCAAATACTCCCTCCTTTCTGCCTGATATCGCTAGTATGTGTGCGTGTAGCGGAAGGTGGTTGCTGCTCTCGCATCCCACTCTCTCCCCTTGCCAGGGAGCAGCAGGCAGAGCCCAGGGCTGGCAGGCTGCTTGGTTTCCTAGAGGGAATTATGCCACTTGGTGGCACTAAAAAGTTGCGCTGAAGCCTGACGCGCTCTCCCGGTGCAAAGGGACCCCATGACCCCCAACTCCAGACCCGCAGGTGCGGCAGCAGAGCGCCCGGGCCGCCCCGCAGCGCGACCCCGGGGGGACAGGGAAACTTTGGCGGAGCGAGTTCGCAAAACGCTACCGGGAACGCAGGGGTAAACTCTTCCCCGCGCCTCGGTTTTAAACAGAACCTCATCCTCCCGCAGCAAATAGCGCCTTTTTTTTTCTTTTTTTTTTTTTTTTTCTCCTTCAGACGATGCTGTTCTGAACCGAGCACCGCTTTCTTACTTGCTGGAGGAGGATGGTGCAGGGAGGAGGTGTCGGTTTATAGGGGGACTTCTTCAGAGCGCCTGGACAGCTTTCCTCGCAGGGCAGAATGCGAGGTTAGCCCCTTATAAATGCAGAGAGGTTACTGCCGTGCATATGTGAGGAGGGGAGGAGGTGTTTAAGCAGGTGGGTCAAGCTGCAGCAAGTATTTAGGAAGATCAGGGCTGTGGTGGCAGAGAGTAAAGACCCATCTGTTGTTTCGTTGTTTGTTTGTTTATTTCTCCTCCTCATACCTCCTCCCCCTTTCCTACCCTCCCCCCTCCACCCCCCCCGCTTAAATCCAGGGACCATTCACGCCGCTTGCAAATGAGACTTGGGCGATACTGAGAGAACAGCGTGTTGCATGGTGTGTGTGTATGTGCATGCATGCGCAGGGGTAGGATTCTCGTTCCTCAGCATTTGCCTGTGATCAGAAGAAAACAGGATGTGCCCAAAGCTGGAAGAGTGACAATGTTAGCCGACTGGGGCTCACCTGCTGGTGATCTTTGCAGAGGCATTTGAGGATTATTCAGCTCCAGAAGGTCTGTGCGAGGAATGTTATCTCTGCCGTGGCTGAAAATAGGAGGTGCCTACCCCTACCCATCTTGATTATTGCCACCAAAAGCATTGCTTTGCCATCATCGTAGGAAGAAGCAATTGCTGCCACCAACAAGGTAACGTTGCAGGTTGGGAGAAGGGATTTATGTGCCCTGGGTTGTGGGACAGAAACCCTGTGGATACAGGAGGAACTCTTTTCCCTCCCTCCCTCCATCCCTCTTGCTTTTGCTATGTGCCCTGGTTGCTAGAGGACAAGCACAGCTCCTGGGGGGCCAGTAAACCAACCGGTGGGGTGCACTTCCAGGGGCTGCTAGGGCATCAGTGGGTCCGGGTGCTGGAGGGCAGCTAGCACTGATCCCTCCCCAGGAGCAGGAGAGGTGTGAGGCTGGGGGGGACTGGAGTACTGCAATACCTGGGCTTGGTGATGTGTGTGATATAGTCCTTTCATTCATCAGTGGGGATTTGTCTTGCTGGGAAGGGAAAATGGAAATGAGGATGTATTTGTTTTCCAGAGACAGCCAGGCTTATCTCAGCCATAGACTTTTCTGTGTGACCTTGGGACAAATCACTTTGGCTCTGCTCTGCGAGTCCCGTCTGTTCCTTAGTTATTAATCAGAGCTAATGTCTCTGCGTGCAAAAATGGTTCATTAAGGGTTGAGGGTGACAGCGATAGCACTAGCGAAGCAGGGAGACAGAGACCTGCGAACCAGTGCATACGTCTGTGTGCACAGCCAATTGGTTGTAGCAGCACAGGTAGCTATGCTGGGAGTTAACCTTGTCCAATAGTTTCCTATAAGACCTAGCTCCATGTATTGTTTTTTTTTAATGTGGTTTTGCATGGCAAATGTGACCAGCACCATGGCAATTTGTGTCAGTAGTTGATTTTTAGATATTTTTAAATTCCTTTTCTTAAAACTGGTGGTGCTCAGCACCAGGGACAGCGCCCGCCCGCCCGCTCCGCTTGCCCGCAGCCCGCAGGCAGCGCTGTCCCGCACCCCGGGGCTCCGCCGCTCCGGCAGCCCCACTTCCATTCGCCTTCCTCCCCGAGAAGGGCTTTCTGGTGAAGGTGGGGGTGACTGGGTACAGGAGGAGGCTGGGCATCTATTTCTTCTCGTCTTGATGGCCAAGTTGTGGGACCATCTCGAAAGCGGAGGATTGTCTTGAAAATACACGGCTCTGAATAACCCTGAAAGGGAAAGATATATAGAGGAATTAACTGCCGGGTTCTTTTCGTTCTCTATGATTTCTTTTTTTTTTTTTTAATTATTATTACTGTATCCCTGAACATTGCTATCACATACTAATATTTTACGCATTCTCAAACACTTTAACTACATGCTAGTATTTATGCTACATTATCAGGGATGCCAGGGTCAGTCATCATTTCAGAGGATATTTTTGGGGTCTCTGTAGAGGTTCTTTGTCATTTTATTTGCCAACATGTTTACGGCTTTCTTTAGTATAGTGGTATTACTGGAATGCCACCGTAACACCATTCTTGTTGCGACTAGTTAGAAAGTAGGTTTTTTTTTTTTTCGGAATTGCTATTGCTTTTCTTGATCACCTCCTGCAGATCACACAGTTTTCTTAATAAAATGTCTAGGATCACAGCTGTGACCACACCAGAGCTACTAGCTCCTGCATCATATGGTATGATAGGTTTTTGGTAACAGCAGCAATAAGTAGTATATTTAGTGGAATTGCAGATATCATTGCAAATTTTGCTGGGAAGTTAAGCACCTACATACTAAACCCAAAACTGTTTAATCAATTAGAAAGAGTGTGTGTGTGTGTGAGCATAATATAGAGAAGAACTTCCTGGTATTGCTAAGCATCTTGCTGATAATTGTATCATTCTGTGTTATTTATCTATGAAGGCGTGAGATCAGCACACTACTCTGTCATTTTCAGGGACTGTTCTGACCAAATGGTTAAAATTTTTCTGTACTGCTTAGGTTCCTCCAGTTTATAAATGGAATTACAGAAAGCTGCTTCATAACCTCTCCTGTTGTATAAGGCTGTTTCTTTTGTCAAAGGGCTTGATCCAATGCCTGCTGAAATTCACAAAGACAATAATGCAATGACTAAGGATTGTTTGATTTTTTTTTTTTTTTTGATAAATGGAAAATTTAAAGAGCAGTAGAAATCTCAAAACAGAACAGTGTACTCAAATTCCTGATTTTCAACTGAAGATCATTTGAATGCATAAGGTTTTGTGTGACCAAAGTGAATTACCTTGGAGGAACGGGTGTGTGTGACCTCCTGCAAACTGAGCCTCACCATAACATTGGGAGGTTGATTGCCAAAATAGCTTGGACCTAGCGCTTAGAGTTTGCAATGCCAACAGCCAGCAGAACTGAGCAAGGGCTTAGCACCCTGGAGGTACACTTTTTCCTCACATCATTCGCCATTGAGATGAGCTGAGAGGTCTCCTTATATAATTGTTTTTCTAAGTAGCTCCATCTTTTGCTATCCTGTGATCTTTACTGTGAGATAAGTGGCCAGACTCACTCTGGACCAGTAATTTTGTTGCTGATTGCTAAGGTTTTGTCTTCTCTGATGATGAAACCTAGGTTAGTCCCTTGGGATATACTGATTTGATGCTTATCTGTATCAACATATATTTTCTCATACCTGATGGCATTGAATTAAATGTGGTATGTGGTGTAAACGAATGCCTGGAAAGCATTTAATCAGCAGGTACATGGTTGTAGGCTATGCAAACATAACATGTAAGTGAAATTTGTTACTAAAAATCAATGGATTTTTGGGGTCTAATTTTATGCAATTATTCTGATCCAGAAAATTCTTTAAAAACATATTAAACTTTGGATACGTCTTTGCAGATGTTTGACTAATAGTATTCTTCATGTGCTTAACAGTGAGCATATTCCTAAGTACTTTCACGGTTTGGACTATAAATTCTCACTCCATTGCAACACTGTTCCGCAGTTCAGTAATCTGACATTTAATGTTTATTATTTAAATCTGCCTTAAGATTTAAAGACTATGAACTAACAGACGGTGAACTTAAAAAATTGTATCAAAGAAGAAACCTGAACAAATGTGTTGCCCTGTCCCTCTCTCTCTCTTTTTTTTTTTTTCTTCCTCTCTGATACAAAATAGGCTAAAACAAAAACTTCCCTTTGCTGAGTACGTGTTTTACCTATTAAAAGCCACACAGCAAAGAGAATTCAGATTGCAAAAAAAAAGACAGGTCTCTCACTCTGGGGTCACTAGTGGGCGCTGCTATAACAAGGTAAGTCGGAGGGGGAAAGGGTTTCTTTCTTAAGGTTTCAAGACAGTTACACTTGCCGTAGTAGAAGCCCTTAAAAATAAGTCATATGTGCCCCACGTATAAACTATCAGCCACGTACATAGTGGAAAATCAGCCCTTTGTGAACTACTCTTCATAGTTTGATTTTTTATCAAGATTTAATGAATGCCATTAGATATTAAGGCTCTTTTTGTTTCCTTTGGTCTGTACAGACTGTAACTATAGATGGACTTGCATTTGAGGTTTAAATAAATAATTTTAAGAGTTGTGTGATATTTCATAGAGTATTACAGATGCTAATTTTCTAGTCGGTTAAACCTCAACATGAATTAGCTGGAGCTCTGCCCTAAAGGAACATCTGAGAACTTCTGACAAGAGACTGGCATAAAGCTTTTACTGTCAGGGAGATGAGAGGTTATAAGAACATGTCGAATGCTTCATCAGTTCTGTATTTTCAGTCATTTGAGTAACCCTTAAATTTTTGTCTAAGGCAAGACTAAGCAAAGGATGGAGAGGCAGAATTATCTTTCTCTCTCACTACTTCTGCAGTTGATCCAGGTGTGAAGGTAGTGCACCAGAAGACCAAGACCAAAGTCTTTGTCATCTATTGTTAAAAGTATGTGATATCAGGATTAATTTATAGTTAGATACATAGCTGAAATAAACCAGGAACCATGATAGACCAGTAATTAAGTGCCTGATTCCATTTTGCCTATGTTGCAGTAAATTAGGAATATGTCCCATGATGAAGAAATTGAACAGTGTGAAAAGTAAATTTGACCCTAAGTGCTGTGCATGTTGATTTGTTTGTCCGTCAGTGAAAAAAGTAAATGCAGATAAATCATTAATTGGAGAACATTTCTCATGACTTTATGCATGTGGGCAAGTTTTCATTGTCTTTGATGCTACTGATACCTTTGTTCTCAGTCTGAGGGTTATAGTATGTCAAATTCCCTTTAGGATTATCCCTAGCAATTAAAACAGGAGTTATATTTAAGCTTAAGGAATTTTGCTTAATTTTATTTTAGTACTCATCCTGCTTGCAATAAGCTTCTTGTAGTAGGAAAGAATGGTAATCAAACTGTGGAGTGACTGTATGTGATTCTCTTGGGACAGAATAGCAGTAAAATTGTATATATGAACAGTTCCCTTGGCCATCTACTCTTCAGGAAGATGTTCTCCAGGAAATGTAGTGTGCTTAGTCTATCAGTTCTTTATGCTCAGCCATTTTGGCTTAAAGTGGGACGTGTTACCTGACTACTTTAATGTCATCTTTGAATGGTATAACCAGCAGTATCTAGTGGAAGAATGATAGGCAACAAACACAAATTGAAATGCAGGAAATTCTGTTTAAACATAAAAAATCAGACTTTTTACTGTGATTGTTGTCAAACACTAGAACAGGTTGCCCGGAAAGGTTGTGAAGTCTCCATCCTCAAAGGTAGTAAAAATCTGACTTGACATGACCATGTGAAACCAACTGAACTTGTGTTGGGCAGGGTGGATGGACGAGGCACATCCAGAGGTGCCTTCTCACCTCAACAATTCTGTGATTTTTAGGTTTCTGAGAGCAAGAGTAAGCCCACAGAATGAGATCTCTATTATATGAATGCAAATCCACTGTAATTTAGCAGGGGCTTACTTAAACACATCATTATAAATTCCAGGTTGTTTCACTGTATCACGAAAGCCAATAGAAAGCATTGACTTCAGATGCTCTGGATATGAGTCCTAAGCCTAACACCATAAAACACAAGCAGTTTTCTTGATGTAATTAGTAGCAGCTTTGTAAGTCCCAAATAAATTGACTTTCACTTTAGCACAATGGAGTATATGAAGAAAGTTAATTAATTCTGGAGCAACTGCAGTTTGTATTTGGCCCCTTCTTCTTCCTTGGGTGTAATGGAGTGGGAGGATTTGACTGGTTTCAAAACATGCTTTTGGGCTATAGGAACCCCTTATCCATGAGATCTGATCTTATTACAGAACCAGAAATATAAAGGAGACCTTCAGCTTTATGTAATTTTTTATCATGTAATTTTATACTCACAGATAAAACTCTAGACAGAGAAGAGAAAGCAGCTGTTATTTAGTGTGAAGAAGATAAAAATGGCCTCGCTTCCCTCTCTTTCCCATATAACCTACATGGAAATTGTTTAATCTGTAGACATAATAACAATAACAATATTGTTAAACTTGACCAGAACCCTGGTCCATGTGTACTGAATGGGGGCTGGGTTATTTTTTTGTGTCACAGGCTCATCCTAGTCCTCTGAAGTCTCTCTATTTGTACATATGCAGCTGTGCGGGCAGCTAGGTTATAAAAAAATCTAACTGTATATGCAGTTACAGTCTGAGGCAGAGGTGGCGTTTGTCTCCATATAGTTGTGTTCTGTACATGTAGCCTTAATTTGAGAAGTTCGGGAAAATAAGCATCCATGATTTTAGATAAGAAAGTACTGTTTATGTTCAAATACGAACAAGTTAGTAAATAATTAAAGACTTTTTAAAGCGATGATAATGAAACTAATTGGAGATATAGGAATTTAATAGCTGTGCTATTGTACAAATTTACCCCTTGTCATGCATCCTTTGGACTACCTGCAAATTTTACAATACGGTCTTCAGAGTCAGGGAACAAGCAATTGCAAGACATAAGCAGTAGTGATATCCTGTAATTAGAGACTAATTAACCTGAATTGAACTGTTGTTATTCCTTAGTGGCAAAGGGTTGCAATATTGATAAGATAACTCTTCACAGACTGGAAAAAAAAAAAGTTCTACAGTTGTCTGAACCTTATTTCATTATTAACACTTTCTATTACTATAAATTAATATTACATGAACTTATTAATATTTCAATTAATATTACAAAACCATTTCTATTCAATGTTTTCTCTTTTTAAAGATTTGGATTTCATTTGGGAATACTCACTGAAACTATTACATAATTTCCTCTGTGTAAATACTTTATAATTTATAGATGTCTAAGTAAAATAATAATTAAACAAGGCTAACATCAAGCACAAAATGTTTTTTAGGTTTGTCTGTCTCATTTTCAGAATCAGGAAAATTTTCATTGTGGCAGTGTACTGAGTGACCTAGCGGTGAGTGGTAAATTCAAGATTAAAATACTGCCAGATTTTGAACCTGAAAGAATCAGAGACAGATTTCCTATGGCAAGGGTTTCTTCCACTTACAACATTAGAACATTGTTAAAGTAATTGTTAATGGACTAGAAATGTATGGTGGGTCTGAAACACATGGAAATTTCTACATTCTTTTTTATTACATGAAAAGACTTATGTCAGTAAAACTGAGATCAGACTCTGCCCCAGAATTTTGCAGTTGTTGTGTCAATAATGGTCTGGGCATGTGGTTCACTAATTAGCTCAGCATATTCCTAGATTTAAGAGTGTGCTTAACTTTCTGTACTATGAATGGATTCACTGGCAGGTGTAGAGCAA
Source organism: Nesoenas mayeri (assembly GCF_963082525.1). Classification (NCBI taxonomy): domain Eukaryota; kingdom Metazoa; phylum Chordata; class Aves; order Columbiformes; family Columbidae; genus Nesoenas; species Nesoenas mayeri. The sequence goes on from NC_137541.1 coordinate 204,130,973, forward strand.
TAGATGATACTTGAGATGTGCTCAAGGATAAAGACCTGAACAAACTACTGTTTAAGCGCTATATTCAAAACCAGAAGTATCCTTCTGCAAATCCATTACGACATACAGAACACTTTGGAGTACATTTTCAAGTCTGATTAACCACAGCTGAAGACATGAATTTTTTGCTGAGTCGTCTTTTTTTTTTTTTTTTTTTTTAATCCTCCACCAATCCTTCACCAAAAGATGAAGTGCAGATTGCATTGCAGACTATCAGGAAACAGAGCAGGTCAAATATTTTAGGCAGTAACACATCTGTACAGTCTCTGTGTTGACTTCTTTCTATCAGCGAAGTCTGTAGAGTTGTCCACAGTACCAGGATTTGTCGAATTGCTTATTGATGACTTTTGATCTAGGGATATAAGAAGATGAAAAAGATTTCACTGCTCTGCTGTTTAAGAATCGTTGTTCTTCTGCTGAAACATGCATTGTTTAAAACAAACACAAATATTCATAATGACATAAATTTTCTTAATCCTAACAATTTAAATTTTAATTTGTTTCTTATTGTGGCTTACAAAGAAAAAAATGGATTTACAGATTTGAAGAAAAGGATTCTGCTTTCCTTAGAATATTTCAAGAACAGCTCTGTTAACAGCAGTTTTCTGCTGCTGTAATTGATACACAGTACAGCCCAAGGTACCTTAATATAATGTAGATGTTTGTGATATAGAAAGAGTCTGAAAGTAAAGGGAATTGTTTCTGAAAACACACATTAGAAACAGCAACATCTTTCTTCTTTAGAATTAAATATTTGTCTATTTCTGTGCTTTTGAAAACATTTCCCAAAAAAGTTTTTAACCAAAAGTGTCAAAGAAAACAACAGTGTTTTATACCTGCAGCAGTACAAGTCTAAGCTCGTGAAACACTGAAGTACAATGAAGTTGCTGAGCTTGAAACATGATGGAAGCAAGTGTATATAGGAGACAAGGTATTATAGTCATTGACAGTAGTAGGAATAGGTGTGATTTTAGAACAGATTACAAAGCTGACTTTGTAAATGATTTTAAAGCTCTTTCTCGATTTTTTTTCATTTTTTAAGGTTATGAGGATTATGACCACATGTGCAGCTCTGCATATCTGTCCACTTGGAGATGATGGTGACTCCTTAGAGAACATACGCAAGCTTCTGGTTAACCACCAGTGTAGTGCTCCTTTTATTCAAAAGATCTGATAACTGCTTTTCATCAGCTCTCCAGTTTTGTTCCATCATGTTATCTCTACCAGCCTGAACCGTTTCCTAAAATGGTTCCTTTGCTGTTCCTTGCAATCCTGTTATTGAAGGAAGATGTCTGTGGGAATTTTGGGCTTTTGGTTTCTGCACAGGCCAATGAAAGAAGGGTGGTTGCACACATGCCTGGTGATATTATCATTGGAGCTCTATTCTCTGTCCACCATCAACCAACAGTTGACAAGGTTCATGAGAGGAAATGTGGAGAGGTAAGAGAGCAGTATGGCATTCAGAGAGTAGAGGCAATGCTACATACCCTTGACAGAATCAACTTGGACCCCACACTGTTGCCAAATATAACGCTAGGATGTGAAATAAGGGACTCCTGCTGGCATTCTGCTGTGGCTCTGGAGCAGAGCATTGAGTTTATAAGGGACTCTCTTATTTCATCAGAAGAAGAGGAAGGAATGGTGAAATGTGTTGATGGATCTTCCTCGTCTTTCCACTCCAAGAAACCCATTGTTGGTGTCATTGGACCTGGCTCTAGCTCAGTTGCTATCCAGGTCCAGAACTTGTTGCAGCTTTTCAATATACCTCAGATTGCTTATTCTGCCACAAGCATGGACCTAAGTGACAAAACTCTGTTCAAATATTTTATGAGAGTCGTGCCATCTGATGCACAGCAAGCACGGGCTATGGTGGACATTGTCAAGCGCTATAACTGGACCTATGTTTCTGCTGTACATACTGAAGGTAAGAGGTTATTTTTTTCCATATAAGAATGCCTTTGAACTTCTTTCATGTGGTCAAATAGATGACAGTTTGATGCTGTTGTTTTTTTTTGCCAGCCAGTTGTCAGCATTATAAACATTTACTTAATAATTACGCATTCCCTATGGGGCTGAAGTAGCACTATGTTGATAATTGCTGAAAACAGAGTTCAAAATACAGGATTGTGTGTGCTCTAGGCCCTCTTGTTGCTAAAAGTGCTTACACTGAAGTCTCCTAAGTGACTTGAATTTAGACAACATTTATTATTTACCTTAAACTACCAGTCAATATATTTACATAGAATAATCATTTTGACTATATTGGTATCAATGGGTAATGAGAAAGCACCTGGCCTTTCTAGTGCAGAAAAGAGCTAAATCTTCATTTGAAACTGTGGCTTAGTCAAAACATGTTCCTGCTTAATATCTGAGGCACAGAGGCACAAATATTAGAAAACCTGTACTTCTGGCTAATACTCGAATGTGGGTTGTCCCAATGCCGGGAGACCAGAACTATTTATTTCCTTTTTATGATACCACATAGAGTATTACAGTAACTTGTTGCTCTGCATCTGGCTATTGATTTCAGATCTGAGCGAGGGAAGTCTTCTTGACTTTTCTTCACATACTTATGCTCCATCAGATGTCCAGAAAATCAGAACTGTGTGCTAAATCTCTTTCCTGTTTTTATTAATTTGAGTCAGAGCTTAAGCTTTTTACCCAGTGTAAGAAGAGTATATGATTAAAGTGAAAAGCTGTGGAAAATGTTACCTGATTTCATTATTCCTCGTGTTGACAGAGTTGAGCTGGTTCATCTTGTTATAAGTGACTAGAATTTCATACTGCCTTAAAAGCAGGTTTCATCAGTCCCTGTCTAATGACAGCACCATTTTATGAGTTTTCTGGAATTAGGTTCTGTGATGAATTTTAGGATTTCACCGGGTCACCTCTGTTCAAACAGACAAACTCAGAATGGAAGGCTCAGAATATGTTCTGGGAATGAAGAATGTTATTAAGAGATTGAGTAGTGGTGATGGCATTTCTGAACAGCAGCAGATGCTGCTGGCTTTATCACAACCAATAGAAAGCAGATTGTCCTTCCCACACACTGAGTATGCTTCTCTGGCAGCCTTCATTCTATTCAAAGCCCTTTTTGGGGTGATGCTTGTTCAATACTAGTATGTAGACATCTTCATTTTTCTGAAGATATGTACAGAGCTTATTCTGCAGTATTTAGAAAAAAAAGTATTAGAACTTACCTGTAGATTGTTGTAAACTTGTTTCCATCACAATAACAAGAGTTGATACATAACTGCAGCCCTTTTGTATAGGGATGCATGAATATATTAGCAGTTTAATATAGCGGCGTATAAATCACCCTATGTCACATCATGTACTGAAGGCACTCTGTGCCAGCTGATGTCTTTGGCATGGGTTAGTGTGCAGTCTTTGCTTCACAAATATGTATGAATAATATAATGGTCAAAAATAATGTCACTAATGCATCACATTAGCGTAAGATTTTATATCCTAACTGCTTTTGATGACTCGTATAATTTTTGCTATGAACAACTTTTTTTTTTTTTTTTTAATTGAAAGGAGATGTTTATATATTCAGTGTGGGAATTGTTAAGCTTATAACCAGGCCTGAATCTGCACAAAGTGAGAATATTCACTTTTACCACTTCCCGTGGACATTCTGTTTGGAGCAGATGGTAACATATGGCATGTCAATCTTATGGCAGAGGAACTTTGCACTGCACATTGGAAAGAAGGGAATAGGGACACAAGGGTTGAAGCTGGACGTAGCTCCTATGGCCACGACAAGAGTATTAGGTAACAGAGGAGCTGGACGTGAAGAAGGAGAAATAATGAATGATTGGTATATCTAGTACATGTGCCTATTTCTGCCATTATTAAAGTGGACAAGATAGGTGGTATGTTGTTAATACTTGAGGCCTCATATAATTCATAGAATGTTTATGGCAACATAACTCTGGACTTCAGTCAACAAACATTAAACTTGGGTTCTGAAGACCTTATGATCCTATCATGTATCTGCATGGTCTGGTCATGATGATGAATATGCTCTCCAGTTAAACAACATCACACAAATATTTTCTAACAATAGAACAGATGATATTTATAATGGGATAGACAAATACAAACTGGTCAAGGTATTTCTTTGAAACATAATGATGTCTGCTGTTCTGGATGCTTTCCAGAGATTATGGGAGATGTTCACCCTTCCAGGAACAGAAAGATTTTTTTTTTTAAAAACAACACACAGTACTCCTACAGATGAATATTAAAGTAAAAGAATGGAGTAAACAAGCAAAAGAGATATTGTTTATATTATTTTTATTTTTATAATTAGTTTTCATCTTACTATAGCATCTGTTTACCTGTAAACAGTCCAAATATGCCCCTATACTCGGTGTCCTACATTCATAGGTACTATTTCAAAATAGGAAAAAAAAATTGTTAAATCCCACTCCTTGTAATTTCTATCAATTTAGGATCTTGCCCACCCATTGAGAGAGGACCTTCTTTCAGTGTCTCCAGTAGTTCTGGCCACCTACATTCATTATCTTTAACTAGTCTTCATGCATTAGCCATATTCTTCTGAAATATGATTTTTGATTTCTGGGAAGGATTTCCAATGAGAGGAAGGCTTCTCTCTTTCAAAGGCAGATTGGGAGAAGAGGTAGAAAAAGGCTGATTATTTCATTGCTTCGGTAGTTCCCACAGCAGACAAAGTTATAGGTCTCCTTTTGGCCTAGTATAGGAAAAGCTTGGAATAAGACAGTAGCTTCACAATAAAAAGCTTCCCGTTGAAATCTTTACTTCTGCATGTACTAATCATCTATGTCTGCAGTGAGTTTATGTTTTGGGAGGTTTATCTGAAGTTTTCTTGTTAAATCCTTATTCAAGACTTACAGTTTTAAAATATGCAAGGTTTTTAAGAGATTTTCATAAGCTTTGCTCCTTTGACATTTAGCATCGCAGTTTAATCTAGGTGATGTCTTCACGTGTGAAAGTAACCACTAAGAGCAATTTATTTTCCTGAGAATTTGAAGGTAAAAAACACTATTGTCAGTGGAGCTCTTGTAATTTTAAAGATTAAGTTTCTGCAATCCAATTAATAGGAAATATGAGTAACAAGAAGACATTGAGTTGCTGGAGTGAGTTCAGAGAAGGGCAATGAAGCTGGTGAAGGGTCTGGAGCACAAATCTTATAAGGAGTGGCTGAGGGAATTGGGTGTGTTTAGCCTGGAGAAAAAGAGGCTGAAGGGAGACCTTCTCATGCTCTACCTCTACCTGAAAGGAAGTTGTAGGATGAAGGGTGTTGGTCTCTTCCCAAGAAACCAACAATAAGACAAGAGGAAATGGCCTCTAGCTGTACCAGGGGAGGTTTAGATCGGATATTAGGAAAAATTTTTTCATTAAAAGGGTTGTTAGGCATTGGAACAGGCTGCCCAAGGCATTGGTTGTGTCACCATCCCTGGAGGGTTTAAAAGATGTGTAGATTTGGTGCTTAGGGACATGGCTTAGTGGTGTAGTTGGCTGCGCCAACTAAAGGTCTTTTCTAAACTAAATTATTCTATAATTCCATATTTCTCATAAAACAACAACAATCTCCACTTACTGTAGTGTATTTTACATTCGCTAATCAGAAATTTTTGCAAGTCTTAGTCTTGGGTTGTGAGTCTCCTTGCTCAGCTCTGTCAGGAGTGACCACTTGTCATTGGCATCATTATCTTCCCTTACTCTCCAACTCTTCCTTGCTTAATGATTTGGGGAAGTTCTACTCTGAACCAATCTGACTTTAAAATAAACCTTTTCATCCATCCAGGGTACTTAAAAAAAACCCACCCTCATCGGTTTCATCAGTTCTGGAATCAAGGTCATACTGTGATCCCCAAGAACAGTCATGTTATCCCTGCTTGTCAGGGAGGTAGGAGTGAGTGGACAAAGAGGGAAAATGTGATAGGAAACTCCTTGTACTGAGGACCTAACACTTAAAGCCTGAAGCAAGTGCCTTCAACTTTATGGATTGTTACAACAAGTATGCAGGGTGTGCTGAAGATCATTTTATTTTAAGTTTGCATGTTCATCCAATTCTTTCAGCTAGCCTCATGGGTGTTTTTTCCACCACTGTGATAGGAGCAGAAGTTAAACAGACTGTCTGTAAACTCAAATCAACTTTCACTTCTTAAACCGGCTTTGCAGATAGACAGTTAGTCAACAATGCAGCTGAGAAATCAGTCTGCCACTCTCTGAGGCAAAGTAGCTCATCAGAGGGAAGCCCTCTCGTTCAATCCCACAGTTTCTCAAAGCATATTGGGGACCCTTTTTAGCTTATGTAACTGTTTCCCACTCTCAAGGAAACTAACGTTTGTAAAAGAGTATAGAGAGGAAAAGTTGTGCTTTTATTTTGATTTTGGGTGGTGATGGTTGGCATGCAGATAGGCCATGGAGCTCAAGTACCCTTGGCTTTTTTGTAACCTTTCTTGCTTAACCACTTGACACTTGACACTTGACACTTGACAGCAATTGGAAATAGTTGAGGAAATGAGGGAGAAACTGGTTGTCTACTACAAGAAACTAAGAACTGTCTGTTTACCTTATTTCCCATATGAAAGCATTCCCCAGTCTTTTCGAAAGATCAGAGAAAAATATATGCAGTATTCTCTTTTCCCATCATTGGAGTATGAAGGTCTCATTGAAAGCCCACTTGAAGTCAATACTGTCCTGTTGACTAGACTGACATTTGGATCAGACCTTCCTAGTCAGACACAAGGTCAGTCCTTGAGAATCTGTGTTTAAAATTTGTCTGGGGTCAAATGAATTAATAATTTGAAAGGCAATTTTCACTGCTATTGGAAATCACATATTTTGCCACTGTGAATGGAGTAAAGATGTGATGAATGCTGGAAAAATAGAACTGCACAGGAGTACAATTCAAACACAATAGCTCAAGTTTTCTGGGAGTGACAAGGTATAAATTTCACTCCGTTATGTAAAAGGTTTGGTTTACTCTTGAAGCCTTAAGAAAGAAGCCACTTTGTTAACATCTTCTTTAGACAGCTCTACAGGTAAACATTGGATCAAACTCATCCTCAAAAGTCATCTCTGTTTAAAATCCTTTTTCTCCATTTAAATTTATCATAAGTGCATATAAAGAGGTGTTTCACATTCATTTTCTCAGGATGTACCCAGGCAAACATAACAAAAGCAGAACTTCCTTTCTTTGCTGTTAAGGGTTATTTCACACATTTCTTTTCATATTTGTTCAAATGTGCCTAGTTACAAGACTATTTCTGCCTACATCCTTTGCTATCAACTAAATAGCAAAACGAAAATTAGTCATAGTCTGTGAGAATAGATGAAGAACTGAACGAAAGAGCTGCAAGAAATTGACCTTAATCCTGCTGTATGGAACAAATTGTATTTATATGATGCTGTGGAGATTTTTTTTCAGACTCTAGATTTTTCTCAGTGAGATACAAAAGCTGTATCATGGTCATAAATACTATTTTCTTTTCACAAAGTAATATTAATGAAAATTAGATTAGTTTTATTTTAAGCACAGGTGATATTTTTTCATGCTTAATATGCGGAAAAAACACATAGAAATAATGTATGAGAAGTGGTCAGTTCTGGTCCATTACAATATTTTCAATTTAAAAGAAAAATTATTTCTAAAAATCTGTTTGTGATAATTGAAGAATTTCCTGAATTTCCTGTTTCTGCAATGTTTCATTTTTACCCTTTGGCAAAATAATTACTTTAAAAAAAAATTCAAAATTACTTTTATTTTTTACTATTTGAGACTTTTAAACTCTTTCAAACACAATCGTTGAGATCAGGATGATCACAGTTTGATATGCTCTCAATCTCATTAATCTTGTAGAAAAAATAAAAAATACCTCTCATCTGAAAGAAAATATGGGAAATGGAAAACCCAGTTCCTGTCTTGTCCTGTTGAGATGTTTGCTCGTTTTTATTGAATGTTAACATCTACAATAGAAGTGACTTTTTACCCCCATTTTTAAATATTTATTGTAGCATCAGAATTGTGAAAAGTGAGCAAATGTTATCAATCAGCTGGGAATACTGAGACAGAAAACTGAAATAGCTTCAAGTTAATGTTTATTTTGTCTGGTGGTGACTGACTAACTGGACAGCACTTTAACATTGCTGGCAGACTACTCAGGCCAGAAATACCCACTGTGAAGTGTCTTGACTGACAGAAAAGCTCAAAATGAGGGTCATAACTCCGGAGTGTAATGGGGATAAAGACTGTTAGGGGAGATACTATGAGACAGCAAAGGGAAGGTGAGCAAGGAGGTGTACTATTCTAAAGTTTTAAAAAAATGCCTCACTTAGAAAGCAATGACAAGGTGGAGTTAGCTAAAAGCAGGAAATATGGATCTTCAAGATGTCACTTTTATTCCTTTTTTTAGGGACTAAGCATTTGAATATCACTTTTTCTGTCACTTAGACTATAGTTAGTCAACAGAAGTTTCAGTGACATGAAACTTACCTTCACTGAGTAGAGACAGTGGGAGTCCAGCATCCTTCAGCTTCATTTTAAAATTGCCTTTTGCCTTAGGCCTGGAAATGGCACAGTTCTTGTCCCCATCCCCAGGGTTCACCTCTTCAATCAGGGAGGAATATATCAAGCTGATGAGATTTGGAAGTCTTTCCGGAAACAAGGTTTTGCTGCACAGTGCCTGCTTGGTCAGATCAGTTTTAGCTTTCTCTGAAAGCTAAGAAAGGCAAATGGCTTGTGCTGAATCTTTTAACATTCTCTAAGGTAGCACTCACAAGCTGACTCTTGAATCACACAGGAGGTCTTGGAGGTGAATAAAAAATTATAGAGTTTGCTTTAGTTAAATTTTGAAGCCACTGAACAGAGGGTCACATTGCATCCATCTCACTAAAATCTGATTCCAGGCTCCTGATGGTGTGGAGGCATAGCTGTAATGCATAATATTAGACATGAATACATTGTATGTGTATACGTTAAAAAGTGTCTGTGAAGGTTGTTAACAGAACACTTACCTTGGCAACTGAATTTTGAGAAAATGTTGGTTTTAAATCACAGCCTTGTTTTTAAACTAACACAATTTAACTCATCATTCTAAATATGCTGACTGGAGAAAAAACACAGTTAAGATTTCCTCTAATTGAGGAGTTTGACTGTGGTGGGGTTTTTCAGTGCTTTGTTTGTTTGTTTTATTTTTTCTTTTCATTTTTTGTTTGTTTGTTATTGTTTTTGTTGTTGGTTTTTGTTTGTTTGGTTGGTTTTGGTTTTGGTTTTGTTTTTTTTTTTTTTCCTGGAAGTGTCTGGCAACACTTATGCCTGGCCAGATATATGATCCAGGTATGTGGAAGCCTCCATATAAAATCAATTACATTGTCAAAGCGCAGACAAACACTGTTTTGGGAATGGCTATTGCTAAAAGTGCAATATGTACTAGACAAGTTGGAAAGATAATACATTGAGTGGCTCGTAAACTAGTACACTGAATGAATCCCATGCCCAAAATCCAACTTAACTGTTGAGGACAGTGGAAAATTATCTCTTCCTCAGTCTGTTGTACTCTAGTCAAATACTTCTTATTTGTCCTTAACTAGGGTTTGATTTTTATTTTTTTTCCTTTTCTTCATGAGATAGATTTATAGATTTCTTCTAATTTCCTAGATGATGTTACAGGCATTAGGAGGAAGATCAGTAGAAGTACTGCCAAAATAAAGGTGCAAAACTGTAGTGAGAGGACTATGATCAGGATCTAGGAAATTATCTTACCTCAGTGCTAAGATTTTTTGTGAGCAAGGTTGTGAAAGGGACGTGAACCATTTGTCCCACATTGCTATTTTGGATTGCATAAAGCTTTAGCCAAATATACATAAACTACAGTTGATCTAGCATGGCAGAGTCACAGAACATGTTCACCTTTCCCTGATTTAAAATTACACAAGTCCATTCTCCATATCTTACTTTTGGTCTGTAAGATAGGTAATAACATTACAACTAGTCATTGATAGGTATTGCTCAGGCTAAAACATATTGTTTACAAAGATACATACAGAGTGTCTTCACTTAAGGTCTTCATGTAAAGACTGAGTAGATTTCATCATTGGGTAATCCATTCAGACTGTGAATTATCTGTTCTTCACATGAAATAACTGACCGTCTTGCTCCAGCTTATAGCCCCTTTATCTTGATATGTTCTCAGAGCTTCTTTTCCCAGGCATTGTTCTAATCTTCCTTTTGGCTAAACCAAAGAGCTTTAGTTCTCCCATTGCTTCTGTAAAGTGGGTTTTCCAGATGGTAAGTTATTCTTATAGACCTTGTATAAAACTTTCCTGTTTTGTCAAATCCTTTTTTAAGAGCATGTACCCTTTCTTTTTGCTCCTTTTTAGAGAGATTAGTATTCCATTTACTCCTCCAACTTGCAGTCAGGCAGGAAATTGTTTTCCATAGATCAACATACAAGCTGCTGTTCTTTTTCCTATTAGCAAACCAATACAGTGGTGGCATATAAACTTGTACTATTTATTTTTCCCTTGTACAGTTATCTGCCTCCATCTTGTCGTAACTCATCTTCTGCCCATCTGCCTTACTATCTCACTTTCCTCAATGTTCGCTGATTTTTTTTCCTACCATCTTTATTTCTGGTTACATTAACTCCTTGCTTCTCTCCCCCAGTTAGGTTTAACTTTATTTTTTTTTTTCCTTATCCCTCCCTGGTCAAAATAAGTTTACCAAACTATTTGAGGTAGATAATTTTATGAATAATATAGAATGCAGTGATTTGGAAATTTCTAAAATTTTTGGCTTCTGTGATCACAGCTATCAACTGATACCAGCTGAGCCCTGGCAAAAATAAAGGCCATTGAAATTGCACAATATTGCTAAAGTTCTTTCAACTGAAGAATCCAGATTCAGTCTAGATGCCTTCTAAAGTTCAGGTTTTAAAGTCCAGATTCTCATTTTAAAAATCCAATTCTCACTAGATATATTATTCAGCAATTCTATATTTATTTTGTCTTAGAGTCTTGAGTATCACAGTTGTTCAATTTGCAGATTTGACATTTAGTGAAAAATAGCACGTTTTCACTTGCAAGCAAAACCTTAGAAGAGAAAGATAAGCTGAAATTCTTCCTCCCTTTTACCTTCATCAGTTTCAACAATCTTCATATGCAACTTCAGTCTCAATTACATTGGAATAGGGTTCTGGGCCAAAATATCTGCTACACCTGAAGAACCCAACATCATGTTTCATCCACCTTCTCTCCACCAGGTTGCCTCAGAGGCAGTCTTTGTAAGCAAGATGAGCGAGTGGTCAGGGATCACGCTGACAAGCTCAGGTGTTCCCTGGCTTGCAGAAAGTCCTGTAGATGGCTGTGATCTCAGACCTGTGCTGAACAGACACCAGAGATGCATCCTGACAGCGAGAGGAACTATATGCATGGTAAAGGAGCAAAAGCAAGAAGTTTGTAAAAGGATCTTATGCCTTCTGTTGACGGAGAATGAGCAGTGAGGTTCAATTCCTTTCCCATTTCCATGTTAGCTTTGCAACTCAAAGAATAATTTTATCATATGTTTCTGAAGAAGTCCAGGGAGGAAAATTAGTAAAAACCTGCAGATGCCGTGCTTTTAGTTTTATGAGTAGAACAGAACTTAATGTTGCATTTCATAGGTAAGTAGTTCTTCCTTTTTCTTGCATTTTTGCCACACAAAAACACAGGATTCAAATCCTTTTCACATTACAGAAGCTTTGAAAACATCTATGATATGTTCCGAAAATGAGAATATGAGTGTATATTATGTTTTCAATACAAGCTTCTCTTATGTTCTCTGTAACTGATGTGCATATAAAGGGCTTCTTAATTTTTTTTTCCTTACAATGACACTGTGGAATGTAAGTTGCCTTGTTCATTTTCATGCATATGCAAAAAAGGCAGGCATTTTGTCCCAGCTATTTCTTTCCATAAAGGGAAAGTGTGAGACTAGGTCAAATTTAAGTGATCTATAGAAATGTTGAAGTTGGATCAGATGCTCTCTTTTTCTGATTTGCATCTCCCCTTGAAAGGCCACTGTACATGGTATTTGAATACTTGACTTCTTTCCTGGCACTTCCATGTCTACTGAAAAGAAAGGGAAATGTAGACAGTCTATGTCTTATTGGATATAGGACTGAAAGTTTTCTTCACTCAGCCAGAATTTCTGTGGAGGGATTTTTTTTTTTTTTTCTCTGAATCCAAAGGCATTTATGCAAAAGCCTAAATGTCAGCATACTTAAGTAGCTCAAAATGAAGCATCTGGTACAGCATACATTCGGGGATCTCAGTCTTACAGATTTTGTATAGAAATTGGACTTATGTAACCAGCGGGATAGGCTAGGAATATAGTTTCTTCTAGTAAGCTACCTGAGATTCAGCCAAGGAATGTAGCTTTACAGTTATAACAACATCCCGCTATCAGGTTTTATGGAAAAAGTTAAGGTTACTTGACCTATAGACTTACCAGTTTCTCTTTCCCTCCATTATTCCCTGTTTGGCTGTTTCTTCAGTTGTCCCCCTCCCTCTCTCTCCAGCCTCTTGCCTGGTAGCTGGAACTGTCTGAATCATCCAGGCTAACATGGTCTTTTTCTTTCCCAGCTCCCAGGCTGATTTTATTACAGCTTTATGCATTATTCACGTGTATTCAACCAACAGTTTATGCAGACAGATTCTGCTACGTGAGCTGTTCACAGGCTGTTCAGGCAGGGCTAGATGGTGCCTTTGGGCACTGCTCTGTGGAGGAGTGACTTGTAAATGGTGCTGACCCAGGAGACAAGGTGCTGAGAAGCTCTCAGTCATGCATGGTTGCTTATGACCATGTCAGGCTAATGCTGCAGCTTCTCCATCCACATGCGATAGAGTGCGCACCACACTAAAGTCACTCAATGAGAGGTAAGACAATTGTGTCCTCGACTCTGTGCTGTAGATCTGCCTTTGCTGTTTGGTTAGCTTATGTCTCTGTGGGCTGGAAACATAGCATTATCTGCTCTTCTAGCCCTGTTCAACAGCTCTGATCAAGAGTGGGAGTCAAATTAAATCACCAGAACTAGAAATCTTGGCCAGAGAATACTGGCTTTGGAGAGCAGGACAGCGTGGTGCCTCCTGGAACAGGGAGTTTGGGATGGTTTACATGGAAGTGAGAGACCTGGTTTTACGATTTCCTGGAATACCCACGTGGCCTCAATGGAGTTGTAGAGGTCATTGTAATGCCTTATGATGGAATGACTGCTTCAGAAACACCAAGGCTACATTGGGCTGTATCATTATGGCATTTGTCTCAAATTCATCCGTCCATTGGGAAGTACAGCTTGAGATATTACACTGTGGAGCTGAGGATCTCAACTAGTGGCTCAGCACAACTGACTAGATCAGAGCTACATTGATTGTGCCTGCAGGCCCTTCTGTGGACATGCTGTGGACATGCCTCCAGCCATCTGTAAGGGGGCCTACTTAATGATTTTATAATGGTTTGGCATTTTGTAGGCTGAGAGTTGGCACACATGGGTGTCTTTGAAGCATTTGATCCAAACACCCACATTTCAAATTTGTGATGGATGTGGTTGTGAATATCAACTCTTTGTAGAGTAAGGGATGCTCAAGCATTCCTGTCAATGTAGAGCAGAGAAGCTCATGAACATGAAGTTTGTGTACATGTTCTGTTACTGACCACTTGTGGGTTTGTGCCCTTGGAGAAGATACTTTGAAACATTATTGAGAAAATTACCTTGACTGACATACTTCCTCTAGGAAAACAGAAAGACAGAGGACACTAGAAGCCTGGAAAACTGAAAGCCTGAAGGCAGATCCCTATTTCTCTTTCACACACAAGCTTTTAACTGAATTCGTTTTTTCTACTCTTGAACAGTTGGTAGAGTGGGTGTTACATCCAACACCTCCATGTGACAAATCTCAGCCTACAAAATACTGACACGTTACATTTCATTAACCATATGGGACCTAATTATGCTGCCAACTAAAATACAGGTGCAAGTCCCGAATGATCTGTTTGTTATATGTGCATGGGCCCTATAGAAATTACAGTATGTTTGCCTACATAAATCAGGGAGTTCATTTGAAGGCTGCAATACGCATAGCTCCATCAAGATGTGTAGAGCCTAAACTTTAGTATATAATTGAAATAAAAGGTGAGTCTTCACTCACAAGATAGAAGGGTTTGGGGGAGAAGGGGCACTGTCAGTGTGTGCATATTGATAAGTGAAAAATATTGTCAAGGTGTTCCCAGAGAGTAGCATTTCAGCATTTTGCATTTGTGTACATAAAGAAAACTGGCCAAGGGCAGCCAGAGTCCTTAAAACAGTGGAGCATTGCCATCGCCTGTCTACAGGCAATCTGGGACAAAGTGGCCTGGATTTGGCTCTGCTATCCCTGCCTTGTCTGTCTCACTGGGATGTTGTTTCGAAGACATGAGCGCTACATAATGCCACTTACAGCAATTTCATCATGAATTATTTGATCAGGTGGTCTCTGGAAGGGTGAGAGTGAACTCTGCGCAGATTGGGTATGAATGCTCAGAGGACTCTGAGCAAGAGGGGAGGAGGCAGAATATCAAAGGTCTAGGTGAAAGAGAAAGATGAGTGTACAGGTTAAGATGAGAGTACAGATTAAGAGAAACAAAGTGCAGAAATAGCAATGGTGCTTAAAATAAACAGTTTCACTGATACAGTTTCTAGATCTGAGTATTTAAAACAGCCTAGACCTTATTTAGAACATGCCATCTACAGGCCCTGAAATGTTTCACAAATTAAATATAATTTTACTACTAGGGAACCAAATGACTGAAAACTGACATGCTGTGTTGGAGGTCAATCATGGCAGCTGTCTTGTCTCCCAGACCTCTGATCTCCCTTGTACTAGGCTACCTTTCATGGTTGATGGTCATAACCTAATACTGTGTGGAAAGTGCAATGTTGCATATTTCACCTGTTGCTTGTGTAAATTCAGTGGGGGTCACAGGGCCTGAAGTTGTTCTTCAGATAAGAAGTGAGAGTGCAGCGAGGTACTCTCAAGGGACTAAATATTTCTGGAGACATAGCTAAATTTAAAGCAAAAACAAACTAAGGAGTACAGCAATAACTCAAACCTGTGTTTACATTTATAAGCAGTTGATTTGTCCTAAATATGTCAAGTAGAAATCACTGAATTTTCTCCATAAAATGTCTCTTTCAGATAAATCATGTCAATAACTTCTCGTAAGTTCATGGTTTCTCCCTGGCTAGATAGATATGATGTTTTTAAATTATCATGGTACAGGCGCTACCACTTTCATTACATAAGCAAGAAATGAATAATTACTTCACAATTCTGTAGAAGAGTTTGCAAAAAAATCACAACTAGAACTATGACAACATTTGAAAGGTTTTTGTGTGTGTTTGTTCTCTGCCACAGTGTGAAAAAATATTTTTATAGCATATCCCTTCATTTTTTCTCTCTGTAGAAAATAGCTAAACATTTTATAGGAAAAGGGAAAGAGGTTTTTTTGTTTGTTTCTTTGTGGTTTTTTTTGAATGAAAAATGCTTTTCAAAATGGGAAGAATGGGTGCTTGTGCATTGTCACTTTCTGTTCGTGGAATTTTCTCTAGTCTTACCACCAACACACCACACATATGCTCCATGGCTGCTTTTGCTGTCCTCTAAAATAGCAATGGTGCTGGTGAAACTATTTTGTCCGTCTGCATGGGTGAATGAGAAGATGCTCTGACTTCAGAGATCCACATTTTCCCTAGCATGTAAAATTCACTGAATAAATAATGATATACACTGCTTTGGGTTTAAATATAATCTAAAAAGTATTGGGGGCTACATAGCAAGCAATCACATATCTCAGGGAGTTGATCAGATTGTATATATGGTCTATTTATGAGTGTTGTTTGAAAATATTTAATATATAAAATGTTGTATTATTCTAAAGTCCCTAGTGAGGTTTTTGACCCAGAACAGTCTTTTCAAGTGAAAAGCCTCCAAAAAATTAACAAGTGACACTATTTGACAGGAAGGACTTTGTAGTAAGGAAGGATATTTACTGCCTTTTTTCCAGTCATGCATTCCTTCAAGTTTATGAATAGTTTACAAATAATAAGAGGTTATTGATTACATACAAGCTACACATTATTTCGGTGCCTAACCTTTATTGCAGAAAATCAGGAGGACTGAAATAACCAATCCTGCAGCTGAGCAGTCTCCTGAGTTCTTCAGGAATTCAGTAAGCAGAGATATCTGACCTGACCTACCTGTGGATAAACCCTTTGCAGAAGAAGCACCCCTTGGGTGCTCAAACTGATTCTTGGTCTGAGTTACACAGCCTTGACTCAATGTTGTGCTTGCATGACATGCCGGTGTGTACTTCTACACAGCACCATTAGGGTACACAAACGTTGCATTGTCAGTTTGTTCAACAGGAAGATGATGATTTCTCTCACAAGCCAAGAGCTATTTTTTTCCTACCATTCTGTATTTCTTTGTGTATCACCATGATCCTGTTGTCTGTTTATTATATTTACAATGAAAGCTTTTCCTCTCTCTTGTTATGCATTTGAATAGCATCTAGCACCAAGGTACTCTCCTGGAGTGCCCATATATGTCATTATAAGTAATTTATGAAAATAATTTCTTTTCCCAAATAGTAGCACATGCAGTCTTGACTTACTTTACTGTTAAAGCCTGAGTCCTTTTCTTTCATCGACTGTTTTATTTCTTTAGTCCATAGAGTGCAATGGAATTGGACGAAAAGAGATGGCAGTTTCAATCCATCACATACTCTGCAGGGTTCTGTTTCAGCAAGTGCTCTGAAGCCTTTTACTATATTTATTGTGAACAGTTCAAACAGCTGAGAAGCAGCAAATCAAAAAGTATCCTTTGGTGACAGACAAAAGACTTCTGAATGAATTTTTGACAAGTTTTTTAGCATTATCTGCTAGAATAAGAACAATGCTGATGAAGGAACTGACTGTTTGCCTTAATCACATGTTTTGTCAAAGACTTTTGCTGTGTGTGGCAATAAGTTTATTTCATTTCTTCCTTTCAAGGCTTTTTTTTCTGAGCAGAGCCTCTTGATTCTTCTGTCTTGACTGAAACAGAAACAGCTTTGTTGGGAGCTCATGGCCTGGATGGGTGTACTCTTTGATGGATTAAGAACTGGCTGGAGGGCTGGGCCCAAAGAGTGGTGGTGAATGGAGCCAAACCCAGTTGGCGGCCAGTCATGAGTGGTGTTCCCCAGGGCTCAGTATTGGGGCCAGTTCTGTTTAATATGAGCCTGCAGTGTGCCCAGATGGCCAAAAAGGCCACGACTATCCTGGATTGTATCAGAAATAGTTTGCCCAGAAGGACTAGAGAAATAATTGTGTCACTGTACTCGGCACTAGTGATGCCCCACCTTGAATACTGTGTTCCGTTTTGGGCCCCTAATCATAAGAAGGACATTGAGGTGCTGGAGAGAGAGCAGAGGAGGGCAGTGGAGCTGGTGAGGGGCGTGGAGTACAAGTCTGAGGAACAGTTGAGGCAACTGAGGCTGTTCAGCCTTGAGAAAAGGAGCCTGAGGTGAGACCTTATCGCTGTCTACAACTACATGAAAAGAGGTTGTAGCATGGAGGGTGTTGGTGTCTTCTCCCAAGTAGCAAGTGACAAGACAAAAGGAAATGGCCTCAAGTTGCATCAGAGGAGGCTTTGATTGGATATTAGGAAAAAATTCTTCCTGGAAATGGTTTTCAGGCGTTGGAACTGGCTGCCCAGGGAAGTGGTTGAATCACCGTCCCTGAAGCTGTTTAAAAGGTGTTTAGAAGAGGCTCTTAGCTCAAAAAATTATCTGAAAATTATAAGTACCCACATACAACTTTGAACACTATTCTAATTCTGGTGTCAAGACCTTGTCTTTATAAGAGTAATTCTAGTCTTTTTTTAAGAGTAGGTTAACCTGAAGCTGTTTGGAACAGGGAATAGAATCTTCCTGGACATGTATACATCACAAAATTAGAACACCATGATCTGAGCTTAAGCATTGCACTAAGTGTTGATTCACACACTGCTCCTATTCTGGACTACGGCAATGATCCCTATACAAGGTAAATCTGCTATAATGAGATCTGGACCTAAGCAGCAGATGCAAACTAATCTATGTTACTTGTCCTTGTCCTCCTTGTCCTGTCCCTTGTCCAGTCTTCCAGTGTGTGAAAGATGTTGTATCAGAGGTGACAAACTCATTTTCACCAGGGGTCACACCAGCCCTTTGAAGGCAACCACAAGGCTGGTGTGGCCCCCGGTGAAAATAACCCTGCCTTGTATGAACCTAAAGAGGAAGCACCCTTCTTGTGAGCTTTACAGTAGTAAATGTTACGTAATTCTGAATGTTCAGTTGCTATACCTGAAGAATCTTAATTTGCTTGTTCTTGAAAAGCTGGTACAATCTGATCATACCAGACCTGCCTATTTTGAATACTTCATGATTCATACTGTCTCCAACTGTGCCTGGGAAGTATTTAGGACAGATCTATTTGATTCAGGAAAAAAATATCCCAGGGACTGTTATAGCAATTTGATGCCATAGAGAATCGTGTCTCAGTACTAGGGAATATTCTCTGGTGCTGCTTTAATATACTGATATAAATATTATCTTTGTTTCCTGACAAATATATATATACCTGCAGATGTGTATTAAAGACAGCAGTTATGAACACAAGCACAAACATATAGACCTTCACTTCACTTGATCTTTACATAGTCCACTTTGTTTTCCAAGGACTTTAATATTTTTGCAGCTCTCTACAGCTTGTTGAAATTTTTAATAGTTGAAACTGTGTTGTTATAAAATGTGGGTTTTTTTACTGGAGTGAATAATGAGACACTAAAAAATTCTAGCTGTGAGCTCACTCAGTTTTAATTAAATGAATATATTTTATATAAACATTATTGTTTATTAAAAGAGAATTAATTTCAAAAGAACAGGTATTTTAGAAATTAAGAAAGATAATGAATTATATAAATTAAACTACTCAGGACCAGACAGTTAAATACAAAGAAGAAAGTGCAATAAGGCAAAGATGTATTTCTTATCCAACATTTTAGTCCAAGTTAATGATATCTATTGGAATGGGATCTGCTGGATTTTCCCATTGAGAATGGAGGGAAGAGATCTAAAGACTCCCAGAAATCCCTTTATTTAGATAATGCATCATGAGTATCCCTAACAGAGGTAAAGTAAAAACTGTAAAAGTCAAGACGAGTTAAATCTCACAAAGTAAATAAAACTAGATCAGTAAAATCTACCATTACTGTGTTCAAAGTTATGAAGAAGAACAGATTGAGTCATCATTAAAAGTAATTCAATCGTGGCCTGGAGCCAAAACAAACATTTCTTGGCACAGAAGTGGTGGCAAAGATGGCTTTATTTCATTTTTCTTCAAGCTGCTAACTAAATTGTCCCAGAGATCCTATCCACTCAATGGAGAGTCGCTTCCAAGGGGTGATTCAACTCTCCATTTTATTTAACCTCTTCTTTAGTGACCTTGGATTGCTGCCTTCCTAACTTGGGTACTTTAGATAAGTATTTAAGTTTATGTGTGCTGAATAGCAGTCTTCATAAAGAAAAAGACTGTAGAATAGGAAGCCAAAGGCAAGCTGATTAACAGGAAGGAGAATGTGGAAGTGGAAATTACACAACTGAAGCGAAAGAAAATCTCTTCAGTAAAATTAAAAGGAGTCTTGGATAATTTTGATCCCAGAGGATTAAGACTAGTTATCAGTGAAACAATAAAGTTGGCAGCAAGGTCTTTTTTAGAGGGACCTTTAGAACATCTTTTTGGGGTTCTTCAAAGAAAACATTGTTTCAGAGGTGGCAGTGCAGTACTGGAGAAGAGCATAGACAATGAACATACTTTAATACGTATTTGTGTGGGTGGAATGACCTTGTTATCCACAGACTATGTCTCTGTAGCATGCTTGCTTTCAAACAAAATTTGATGAAATGGGTATGGAAGCAAGCATAAGTTTTGTTTGGTTTTTTTTTTTTTAATGGTATTATGGATTTCATTTCATTTTTTTTCCATCTCTAAAGAGAGAAATCTCTGTTCGGGCTTGTTAAATGCTGATCTAGTGCTACAGAGGAAATTAGAGTTAGGATTTAGATTTTCTAGTAGTTGGAAAATGCTACCATGAAACTAAGGTACCCAGGAAATCAGGCGATGTGGAAGAAGAAGATATGACATTGTGTAAAGTTCTTCACAGAAATCTTCAGTGATCAACACTGGGGTTAGTTTCATGTAATGCTTTTGTAACTGCTGGAAGCATAATTAGTGTAATCCCTGGCATATTTTAATGATGGAAATTTGTTAACCAGTAAGAAGGAGAACAAGAGCAATTGCACAAGAAGAATTAGATAATTTTGAGACTAGGTTGAAACAAATTGTACCAAGCACTCAAAATATTCCCTGTTTTTAGGTATCTAACCTAAATAGTCTATTTCAGAAGCATAGTCATCCTAAACTTCATCTGTAAATCAGTAAGAAATTCTGACACCTGCCAAGGGAGACTCAAGTTTTTAAGTGGCTTCCAGAGTAGTTCTGAAGTGCAGAATGATTATTGACTAAGTGTGAAGCTCAGAGTGATGAAGTTCCTGTCTTGCCTGCCACAAACACTCCTTTTTCCTTACTGATTAATGTTCACTTATGTAGTTCCCTGGGAGTTCAGCACTTCGGAAGAGAGAGTGCAGGAGAAAAGAGATGTGATCTTTGATAGTTATTTCCAGGAAAAATAGAAGAATGTTTGTCCTGTTGTACAGGATTCTGTAAACCATCTTCTGATTTTTGCAGACTAGTAGTCATTGATGTCTGAGGAAGAGAGAATCAAAGTGGGGACAGCTGGGGAAAAGGGTTATTAGTGTCATCTGAAGAGCCTATCATGAAACAGGACCCCAGAAGACTTTGTTTAGTGGAGCAAAAGGAAGGCAGAATAATATAATTACTATCTTTAAATACTTCACATTGAATGGTGATGATGGCTCACATAAAAATGTTAATAAAAAAGTGTAAGTTGAGGATTTCCAATCCTAAGGTGAGTACACTTTTTTGTCCAAACTGCATCCCATTTTGAGACGAAATATAAAAATTTTATGAAAAGTTATTAACATGTCACTGTGTCACTTTGGTCAGCTGGAGTCATCCTGGGAAGCTGTATGCCAAGTTTACACTTACACTGTATGTATGATCTTCAGCAGCATGTGCATGGGTATTTGGGAAGAAATAACTGAATTAAGGTGCATCTGAAAGCATACCCCCAGAATCTTTGAAAATAACAGCCAGGAGAAGAAAATACTTATAACATTGGCCTTTTTAATCTTGATGAAGACAATGAGACATAATGAATTTTCAGGTTAGCTTAATTTCACTTCCCAGAAAAAACACTGGTATTAATGATCGTGGAAATGAGTTGAGCTACCTGGCTGTAAATAGGGGAAGAAAAGCAATTTATAAACTGGATGCCATACACACTGATAAATGAAACAGAGGGTATAGAGCCTGATGTTAAAATCTACACAGTCATTCAAACAAACCAATGGTTATGCCATGTTCAAGTTAGATAAGGAGGCAAGAAAAATGGCCTTTTATTCAATAAAGTCAGCTTAAGCAGAGGTAATTCCTGTGGCTTGTTCTTCATTTTCCCATCCCCTTCTCATTTTGAACTTCAGTGTGCAATAAAAAAAGAAAGCAGGATTGAATGGCATGTAGTTTTGTACATGAGAGGAATCTGCAAATTCTAAAGGAATCGCTTAATGGGTTTTGGTTTGCCTAGTATGGTAATTACAAATTGGAGGAAAAATCAATTGATCAGTGAAGTTTTCTCAGTATAGGAATAGATTCCAATTGGGAACTGACCACACAAACAAACAAACAAACCCTACACACCTGAGATATATCTCGGTGTATTCCTAAATGGCTAGCCACTGGATTTTATAAAATCTACACTATTGACTGCATTAGAGACTGGAATGCTTTCCTGAAAGCTGTATTCTTGCTCCTCCCTGGCCTCACTGAATGTTTGAGTAATATATACAAAATGAATATCTTTGATTGGAGGAACTGTAGGAAATCCTTACAGTTTCCACTGCTAGGAGTTCTGCAGTCTCTGTTTCAGGTCAAGCACAGAGGGAAATGGAAGTTCACTTCTCACACAGAGATTATTATGCCTGATCACCTGTGAAAAAGGACTGATCCTGCTGAAGTAAGCAACCCCGGGTAAAGGTTTTAGGTGCAGCTCTCAAGTAGAAGGAAGGGTTTTGATTCAGCTAAATCAGGCACCTTCATCCTTATGCAGGACAGGCCCTTTATAGCATTTTATATTGTCTATTTGGGATAAAAGCCAAAGCAGAATGTTGATTTTTTGAGGCTCTGTGTGGGCTCTTCCTTGCACTGCAGAAGTATAGATAGCTAATTCTAGGCTGGAGTAAATGGATAGCAGATAGCAGGATACCTGAATCCCTTTTTGTTTGTTGGTTCTCTTATCTGCATGGAATCACAGGTGTTATCAAGGGGAAATACTTTTTTAAAAATTTTGTTTTGTTTTGTTTTGTTTTGTTTTTCCCAAGAGGATGGTAAACCTTGCAACAAGTTCCCCAGAGATGTTGTAAAGTCTTCACCCTTGGAAGTATTCAAAACTTAACTGAAAAAGTTTCTAAGCAACCTAGTTTAAGATGCCTCTTCTCAGAACAAGGAGTTGGACCAGGTGACTTCAAGAATCTTCTTCCAACTTCATTCTATTCTCTGGATTAATTGTTGTATGGGGGAAAAGCAAGGAGATAGACCACAGTGCATATTGACCCATCTTAATCTTATTCCTCTCTTCTAACATGGTATTTCAGACATCATAGTACTCTCTCAACAGTCTTATGAGATAGAGAGTCTGGGATCTCTCTTTTGGCAGGATGAAGGGACACAGATGAGGCAGTAGTCATTGAATATTTCTAAATCATGCTGGTGGAGCAGGCCTTCTTAATCCCCAATTAAGTCTGGATCAGCCCTTGTTTCAGGCGGTAGGATATAACTACAACTCATAGAAATGAGAAGCAGGTGGAGTCCTGATCTCATTGACACTGTGGGATGGGAATGGCCATGCTTTACTGAGCTGTGTCAAAGAGGGGTAGGGCTGCAAGTCCCCCTTATCTTTCCCACTGAACTGTGTCTGAATTAATTTGGGCAGAATATGAACTTCCTGCATCAGATCCAGAAAGGTTTCCTCACAACGGACCCTGGGCAGCTTGAGGTAGGTGGAGAAAAATGCAGTCTATGTTCCTTTTTTCTTGTCAAGACAGAGAACTTGTTCCTTTAGAGCTTAGCATGTGAATATAAGTGGTGCTGAGTTATGTACGCCTGTTACGTATGGCCTTCCTACATATCAAACAATAGTTTTAAAAGCTAAAAAGAACCTCAAGATGGGAGTTAAGCATATTGGATGTGGGATGATATGTGATGCTAATATGTTGCTAAGTATTTTTGAAAAATTAACCTTTGATTATCTTCTGTAACACTGGAAACTGAAGAAAAAAACCCCTCTACTTTTAACTGCTAATTTTAAATAGATTTGTGTTATGAGAATCACGCTGTGTGCTTACAGACACTGATCAAACTGGTGCAGAGCATGATTGTTCAACCCTAACTCTCTCAGGAAAACAAACCAGGGTTTTTATGGACATTGCAGCAGCATAAAAGCTTTTCATATCAGGATTACTGCATGTCTATTTGGAAGCCTGTACAGCATGTGTATTCATTCATACGTGTGTGTAATCTAACTCTCTAGCTACATGGAATGAATGTGTGGACACTCGACATCCACATTCTTAGATGAAAGGCGTTATCAGTGGTTGTACCAGGAGCTGTACTGAAGATTTCTGCCACCTTTGTGTATGTTGCAACAATTCAGTGCTGGTGATTTTGTTTCTTTTCCCCTGACAAATGCAGTTAGCAAGCGATTTTTCATAGTTTCAAGAGATCTAAAGTGGATTCTATCTTGAATAACTGCTGTTTAGAGAAAAGCAAAGATGTATTTGAGTTCATCTATGATGAGTAGATTTAAATAATCCAGTAGCTGTAAACTAATTGACTTTTATGAGTAAGAGGAGGAGCACATTTTTTTGTGGACCCCACATATGCACGTTACTGTTAATAGATAAATATTCACATATTTATTATGTGAAATTGTCAGAGTCTATTCCAAAATTCAAATGGGACTATTATATCCAAAAGGAAATATGAAAAAAAATATAAATGTATATAGGGAAAAGGAAGTGTAGAGGAAGTAATGGTATTCTGCCTATTTTTCCACTCCCTCATCTGCTCCTGCTGTCCAGTTTTACAAATGCGAGGGCAGAGTTTCCTCTTTCCTAGGTTATCAATTACCTGTGTGAAGGCAAGCATAAGGCCAAGTTTCATCCCATCCATGAGCAGACCTGCTTAAATTGATCAATGTAGAGAATACGTTAAAGATTGTTTTCTGTGTATTACCGAATATGTGCGGTCTCTTTACCCGCTCACCTTACGGTAAGCTTGTGTGTTGTGAGTTTTCACATTGGTCTATAGTTTTAAATGCCAGAAGAAACCATTCTTCTCAGACATTCAGAACTTCTGCATAACATAGGCCACAGAATTTTATGCAGTAAATCAAGCAGCGGAAGAAATAATTCCTTTAATGTGAATGTTATCAGGCCCAAGAACTTGTGACTAAACCGGTGTATATCTTATTGAAAGACATTTGGTCTAAATGTAAGGCCTCCAGGAGATGATTAATCAGCTACATCCTTTAATTATGTTGCAACAGTTAATTACTCTTGCTGTTAAAAGTTGTCTTGCTTCCAATCTGAATGTGTCTGTCTCCATGGAGACGTTCTTCTATGGAAAGAATAAGGCACCGTGACCTCCTTCTGCATGGAGGTTTCCATTTGTTGTCTTTCTTTGTAGATTGTTTGTCTTAATTTCAGGCTACAATAGTCCTAACCAATGGATGAGTCCTGATATATTGGTGTGAATACAGAGCTGCTCTAATCAATGCAAAAACTCTGCTTTAGACTTACATGAGTATGAGGAATGTAAAAATCTTGCTCTTGCAGCTAAGATGTTACTCTATAGTTTAATGTAAAACGTACTTCAATCTGGTTTCTCCAGAACCAACTTAGTGAAAGTTTCCAGTTTTGATTTCCATTCAACTTAGTTATCAGCCTTAGGGAGGGGGAGGTGTTCTTGTCAATAGCATAGGTTTCACCTTCTCAAAAGACATATTGAAGTACAAATTAATCTTTCTCAGAAAGATGCTTGCCTTTTACTGATACTAACCTGAAGGAGCAATTTCTCAGCGAACAGTACTGATGGCATGAGGAACCTGCTGAAAATAGAAATTGACCCCTTTATTTTATGTATTTATTTTCTGTAGGTGATTTCTTTGCATCACTTATGTAAGGTTCTGAAATCTGGGATTCTGAGCCAAAGACTATTCCAGGCAGTCTGTGACACACTGTTCCTCCTCTTTCGTTGCCAGCAACTCCCAAACACACACTCGCACTCTGTTCAGGCCCAAATCAGTTACTTTATGTATGTGATCCAGTACTTAGGAGCTTTGACATATGTCTGCCTCTGATTTAAGATGACCAAAACAATCATATTTGACTATGCATATTTTTCTTCTTGATCAAATCTGTTCAAAATACTAGAATAATGAAAAATGTAATCAGTGCTTTTAAAATATGATTTTACTGACCTGGGACACACTAGATAGCATTGATTAGTTATTGAGATGTTCAGAACCAATATACTTTGCATTTACTCCTACTCAATCATCATCTACTCTTCACATGAAGAGAAGACCTTAAAGCCAGCAGCATAGTGGTTATTTGGATCCTGTGCTGGAAAGGGTATGGAGGTGCTTTCATTTGCTCTGTTCTTCAGCTTCATCACACCTAATTCCATGCTTTCTCTCCATGGAGACAAGTGGTTTGATATTGACTCACATATGTGACATCCAGGGAACTTGTGAATTGGAGTGGGAGGAGAGTCTAGGCTTGACTTCTACTGCCCATGCTCACATAACATCTTAATTCACTAATGATTTCAAAGACATTGAGTAAAATATTACGCCTTCTTAAGACTGAATGAGCCAGTCTGCAAATCGGTCAACATTTAGCAACAGCAGTTTAAAAATCCCAGTCCTAATGAAATGCCTAGAGAATCAGGAATAACCTCACAGCATGTAAATGAAAGTCTGTTTGTCCCAGGATGTCATGTCTGATAGTGTCTCACAGCTCATTTTTCAAGGGAATTCTGTGGTTGGATAGTCTGTACTCTTCTTGGTCTTCCTCTGGTTTCTAAGTGGTAGAAATCATCTAATGCCAAGGTGTACTCAGCCATAGCACACATACAAAGATAGAATAGAAAAATGCAAAGAGCAGTGCTTGTCCTGAAGCACGCTCTGAAAGAACTAGAGTGACCCCAAAGTCCCTTCTGCCTGTCAGCTTATCAGAAAAATCTCTATTTGATTTAATATCTTCAGATTTCTGTAAAGTATGACCATTCTCACTGTTAATTCTCTGTACAGATATTCAGCCTTTAGTTTAAGCTCATGAAACTCATGACCCTGGTGTCTAAAATAATAAACATGGCATGAAAGGTTTTTCAGGTCTTCCCTACCCTTGTGTAAAGCTTCAGGAAAATATGAACATACAAAAGAAGTCATGAGGACTTAAGACAGTGAAAATTTCAGAGGTTAGATTGCGTGAAGCCTCCACATTTAAGCATTTAAGGTGAATAGTGAATCTGAGGAGGAGGTTGCACTCAGTGAAATTATCTCTGCTTCCCTACTGAAAACAGGAGTGTGAACACCAAGGCTGTTTGCAGAAGAAGGTAGAGTCATCAAAGTGGGTTTTTTTGTTTGTTTGTTTGGTTGTGGTTTTTTTGGTTTTTTTTTTTCAGCATTGATATTGTAATCAAAGTTGCTTTATGAACCCCGGAACTAAAAAGGTCTGATTGCACATCCAGGTATTTTATTTTCCACCCCCCCTGTAACTCCTCCACCTCACTAGCCCTGGTTTGGTACCCAACCAAGTGTCAGCTGGTTCCTCCATGCAGGCAAGAAGCAGCACATGGAGTGCTATGAGCAGGTGCTGCTGGGCACAGCAGAAAAGGCCTGAGCTTTGCCTCCCTTTCCCTATGCAGAAGCAGCGAGCTGGGCAGCTCTACCCTGACACTGATTACTGTTTCATGGAATTTGTGGGAACACTTAGCATCTTTGTGACTTCCAGCTTTTTTTTTTTCTCTGATGTGGCAGAAATTAGCCAAGAGGTAAACAGAAGGGGATTGACAAATGCACTATGGCTTCTGAAGAAAGCAAGCTTCAAGTATTAGGAAGTGTTGTGGAAACAGAAAAAAAAAAAAAAAGTAAAAATATGTATCTTTTCAATAAAAATAATTGAAATTTTGAGCTCGAAAGATATGCACTTTAAAAGTGGTGATTCAGATGGGAAAACCTAGCTTAAACTCTTCCACTATTTTAATTCACTTAATAATAGTGCAGCCTCTAAGATTTAATTGTTTTTCATTTTTATGGTCACCTAGTATCATCTCTGGCTATCTACAGGACAAATCTTTATGTTAATTATTTCTACCTTAAGTCATACTTTTTTTATCAGATAAAACAAAATTAGTCCCAGGAGTAAGGCAACAAGCATTTATGTGGCTTTTTATATCCCAGAAAACACGTCTGTTAATAAAAAAAAAAAAAGCAAAAAAAAAAAGCATTGTGATGCCAAAAGTTTATTTTGTTTCTTCAACAAACAAATATATAATTGGGGAAATTATTGATACATAATTGTATTTCATTTAAGCACTTCAGAAATTAAGAACATAAAACATAAAAATGTCCTTTTTTAATAAAACAATATTAAAACAATGTTATTGGTGGCTTTTTATTTCAAATAAAAAGGATCTGTCAAGCTAAGACTTACAGTCAGGCATATTCCACCACTTCACTTTGGTTATACCTATTCCAATCTTTATTTGGTCTCATGGTGAATAATAGAATTGTGTGTGTGTGTACAGATGGAATTTTCCCTGAAGCAGCTTATTCCCTTTGTCCCTTGTCCCATCACGTGGATCACTGTGACAAGATCATTGTCTTTTACTCTGGAATGATCTTTTAGGTGTTAGAAGACAGTGATTACACCCCTCTGAGCTTTCTCTTCTCTAGACTGAATAAATCCAGTTCTTTCAATGTTTCTTCATGTATCACATTCTCCAACTTCCATCTGTCTTGATGGCCCTCCACTGGATGAGCTCCAATTTTTCAGTTTTTCTTGAACTGAGGGGAACCAACACTGGGTACTGCCAACAAGTTGTCTTCCATCTCTTATATCATCCATAGGCACCTTTTTTTGGACATGAAAATGTCACTTAAGTTTGACCTGGGGAGGGACAAGATTGATCCACCTCTTCTTCCTTTTCCTCCTTTCCTCTATTCCTGTCTTTCTCTACTTGAATATTTTGGGGTTTGTTTTGATTTGCATTTTATTTCAAACTCCATGGGGACTAGTCACAAAAAATACTTAGAAATCAGAAACAAGGTAAAGAGTGTGTTTCTTTATTTCTATTAATTTATCTTTAGGGCTGTTTCTATTTTACTTAATAAAAATGGGGATATTTTCCATGCAACTCATTTCAAGGTTTATTGCACTGATATTTATCACATCTTTTTCATCACAGTAAATACATATGCATCTGAGACATTTTTTAATTTGCTCAGAGCTCAAATATATCATGTGGGAAGGCAGTGGTATCATAATGGTCAGATCTTCAATTGAGTGTATTTAGTGAAAGCTAGAAAGCTTATTGTAGACTTGTAAGAATTGTAAGAATTATTTTCCTGGATAATGATCTGTATGTTCCAGGATACTATTTATAAATATTGCTGTTAAATATAATTGAAATATATAATAAAAGTAAAAGAAATTACAAAAGCAGCCTACCTGACATATTGAAGTTCAGGTTGTGTCTTGCAATACATCTTCTCTTTTCAAAACACAGACTCTTATTGAATTATTTCATTTTTTGGTGACAGAAGCAGCTGTGTTGATGCCACCACCTCCCATAGCCCACCACCCCAGCTATTCATACCATTTCCTAGTAGAAAATATTTATAACATTTACTTTTCTCATGCAAGTACCTTGCTGGTCTCATTTTTCTATAATTTAGAATCACACTTACGTGTATCTTGATTTTGTTAAAGAATTATTAATACACTTGTTTTTGCAGGAGCAAAACAAATGAATTGCTTGTTGTTTCTTTTCCTATTTAAGCACTGTAGTGACACAGACATGAAGAGCAGATTAATATCTTTCCACTTAGATCTATGATGAATTTCTCAGAATGTACTGATTTACTGAATGATGGTTTACTGAGTCATTATCTCAACCAACCATCAATAAAGTACTCTAGCTTGTATGTCTTTCATTGTTCATGTACAATTATGCATTGTAACCCAAATATATACCAGAACTCTATTTCCAGAGCTTACTGAGTCAGTCTAACAGGACTTTTCAGCCTCTGGTTCTCTCTTGAAAGAGCTTGGACACTCAGATCACCACAAAATGAATGCCTGTAGAGAGAGGAAAAAGGGTGAAAACCCATATTCATTTTAATGATATTCTGGAAACTGAGCACAGAGTTTTAAACTAAATCTCTCCATCTTTTCTACCCTTCCTTGCATTGCACATCTGATATGTCTATCAGGGTGACAGGCAACATCTTTGTAGACTGGGTGATGGTGACAGATGCTACCTCCGTCTAACCCGTAGTTTCCGCATTGCAGGGTTCAAACGTGACAGCAGTACAGGACATGAAGAGTAATGGTGTTGATGTGTCACAGCAGACACATCTACACATTAGAGTAGATTAGAAGTCTTATCCAAACACCACTGACAATCTCCTTTGACCCCTTTAGGCTTTGGGTTTGCCCCCTGCCCTGAAAATACTGTCTTTATGATGTTGTGCTGCAGTCACTACAAACCTCATACAACATTCCTGAGGATGTTGGGAACTTCTCTTAAAACAAATATCCATTCTCTTTTAAGTGAGGCTTGATTTAGGTAGTTGCGTGACTTGACTGTGTGCTGTGTGAAGCAACCATTTCTCTTGCTGGCCTTTAGAGTGCGCCGCTTTTGACGTGCTCACCCATTTTTTACTGAATAGGTAGAGAGGTATTTTATGATGTTTGATTGATGACAAAGAGAGAAATGTAAAGATTAGAAATGACCTTTTAAAAAACTCTGAGCAAGATACACACCCATGGGTTAGTGCTAAAAGGGACTGAGAGCCACCAACATCCTGTGAAGTCCCTGGGAATGAAGAGAGCAAAGCTCTATTCTTTACAGCAAGTGCTCAGCACAGGCCAAGACATTGACTAAGGCAGGGTTTCCCTATCATTTCTACACACACTTGCTGGCTCCTGTTGTGTAGACAAAGCTGATGTATCTAGAAAAATGTAATGTAAGAAACAAAAGCACTTAATTTTTCTGAGAATTACAAAATTGAGGTTAGGCAAAAGTTTTAAAAAACTCAGACACACTTAAAACTGTTATTTCTTAAAATGGATTATATGCATCCATCCAGTTCTCAAGGGCAGAAAACTGCATTTGTTTGTAATTCTGTTTGAAGATACTCTGTACCTTGAAATCAGCATGATGGTTTGCTTCTGACAGCGCTGTGATATTCTACATTAGACTTCTGCCTCAAATAAGGTCAAAAAAGAGGTGCCCTGTGCCAACACTTGACGTGTGAATACAAGACTCCTGTCAGCACAGATGCCAGCCCCAGCTGCATAGCTCAGCTGTTCTTGCTGATGGATGACAAGTGGTGTAGTGGAACAACATATAAATTAAGATCCTGAATATATGAATTAAGTATTGGAGAATGAAACCATCCCTGTGAAGCTCCCATTTTCTTCTAGATGACATATCCATTTACATTTAAACAGTGCTTAGAGTGTAGCTGAGGCTTTGATATCTTTTCAGTTTGAGAAAATGTTCTTTCTATCCCAGATGTTGTGACGTGTATTGTGTGGGGTACCCTTCTGAATAGGCATACCACCCAGGTCTTCACCAGTGTCATCCCAGTTTCAGCCTCCCTGCAGGCACTCCCCTGGCTCCCAGCTGGATACTGCAGGAACTGGCACCAGATTTCCACCTTAGATAGTGAAAAATTGCTAGAGTGTTTGCTTCAAGGGCAGTACTGCCAGGTGTCAATTCACAGTGCTGCAAACTAAGATAAGAGAGTCAATAAGACGATCTGCATTACTTGCTGCTGTGCATTATTGATGCCAAATATCATCAGAATGATGTTAACATAATTCTACTCTGCTCCAGCTTTCTGGCAGCAGCTGGTATAACAACAGCAGTGACTGTTGGCTGTATCAGTCAGCCCTTGTTTCTTCCTTCCTTTTAAGTAAAGTGGTTAACTCTGCTTCTTCTTGGGGACACTCACACATTGCTCACTAGAGTACTGCTCTGACATTCAACAGTCACTCATACACCTGGTACTGAACACATGTTCAGGATTGGGCACAGGTGGGTGTTTCCAGATAAAGGAAAATGGCTTTCTTTCATTGTGAGACTGTTAGGAAAACTGCTACTCAATTCAGGGAGCTTTGGAGACCCTCTAACATGTTGCTCATCCTGAGGTTGCTATCCATGTGTTTTACACATTCTTTTCAATGGGTGTGGTTCAGTTGCATAATTAGAATTTAAAATAGCAAAACAGAAGCTGAAAAACTGGAGAGAAGAAAAAAAAGAGATCTGAAAAGCCTGGAAAACTTCCACTGACACGGGACCAACTAAGATGAAATCTCCAGCAGCAAAGATGGATGGTGAGTGCAACACTGCCATCTCTTGAATACCCTTTGCAAGATCTGTTTTTATTTCACGGATTTCTTTTACTGAGCGGAGCCCGATGTATGGTTGCAGCTGCTCTGCATGCATCCCTACACACTGGGTACCCCAGCCTTCCTCTCAAAGGCCAAGTAACCTATCTGAAGTCCAGACATGCTGAGAGAGGAAAACAAATGGCAAAAAGGCAGCCAGGAAACAGAAGAAAGCTGACAGTTGTCTGGTTGCAGTTATATGAAACAAGGTTTGTTTCTCAGATCTCTTTTTGTAAGTTGGAAATTTTAGAGTGTTCAAGGATAAGGAGACCATGAGATAATCTAGGCTGGATGCCTGACTGTTGCAATGTATTCAGGTTGGGATTTTTTTGCACTGGGCCTTGAAGCTAGTTACAAGGTAAAGAGGAGCTTATAAAAAGGTGTTAGAGGCTGAACTGAAAAATGAACAGATTGAGAATCTCTTGGTGGTTTGAGTTACCCTCATTCTTCGAAATGCATGTGTAATCTGCAGTTGGAATGTCTCCAGCTACAATTCACAGCTACTGCCTCCTTATGCCTTTCATCGCTAAAGTCACATGTACCTGGTATTTTTGCTCTGTGAAAGTATTGCACATTACAGCCATGCTTTCAATCTACCTTTTGCAAACCAAACATGTATTTCAGTGGGAAACCAAACCAAACAGATACAAATCCACCACACTATTTCAATGACCTTACTACACAACTTCTGACATAGTTTTCACCACCCATTTTAAGACTGATATTCTTCAAAAGACACTTCTTGTCCTCTGTCACATACTGTGATCATAGTAAAATAATTACTATGATTATACTTGAGAAACCGGTACATGAATTTAGCAATCCCTGGAAGGAATGTCTCAGTTTGATACATTGAAGTGATTCCTTAGGCTCTTTTCAGATTCAGAAGCAGACTCTGAAAACATTCTTCAAGTTTATATCAGCTGGAAACTATCTTTTATAAATGAAGCAAAATTTTAAAACCCAGAGACACTAGCAAATGACTGAGAAGCTTCCTAGAATACTTGCCTTGAGCTAATCCTTCCCTTTCCCTATGAGGGCAAAACTCTCACTTTGGGAAATACTATGTTACCTACTATAAAAGTAATATAAAAATTATGTTTTGATACCAATGAATGAGCCCAATCATCTGTCAGACATCTCTAGCCTTATTTTGTCCTCATGTAAATAGATTAAAGCTGTATGCAAAAGAGAAATCATATACAATAACAGTCAGCTTATCTGTTTCCTTCATTTAAGTTTTTTACTGTTTGAGAGGCTTGGGAAAAGAATCAAAATGCATTTCTCTCTTTAATTCTCAAATCCCAAGCTATCAGTCATAGAATCATAGAATCATAGAAAGGTTTTGGTTGGAAGAGACCTTAAAGATCATGTAGTTCCAACCCCCCTGCCGTGGGCAGGGACACCTTCCACTGGACCAGGTTGCTCAAAGCCCCATCCAATCTGGCTTCGAAAATTTCAGGGATGGGACATCCATGACTTCTCTGGGCAGTCTGGTCCCATGTCTCACTACTCTCACGGTAAAGAACTTCCCTCTAAAAACTAATCTAAACCTACCCCTTTTCATCTTAAAACCATTACCCCTTGTCCTGTCACTGTGCTCCCTGATAAAGAGTCCCTCCCTGTCTTTCCTGTAGGACCCCTTTAAGCACTGCTATAGTGCTTAAAGGCTGCTATAAAGTCTCATTGGAGGCTTCTCTTCTCCAGGTTGAACAACACCAACTCTCTCTGTCTTTCCTCATATGGGAGGTGCTCCTCCTCCAGACTTGCTCGAGCAGGTCCATATTTTTCTTATGTTCATGGTCCCAGAGCTGAACACAGTAGTCCAGGTGGGGGCCTTATGATGGTTGAGTAGACTCATCAAATATGCAGTTGACAACATTTTTGTTAGAAAGTAAACAAACAAACAAACCACCAACAAACCCTATAGATAGACAATTTCTTACAAAGTTATTCAAAACATACAAACAAAAAATCTTTAAGTAGCACAAAATAAGCAGGTGTCTTGAAGTACTGCAAATTCCCACAGGGAGAGTAAGAAGGTTAAATAACCCTGTTCTTTGTACTTTCTTTATCTGGATCCCTATTTTCCATTCAAACACTAATTTGCAGCTCTTTTTGATTGATAAGTGGATTTCCTGTTCTGCTACACGGCTATAAGAGCAAAGAGACTTAAAATTCCAGGCTCCTGGATAATTTTCTCTATGCTTTTCATCCATCCGGTCACAATCGTATGCACTAAACAGACATGGTACCATGCAGAAAACTTATAAACACTTGTTCTAATTTGTCCAAGCTGATGACAGATTTTAGTATGACTCACAAATCTTCAGTTATATCTTCACTCATCTTTTGCATCTATCCATTGTCAGGGTAAAAGGAAATGGATTTAATACCATACATGACACTTCACTATTTTTTAAGATTAAAAATGAAGTAGAGAAAGAGAAAACTTGCTAAAACTGTAAGTTGTTTTTTGATAACTGAAATCAAACTGTTATTTGAGGATTATGTACTTTTCACTAACAAAAGCAGTTTGATAAGTGAAATAAGCCAAACAAATGATATATTATATATTATATAAGGTGAGCAAGGGAAAATTGCTGCTGTCTGAGGTTCTGCACTAAAATTATCTTTATAACGTAGCTCTTGGACACAAACCTCTGACTTTTATATAGATAGCTTGTGCATTAGTCAGTGAAACTTCCTTACCTCCCTATAGTGCATCTGAAAGGATACTGAAGGCTCCATGAACTGCAGTTCTATTTCTTGACAGGGTGAATAGTCATTATTGTGTCAAATTGTGCATGTTCTGATGTTCAACCTGAGGAAGTGTAGTTCAACTGGTGTTACTTGTCAGAATTCTTGATAGTACTGACACAGTGGTGAGACTGATGGACTAGAGTCAGAACATCCATATCTGTAGAGGAAGACCGGTAATACTACAGACCAGATGTCAACACTGTAAATGTCAATTTTTTTGTGGTGTTGTTGTTGTTTTAATTTTGTTTGTTTGGTTGGTTGGTTTTGGTTTTGTTTTGTTGATTGTTTGGTGGTGTTTTGTTTTTTTTAACTTGAGAGTAGCTGTCGTCTAGTCCCAGAGAGCTGATGTTCATTTGTACTGGTGTACAATAGGTGTACTTTTGGATAAAACCTTCCAGTTTAGTTTCACTCAAAAGGAACCCAGCTGTGGCACTCTCTGAGAATATCACCAAACCGTAATAACAGGGGAAAACTGAAAGATTTACTTCAGAAGTGCACTTTTAGTCTGAACTAATTGTAGGTACACCCGTTATTTGCTAAGAAATATCTGTTACAGAATGAAAAAATAACCAATTCCTTCTGTACTTATTAGAGGTATCATTCAGACAGTAGAAAATGAGAGCCTTGGTTTTATATTGTAAAATGGTAAGCTAATCTTGCCAGCAATATCTGTTCAGATGACTTTGGTAAACTAGCTTTATGAGTTGTAGGGAAGTGAGAGTAGTATACAGAATAAGTATCAGTGAATTTCTTGGCCTTATCCCTAGACTGTTCTCCTTCTGAAATGGCCTTTTCCTTTTTCTCCAAGGTTCAGCAGATGTTTAGCACAGCAGGACAGATGTGTTTATGCAAGAAAACTTGTCTGCCAGTAGTTATTCAGCCAAAAAGTCTCTAGGAAGAGGTGATATATTATCTCTGATCAGTACAATTTGAGTCTGCTTTGTGACCCTTTATCAAATGATGGAATAATATAGCAGGCTGCAAAGTCAGCTTTCAGTTCTGTTATGTATTCTACTTGCTCTCAGTTTCAACACATTAAGTTTATATTGATAAAACACTCTTGCAATTAAGTGACATCTAGATTATTTAAATCCACAGAGATGGATCTAATAGTGAGGAGTTGCATGACTGTTGCCATATTATGTTGCATAAAAACTCATGTGCTACAACAGAGGGAAAGTGCATTTGGTTACAGCCCCCTCAGCTGCTCTTTATTATCCTAGCGAAGAACCATTTTTCTGTCCTCTCCCGACATACAACTACTTGATATTAGCCAAAACTTCTGTGTAGTTCATCTTCATTTGGCAGAGCATTTTCTGAATATTTGGCATGTCAAAGAGAAGGAAAAAACATACTCTCCCAAGGTTTCTTTTGGTAGTTTTGCCAAGTGGGGATTCAATGAATTAAGGGAATGACCATGTTTTGGTCACAGGTCATATCTTGAGGCCTTTCCGGTTTTCTTTATTAAGTCCTTGCTCTGCAACTCCTATTAATTCAAGGAGAGCTTGTCAAAGCCAGTTAAAAAAAATTTAAAGTGAATACCTGATGAGTTACCATTCAACCCTTGTGTTACACCAGCAGGTATTTATTACCTGCTTCTGTCCTCACACATGCTGATTATTTTATGCTGCTTCCTGCAAAAGGTGCCCTACCTTGTTTTTGCCTTTACATGCTCTTTTTTGATATCCCTGCCTTATACATGATGAAGGGAAAAATCAAAATGTAGATCTTAATATGATAGGGTGAAAAAAGTAATTCATTGTTGTAAAACTGAATTGCTCCTCAACATAATCTATGATATTCAAGTTTTCAAAGTAACAAAAGAAAGCTATTAAATAAATAAATGAGCACGAGCATTGCTTTTAAAGGACAATTGAACCATTATTTTAATTAGATTCAGGAGATTAATTGAGCCAAGTTTGTCACAAGTCATGAGTGATTCTGGGATGGCTGAGAGAGAAGAGCAGGCCTGAAAACTAGCTGGGAGGAAAGGATGGGGAAAACAAGCAGATTCTTTGCCCCAGGGGATCAAAAAAACGTTCCCTTGCCTATTAATCTTACTTGTCTCTCTTGGCTCCACAATGAAGCCTCATAAGTGCTGAACAGAAGGGAAAAATCTGTTCTTTTGATAGGTAGGCTTTTGTACATGCAGCCCAGGATGTGATTAGTTTCCATCACTGCAAAAGCACATTTGATGAACTCTTCATTCACCTGAACCAGGTGAAATCCTTGTTCACTTGGACCCTCAGGACTTTTTCCTACAGAGCTACTACCTAGCAAGTCTGTTTCCGTCCTGTATTGAAATATATGAAATCTGATCATCCATCCTGTTAAACAATTAGAAGAGTCTCTGACTTAGTCAAATGCACAGCTGAGTGGTTAGGATAAGTAGTCGAACTCTGGGCACTCTGTTTTGGAGGGTAAAATATAGGGATAAAGGATGCCCTGTGTCACTTTTCCCAGTGAGAATGATCCAAGGCACAGCTAATTCCAGTATCAACATGATCTCAGGTTACAGTGCATCCCTAGAAGTCGGTAGCCCTGGCTTTGGTTTCCTTGCTTTACCTTCTGTCATGTTCTTCTCTTTTCCTTCCTCATTATAGCTAAACCAACTTAACTACTAACTTGCTGATGGCTTTGCTTTTGAGACTTCTATATGAACAGATTGAAGTTCTTAACAGATACTGACACCAATGTGATTTGTAATACAGTGATGTGGGATAAGATAGTATAGGTCTCATTTTTAAGAGCAGTTATGCTTCTGTCTCCAAGTAGCATTTAGATTCAGACACAATGGATTCTTTAGAAGTAAATAGGACAGTTAAAGTTAAAGCTGCCTGACACATTTGCAAAATAAAACTTTAATGTTGCTTAGGATTTTCAAGAGAACGTAAAGGAGTCAGAGGCTTGGTTCCCACTGAATTCAAAGATACTGATTTCCCTGACTCTTCATACCTATTTATAAACTCCCAGTGTCCAACTGCATTTTTCGTATTTTGCTATCTCAAATAGCTTTGTGCTTTTATTCTTGACCCATAAGGGAAACATTCAATTTCAATTCAATTCAAAATAACTCAATTTCCACCTTCCAGTTCCAAAAAGACTTGCAATTATTTTGTTCTACCATTTTTTTTCAGCTAGACTAATTCAATCAGAATGTGTTGCAGAGATAGAAACATGTAACTTCTATGACACTTTGAGAATCTCAGACTCGGTGAAACTTACCTATAACTACAGTCTGTCATCAAAACTTGTCTAATATCATAAACATTTTTTTGACTAAATTATAGCAAGATGAGAAAATCAGCTTTAATTGGTTTATTTTCTCTGTGTACATTTTTTCAGTGTATACTTACTCCTAATTTCATGAGTTATACATGCAGAATTTTCATGAAAGAGTCTACATTTATTATTTTGAAACCACATTTTGTGTAATTCTGGCTGCATTTTCTGCAGTTGCATTGGTAATTTATTAATCAATTTCTAGTTTACATAAGGAAACATTTTTTTCCCCCTAATCTGTTCCTAGAAGACATCTTGTTCTCCTATGTGTAACAGTTAGACTTGCAGCATATGGAATCAGAGACTTGAGATGTATATACACAGTGGAAATCATATTGAAAATTTGCAGGAAATGAGCTTCAAGTCCTGTTTTTTTCTTAGCCTTGCTACTCACAGCCTCGTCCATCAGTTTGGCTCTCTCCTACAGCAGGAATTGTGTAATAATTTTAATTCTCCAGTTAGGCTTGTATGTCTCTCCTTGTAATGATACTGTGTCAATCTCATCTTTTCAACAAGACGTTGATTATCTCCTACACATGCATTTTTTCCAGTGGTTCTAAAACTTGATAGTAAATTCATTACCTTGTAAAAAGTGATTTATTTTGTTTGATTCCACTCCACTAAGATGCAGAGTTTTAGCATGCACTACTAATACTCTTTCTCAGGTCGTTTTCAATGTGTTATAGGGAAAACCACTATGGCACAAAGACAACCGGATCCATCTTACCTCCCCCACCACCCTTGCTATCTGCCAGTTTCTCTGGATACATCTGTGTTGTCATCTTTACATCTAAACTCTCATTATACAGGAGGCCACATACATCTATCTACTGGAAATAGTCTTTGGCCATGCTCATCTCTGAGACATAGCCACACACAGAACAGTATTAGTTGACCTGGACAAAAACTTGATAGGGACAACAATAATGATTAAATAGCATGGATGAATGCTGTTTGAGCTGGTGTTCTTACCTGAGCACTGAACCTGTGTGGTTAGATAGTATATATTTAACTTTGGTTCTCCTTTACAAGTCAGGATCCTTTACTTTTTCACCTCTTGACTGTAATCACACATTTTTTCCTGTTTCTATAATGGACCTGGAGCACTGTAGCTCTAAGTTCGTACAATACCATACAGCTCTGGGTAAGGTGAAGTGTCAAATTAAGTTGTATGAACCTTTATCTTAGAAAGTCAGCCTATCCTGCTATGAGTGGATTTTCTAGCTTTGTTCTCCATTAGCTTAGTCATCTTGGTGTTTTGCATTGTTGCCTGGTTCAAAGCTGTCTTGTGTCATTGCTACTGTATGGTTTGGTACCTGCAGTTCCTATCTTTGTGAACCATTTTGGTGAAGAACTGAGAGCCTTCTTAAGCTGAAGTAATTGTATCAATTAAAATGCAGCACTTAGGTAAAAAAAAAAAAAAAAAAAAGGTAGCACATGATCTATGGGCCAAGAAAACAGATTTTCTGGCCATCCTCATATGTCCAGGATATTTGCCTGAAACGTTCCTCACTATTAGTCTAGACATCATTTCTCTTTTTTTGGCTTTGCTAGTTTGAGACAATTTGGCAAGCTAGTCTGAAGGTCAAGTCAGTCTCCTCACAGTCTTTGTTTTTGCAGTCCTGAAACATATTCCCTTTGCAGCAGTTCTCCTGGATCATGACTTTATCTTCCAACTTGTCCCCCCAACAACCCACTCGATTTAAGTTCGAATAGTTAGTAAATAACCCAGTGTTTAATGCAGTGTGCTCACATAGTTAATAACATCAAAGGAGAAAAGATATCTGGGAAAATTACACAAAACTACCCTTCTAGATTTGAGACAACCTGTCCACGGGCCTTTGGATTTGTGGCAATGCACTGCTCATTATCACTTCCCTCCTCACAATTAGCTGTCCAGAACAACCGTCAAGAAAATGGGTGTTTATGTTCCCATAAAATTCTTCCATAACCTCCATCAGGGCAGTATATTCACTGAAAGGTTAATTAAGTATTGTTTTTCAGGCCATATGTGCATTAAATTTGT
This sequence comes from Nesoenas mayeri, assembly GCF_963082525.1. NCBI lineage: Eukaryota > Metazoa > Chordata > Aves > Columbiformes > Columbidae > Nesoenas > Nesoenas mayeri. The sequence goes on from NC_137541.1 coordinate 204,171,055, forward strand.
GTTAAAACCACGTAGCTTTGTGCTTTAACAACAGGCCCATGCTTGCTTATTTTAATTTGATTTACACCAGAAAAAAAAATTACTATCCCACTGTTAACATGCAGAGGTTTGACACTGATTTCTGTAAGGAATAATGAAATGTTTTGCATTTTAGTGTACAGACTATAAGCATGTGATACAGATATTTATCATAGATTTCTTTATGTTGGTAGGTAAACAACAGCATAAAGAATTTATCATACTGCTTTCCACCCCCAGTCAAAGTAATAGACATGGATAAATACATCTAGCTATGAGATTTTATTAAGAAAATAATTGTATCTGAATATGGTTTAATGGTTTGGACTCTAACTTGGAAATGATCATCATTTAGGAATAGACCATTAAGATCATTAAGTCTGGCCATAAACCTAAAACTGCCGCTAAACCTAACAGTCCATCACCAAACCATGTCTTTAAGATCAAAATGTACACATGCTTTAAATACCTCCAGGGATGGTGACTCCACCACTTCCATGGACAGCCTGTTCCAATGACTGACAACTCTCCTGAAATTTTTCCTACTATCCAATCTAAACCTCTCCTGGCACAACTTGAAGCCTTTTCACCTTGCCCTGTCACTTGCTATTTGGGAAAAGAGATTGATCCCCACTTCGCTACAACCTCCTTTCAGGCAGTTGTAGACAGTGATAAGGTCTCCCCTCAGCCTCCTTTCCTTCAGGCTGAACAGCCCCAGTTCCCTTGGCTACTCTCCATCACACTTGTGCTTCAGACTGTTCACCAGCTTTGTTGCCCTTCTCTGAACTCACTCCAGCACTTCAAGGTCTTTCCTACAATGAGTGACCCAAAACTGAACAAAGGATTCGAGGTGTGGTCTCACAGCATGTTGATATGTGAGTATGTTACTGCCCCAGTGAACCTAAATTTAAAATTTCCTAGTCTTCAAAGTAATTGTGACACTGCTACTGGTAGTGAAACATTGTGATGTTATACAAATGAATCTGGCATAAATGTCTCAGATAAAACAAGTGTAGAATGTGTCTTCATCCTTCATCACTGCCAGATTTCTGTTAATAAAGATATTGATACGTGACTCTCATGTGTTCTATAAATCATTCTCTGCTTAGCTGAGGAATGATGTAAAGAAATTCAAATGTCTGAAAAGAAGTTTATATGAGACTAGAGATGCTTCACTGTGAAAGGTAACATGTTTTAATCTACCAGAATGAGCATATGTCCTTATGCTGCTAATGAGCCCAAACAGACAGTAATTAGTATTTACAGCCTTTCATTTATATGTATACTTACTAAACACTGAATATGCTAAAATACTAATATAAGCTCTGATAATGCCAATTACCTAAATATCTTCAACCACAAGAGAGATGTACTTTCAGAAAAGGGTATAAACGCCCATTGTCACCAGGAGGCAAACAAATTACACATCATTAACACTGTTAAATCTTTTTCTTTGTAGCTTTGTACAGTATGCAATCAATTTTAGTCCATAATTTTTGTCTTGTCTTAATGGTCATACTAATACCAGGGGAAAAAAAGAACTGCATAAAATGTAAATGCTGAGTTAAATAGGAAAAAATAGCTGCAAGAACAGAGACACAACTTATTTTTATCCAGACAGAGCATACTTTGATGTCAAAAGCCTTTAAAGTTAAGATGCTTAGTATATATAGGCAACCCATTGAAAACAAGGTTTATGTTTGGTGTAAACAAGTTCAGGATCTTGAAAGCTCATGGTCATTGCTGTGCTTGCTTTGCTTTGATGTTGCTACATAGAATCTGAAGTAACAGATCTAACTGCTTTTTCCCTGTGGAGTCAGATTTTTAGAAAGGAAAACTCAGTTTCTCTCCAACCTGTATAGTATAGCACCTTGAGTAGCAGTGACTCTGACTGCGGGAATTATTTTCTGCTAGAACGAAACAAAGTTATATCATTCCAATTGGTGGCTAATATTGGAAAAGCTTATTCAAAGACTCCAGGTTATAATGAATTTATTGCTTCATTTGGATGCTTTTTGAAGTTGCTAATTACCTTCAGTATTCAGAGCATACATTTTATTTCCAATTTAAATATTGGAAATAACACTGAGAAACGTTAGAGTTTGCAAGGCACATGACAGCTAAATGGACGTGAGTTCTAACATCATGGTTTCACCTTGGTACATAATTTTGAACTGCTGAAGTCACCTCTTGATGGTAGCTTTTTTTACCCCAGTACACAAATGGTCCCCTTCTTTAATTTGTATAGCTTAGATGCTTCAATCAGAATTCTTAAAATGCTTACGTTTACAAAACCTTTTTTGGTTTGTAGATCTTTGTAGTTCTATCTTCAGATGAGATCAAGCTGGGAATTATCTTTATATGCAAGGAAATTTCCATTGACGAGTTAAGGGAATAAAGATAGTACTAATTGGTTGTGTAATATTAAAATACCAAGAACATACGTGAAGGCTCAGGCTGTTAATTAAGATAAATTGTGAAAATAGTCATACAGACTATAATTTCCATATAGACTTTAAAAGCAAGATAATTATCTTGGTGAAGGAGAAATATATGATAATAAATTCATCTGAGAATCTGATTCTGCTCTGATAGTTCCAAATAATCTGCTAGTGCCATGTACATTTTGGATTCTCAGACTTCCTTCTATCCCTGTTATTGTGTCTTCCTTTTCTACACAGATAGTTATGTTCCCTTCTAGGGGGCAATTCAGAAAACTTATCATGAGCAATAATGATGTTAAAAGTCTGGATGATTTGTTAAGAATCTACCATTCTCCCAGCCTATGTTTATAAACTCAAATCACATATATCTGAGTAATTTATACCTTGCTGTTACTTATATTTTACTCAAGAGTGGAAGGCCTTCAGTGCCCTCAGGCTGCTTGTTAGGAAGTGTCAATTGTAATTATTGTTGCTTTCATATGTTTAATAAACAAATGCTGAATAAATGGTAATATATCTCAAAACAGGATCAGAAAAATCCATATGTGGTTAAGTCTAGTCCCTTGTTTTCTCTACACTGATTTGTCTCACCTGTTCTTCAGTTTCCCTAGGAATAGACCTTCAACTACCTTCCTTGGAAATCTGCTCCACTGACAAGTTATTATCACTAGGATGTATTTTGATGTTTATACAATTCCCAGCCCTTCCCTAAGGCTCATATATCACCAATATATTGTAATTACTGCTGACAAGACAAAGTTCTGCAAACCCCACTGGCATTAGGGAGTTGCAGCACTAGATGGTGTTAGGGTAAGAAAAAAATCATGCATGTCTAGTTAAACCTCACATGGTTCAATATAGATCTCACACTATTATAAGCACACTTAACGAATGCCCACTGGCTTACATGTATCCACTCTTCTAAGTGATATGCATTTAGGCAGTTATTTCATCTTAGAGTCTCCAAGTGGTTCAGAAATTAAGCCTAGCTGCATGCCTGTAGGACAGATAGAAATGATACTGCTTTTAATGTACAGATGAGAAAGATGAAGCATTAGATAATGTTTCACACTGCTAAGGGAACAGCTCAAAGTGATTTCAAGTAGAGTGATGTCATTGGAGCAGTAAGGTCTCTGCTCCTGTCTTTGACTACAGGAAGACACTGAAGGGGAAGATGTGGTGTCCCTCATCATTCTCTTCTGGAGGTGATGGTTCTGCGATTCAGTTTCAGACACATGTACCCTGTGTTTCATTCAGCCAGCTTATGTCTTTGGGCCTGTCTTCTCCCTGATGTTGTTCCTTCTCTGCTGAGTGAGGCCAGATCTCCAGACTTCATGTCTTCAGGGTTGTTCTAGTCCTCCCATCCCCAGTATCATATAAACCTTTCATATCCAGTAACTTTGACTTCTAATCCTCTTACCATCCAAGCTCCTTCATTTACATCACATCCAATGTCACTCAAACACTATTTTGGTATCTCAGTCCCCATTTTAATGTCTTCCACATTCTCCATATCCTAATCGTATCACCTCAGCCTTCTCACCTTAGTACCCAGTCCTTGGGTCATGCTATTCCACCATCCCTACCCATTCACCACTCTCCACATCCTAGTTATTCTCCTGCCCAAAGATCTCAACATTATTCTGCACAACCACAGCTATCAGTGACCATCATGACAACTTCATAGCTCATTTAATTTCACTGTAAGATTAATCCAGCTATAGTAACACTCCAGCCATTCCACTACACCATAACAGTTGCAAGACTACCCTGGTGAACCCTGAGTCATCCTGTGTTGACTTCTCCCTTAGTCACTTTCACTGCCAAAACCTAACTCCCAGCACTATCTCCGTCACTTTCTCCAGCTTTCTCTCCTCTCAGGAAGAGACATGGAGTTGTTTCAATAGTAATCTACACAGGAATCATAACTGTATTCTATCTGTCATCTAAAGCACATTGACTATGTCGCATAGCAAATGCATGCCACTTTAAAAATGCCTGTTCCAGCTCTCTGTTTTGAGAGGTGAAGAAAATTGCTGATTTTCTCAGCTACTTGCCATTCAAAGAGACAAGCTGAGCAATTCACTGATTATTAGACAGATAAATTATTTTCCTGGACCACAGTTTACTACTGCTTGAATATAGTACATTATATTAGTAGAATTGTTTTAAAGTTAAAACAATATTTTGTGTTCAGCTGAAAACTGAGAATCACTTACCATCATGATATGCTTGCCACTTTTTTATTATGTTCTTTCTACACATCATCTTTTGGCTGCTGAAGGTGAGAGGCTACAGAGGATGGATGGATGGATGGATGGATTCTTGGTCTTAGTATATCTGAATAACGATATATTTCAAAATGTTAAAAAAATATTCAAAATGTATATTCAGTGCATACTCCCTTGATACTTGAAGATATACCTTTAAGAAACTTAGATCTGTAGGTTTGCAGAATTGAATTATTAATTAAATGGTTAGTGCCTGTCCATTCACTTGAAAGAAAGACCAAAATGAGCTGAAAGGCTGGATACTACTTTTATTTAGATCAATACTTTCATTTCTCTGGGTAAACTACAGGGGAAACAAACTTTATGATCTAGATTGCTAGACACTGATTACAACAAATACTTCACTAAAGAATGAATTGAGTTTAGATGAGGGGGTTTTGGTGTACAGTGAGCTTTATATGACAGCCTGTGGGTGATCCATGATGTACTGATTAAATTTATGCAGAAAACTTAATATGGAACAGAAAGAAACCATCATTGTGTTTTGCCAAAAAAAGATTTTATTAGCGGAAGAAGTAGCACTGTCATATTTTGGCAATATAAGCAAATTCTTCAGCCAAACTCCCGGTGAACTTGGTGGCAACTTTGCTAAACAACAGATAAGAAATGCAGTTGCATGCTATCTCACTGACAAACACGTACTTATGAAATAAGGAAATCAAACACCGTGGCAACTTTTGTTTTATACCTTCAGGGTTTGTTAATGTGCAAGGATAAAAACACCATAGAAATCATGTTTCTATTGATGTATCTGTGCATTTTGATTTGCCCCACCCCTGATCATATGAGATGAATGAACTGCAAGATTGATTGGGCAAGAATTCTTTTTTGGGGGCACCACAAATTAGTTATTCACAGCCAGTAGGTCTTGTGATAAAATTTGGAGTCTATGAGTGCTTATTCCTGTTTTTTGTTGAAATCAGTGGTCAGCCTCATTTTGATGTTGATGGAGCAATGAGAGACCCAAGCACTGCATGTGAGCCTTGTCATATGGAAAGCTGGAAACCTGAAGATCAACAGGGAGCAAAAGAAGAAGAAAGAAGTTATTTTGGATGGAAAACCTAATACTCTTTTGTCAAACCTCAATAGAACTTCTTTTCATTTCAGGATTGATACATGGGAATAAATTATTTTCTTTGATCCCTGTTTTTGAGTCCTTCACACTGCTAGTCTAAATCTTCTGCCATAACCATTACACTTCACCGCATGCTACCCAGAATTTCTTTCTGCTGGAGATTTTGTGTATCTAGAGGTACCTGTCAACTCCCTAATTTTCACCTGCCTGACTTCCTGCTGGTCTTCCTTTTGGCCTACTCATCATCTCTGTCTGGCTCCACTGTAAGACAGGAGGAGAACAGAGACACAACATTTTGTAGTGAGCTTTTATGTATGGTTTCTTTTCACTGGAGCTAGGATGGATGTCAGATGTAGCTGGCACTGTTCACGCACAGCTTGTGTGACTGAAAGGTACTTCCATGCTGATTTCCCTCTTTGGCTGAAAGAGTGGTTTGGAAGAGAGAGGAGAAAAAGAAACGGATCTCGAGGATGGGATTCAGCTACATAAACAGCATTCTGATACTGAGGCATCCTAGGGCATGCAGTGTACCTTCATGTGGCTTACAGATATATTGTGAGAGCTACAGGGCACCCACTCCATCCTAGAGCACTGATGACCAAGCTGGATACTGTCTTCAGCTTAACACTGTTTTATGGGCAAAGAAAGAACATATCTGACAAGCAAAGCCCTGAACTCAATATTAGGCTAATTAAAGTATTAGCAGTCTAACTAAAATACAGCAAAGAGCTATTAGTATTAGGTCAGTTACAGTGATACCAACACTCACACTCTAAATTATCTAATGATTTCAGAAACTTTGTGTTAATAAAGTTAATATCGTTATGCATAAACCTCCTAGTATCTCTCCAACTTCCCTGATATTTTACTGATCCTTCCTCTGCTAAGTCCTGTGGAGAATCTTCTTTGACAAGAAAGTGTGTGCATGTGTATGTGTGTGTGCGCACATGTGGGGTGTCCTACTGCAACATATCATAGTCCCTGTTCTTCATCAGGAGGAGTATGATGATGATGGCAGGGGTTTCTTCCCCCATTTCTTACCAATGTGGCATCTGATTCAGGTTGGTTTATATGTTGGTTGGTTTTTTTTTTTAACACAATCTGCCTACTAACTTTTTCCTCACTGAATTGCAGTTGCATATATTTTTCTGTTCTTTTTGTTAGCCCTGAAACTGGTTTTGCCTGACCCGCAAGGCTGGACTCAATTAAGGACCAATAATTGCCTCCTGTGTTCATATTTTTATTCTAGGGTCATAGATAGTTCCTTCTACATAAGAAAACTGTTTTTTTTTCCACTACTTATTAATTGACACTAGGGTTTACACCACACAATTTTACAAAGCCAAACTAAAACTGAACAAATTCAGGCAATTGTCAACTGCTTGCCACACTGCTATTATCACAGATAACATGAGCTAAAATCAACTCAAGCCAAGACAAGATCCTACACTATAAGCCAAATAAAAAGACTGTGGCAAATTTATATATATAGAGCTACAACATCACAGTTAACAAATTAATACTATGCATCTGCATTCAGACGCTACATCCTCCTGAGCTGGGAAATTAACCCACCTAGATGATCATGAAAAGGATGCGAACACATCTTACTCATGACAGGAAATTCTGCTTCTCTTTACAGTCCAGACAATCATGAAGGGGAAGACAATAATACATTAGGGAGAGCACAAACATATTTAGTGTGTTTTATCTATAAATATTACATACACCTCAGTCTGTCAGTCTGATGTCACCCAGATTGATTTCATACAGATGGATAAAAAGGCCTTGTCAAAATCTAGTGTAAATACTAAAACTACAGCAGGAATGTAGACCATCTTTTGAAACTAATAACCATGAAGGTGGTTGATCCTAACACTGCTGATATTGGCTGAGAGGAAGATCGCTTGTCTTTAGAGAAGGAAGGAAAAGGTGCCAAATCCTGTCCCGCAGCTGAGGAACAGTTGTAGAGATCTGTAGCTCACAAATAGCTGTTGAAATGATAAGCAAATGGAAGATCCCAAGGTTAAAGCCTAGAGGGTAAAAAAATTAGTAAAGTATAGGTCTCAGGTTTTCCTCAGAACACTGTATTCCTTTTAGAATTATGAATCTGCTTTTGTTCTGGAGAAAAAGCTTCTATTGCTGTACATTTTCTTTGTCCACAAATCTCAGAAAGGAAATCTTGCAGGTGTCAGGCCGTGCTGATTGACAGACTTACACTCGACTGATGTCTTTGCTGAAGTTAGAGGTTAGTCGGAGAGAGTGACAGAACTGTGGGAGTTGGTGGATAAAGAGAAGCAGACGTGCAGAGATGCCCCCAAGAGGCTATGTGAGAAAAGGCAGCTCTATTCAAAAGCTGAAATAAGAACATTGTGGGTCCCCATGTTCTCTGATTTCCACTCTGGAAATACTACCAAGATATTCACACAATCTAATTCTCTTTTCCTTTATCTTGAAGACATATTTACATTTAATTTAGCTCATACTTAAGTTTAATAAATCTTTACTTAATCTTTACCCCAATCAAAAGCTCTATTGAGTATCTGTGGTTTGAAAATATCTAAATAAAAAAAGTGGTATTGAATTAGATAAAGAAACAAACTTATTTATTTTCTTGCACTACAGGAATATAGCCTCCCATTTTCAAGTTGCCATGATGTTTTTTCTTGAATTGAAAGCACAACCATTTTTGGTAATACTGCCATCTCCATATTCACAGATTGGTGTAATACTTCTTTAAACACTTCAAAGTAAGTGCTAATTAGTATGAAAAGCCCACTGACTGTATTGTAAGTGAATAACATTGTATGGATGATTTGTGATGTTCAATATCTATGGCAACAAGCATTAGAACAATGCTTTGCTTCAGGATACAAAAATGTTCACAGTTGACTTGTTTAAATATTATTAACAATTTCATACTTTAGAAAAAAATATATCATATCTGAAGATCTCAAAATTCTGGAAGGAAAGTTGCAACACTGTCTTCAAGCATAAAACAATTTATTGCTTCTTCAAGGCAACACAGCACACTGGTATCTGTCTCAGGAGAACAGAAATGTTGGCCCTGTCCAGTGCCACTATGCCATGCCTTTTTCAGACCCAATAGTTTACCAATGGTTTGGAACTAGTAAAATAGGTAAGTATGAATATATAAAGAATTTATCAGTGATGTTCTGAAGGTTTCACATGAACACTCTGAAAGCAGAAGATAGTTTAGGGTGAAGCTTCTTTCCTTAGACCTCTATATCATTGTGGAAATGAGGTTATCTTATCAGTGAACATCCTTCAATCCTTGTCTACTCGTTGTACTGCTCCATCAGTCTTTGAAAGTTCAAGTCTCGACAACTGAAAAATTGTCACATCTAATTTTATTGATCTCTGAATGACATTCTACTACCTTCAATCAATCACTGATATGCATAAAATCTGCTAGTATCTATGACAGTTAAAACAAATGAGTGCCCTTACCAGCCCTACATACAACCCTGCTGCATGCTTTAGAATTATAATAGATTTAGGGACCTCTGCACTAAGGAGCTATGTGATAAAGTAATAGTTTGTGTGCCCTTCTCTTCCCTCATAGGCAACCCCAGCCTTTCAGCCAAGCTATTCCAAATCTGCCAGGTTCCTCCAGCTGATATGACACTGATGTAATCAACATTCATTTGTTTGCTTGTTAGTTTATGAGCCTTTCAGGTGCACTTTGGCTGTGCTTTCTAGTTTTCTTCTGCGTGTACCAGACTAAGAACTTCTGTGTTCCAAAAGAGACTGTATGTCTCCCTATAAAACAGGTGAATTCAGGACATGGGACTTGAAGAAAAAAAATCAGTTGTCATTTGCACTAAATTGCGAGAGTTATTAACACTGTGATCTAAACAGATTTTTATTTTTACCCCGTTAGCCCTATGTTTGTGATGAGGGTAAATGGATGCATACGCTAACTTGCTGTTGGAATTAGTTTGAAAGAAAACATACTGTGGATATTAGCCTGAAGGCTGTAGAGAAGAGTAAGTTTATGCAAGGAATTCTGTCAAGATGTAGTTTATTAAAAATGTGATTAGTATATTAGCTTCTAATTGGAGAGGGTAGCGTGAAGAAAATGTTACTTATACCGCCAAATCTATTTACACCTATTTAGAAGTGTTACTGCAGTATGTGACTTAGAAACAAGCACAGAATTTAATGATGAGCCTTCATCTTTCCTTGGGAATAAATAAGAATTTGTTTAAAATGGAAAAGCATCTTCAAAACATGAAGTGGAGAGGAAAAACTAATGAGTGGCAATTCATCCTCTTTTGCCTTCCAAAGAAGCACTTTCTTAAAAAATAGACAGAATCACTCTTTTAGTGTAGTGAGGCAAAAGCCTCTAAATTAAAAAAAAAAATAAAATAAAAAAAAAAAATCCAAATATTATTTGTATATTTTTGTCTTTTTTAAAGGAGTTCGGAGTAGTTTAAAAAGTTTTTTTCACAAATACTGTATCACAGCCCCAGTGTTTAGCTCATCCCAAGAAATGGTGTCCCTGAGAATGCCCAACAAATCTGAATAGTTACAATGTTAAGAAATAGTGAATATAATTCACTCTTTCTGGTCAGATTAATTTTTAAGACAAATTTACACAATTAGGTTATTAGAATTTATAATGCCTTTTTTTGGAGGATGCACCTATTAATTTGTATTGTTTTAATCTGTATGTTCCTTAAAATATACTTCGTTGAGAAGATTCAAAAGCTGATAAAAGAAGTCATGTTCAAGGTATTCAGTATTTTCTACAGATAAGTGTAGAACTCATACGTTTGGTCACTGCTAATGCATTCTACTACTGCAGAAATCAGACACCATTTCACAAGATTTTCTGCCATCAATTACTGAATGATTGAGTACAATCCTAAGAAGATTTCAGCAGAAATGTAATTGAAATAACAAAATATTATAGGATTTGGGTTTTTTAAGCTGTGAACTTCTTGCTTCTTTCAGACTGAGATCCTAATTATGCTTTTTAGTAGAAAAGTCAGTCCCCAACCTACATTCAAAACCTATGCCCTACTTTGTGAAAGATCAGGTCCAGGTGCTTTAAATAGGTCTTTAAATAGCTTTTAAGCTATTTTGTCGTCCCTGTCTGTATAACTCATGTGTCTACACTATCGTTTCATATGTATGGAATGTGTTGCAATTTTCAGCATGAAATCCTAACCGGATGAAGACCCCTTCACGTCAGATTTATCATTAGAAGTCCATATTCCTCTCATAACAACTGAATATTGTGAGAATGTCTCCTGGCCCATGCCATCTTGTGAATCCATGCCTGCCTGGAACACTGTTGCCTAACCTGAACAAAACCATGTGAGAGAATGTGGTTACAGTTAAATTACATAGTCAACAGCTGGCCCATGTTTCAGTCCATGACTTAACCCTACTTCACGTACTGGCATAGAAGAGCTCAAATGAAAGGTGTTGAGGGAGACAAAACTTTGCTTAAATCCAGAAATTTCAGTTGTAGAAATGAGAGTGAATGAAGAATTTGAGGCAGCACCAAACATATTTTCTACAGAGAAGTTTGCAGACATGAAGCCCCACACAGAACAACGAGGCCCTTGAAGAAACAAAATGCAGGAAATAAAACATTCTGATTTAACAACAGATCAGACAACAGAAGATGCTACCGAGAAACATCCTGGAATCTCCATTCCTGATGGAGATCAACGCTTGACCAAACAAGACCTGGTTGATCAAAGTGTGACTAGGGCATTCAACCACATGATATCCAGAGGTCAATTATCCACTGAATCTGTGAAACAAGGACTGCCATAACTGGAGGAAAAAAAGCTGAGCCTTCTCTTACTGCTCTTTTACTTGATTTCAAAGTCTAAAGACATGGGTTGAGACATTTGTAGCTATATTCCAAATCCCACGCCCCACACCACAGGTACAGTCCAGAGGGCCATGACTGTGATGACCTTAGGAGAAATGGGAAAATCAGCTTGGCCTTACCTAATAACCCATAAAACAAGGCAGTCTGTGCAGTGGTGGCAACTACTGACAGTAAATCAGAGAGTTGAAAAATGCATGTGCAGAGCTTCTCTTCTAAAAGCTGAGTCACACCATGAAGGTGGCTTTTATGACTGCAGGATTCTAATTTTTCTGCATTAATCAAGGTCCTGTGTATCCTGCTGATACATGCTGCTCTGATCTGCCCTCCAGTGCGTCTCTCCTTTGCTGTGCTTAACATGGTAAAAGTCCTCCAGTGACATTTCCTTCACTGAATTTATGGTGGTACACACCACAGGATACATGCAAAGCTGCTTCTGAAATGGTGTGTTTGCCTCTTTCACAAAATGTCATCTCTCATTTGATATGTTATTCTCAGAAGCTAATGATGTTTTAATTCAAATAATTTAAGTTCATAATCATAGATCCTGATCCTCAAAAAGGAAGGAGAGTAATGGTAGCAGTTTAAACACATTTTTTCAATTCAGTATATAGATACCGAATGCGTGAATTTTTCTTAATGCAAACACTAGCTATGTTCTGGCTAATTTAAATATTGAAAACCTCTTATAAGGGAGCTGGAAAAGAAAAAGTTCAGATTTTTTTTTATGAGAGCACGAAAGGACAGCTTTCCGTTCTTCTGGTGCTCTTGAAGACTAACCAAGGTTAGAGTCCAGTTCCTTTGTTTACTGAAGGTTTAAATAAACTTGTATAATGATGATATTAAAGGGATATTAATGACTGTTTCTGTGACCTTGACACAGGAAAGTGTACTTTTCAGTTCCATAGTAAATGAAGAGGTGTGAACAGTAATTAAATGTTTTGAAAAACTGGGATTTAATAACGTAATTTGTCTAAGATATAAAGTCCTGATTCAGCTGAGGGTTTAAGTAGAGCTTTTTTTACTGTTAGCTTCTAGAAACATTATTTTATGTGACTCCTACTAAGAAGAAAAGAGATTAAAATATGATCAGAGAACACCATTTCAGCTAAAAAATGTCTTTCTTCCAAATGAAGTTGCCATTGCTGCGTCTAGAGATTTGAGAACTTGATAAATATTTTAGAATTAAAAGAAGAAAATTTATCATGCAGACTGTGATCTATATTATTAGCAGCCTGCTGTCTGACCTAAATTGAGAAGCAAGGAGAATGCTGATTACTGACAGACCTCAAAATTTCCTAACTTAAATGTGCCATGTCATATGGAATTCACTGTATATAGCTTGCATAGAAACCCCTAAGTTGAAATCCATTCAAAAGACATTTTGATAAATAGGCTTAGCATATTTAAGAAGTAAAAACAACAGCTATCAGGCTGGACTTTTTCTTTTGCTTTTTTGTTGCTCTTGGATTTTATGATTCCTCCTTAAAACATACCCTAGTATTTGGAACAGAAGGCATTTGGCTATTATAAATACATAATGTATTCCACACTGAAGCTATTGATCCCACACAAAATGAATAAGGTCTGTACTTCTTATGTTAAAGTATAATTTCCTTATGTCGTTGTCTCAATTGCCAGTGGTATTATGGAAGATGAATGTTAGTAGAGCCTCAGGTAACTACTAAAATGATCATGTAAAGAAAAATGACATATAAAAGTAATATGAAGTGCTTTAGTAAGATCCATCTAATGAACAAGGATTTCTGGACTACATTACCTACTAATAGAAATCTACTGACAACAACTCAGGAACTCAGATGCAAGAAAATGCTGATTTCACCTTTAAGTGATAGCACTGAATTATTTAAGCATAATTGCCCATCAGATGATGTGCTGGAATAGTTCTGATTTTTCTTCACAAAAATGAATATTTTAAAGCATTAATCATATCCCACTCAGCCTCAGTTGCAGTTGACTCCATTTCTCAGATATGTGGGGATCTGTGGGACTGATTGGTCCATGCCCTCTGGAATCATGCATGCTCATTTCTGCTGTGATGCACACGGGATGGCATCCTTTGATAAGGATAGCAGGTAGCTGGGTCTAAAGTCCTTTATGCTTTGATGTGGCTTGATAATGTGGGAGTGCAGATATGTCCCATATCATACTCTCTCTTCCTTACCTTCATAAAAATAAAGACTGTTGGCAATACACAAACTCCAGACCAGGCTTTGAGATTTCAGCCTGAGGATTTTTTTTTCTTTTTCTTTTTCTTTTTTTTTTTCTTAGGTTGTTATATTGTATTCTTTACTCTTCCAAGATGTTAAAATATGTCTTGTTGGTGGCAGTATTGACCAACAAAGTCATTTAACCACTAGACCTTTTTGTCTACAGAGGAGGAATAGTCACTACCCCTTGGTGCTTTTGAACTAAGACTGCTTGCATAGATCAGTCAAACCCTCTGGGATCCATGAAGGGAATTATATTCAGTGGCCTATGTTGTGCTGACAGTGATGCCAGAGGACAATTATGATAATTTTTTGTAATCCCAGATATTCTCTCATAACTGTGTTAAAGTTGGGGATGGGGAGGGATATGGAGATGTTCATTCAGGATACAGAGAGGTAGGCAAACAAATTTATACAAGATTTCACAGAAGATTTCTCCTATATCTGGAGAATAATATGATCAACATGCAGTTGCATCTTCAATGAAAGAAGAAAAACTATCCCTTCGTGGATATGTATCAGGTTGAAAGGCCTCATCTGACTGTAGTTCTTTAGGATAATATGGTAAGACATGTGGAGTCAGGAACAGGAAATATTGTGCAAAAATGAACCACAGGACATAGAGAGGGATTTAAGAGATCATAGGGTCCTCTGTGGATGAGGTACCAAGCTGCCCAAGGTACTGGCTCAAGCTAGTGGGACCAACTCAACACTCTGATGGAGGAAAAGTGTCATTTTCAGGAGCTACCAGGAATGGGAAGATGCCAGTCTATGTACATCAAAGCTGACTAGTTTCAAAAAACCAGATTTTCCCAGAAGGCAGCTAGGAGAAATCTACATACAAAAGGTGGTTTAAACAGTCTATCCACAAAGACAGATGGCTCTATTTGCAAGTACTCTTATGGAAGAAAAAAGTCTGAATGAACTTTTCTCTCACATGGTAGTTTGAGTTTTGTTGGTTGTTTTTTTTTTTTTCTTGTTTAGTTTAGTTTTGTTTTCTGATACAATCAGCAGCACAATAATTTAGTCCAAGCCTCTTTTTCTTTAGCATTTTGCAATGAAGTAAATGTGTCAAAGAATAAGAACAATAAAAAGAAAAAGAAACATGTTTAGCCACTGAATATAATACAGTAAATTGTTCCTTGGCTAATCACAATATTGATTTTTTTATATTGCACACCATCAACAAGGGAGAGAAAATAAGAGAAAGGGATTACTTGGCTATTCAAGAATTCTAGTCCTAATCTTTCACAAGATATATAGATAATGCCCTTTTGCAAGGGAGACATGTTTATTAAGTAATAACTGATTTGAGACTGATAAATTATCATTATCATTTGTGCAAAGAAAAATAAGAGAAGAGAACAACAGTTTCTTCATCTGGGCTTAGAAATGCAGATAAAAAAGCAAATCTTTCAAAACAGGTACAGATAGGGGATTCAGAGATTCAGGAAGATGCCCACAAACCAGCTGTGTTTGTACTATGTTTTGATTAGTTTGGATATTGATAGAAAAAGCTATACTCTAGAGCTTAATTGACCTGCTGCAGAATACCTCCTTAATGCAGTGTGAGTTAAAGTACCTGACTTTTTTTTTTTTTCGTTAGGAAATAAGATTATCATTCAGGGTTTTTTCATTCAATGTTTTCTTTCCTGTTATTTATCACTGGAAAACAACTAAAGTTCAGTTTATATTCCTGGTTTACAATACTTTTCGCTGATGAACCCAGAATTCGTGATCCAAACTGTGTCCCAAAGGAGATAACATAATTACTAATGATTTCCAATCACTATGTGTATTTGCGATGGACATTATAAAGGAAATGTTAAAACAAAACCTGATCAAATTATCAACTATGATTTGCAATGTCTGCACAACCTTTACCCTTTCTGGAAGAAAATAATAAAATAAAACTGTAAAAAGCTGATTAAGTAAAGCTTGCTTGTAAATAGGGCTGTATAGCACTGTTTAACCCTGTTAAAGCTGTTACGGTATAGTAGACAGTCCGTTTCAGGACAAAGGGTAAAGTTCTCTGTAGTACGCCCACATACCAATAAGCATCCACAGCTTATATACTATGAAGAACAGCAAAAAGTACTCAGAAAAAATCAGAAAATTACTCCCTTTCTGCACTAACTAAATGTAATCAATACTTGTGGGGAATTGTGTGGGATTTCATGTTGCTTATTTTCTTTTGCAATTTTGTTTTTGAAGCTTTTCATTTATCAACAGTGTGAAATTGAATGTGTGAAGTCTCCATCCTCAGAGATGTTCAAAAGCGATCTAGACACGATCTTGGCCAACTGATTCTAGGTGGTCCTACTCGGGAAGGGGGTTGGATCAGGTGACCTCCAGAGAACCCTTCTAACCTTAACTATTCTGTGATTTTTGTGTCATATTCTGGCTAGTCAGAACTCTTATCAGTCTGTTTCAACTATAGGCAAAGTCTGGAGAGCCACAGACCTCTGTCTCCTACATTGCCACCTCTGTCTCCTACATCACCACTGGTGTTTCCTATGTTGCCGGGCTGCTCACCAGTACTTTGACCTTGAAGATGTACCATGAAATACAGTACCATGAAAAGAAATGATGCATTATCTGTTATGTGAGGTGTTTAAATCAAGTCTCCTGCAAAAAGGAAATGCAAGTTTCTTTGCAGTTGTCAAGTAGTCCTGGAAAGGCCAGCAGGATTTGCTAACGACCATTACCACAGATTTCGTGGTAAATGAGCAGCTGCTTGTAGCAAGAACTCTAATGAGCTGTACAAAGATCCCTTACTTTAGGATTAGATGCAGAGTCTAATATGTAATGATCATTTTTGGGGCTGACAGAGGGAAGAAGAGCATCCCTAACTAGAAGCCTGAGATAAAGAATTCTCTCTGGATTCAGACAGATAGAAAAAAGCTTCATCATCTAGACTGAGCAAAGTAGAAAATGTGACACATTTATCAAGTAGTTATAGCCTTCTCTCAAACTATTTTCATCTGATGCTTCTTAGACCTGAAGCAGGTTCAGTTAAATGAAAGGAAAAAGGAGAGAGGAAAAAAAGGAAAAAGAAGGGAAATAGAAAAAGAAAGTAAAAGCAGGAAAAAGGGAAAGGGAAAAAGAAAGGGAAAGGGAGAGGGAGGATTTATATATATATGTATAAAATTCATAGTACAGTCTGTCAGTTTGAACAATGGATTTTAAAATCAAAGTAAAGTTGTTTAATCTTCATTGGCAATTTTTACATGCAATTTAAACATGATATTGAAATATAATGGAAGTAAACACATAGATGGTGGAAAACAGGAAGTATTTTCCTCAATATTACAATAGATTTTGAAGGAACACATACACGTGTAAGAGTAGTTACATTTATACAGTCCTAAAATTACATTTGTCCCTTTGAAGGTAACTGCAAGGCTGATGTGGTCCCTGGTGAAAATGAGTTTGACACCCCTGTTCTAAGTAATAGGAATCAGAAACCTGATATTTCTTGCTTTTTCTCTACCCAGCCTAACGACTTCCATATTCTTGTCTGCAGGACAGCCTTGTGTAAACAAAAAACAGTTCCCTGTCACCTTCAAGACTTTGGTAACATTTATCCTATCTACATTTCTTAAGTTCATGATATATTGAACTTTTTAAAAATAAATGAGACTTGTAAAAGGTATCCAATGGACCAACTTTTCTTCCATTGCTGCAAAACTCCCCACCTCCACCCAAAATCTCCAAAAAAATCTTATTTCAGTGAAAGCAGTAACGGAAATAAGTGCTTTGGAAAAAATCCCCAATATTGTTAATTCACTCAGTTACAGCCAGCCAGACAGAATCCACTTAGATTCCACACATCCTTAGCAAGAAAAAGCACTCGTGTAGGAGGGTATTCAAATGGCCATATCACTGAAAACAGAGGTTATTCTCCACAATATTTGTGCTTTAAGTATCGTACAGTAGGAGTGTGTGGATCTTTGTCCACCCAGTACTGAGCTTTTTAACAGGCTACTGAGTCTTTTGGTCTTTTCCAGTTCTGTGGAGTTGTGTTATTTGAGCTCTCAAGGCTTTCATTCAGCTCAGCAGCTGAGAACAGATCGTGAATGACTGTTGCAAGCTTAGGGACAGGGTGTTCTCTCATACTGTTATTTGCAGAACAGGAAAGTGAAGCAATATTTTTAAGAATGTTTATCCACAGCATTGCTTTGTTGATATATGCAACATTTTTGTGAGCACTTTAACACTGATTGACATTTATTTATGGGAAAAGAAAAAGCCTTCTTTCTTTCAAGTTTTCTAAATGAAATCTTTAAAGAACAAACACAATGAGACTCAGTCCAGGTGACCTTATACCAAGAAAAACATGTAGCTAAATGAAAGTAGTAGTACCTGGAGCAAAAAACTAAAATGTGTGGATAAAATAATGAGTATTTTAAAAAAAATATAGTTGAATTATTTGCAGAATTATAACTAAATCCCTCATGCTAACCAATCACCCATAAAAACCAGTTTGAATTACCTTAAAAAGTGCTCCTTGATCCATGTAAAGATTGTTTTTGCTTATTGCATTGCATAATCTCAATATAAATAGGTTTATATACAAGACTACATATCTGTTAATTTTCAAATTACTGTCTTCGAATAGCTATCAAAGACCAGGAGTTTTTTGTTATTTGAAAGACTTGTGTATCCCGTTTACTCAAACTATTATTTACTTAAACTCTATTTACAAACCAAATTAACCCAGACAGCTGTGACTTCTGCCCATGTTTTGCTTTTATGTACAAATGAATAAAGAAGGATTCACTCAGCTCTGATACTCACAAATTATTTAAATATAATTATCATTAGATCTTCAGATGTATATTGGATACATATATTTTTCTAGTACTCTAATATCTATTTTCACCTCCCACCTTATCTCTAATAACATCTTTCTGAATGTGACTACAAACATACTCTGTTTACCTGACCATAAAAAGGAAAATGACTTTATAATCACAGAAAGTTTCAAGCCCCTCAGGGCACAGTAGTACCAGTTCCCATTTATTGAGTACTAAGTAACTTTTAGTGGTTCTGAGTTTGAGAAAGGGTTCTGAAACTGAAATGGTCCAGCTCATTTCCAATGGAAAAGACATAGCTTCTAAGGGAAGTATCCATTGAAAAGTTTTCCTCTTTCCTGGAGGCAAGGATTCAGCATTGCCTTGAACCTTCAACTTCCTGGCCTTTCTCAGCCATTACTAGTGCGTTTATAGCCAGATGAATAGCACATGCTTCAGGCTATGGACTCTGATTACTGTAAACAGTTGTCAACAGGTGAACAAGCTCTCCTATAGCATTTGAGCTGTTAGCAATTCACACAGGAAGTACTCTAAATCTGCTGCTACTAGCAATCTACAATCAGTCACATCAACAGTCTTTTCTTGAACTTTAGTCTCTAAACCTGTACCCCTGAGGTTAAGACTCATGAGCGCTCTGGATATATGAGGATACCCACTTAAACCCCTTTTTTACTTCCCTGTCTCAAGATTGTTGACTCTTATGGAAGCCCATTACATCCCTTCTCCAAGTCAAAGGACAAAAGGATGGGGTTCATGGGCACTTATTTAGTTGGGAGGACTATAGAAGCTTCCTAATTCTGTTACTTTCTCCCCTTGCCTGCCAGTACCCATGGGAGTTGGTTTCTTAACTTTAAAATATTTTAAAATTCTTTGGTCTTTGTTGTTGATAATTCACATGAAAAATTCTCATTACATTTGCTGCATCGTTTCCATTGTGGCCTGTATTATGGCATATTTCTCTCAAGAACTAAAGACATCACAGGCATTATTGTTTACCACTTGCCATCTACCTAATGTCATCACCAATGCACTTATGCTTATTCCTTATATTGGTAAAGCTCACAGATCACTTTAGAACTGGATTGAGCTGACATTTATCTAAAAGGCAGGAGAACAGGAGTGTTAGCTAAAGGAAAACAAACCCAGCTTTATTTCAACAGCTTTACTCTTCATATTTATTTCATACAAATGCTTTTTCAATACAGCTTTAAAGAAACAGGTATGCCCACTATTCCTGATTTGACATTGATGGTTTACTTCATATTGCCGCTCTTCTACCTGGAAAGGCATTTTAACCAAAGTCATTTAATAGCTGTCTCTTTCTCAGCTTAAGTTTATGTCTCTTGTTCTTGGATTTGGCATTTTTTCAGCTTGTCTTTTAACAAATACTCTTCACTTTGCAGTCTGTATATTAAAAGGTATAAGGCAGAACAATTGATATATCACATTGTTTTCAACTGTATAGTTCTCCTTTGTGTTAAATCTAACATCAATTGCCTTAACTGCTGCCGATAGTTTGCAGGGTCTGGAACTGGCTAGTAATAATGTTTCATCTGATGGATAGTAGTTGAAACCTTGCAGCTGACAACAGCAGCAGTTTATTGTGGGGAAATGATGTAGGTTGCTTGAGAAAGAAGACATTTTATGTCAAGCTCTGAGCTGTATCTCGCCGTAAGCAGCACCAACGTTGCAACTAAAACAACTCTGTGCTGATAAAACAGATTATTATGAGTTGTCTGCTCATGTCCAGTCTTTCATCCACCAGTGCCCCCAAGTCCTTCTCGGCAGGGCTGCTATCAATCCCTTCATCCCCCAGCCTGTATTGATATTGGCAGTTGCCCTGACCCAGGTGTAGGACCTTGCACTTGGCCTTGTTAATCCTTATGAGGTTCACACAGGCCCACTTCTCGAGCTTGTCCAGGTCCCTCTGGATGGCATCCTATCCCTCAGGTGTGTCAACTGCACCATTCAGCTTGACGTCATCTACAAGCTTGCTGAGGGTGCACTTGATCGCACAGTCTATGTCACTGATGAAAATATTAAACATCATGGGTCCCAGTACAGATCCCATTTTAAAGACCTTAGTTGCATATTTAGCTTACAGATAACGGTAACATCGTTTAGATTTAGCACAGTGAGTTCAGTATGAAATGTTTTGAATAAGTTAACAACATGGCAATATTTCTCCACATGCATATCTCTGACAGTATATATCAACCTCTCCAGCGAGACTTGGACAGGCTGTGGAGTTGGAAGGGGAAAAATTTAATGAAATATAACAAGGGCAAGTGTAGAGTCTTTCATCTGGGCAGAAACAACCCCAGGTTCCAGTACAAGTTGGAGAATGACCTGTTAGAGAGCAGCATAGGGGAAAGGGACCTGGAGGTCCTGGTGGACAGCAGGATGACCATGAGCCAGCACTGTGCCCTTGTGGCCAAGAAGGCCAATGGCATCCTGGGGTGGATTAGAAGGGGGATGGTTAGTAAGTCAAGAGAGGTTCTCCTCCCCCTCTACTCCACTCTGGTGAGACCGCATCTGGAATATTGTGTCCAGTTCTGGGCCCCTCAGTTCCAGCAGGACAGGGAACTGCTGGAGAGTGTCCAGCACAGGACAACAAAGATGATCAAGGGAGTGGAGCATCTCCCATATGAGGAAAGGCTGAGGGAGCTGCGTCTCTTTAGCTTGGAGAAGAGGAGGCTGAGGGGTGACCTTATTAATGTTTACAAATATATAAAGGATGAGTGTCACGAGGATGGAGCCAGGCTCTTCTAGGTGACAACCAATGGGAAGACGAGGGGTAATGGGTGCAAACTGGAACACAAGAGGTTAGAGGTTCCACTTAAATGTGAGAAGAAACTTCTTCTTAGTTAGGGTGACAGACACTGGAACAGGCTGCCCAGGGAGGCTGTGGAGTCTCCTTCTCTGGAGACATTTAACACTTGCCTGGACACCTTCCTGTGTAACCTCATCTGGGTGTTCCTGCTCTGGTGGAGGGATTGGACTGGATGATATTTTGAGGTCTCTTCCAATCCCTGACATTCTGTGATTCTGTGAACCCTCCCTGGGACAGGGACAGCAAGAAATCCTCCTCTGTGCAAATACCTGTTCCTAGACGTTTCACTGAATGTTATCAGGGAGATATCATGACTTAGGTCTCTTCAGTTCCCTTGTTGTGTCACACTTATCCTCCATGTTTTCCAGAATGATTGGGCTAAATCTGTACAAATAATTTTAATTTTAAAATCATTTTCATTTTTCAGTGTTTCTTTTACTGTCAGAAATAGCACAATGTGAGCTCAGGAATCCTAACATCAAGCACTTCTGTCCAAATGCAAGGTAAACTTGGTGCATTTCCAATAACTCATCTGTTTAAGGGAGACTTTCTTGCTTCTCCTAGCAACGTTTTGCCTTCTTAAAAGAAAGAGATTAGAACCACCCTGACTGCCTCATTAGATGTTGTGATGTGAGGTCACGTAATGCAAGTCTGTCACATAAAACAGCACTATGCTTCCAAATACAGGTTACACTTACCCACAGTAATGAGATCTGATTATTTTAGGAACATGTTCTGAATAGAATAGTATCTGTCTCTATTTTCTTTACAGCAAGCCTTTCAAAGTACCATACTAATATATGAACATGCAGCTTGTTTACAGATTTTTGCTGATGATTTTGTTGTCATTGCCTTATTACTCTTCAAACTAGAAAAACGTGAAACCCTCTGAGAAAAGTGGAGAAAAACCCTATCAACAGGCACCATCTGTCACTTATGTATTCTACTGAGTTTAATTATGGAAATGCTTACTTAACTGGCAATTTTCTGACATGAAATACCCCAAAATTTATTTAGTTTATTTAAAAGCTGCATGCTGTGCTCTCTGATGTCCCAAAACTCAAAATGGGTGGTAATGTAAGAGTGTATAATACCAGTCTTTATTAGTCTCATTGTAATTTCCCAAACAAGTATCTTAAAATTGCTAGCTAAAATACAATGAATTGAATCAGCTCATTTTGGAAAACAAAAAGCCTCTCAGATATGTTTTAAGTGAGCATTCTGCAAACCTGATTACCTTTTATAAATTAAGGCGCTTTTTTTCATTATTAAATCTTTCATAATATGTATTTATGATTTGTTACTATCAGATTAATCTAGTAAATTGACAGATGTGGAGGAAAATGAAAGCTTTGCTGAACTTCTAAATAGCTTTGCTATACCTAGCTTAGTTCTTTTGTTTCTATGTAAATAGTATCTTTATTTTTGGACTGGTAATGTGATTCAATTACCACCAAGAAAAAAATAATGGCTTCATTTAAAGTACCTGGTGCATTAGTTTCTATGAACTGATTATTAATATATTTCCATATAACTATCAATACAAACTGAAGAAAAGGCAGAACTTTAACCAACACTAGAATATTCAATTTCAAAAGGTTAAATAAGATATTAGTGTCTTTAACAGGGATTATCATTATTTACGGTTAGCATACCACAGTCCTATGTTGAAGGTTTCAGCAAGACCTGTAAATGTCACAGCTTAGACCTATTCTTAATACGTATATGATTTCTAGGACTTTGATCTGCTTAATCAGTTCCAATTATCCAAACTATTTCTGGAACTGTCAACAATGAAGTACTCAGAAATCAGCAGACAGGATCCGAGAGAACAATTTAAATAGAATAATTCACCAGCAGATATTTCTTATGCATATAGGGCATTCAAGTAGAAACTGTGATTTCTTCATGGAGTTTTTTTGTTCTACCTCACTCAATATTTTTTTCCGAGATTGTTCTGTTTCTTTCACCGCACAGATTGATTACAAACTGTTTGCTGTGAACACTCACCACTGAGAAGCGGAGATGTGTCAGTTAGTTGCGGTTTACTGGGGAGGATAGGTTAAGATGGCTTTACTCCTCTCCCCTTCCCTCCCAGAGCTGTAGTGTCTGCTCACAAAGCATGTAATACTACCAGAGGTACACGACTATTTTTCCTTCCCTCATTTGGGCTGGGTATGTGTGTCCCACAAGAGATGTTGTGAAAGGGATTAGTACAGTTCATAATCAAGGGAAGGCAAGATAGAAAACATCATGTTTCTTCCCAGAAGAGCAATCTGAAGACTACTAAGAGAGCTCCCTTTCTTTATCTTGCACAATAACTCATTCCTAGTGAGAGTAGTAGTAGAAAAGGGCTATTATTAGATTTATCAACAAGATTCAGTTTATTTTGTTCTTGTCCAGTATAAACAAATATAATCAAGTGTGTGATTCACTCAAGTTAGCTGAAAAGGGTTTTGACAGAATTAGGGTGACATTTAGATTATATGGCCTTATTTATTTTTTTTTTTTTTGGCTTGATGGACCTACATAAACTTCCTCAGGACATACAGGAAATCAGAAATAGCAGAGAAAAGGAGTGGTAGGATCTTGAGTTGAATGAAATTCCTCTTGAAAATTCCATTTACTTGTTTGTCTCTTTTCATGAAAATAACTTTTTGAAAAAAATTAAATACAATCATAAGATAAAATCCATATTACCATTTTTTTTCATATAGTTTTACCTATACAGAATTTCAATGGTATGTCAATAGTGTTATAGTAGAGCAAAATGACATCACATCACTTCAGAATATGGAAATTTGATGTATTCTTCACAACTACTAATCTTACAATTTTTCAAGACATTTTAGTCTTTGTGTATGATTTGAATGTAATCTCAAAATCTGACATACAATGATGTATCAGTTTGCTCTACTATTTACACATTGTGAAATAACATGAAAAAATGGCAACATTATTCCATGCCAGAAGCATACCTTAAATGTCAAGTTTCATTTGAAGTTTTTTTCTTTTTTTTTTTCAAAGTAACTGATTTTCAATAGTTTTTAAAATTTTCATTTTACAGCAAGTTTCCGTTTCAGTCTGAGAAGTGTTGAAATGCTTAATTATTGTTTTTAAAATTGACTACTTAATTGTTTTACATCTCTTTCTGTTACAGTCTCTTGGTTTCACAAGTAGTTCCTTTATTGAAGCAATATGGTTTTTCCTCATTTCCAGGTATCTCTTGCATTGATTTAATATAACAGAATAATTTTAGAGTCTAATAATTTCCCATTGAAACCTTCCTATAAACTTTAAAAGCCTGAAGTTCTTAATAACAAATAGTATAGACAGTTTCATAATGGATAGTTTCATAATGGATAGTTTAAAGTCTCACTGTTAATCCTACTTATTTGTATATTGCTGGCTGTGTATCCACCTGCAGAGTCTCCCAAATTTTACACAAAATTAAAGGAAATTATTTGGACCCCACAAAAACTAGAAACAGAGTTTCTGAAAACAGGAGAGTGATAAGAAGCAAGGATCCAAAAAGTCAGTAGCAGTTAGAAATTACTTTTTCTCTGATGAGTGAGCTTTGTTGTTTTATGACAATCGCAAAGAAACAGGGGAGGAAAACTTAACAATTTTTGTTTCATAACATTTCAAAGAGAATATAACTAAAAATATGACTGCAAGTTGAAATGTGGAAGTAATATCTGATTTTTTCTTTGATGTGGACATTCAGGTCTGTTGTTTTATGGCCTGTGTAAAGTTTGTCCCAGCTAGAGAAAATCTTAATGCAGATGTAACCTAATTTTAAAAGGGGATTCCTTCTCTACTACCCGTTGATTTTTGTTCTGAATATCATTCTGCATATTTTAGAACAAGGAGTCTTCAGAATTGCTCACCTAACTTCTTCTTTTTAACATGGCCTATGAATTTCACATTCCCTCATGCAACACGTAAGTTGTACTTGATGTGAAGACATCCATAGTTCATGGACTCAGCTGTTCTCTTGTTCTGTATGTTGATCAACCTAATTATAGGAAAACTCTTACTTCCAGTTGCAAGTTTCTAGAATAAACAGACATTTAACATCTGATGGTTTCCATCCTTCAAAACAGCATGGCCCAGCTGCCAACATGTAGGTTAAATCAAGACAGAAATCTACTCCCATGTGGTCTGCTGTTACATTAGCCCACCCTACAGATAAAAGCCCCTTCTGTGAACGTCCTCCCAAAATCCCAATGTCATACTAACATCAGCCACTCTGTTATGCATCACAATTAAGTCTTATTTCCCACAAACTAAAGAGATTAATCTTCATTAGTCTGGAATGCAAGGCATTTTCTTGAGTCTTTGAAAACCTCCTGTGGGTTTATACACTCTTTTATCAAAAATTAGAATACTGGTATATTTCACTATGTAGAAATGGATTGCCCACCTCTTCTGATACTGAAGTGGCAGGATATATGAACGCTGTGACATTGTTGTGCCTATAACAGGGAAGTTTTATCCTATTGGACGATTTTCTTCCTAATGGTGATCACATACTCGATTCATCCAGCTTTGTCAAGTTTTTTCCTTCACTGTCACTTGTGAGAAAGTTTTAATTTTCACTTAATCTGCAACCAGCTGCATCTTATAATCTTTATTGACCCAGAAAAACACACATCTCTTGGTGATTATGGAAGCTGAGGATATTCATAGCTGTGGAATAAATCTTAAATTGCTGGGAAAATTAGGCTAAAAATTCAAGTTTCTCATTGGACCTGACTGAGAACGAGCAGAATCGGACAAGTCACAGCCCAAGGCTTTCAAACTAACCCTAAACACAGGTGGTGGTCTGCATTACATCTCTAGCTAACTAGGTTCTCTATCAAGTCACTTGCAAGTCACTTTTAAACCTACACAATCAAAAAATTTCCAAATTAAAATTTAAGCTCCATCTTAAAATCACACTTATAATGTCCACATATTGTTATATGTGCAATGGTTATCCTGCTGGTGGAGAAGTTTACAGTGTCGATGTATAATGAGATCAGGTAAGGACAGCATGTCCATAAATCCTAATTTACTTGATTCTCTCTGCCTAAGTCAGGCCGCAGTATGGACATTTATTTCAGTTTGATTTTCTCATTATCTGCCACAGGTACATAGTGGGAGTGTAGATGAGGGGAGCTTGAAACGAACTTAGAACATGAGCATTTTGAAAAATGCCATTCATTTGATAGTTGTAGAGTCACTCAGCTTCTTCCTCTGAGTTTGAAAAAGTCCTTTTTCTCTTGGACGAGGACCTATTTGTACCACAAGTCATGCCTGGCTGAGTGCCTCTCTGACATGTCCTTAATTTCAAACCCAGTAGCAAGTGTTCTCTCTGCACCTTTTTCCATCCTTCTAATACAGGAGAAAATTGGTGCTCTCAATAAGAGCAAATAAGGTCAGGCAAAACCTGCTGCTGACTTGCATGAGATATTCTGCTTCAAAAATATGTTTTCTCCTCAAGTCAAATGTACAACATGACATTTGGTCAGTTTCATTAACCTAATTGTTTACACACTCTCAACCTATGTAAGACTGAGATTAATATTTTTTTTAAATAGAAAAGTGTTCTTAATAATGACTTACTGACAATTCTGGAGAACAATTTTTTACTTTTTGTATATATATAAGAACAGGACAGTTGCAATAAATGAAAGTCAATATGGTTATCCCTCCCAGAATATGTCATCTTTGACTGTGAGCAAGAAGAAATCATTTACAGGAGTGCGATGAGAGCTATTTGATTTCTCGGTCTTTTGCCTGAAGCTGCCAGCATGTAGACATACAACAGCAGGCCAAATGTAATGGTAACTTCTCAGAATGACTTATCTTCAGTAAAACTATCTCTTTAAAATCAGCCCAGCAGACTGTTACCAGATAATAACAACTGTGAGTTGTTGAACCTAAAATTGATGTCTAGGTGCCCAGGAGGAATGAAAGGCTTTGATTTCCTTTGCCATTCACAGGATTAGAATATTACAGAAAAAAAAATGGACAAAGTAATATAAAGTCTGTACAGCAAATATGAGAAGATAAAAATTCAATCTTACAGTAATTTTATTGCCTGAAATTTTGAGTACTTTCCTGTAACCTTATCTAGACATACATTTTACAGTGTCAACAAATAAACTGATCTTTATGTAAGCACAATGTTGTTCTAAGAACTGATGTTTAAAGATTAATTTAATCTGGGATAATTTTATTTGAATACTTATTCACAACAATACCTCCAGTCAGAATGAGGGCTGTTAAACAAGAAAATACCGTTTTAGCTTTTTGTTGGACCATATTCTGGTCTTGCATGTGTCAGAATAGCACCAATACCTTCCCAGTGGAGAGAAACATGTTTGGATTATTCCTATAAACCTCTGTGAAGACTAACAGCATGATTATTTCATTGATCAGTTTGTTATAGTTAAATAAAAATTAAATTTAGCAGCACATTTCACTCTTTCACTAAAATGGCACCTCTAGCTGATGCTAGACAGGGCTTGCTGTGAAGATCTTCTAACACAAGTTTCAGGGATTCCTTGTGTTAATCTTTTTTTCAAGACACAGGGATCTCTTTCAGGCAAGATTAGATAAAGATATCTACATGGTAGACATTTGAAGTTAAATGAAATAATCTCACCTTGCATGCCCATTTGTATCTCCTACTCCGTGTTTAGAAATCCCATAGTGAATGAGTCACACAGGTTGTTCTTCATTTGGATGAGCTAAACAGATCAAACCCTTCCACTCTTGTTATACATCATGTTTTCTAATTATTTTGATGGTTTTTATCTGAATGATCATCAATTTTTCATTTGCCTTGTAATTTTATACAAAATTAACCTAGCAGTAGCAGTTATATCAAAGCCAAAACTGGAGGTAGGTTGACACTTTATTCTGCTTCAGTCTACCTCAGTTTACACAGAGCCTTTTGAACATACCATTGCCCAGCAACCTATGCTCAGCTGATGAATTCAAGACCCTTTCAGGAGCTGTTGACTATCTGAATAGAGATTTCCATTCTACAAATACAGCCCTCCTCTTCTGTTCCTAGACATCTAACTTCACACTTGGCTTTATTCAAACACTTCACTAGTTTATGCCCAAATTGCTGAATCACTCAGGATGTTCCATAACTTGGGTCTATTTTTGTTTATATTTTGCAGTTCATCTGTCTTCATGCTGGTTTTGGAATTGATTAACACATCTTATTTTTCTCCAGGCCTTTAATAGGAATGTTAAATGCCAGAAGGTCCAGAATTACTCCCTGCAGGATCTGGCTACATTACATTCATTAATTTCCCTTTTACATGATTTAGAAACTATTAGTCAGTTCCTAATGTGATGTTTCATTTATGTAAGATACTCTTTTTTCCAGGTTTTTTAATTAAAATACTGTGAATTACTAGGTTAAAATTAATCTTATCAACACTACTAACTTTGTCAAACAACCTTTTAATTTAATTTACAAAATCATGTTGGTTTGATAGCACTGACTTTTCATATCCCATTAGTGATACTACAGAATCGATTTCTTTTTAGTTGGTTAAACTTTGTATTTTCTTAGGTTAGGATTTATATCAAAAAGATATGCCTGTTCTGTCATCTTAATACTGACCCAGCCAAATGCTACTGATTTGGAAACAGACTGGGAAACAAATTTGAAACAGAGAAAACGGGAAAGCCTGAAATGTTCTTCAGCTGCAATAGGCAGCATGCGCAGCCCTACTTCTTAGGAAAAAAAGATCTATTACTGAAAAGAAAATTAATGTAAATAGATAAGGTTTTTACTGCTATTGTTTTGAAACCCAGAAATACCTGTAATTTCTTCTACATAATAACTAGAGTTTGAAAGAGGGATTTTAATGAGGCCTTTTAACTCAAGTTTTCAAGGTTGTACATTGCTTGATCTATTCATTTGGTATTTGTGTTTATTTTTGAGGCCAACACACATTAAATTTATTAAAGTATATTTTATTTGTCATTTGGCAACCTAATTGCAAAGCAAACTACATCCTTTTGGAGGATATTAAGATCTTGGCTTTTTAAATCCTTTTTGTTATTTTAGTATTAAAAGAGATTATTTCACGCTTCCTTAAAACACTCTTCTTTGTACTATTTTGCATGTCATGGACATAATATTTATCAAAAAATGGTCTATTTTAAATATGTATCCTAATTGTTCACTTTCTGTAGTTAGTAACTCACAGAACAGAGATAACCCATCCTAACTCAGGGATTCAATGCATGTTTCTTGCATCTTGAATCTCTGCCTTTGCTATTTTCATCTGGAAAAAATTCAGGTGTTCAAATAATTCTTGGACCACTGGAAACGTCAAAAAGGTGATCACAATTCCCATTTTGCTTCTAAGTAAGGTATGAATTCCAACCTGTTGTCATTGTTCTCAGCTCAAAGAAAGACAAAAGACTGTCATTTCAAAGAGAAAAATCTACAGGCCAGAAAATAAAACAAATAAGAAAATGATCAAACTACTTTGAATTAACAGTTGATATTATTTTGACACTTTCTGAATTGAAATTTTTCAAAATTTTTGCCTAACTTTTTTTTCCTTGACATCTCAGTACTCAACTCTTGTTCAGGATAGGAGGAACTGATGAGTGAAATAGTGCTAGCTAGGACAGAAATTCTTATTTCTGCTTAGCTTTTACTTTTTGCTGCTATGGATGCAGCAAAAAATTGCCTGTTGCAATTTATACATGCTTCCAAGTTACTAATAATTCCTCAATATATTGAGGAAACTTTTAAAAGTTTGGCCAGAATGAAATTTGCCAGTGTTGTCCTGATTGATCTCCAGCTGCCAGTCCCAAAGGATACGTATATTCTATAAGTCCTGAATCATATTTTTTAGCCTTAGATGCTGTGCCTTAGATACTGCCAGGCTCCTACAGAATCTCATGCACTGCAACATGTGTCATGTCATGTGTTGTCTCCACATCAGCTGCAGTGCTGGGGACATAAAAGTTCCCTCTACCCTACTCAGTGTTCCATCACTATTTCCATGGACCTTGTGTTGCAAAGCACTGAATGCACCCTTATGCTTTATCAGCCTATAGATAAACATCCTCAGTGTCATGCTGTGAAAGCACCACTGTGACATAGGCATGTGAGGCTTAGAAGACACATTGCCATGCATTGTAGACACAGGGACTGGGATTCAGTAGCCTAATTCTAAATATTCAGTGTTATGTGTTGACAGATATCTCACTTTGCCTTCAGCTGTTGCTCCAGAAGAATAAGGGTTTCCTGTAAAGCCTGTGTCATTTGTGCCAACCCTGTGCAGACAGTTTGGATATGTAAGGCATATAAATGGCACCAGGAGCCACTGATTGATTTTTGTAGTGGTTGTTTTTAATAATACAGATGTATTTTCTCTCAGGGTGTTCATAATGATAATAATATTGGCATGTTTTCTTTTAAATTTTCCAAGTCCTTCCATTGCACAATTTGAGGAAAAATTCACATTTCAAAACTGAAATGAAAATTCTGCCTTTATGTTTGCAGAGAACAACGTGGAAATATCATCCAAGTACATCCTACATTCTGAGAACCCCACATTCGCTAGTGATACTTCATATTTTTTAACAGTTTCATTCTTGTTTTAATTTTGACAGCCAGCACAAGTGGGAGTCCTGCTATTTTTGTATACTTATATAATAGTTGATGATATTGTGTTTATTCAAAGCAAGCATAGGGGTAACGTCTTTCCTTAGGGGAAAGAGCTAACCATCAGTGCACTGTGGGAAAAATTAATTAGCAAGTTGTGGAAAGGTTGCAAAGAGAGAGAGAGAATATCTTAGGACATGGAGGCTTTGGAACAGCTTTGATTGGTGAAGCACCATCTGACATCAGTATTCCTCTGTGTGAGACAAAAAGTCATTTGTAAACAAACTTTGAGACATTAGTGATGACATTTGAGAGATGAAATCTGAAAACCTGTCCTGGTGAAACCAAAACAGAATAAATGATTCCCAGTGAGTCAGAAAAGAATTCAGAGCTCTAAAGAAATGAGTCAGAAACTAAATATACTGAGCAGGCTAAAGGCATGAAAAAAATAACTTTAGCAGTAGAAAGAAGCTGCAGGAAGCTCAACCTAATTCAGTCAGTGGCTAATGCGATAAAAATCTGTGAAACAGTTCGTTTGTATTAAATATGGCATGAGGTGTTTTGATCACTTTGAGAAAAGTAGAATTGATTAATCTGTTTGCTAGTGATAGAAATTAAGTATTTCATAGAAAGGCAAGAGTTCCAAGTAAGGGAAGGGAAAACAAGTAAAGAAACAGAGGGCTAGATGAGAAATAATCACCAAGAAGTGATGGAAGTTGCATGGCTCCCACACCGGACAGAGTTTGCAGCTGCAGCCTGGAGTCACAGGGCAGTCTGGGGGGCTTAGACCCACGCCATTATGAGCACTGCCAGATGCTCTGCTTACTGTGGTATGCATCCATATAATTCCATCAGCTGTTCACATAAATGTGGCAGAACTCGTAAAATGTTCTTTTCCACAAATGAGCATTCAGACTATAGTTTTGTGATACTTATAGTAATTGAGAAGCTATACATAAGCATTTAGGGCATGAGTCACCACTATTTGCCCCTGGTTTAGTCATTAATAGTTAGGAAAACTGCACATAAAATGGAATTTGACTCTAACTAGAAAGCATTTTATATCAGTCTTTTCTCTGTTCTAAATTATACTGTCAGGCTGGGGAGATTTGCACCCTCAAAATGGAGTTGCAGATGAGATCACATTGGACATTTTACAACAAATTCCCTGCTGGCTGCATTCTTCATCTCTTTTTCTTCTGGTAATATGAGGGTCTATGGAGAAGTATTCTTGCAAATAATAAAATATTTCCTTATGCTGAATGTATAGGTGTGGAAGAGAAGGGACATGTAGCTTATTCTATTTGCTAGATCTACAGTGAGATCTACAAAGAGGGAGTGCAAAAAATACAGAGGTTAAAGGCAGAGAAGTAGGTAGTGGTGCCTGGGCTCATTGTGCATACTTTGATTTGTATAGACAGTCTAAGAACAAAAGAACAGAATGGAAATGTAGAGGGCATGGGAGAGATATGAAAGCATCAGCTGAAGTGAGTAATATACTGGATAATAGAAAATAAGCTACATTTAGGAGTCTGTCAGATGAACACCTTTGCAACTATTACCCAAGAGCAGATTCCTGCTGTATCCAAACAAAAGGTTCTAAATAATTCAGTATTATTGTTTCCATTCTTGCCATAGATAGTAGCAAGGCATGCAAAAGGGGAAAAAAGTTTAATTAGACCTTTTTCTATTTTTTTCTGTGGTTAAAATAGCAGTTGAATTTATCAAATTTACATACTGACTTTTTTTTTCCTGTGAGGATAATATATGCCACTCGTCTCACATCCTCTATTACAAAATGTTAATGAGGTAAGTCAGAACATTCTCAGTGGAAAGCAATTTAAAATTGATAGAGAATGCTTTTCTTCCCTATGCAGCACAGAGAGGACATGGTCAGCGGCCACGATTATGCTCTTCTTTTCAATCCCACAGATTACTCCTACATGGAAGCAGGATCAGAGTTGTGTCTTGACAGAATCAGGAACATGAGTATTTATAAGAACTCTTTGCTTCCTAGAGGAAAAATACCATTACCACACATATTCCTAGGAAAAAAAAAAAAATCTGAAACAGGAAAACCAGAATGTTTAAATGGTATTGAGAATCTTGGAAAATTTATCAAACATTAATGGGGTGACGGAGGCATGGTCAGATCATTCACTTTGAGCAGTAAATTAGGCATTAAAAAGACAAATCTTGTAAATATCTCATCCAATGGGATTGTTTAGAGCACTCAGACTTAGACTTAATAATTCTTTATGTAGGTGGTACTCCCTTATGATAGAGAAGCACTGATAGTCCTTAAGGGGTTTATACAGAGATACTACACTTATCAGGAAACTACCTAAGACTGTCCATATGGAATAGGAAGTCCTTGAGTGTCTGAATACGCTTCAGGGAAGGCATCTGCTTTTCTGTGCTCTTTATGGTAGGTAAATGCCAGATGGAAAAACAAAGGGAAAAGAAAGGCTTACTGACCATGCAAAAGGCTTTCCAGAGTTAGACACATTGCTATTCAAAGTGACTCCTAAATTACATCTCTAGAGAAAAGAACAGAAATTCAGAATCCTTTTTGTTTACTTGGTCCTTTTCACACCCACTGATATGTCTCACCAAGAGAGGAGAATGTTTCCAACTACAATAGCATATGACCTGACAACTAGCATTGTCACTCTTCAATGGCAGTAGCTGCAGACCAAATTAAATCTAAGTCTCACACTTCCGAGAGAAGCATTTCAGGTGAGATACAAATATAGAAAGAATGAGCACTGCCACCACCAACACTGAATGAACTCTGCTCCGTTCTCTGTGAGCACTGCAGTTAGCATGGCGTGTGTAGAGATAAAATAATGCTGAAATAAATGAATTTTCAAAATCAGTATGCAAATATACATATGATTTATTTTATGCTAGCAATTCAATTTCACCTGCAGTTTATTTTTTTCGGATTTTCCAGCTATCCAGATACATTCATAATTATTGTCATATGTCTCCTTCCTAATGCGTCTTCTTGTTTTGAAAAGTTCTTGAAACACAGGACATCTGTTTGTACCCTCTGCAAGATTCTTTTAAAAAGTCCAGAAAAATAAGCATTTTATGCCACATTTTCTCCAACCAGTACAAAATGTTACCTTTAAAATGAGGTGGATTTTACCTTAGTAGTGCAGGTATCATTCCAGCATGAAGAGAATTCAGATGACGGTCTGTATTTGATCAGTTGAGTTCCATCCTCTATTATTTTTTTTTTCAATCTGACAGAATTTCCTTTTCAGCACCATATTTCTGAGTCTTAAGATGACTAATACTACAAAAATCATGGTGCCAAAAAGTATAGACTCTTCAGCAAAAAGTTTTGAGGGTAAGTGTAAAGTAAGTGTGTGAAGACTGATGAACATTCTGTTTAAGAAGCTTCACAGCTTAAAAGTAATTATTTTTAAAGAGACAGTTACACAATTAAATTATTAAGATACCTTCTGGGTTTATCAGGCCTTCCATCACTGATCCTTAGAGCTAACATTAACAATGATAATAGATAATGACAATAACACTTCACAATTAATGGTGAACTCTTTTCTGAAGATCAAATATAAATTAAACTTTCCAATCTTCTTGTGAAGTCATATATCCATTTACATCAATGATCAATATATTGTGTGCTCCTATTACCATTTACCACACTTACTTTCCCAACTTTTGAATTATGATCCCTTTTAAAATCTTAATTCAAATTACATTTTGAGTTTTTGAGAGCATAATTAACTCTTCCTTTAGATTTTTCATTGCCAAATACTGCGTTATAGGACACATTAATGATTCTGCGGCCTTATGAAATTATTACAAGACTCTCAACAGTAGAGTGTGAATGGGGACCAGTTAAGAATTCAGACAACCTACCTGGATTTTAAAGGATATTTCAAGGATGATCCACACAAGCTGCAGGTGAATCCTCCTGAATGAGCTTTCTCCACTATTGGAATTCATTTTCTGTCATCTTTCTGATGTCCCATCAGTAGATGGTGGTGGATTAATGTAGTGATGTGTTACATGTGTAGCCTCATCTAGGTGTTCCTGCTCTTACAGGGAAATTGGACTAGATGATCTTCTGAGGTCCCTTCCAATCCCTAACATTCTGTGATTCTGTGATTCCAAAATACCTTACTGAAATGACACCTCATTGGAGGGTTCATCATTGCTACATAATAATAATTTGAAACCAGGAGGGTGCCTATAACTATGCTAAATGAAGATGAAATAGATTTGTTTCAGTAGACACATTTATAATTTTAAATATAACTCTTATCCCAAGCCATTTTCTTTCTCCTAGACAGATAATATTCCTTTTCAACTTCCTTCTTCCTCTCAACTTTCTTGAATGTACTTCTAAGGGTCAAGACTTCTGGCAAGAATAAGGGAAAAGGAATTTGAAATTGTTCTTATAAGAACACTGAGAATCAAAATCTGTCTCATTTGATATGAAATGGCTATAAAGTATTTTTGTTCTAATTGGGAAGTGTGCATTCTGTTGAGTCCTATTTCAAAATCAATTTCATACCACATGAAAATCTGAACCTAAACCTTGAACTTGAATTTTTTTATGTGGAGGTATGTTTCACATCCAAGCCCAAGTTTAGATGGTACAATATAGTCTTTACTGCTATAATAGGTCAAACCAAACTTAATTATAAGTGAGTGTTTTTCTTTACTCTTCTCTAATGTCATATTAAAATGTAGATGCTGTCTTTTGTGTTACCACATCCAGCATGACATCAAAACACTGTACATAGTGATGAAACTGAACCTGCTAAATATGTATTGGTGACCTTTCTCTTCTGTTCCTTCTGAAAGCTCATCAATGAAGTTGAATATTTAAGGGTCACAACACAAAGGTCACACATCACTTACGTTTGGGAGGACTTTGGTCAGGAATTAAAAACCTGTTCATTAACAGGTCTGTGTTTCAAGGAGCTGCTTTTCCACTAGCTGTCCAAAAGATGCAATACTCATAAATGAAAAGTGGTCTGAGTAGAAGAAAAAGTTTAATCTCAAATGAATTAACATGAATGAAAGCCTGAGTAGCCAGTTAACAATCTGATAGGGGTGTGATGTAATTAGCAAATAGTCAGCACTTCTTCCATTCCTTCAGGTCTCATTTGACCTTTACCTTGCACCACTAGTTTTTCAAAGCTGGCACTACAGGTTTTATCATAGTGAACACAGAAATAGTGAGGATTGGCAGCAGTGTGTCTAAAAAGGGAAGTTAAGAAATCAAACCTTCCTACAAGTGCCCTGCAACCTCACTCACCATCCTTCATCTTTGTTGAGTAATCTTTTGTAAGCATTCTGTGATAGCTTCATCCCTTTTCCTAACAATTACCCTTCAAATATGACCTTTTTCCCTGTGTTCTGTATTACCTTTGATACATTCCTTGCAAGTAGCTACATTCCAAATAAAATAAAATCTGTTCCAAATTACAAACTGCACAGCAGTGTTCCTTTTCCTCTTGGATATAAACCATGAACAGTCAATTGAATCAACAATACATTTGCTCAATGTTTTTATTTGGAAAAAGAAAGGTCTTTAATTATTCCCACCAATTTAGTTTCATTAAATGAACTTTACTCTTATATTGTGTGTTTTGGAAGGCAGTAACTGATGTTTTCATATCTTGGCAAAAGCTAACCACAAATACATTAAATGGGTAGTCAAATAATGATATGATTCAACTGATACTTTGCAGATGGGTATTTGTGACCTAGGATAACTTTGATTATTTGTGTATTGCAATCAAGCTTTCCTACTGATTACTATTTATTAGCCATAGCAGAGTGCTACCCAGCTCTTTCATAGAGATTTGAGTTTATTTACTTACCACATGAATAAAAGTAGTAGGAGGTAGTTTGGTACAAGTAACTAACAAGCAACAGGCGTGAAGAGAGAAGAGGATAAGAATGTGAGGTCATAATGTTGTGTAACTAGATTATTTCAGATCTCCCTAAATTTGTTTTTAACAAACTTTATGTTTATTACCCTTTTTTTAAGTCTATAAGTTACAATTTCTAAAACAATTTATTTTGGATCAGTCAAAAATTGTTCATATTGCTGACATTTTCTATCACAATATCACAATATGTTTACTATTTACTATAACAGAATGTGGTATACTTGTGCAACTTTACATTTCAGACTGAACATTGAAATTCCATTACAAAAGTGCCACAATTAATGTTTTGCTGAGATGAAAATGTTCCAGTTAGGTTTTTTTAAAAGCCAATTTAAAAATCATCATATTCTCTTGTGAAGTTTCTGTGAAGTCAAATAAAAACAACAGTCTGGTTGACTTCATGAATGTGCAACATTGGGTTTTGGAAATTTGATTCCAGACAAGGAAATAATAGTCAACCTTTTCACTATTAGGGCATAGATTGGCAAGCATTTTGTGTTTAATTTGTGTAAAAATCCCTAGTGAAGAGAGTGGAACCACTCACAAGGTCTCAATCCTGCAGCTTCTTCCTGATGTACTCAACATGGCTCCTGTGGGTAGTAGTGGGTTAAAAAAAAATCAGATGGACTTGCACAGTCATGGCCAGAAATAGCAGCAATACCTTGATTGGAGTGTAAAAATAGCTGCAGTAGACCAGAGAAATATCTGTTTTAACTGGTATTATTATTCTCAGTGTGGTCAGATATTTTTGGAAAGAACACAAAATACTCTTCCATGACAAACAATGCTCTCTTTCCTATACTTTCTCACCTTTTGGCAAAGTTCTGCTTAGGACCCCCTGGTCCTGCAGTTATTTCTTATCAGTGAACTAGTCCTTTTCTTCCATTAAAGTACCTAATTTATTTTTTCATTATTGAGTTACATGATGTCATGGGTTGACCCACGAGGTCACAAGTCCTGCCAGGAGCCTGCTCCAGTGCAGGGTCTCCATGGGGTCACAGCGTCCTTTGGGCATCCACCTGCTCCCATGTGGGATCCTCCCTGGGCTGCAGGTGGAGATCTGCTCCACCGTGGACCTCCATGGGCTGCAGGGGACAGCTGGCCTCACCATGGGCTGCACCACGGGCTGCAAGAGAATCTCTGCTCTGGTGTCTGGAGCACCTCCTGCCCTCCTTCTGCACTGACCTTATTGCCTGCAGAGTTGTTTCCTCACATATTCTCACTTCTTTCTTCTTGCTGCTGCCTTTTCCTCTAGCAGTTTTTACCCCTTTCTTAAATATGTTATCCCAGAGGTGCTACCAACATCCACAATGGGTTCAGCTTTGGCCAGTGTCAGGTGCATCTTTGGGTTGGCTGGAGCTGGCTCTGTCCAACATGGGGGCAGCTTATAGTATCTTCTCGAAGAAGCCACTCCCATAGCACCATTGTTACCAAAACCTTGCTGTGTAAACCCAATACATATTAATACTTTCGAACTCTGCAACACTCTTTGTTGGAGTTCTGCTGTCTATCACATTTCTGTTCATAAAAAGAGAGATATATTTTCTTAGTAATATCCAGACACTTCTGTATTTGTCTTTCTCTCATTTTCTACAACAACAGGGAGATGTGCACTGTACTTTCATCTTCTACAAAACTGCTTCCTTTCTTAGTTTTGCAGCTGATTTTTTCAGGAAGTGTAAATGGTAAAAAGTATGTCCAATAAACACTGTCAAAAGCGGAATTGATATTTACTGAACCAAGAGAAGAACAGCACTGATATTAAATTGCAGAATAGTTTTATTTCCATTCAGAGAAGGATATTAAATATATTAGGGTGAGAAGATTCTGAGATTAAATGAAACTATGATACAAAAAAGTCCTTATTCATTCAATCTCTTTTTCTATCATGGTGCATTTGATTGATGCAATGTGTATTCATTAAAAGGAGGATGTGAGCTATCTGTAATGTCTTCAAAGTATTTTTGTATCAAAATCCCTCATTAAATTCATTATAATTAATTAAGCATTAAAGAAAGAAGATGGAGACTCCCTTAAAAAGGAAAAAATTATGTAGCAATTTATTTTATACTGCAAAATGTATGAAGTCCATTAACCCCATTTGATTTGTGGCGTTTATGTATTACTACAATACTTCAGTTTAAATAAGCCCAAAACAATGATGGGTTCTCAATAGGGTAGCTCATAAATATTGAATATTGCAATTTTTGTCCAGACCTGTTGATTCTCAGTTCATGCAGTGGCTTGTTGCCAAGAGAGAAAACTTGTTTCAGAGGCCGACAAAATATGTTCTGCTAAGATTGGTTGTGCAGCATTTTCAGTCAATAAAGTTAAGATAACTGACGCATCCCAGAAGGGGCCAATCTAAAAATATTTTCTTGGATGTTAAGTTGCTTTTGGCAGAAGCTGGGAGGGTCAGGTTGACCCTTGATCAGAATTTTTTATGGAGCAGAGGAAGGGGGAGAAACGCAATGACCCTCTGTCAGCTGAGGTGGTGGCAGTGCAAGCAGATCTACAGCATGGGAAAGGGACCAGTTCTAGGGTGAGGCATCAGCAGTGTAGCAGGAATGCTCTGAAGTTATAATTTAAAGGAGTTTTTACCCTCAGATGCCTCCATTTTCATATGCCTCTAGAGGCACCCCTGCAGTAGATAACTGAATTTTGGGCTATTTAGAGCACCAGGTGAAGTAGAAAGGAAGCTGTCAAAGGGCTCCTGTGACATCCTTTGGTCTGACTGGTCCAACTTGTTTTAAGGTTTCCCTGAATGGTGTTGTCTCCTCAGTGTAATAGGGAATAACACTGATAATTTCTAGAACTGTGAGATAATATTTTAACAATAGGGTTAAAATAGAAGAAGGAGGTGAAAGAGAAGGAAGGAGGTGAAAAGGCATGACTGGCAATCACCATAAGTAACTCATAATGGAGCTGCAGAGACTAACAAGTTGTTTTTGGTTTTTTTTCCCTATTAGTGGGTCCCACTGCAGCATTCTTTGATCACTGTTTCATACAGAGAAAAAGATACTAGGGAGAAAGCAGGATACTAGTTAATATCTTATATCTATGGAACAGAGCTTGCTGCAGCTAAATGATGTGTGAGTAAACTGAGAATTTTTTAGAACCTAATAGTTCTTTCAAATGTATAACATATATTAACAATCTAGTGATGTTTCCTTGGACTTGCTTTTGATCATGTAAGAAAGCTAAAAAGAAAGCATTTCAAAGCTAATTGCAACAAACAACTTACTCAGCTGATTTAACTTCTTCACCTGATGATAAAATTATGCCAGGTTGTCCTTTCTCAGAAACTACTCAAGACCAATGTATTAGAAATAAAGCTGTTAGAAGATTTGAATTTCTGTTTCATGATAAAATGTGGGGTTAATACAGGTAAAGAAATCATAGGGGGAAAAAAGGGGGGGGGAATAGGAAAATATGTCTTTCCAGCTATCAGTATAACAGGAGCTTGTCTGACTCACTTGAGAAGAGGACGGAAAACGTGAGAAAAATGCAATTTTTTTAAGTGGGACATTTTTTCCAGACAGTCTGACAGTAAATTCTTCTTTGAAAAAATATATTTTTTTGCCATATCAGGACTGGATTTATGTTGTACCTTGATATATAAGACAGTGATTAGTCAGTCACCATACGAACCTTCTGACACAAATCTTGATAGATGTGATCCAAACAACAGGATTTATTTTTTCACCTTCAGAATTAAGTGAATGAAGTTGGAAGAGTTTTAAAATCAGAGTAAGCAAAATGAATTAGTTCCATTTTAAAGAAGAAAACGATGATATTGAAGTCAACTTTTATCATAGTTTATGTTATCATTTTTTTTTGGCAGCCATAGGGACAGGATTGTAGATTTGGAGTGACCATGAAGGCTATTTCTAACTGAAAACATTTCCCAGCTTTTTTTTTTTTGCCAGCACATGTAGTAGATGAGAACTGCTCCGTTCTCTGTGTCTGTCATGTCAATGCAGTACCAGCCTTCATTCAAATGTCCTAAATGTGGAAGCAGGAAGAAATATGCAGCTATCAAGAAAAAGGTTGTAGGTGGTTTTTACACTAAGCTGTTGCCTCACTTTAATGCCATCTTTTGGGGTTTTTTGCATGTTGATGTGCTTATTCATACACTTATCTATGCTCCTCCAGCTAGGTTTTCCTAATTCCTTTAGATTCTGGACTTTTAAAAATCTCTTGAGTCCTTTTAGATGTCATCCAGCCTATCTCACATAATGTTGATCTGTTCAGAAAATTTTTTCTCGTTATAACGGGGCTTATATTTCCAGTCAATCCCATGCCCATCTGTATTTGTATCTCCTTCTGACTACTGCCATCTGTTTCAGTTTCTGACCAATTACCTTCACCACTCTGAGGAGTCTATAAATGACACAGAAACTAAGCCATGTAGCCTTATTTGTGTTTACTGTTAGGAAAACTCTCAGGTCTCCTCCTCCAAAAGAAAACATCAAAATTGCTTGTATGGCAAATACTTACATAAATTTTCTTGCATGGAGCTTTAAAACTTTAAATCTGTCAATAAACTGTTTTGAAACAAAAAATGGAATATAAAAGGAAAGTAAATAAAGTAAGAAAGGTACACAAAATACTTCAGTTTCCTCTGTGATTGTCTTGAGTATACAGCTGAGAATGCACTTCAATAGCAGTCAAGCGGTTTAGTTAGTTTGACACGTTTTTAATTTGGAAAATTTACTACGACTCCTAATGGACTGAAACTGTAATTAGTTATGCTTTTTTATTAATTACAAGTTTTTTTAGAAGTCCACCTTAAATTTTAAACTCTGAATAACCTTCTTATCAGTTTGAAAATTGCTATTTTGCTTTAGAGAATATTAAAAACCAATCATAAAGAATTTATAGAAATGTACTTTTGAAACATTTTTGTAAATATGTGATCAGCTCAGGTCAGTTATTTGTGTGATCATATCACTCTTTCCTTACATGTGTTTTGGCATCTGCCTGTTCATGCAACTTGTCATGAATCCTGACAAGTTCGTCCAATTATATCCCAAATTATGTTTATCCCTTCCATAAAAAATGTGCGAGAAGTATATTTTTGTACTATTTTACTTGTGTGATTCAGTGAAGATACATGTGCTTTGTGTCAGTCTCATAAGCAGAAAAAGTTTAAGCCTCATGAAAGATGACATCACTTTGCATTAACTCTTTAGCAAACAGTTTCAAACACTTGTTTTCTTAATTTGGTTTGTGTTCACAAGTAGCTTGAGTGTAGAAAGTAGGCTATTTTTTTCAACTAAAAGTTGATGCGTTCCCATAAATGATCCCAAAAGTTTGTATTTAAATGGCCTGATCCTTCTTCCAATACAGTAGTAAAAGTTTAATTGAATTATTCATGGTCAGACTCACACTCTGGCTAAAGAATATACTTGATGGTTGTATAATGAAAATTAAAGATGATGTTTTGTTTGCTTACACTATGAATATCTTATTTACATGGCACTCTTTTGCACACGAGGCTCTATGCTGTTAGGAGCTATGCAAGCACAGGGCTGAAAGATGGTTTTGTCCTAAAGACTGTAAAATATTACTGTAGAATCCAGTCTGCATGATTTAAATATCCCAAACGGGCAAAATGGCATTGAAATATTGAGCAGCTGGCCTGTTATGCTCCTAATTGAAAGAAAAGACAACACAGTCGTATATACTATTCTCCTATACACTCAAAGAAAGAGGCAAGGTCCTCTGAAATACTGAAGCAAGATATCATAGAATGTAGAATCAGGGAATAGTTTGGGTCAGAAGGTACCTTTAAAGGTCATCTAGTCCAGCCCCCCTGCAATGAATAAGGACATCTGCAACCAGATCAGGTTGCCCAAGAGCACCGTCCAGTCTGGCCTTGAATGTTTCCAGGGATGGGACATCCACGGAATCATAGAACAGCTTGAGTTGGAAGGAACCTTTAAAGTTTATCTAGTCCAACCCTGCCACAAAACTTTTAAAGTCTATCTAGTCCATATGTTTCACTGATCTTTTTTCTTTGCTATGGATGGAATAAAGAAGGTGAAAGTCTCTGAAAACCATGCAGGAGCTTCATGTTCCACCAAAAGTACAAGTCAGCATAGGACATACTCGATATCTTCATCCATATTTTTTTTGTTTGCTTAGAATCCATTCAAATATCACTGAATATGTCCTTGTCACCTAGCCAGGTAATGGCTTGACAGCACTTTTCCACTTTTTTTGGGTGGGGTAGGCAAGAGTCAAAAGACACTATGAAGCGCAGAGGGAACTCCTCTCTATGGCAGTGAAGTTTCCATATGAGGTTTTCTTCCCTGAATAACTGCTTGTGTGTTACAATCAAAGTATAAAACACGTACACACATAGAAAATGGGACTTTACAACATGACAGCCAATACTGTATTCTCAGGGCTCCAGCAATCAAATCGTTATTGAGCTTTGGGTGTGTCATGATATTTAAGAAGTTTAAAGAGAACAATGTAGTGAGCTTGAAGATATCTATGAAGCTCTTCTCCCAGGAGTGACAGATTGCACAAAAGTGCCTATTTAAAAATATAACAAGCAGGTGAAGGAGGTTGACATCCCAGGCTGATCAGAAGTGAAATTAGTGTTTCAG
Source organism: Nesoenas mayeri (assembly GCF_963082525.1). Taxonomy (NCBI): domain Eukaryota; kingdom Metazoa; phylum Chordata; class Aves; order Columbiformes; family Columbidae; genus Nesoenas; species Nesoenas mayeri. Next base: position 204,214,838 of record NC_137541.1, read on the forward strand.
GATGCCGTGAGAGATGATAGAGCAGGTGAGGAGAAGTGTTAGCAGCCTTGGAAGGGCTAACAACTGGAACTGAAAAGAAGTACTTCGGTAGGGAGTCAATAGAAATATGTAGTTAAGTACATCTTTAACTGTTAAAACAAATAATCCAGTTTACTTTACTGGAATTACCTTAATTAAGCATATCCATGAATACCTGGATAATTTGGAGCTACAAGGAGTAGGAACCTGTAGTCTCCTGGGTTGTTGGGGGAAAGAAATAGTTAAAAAAATAAGAACATGACAGTTTCTTTTTAATTCATTAAAATTACTGAATATCTATTAGTGTTTGGAACCTATATTTCTAAATTCTGCTGTAGAATGTATTCTTTTGCACTTCTAAAAGGCCAGCTGTCCTTCCAGAATCTCTCTGTTGCAGGAAAAGACACTTACTGGAAAATGTCAACATTTCTAAATCTCTCTGATGCCAGAGAAGGAAAGATACATTTAGCTACGAGAGATATAAAACATGTCTGCATTAATAACGAGCATCTTTGCTGAGAAGACTCCCTTGAGGATGCTGTGTCCACATCAATGAAATGCCCTCAGACTTAGATGTATTATCTTGGCAGCTGTTCTGAAGTGAAGCTGACAAAATCTGAGAAGGTGACGCCTGCCAATACATATTAACAAATAACAGAATAAAGGGATATGCAACCACAAAAGCTGAGCTCAAATAACAGAGATTTGACAGACTCAGTAATGCAAGACAGCTCATTCAGTGTGAAGGCTGACAGTCTGTCCTGAATTTACTTTGTGGTCTATTATTCTAGAACTCTTGCTGCTAAGGTGGCCAGCGATTAGAAACATCTATAGGGACTAGGTAATCTAGACTTCTATACTGCAGCATTGATTGTCTTGTTTATTAAATAGTTTTATATGACCTTGAAGAAATTTATTTTTTGGGGTTTCTATAGGATGTGTGTGAAATGGATTTAAACCTGATATATGGGGTTTATAGAGTTTTAAAGGCATACTGAATATTTTAAATACTTTCATAGCTTTAAATGCAAGGCATCATATATGTTCTTACAGGTACATACGAATGTTGTCTAGAAAAAGTCATGCATTTTTAGATTGAATTGACTTATAGCTATGACCAATGAAAAACACATTTTGTGATTCTTTAGCTCTATTTTTTTATTGTGGACAACCATGAAGCAATGGAGATCAATATGAATTTGTCACAGCCTTGGGAAAGGGAGGAGGCAGGAGACGTTCTATCTGTTTCATGGTACAGAAGAGACCTCAGACCATAAACAGTGAGCCCATCAACATTAATATACAGTGATCTCATAAATTCTCAGTAGTCCCCATACAACAATGTAGCAAACAATGGTTTCAACATATTTCCAGTATGAAATGAATGCAAAGAATTTTCAGGTTAATATGAAGTTACCTATTTTTCTATACATTCTTATGTGTATAGTTATGCAATTATAATTCTAGAAGACTTTTTATCCAAAGCAGTATTCAGACTTCCTAAGTGAAATTTTACCATATATTTTCATAAACTCAATGATGACATTTGAAGTGAAGCTTAATTTTGCCTAAGTTTGTTACACACAAAATCTGAACTCTAGATCCTGTTCTACAGAGAAATGCGGTGTAACTTGAGTCACCAGATACGGTGAACTATGTGAAGAATAGATAATTTAAAGCTGTGTATTTGGAAAAACATTTAGCTAGACAAAATTTTAAGGCAATGTTTTTATGAATTACTAAAAATGAGTAAATTCCAGCCACATGCAAAACTGTTAGACTGTCATAAATGACTATTGACCATAATGGTCATGACTGGTCATTTTTCAATGTAATTCATGTTTTTGTAATGGAATAAATAAAAAAAAATAGGGCATTAAGCAATAAAAGTGGGTGTGTATATTTATTTTTAAGACTGAGTAGTTCTGTTTAATTTAGATACCTAGAGGCTAATTAGTTTAATTCATATTATCATGGAATTTGGGTTGGAAGAGACCTTCAAAGATCATCTAGTCCAACCCCAGCTCTCCCAGCTTTTCTGTGTTTATTGCCAAATTCTACAAAATATTCATTAGCCCCTTAAGAAAAAGTTTCACAATTTCATAAAATTGACTAAGTTTCCAGATACATTAATTTGCACTTAAAGGTACGACCTACTCTGAGAGGATGGTATTAAAAAGTCTAAGGATATTTACCCTCTTTCAAACTCACATCTGTGACTCAGCCACCCCAAAATTTTAAGAGTTTTGCCATTAACATGATACAACAGAGGCTCAGCTTTCTAAATTCACTATTTGCATTCATCTATAATTAAGGAAAGAATATATTTCACCAGGATTAGCTTTGCTTGTAAATAAGGCCAAACATCAGAAAAAAACCCTACAAGTCTACTTTCAAATAGTCTTTCTGGTCAGGCCATTGTTTTCTCCTCTTAAAGTACAGAACAAGAGAATGCATACTGAAGTGTGCGCTTTCAGCAGTTCCTGTTAGATTAACCCTTAGGCATTTCTTCAGGCATTTCTTTTTTTTTTTCTGTTGTACTGCAAAACAGCTCAGTTTAATATGCATTATACAGTTGATTGATGAATTATTTAAGGCTTATTGTAACTGATATTTTGGAATGACCTTTGAGGGCCAGTCGTGTCTCACCTGAATAATGAGCAGAAATAAGCAGCAATTATCTTCAGTTTTCTGAAACCACAATGCTACCCTTTGCTTTTCATGGTGGTATGTGACTAGAATAAGCACATGCCCCTCTATTTCTGGCCCTCTATTTCTCCAACTTCTCTGATGCGTATTAATGACTAGACCTTTATTTCATACAAAGCCATAGGGCAGCGGAGTTGAAGAAAGGCTTCCCCACTTAATCAGGACTTTGTGCACCATTTCATATTTGCTAAAAATACAAAATATGGTACTGCATTGGCCTTGATGCTACATTTATGTAGCTTATGTGCATGATCATTCTCAAAGATTTCTCTGATTTTACAACTGATCAGAGCAATGATCTTGGAATCAGTGGACTGTGACAGTTTCTGTATTCTGTCAACAGCTTAGAGAAAGCGTTTGAAGGATTTACTTAATCATATTGTGTCTCAGGTTCCAAAGCAGTGAGCATGAGGAAAAATTAACATTCATTTTTAACTAGCACTTAGAAATCCTTGGGTGACTCATTCAGTATAAGTGAACGTTATTACTATCAATTATTATCAATTTGGGGAAATAGATTTAGTATTGTTTTCTTCATGGTTTAATTAGTTCAAGTCCCATGTTTCTGGGTGTTATTTTTTTGCCTCTATCAGTTTGAGTTATTATTGTTTCACTTCAAGGGTGTTCTAATTTTATTTTTATAATGTCACTTGGCTTTATTGAGGTTCCTTTTAGAGTTCTGTTGATGCTCAAAGCAGTATCAGTAAGGACCAAAGGTTATTGAGGAACATTAAATAAATGGAGTTGGACCAAAATCACATTTGCTTTTCCACCTGGATAAAGATGCAATGTCTCATCGGATTGATTGTGTTTATAGTCTACTCAGAATGAAAATGAACTTTTTTATGGCCCACAGAAGTTATAGTTCGGAGTGCCTCAACTCCATTCCCCTGGAAGTTGCCTTATTTAAATGGAGAATTCCTAACCAATGCTAAGGTTAATAAAAAAGTAAAGAGTAAAGGTTGGACTTCAGATCAAGGACAGGAGGAGAGAAAGGAAGAGCAAGATACTTTGTGATGCCTTCAGAGGAGACATTCATCTAACCAAATGTCTACAATAGAAATGTCTAAAGTTATAGGAGATGGATCCTACCTCAGCAGGTCACATAGATATTGTTTTTTCTGGTACTGCAGGAAGCTTGTGAGCCTGGGTGTCTGAAGGCAGTTCCTTCTCCCCCCCAGGCACTACATGATGTGTGATATTTGCCTTAGGAAAAATATTTTGAATGTGCTCTGCTTCTTACCTCCCAACACCACAGGTAGCAAGTAAAAGTTCCAGTAACTATGGCTAACTCCTTCCACTTTCTCATTACCTGTCTTCAATGTATTTAAACTCTTGACAGGCAGCATTCATGTAGAATACAGAAAGTACTTAAAAATTTTCAGGGATAAGTAGGAATGGCTAGGGAATAAAATTTATAGAAGACAGGTTTCTGAACACAGGATTGAGTGAAGAGTCAAATGAAGACTTGAGAATGCTCACCTTTGGTAGCAATGATACTGGATACTTCATTACTACCTTTTGTCTGGCTATAAGAAATAAGTTTTAAACTGAGCACTAAAAGTAAGCAGAACAGTTATTTAGTAGTACTACACACTGTACAGACTGGCAGCAACTGCAACAGCATCTTTTTAATGTTTCAGCCCACCCGCTGGCATACTGTGTCCTTATTCTTTTCTATTTTCAGGGAGAAATTTTGTAATAGGAATTCTGACTTCTGTACAAAGCATATTCTTTTTTATTATTATATTTTTGTTTCATCTCACACTATTTTTCATTTTTCCAACCATTGAATCTTCTTGTTGTATCATATTTTGAACACTTTGAGACTGAAATGTGTTTCATTTGTATTGACTGTGATTAGTACAATGGATCATGATCCTTTGATCCTGGCTTCTGTGCATTACAGTGAAGCAGACAATAGCAAAGCGGCTGTGAATGACAACAAAGAATGAATAGTGTCACTTTGGGTTCTCTGAAAATTAATCAAGTTCTAGTTGCAACAGATGATACTGGCCACTTTTTGCATAAGGGGACAAAACTGTTCCTCAAGACTCTAAAATCCTAGTTTGCCCCCTTGTAATTTCTCTATTATTTGGTTGTTGAGTATTGAATGTTGGTTTTTTTTTTTTTCTGCTTGGAATGCTGGAGGCACTTTGCTGTCTCCCCACTGTCATTAGTCCAGGTTCTATGTCTTACAAAAAGGTGAAGACTCATCATGCCATGTTCAAGCAATGGTATATTACACAGCTTTGCAATGACATTGACAGCAATGACTCTAGGAGACACCATTGTGGTTATTATCTGAATATCAGATGAGAGGCATAATTTTGAGCTTTAGACCTTCCTAGTAAATGGATTTTATTAGACCTTAGAGAAAACAATAAATCTTTGTATTTTTGCTGTTTTCAAAAATTATTCTGAAGAATTCTTTTAAACCAAATGCAAGTAACCAGTTATGTGGAAACACAAATATCCATTGCTACTGTTATGAAAGATGACAAGAAGTTGACTGCAGCAGGTCCTTATCTCTTAAACCTTCAGATGCTAGAAATCAGATTGGAAATTTCATGGGAAAGCATAAATATATAATATTTCCAAAAGGAGACAAGAGGATGAAAGAAATCAGACTTTGGTTTCAGAACATAGTATTGTCACATAATAATGTATTGTAGGTAAAATGGGCATAGCAAAAATATTAGTGGATACCCAAGTAAATCCTCTAAAGCATGCATCTCACCGGTGAAAAAGAAAATAACAAACATAGAATTTCATTTTTTTCTTTTGTACCCCACAAACAAAACCAGTAAAGACAGATTTATTTTGTTTGCAGAATTTCAATGAGGAATTTCTGCGTGAAACTGCTTATATTGAGAGGAAATCAACATAACATCATTACATTTTATGCAGGAACCATATCCAAAAGCAAAATATTGTCATTCATACTGCAATATATAGCAAAGATAAGCTGACAGGCATGAGCACACATCAGGATGCACCCAATTATTTGGAGGCCAGCAGGCATCATTGCAGAAGTTTGCCACCTGACATCCTTGTTAATGTTATTTTTACTTATGAACCTAATTTATATAGATTATTGCAGCCTTTGGTTAAAATTACCCACATTATTCAAGTACTTTTCAGAATTACAAATCATTTTACATGCAATGGGGATACAGATCTATGCAAAGCAGCTCTTGCTATACATACCAACAAAGCCCAGTGCAAATCTTCTTGAATGTATTTATTGGAGAATTAAAGCTGTTTGCTTATAACAAATTGGAAATCTGTGGTGCAGAAATATTATGCATAACCTTGTAAATCAGATTAACTGGTGTTCTTTCTTTCCTACAATAAATTCCATAGGGAGCATCTGTTCAAGGCAGAGCCTGATGACCTGGCACCAGATCAGAAAGCTTGCTGCTTTCTGCACTAATTTTGGAATCTGGTCCAAGTGGGAGCATCATTATTTAAACTCAAATCTATTTTACACTGAGATTAACATGCTGTGATACCTGCTCATTGTGGTCCATTAGTTCTCATATCATTTGAGCAGTCAGCTGTGGTGTATTCAGCTCTCAGTCTGCTCAGTTTGAAATGCTAATACCTTTCATAACATCAACATTCAACACTGTTGTGGCCTTTTTTAAGTAAACACACTATTACAGTTGATGAGGCAATTAGAAAAGTGAAGAGGTCTGAAAAATCAGAGAGGCTTGTCACAAGAACTTCCCTGTTTTTTAACTAGTACTTCTTTGAATTTGACAAGAGAAATACTAATTTATTTTGAAGACAATGTAAAAGCTATTGGACAAATACCTGATTAAGTCTGAGGATTAATAACTATGGGGGCAAACTGCAAAAGAAAGCAATGGGGTCTTCATGTCCTCAAATAAGAATCGAAAATGAGCTAAAGATGTAACTGACTCAAGGGAAAGATACAGGATGAAATTCTCTTATGCTCCTCAAATATGGAAATACTGTCTTTACTTTTATAGTGAACACTTGTTTAAACAGCATAACATAGTTTACAATCAGTTTTGCAATTATGGAGTAAATTGAAAGGAGAAATGTTTAACAGAGGCTTAGGATCTGGACACAGAGATGTAAAGGACTATGAAGGAAACAGGCACCTAAATCATACTGAAATAAGAGGATAATTATTGGCCTGGCTACTTAAAACAAACAAACAAACAAACAAAACCTAGTCTGTAAGTTTACAATAATGAAGGATTAAATAATACCTACCAATGGTCCAACAAGTCAATAGTGTTGTTCAGTTACTTAGTGGCAGTTGAAGAGTAAGAAATATATTTCTTTACTGTTTGGAGGGGTGCTGAAAGGAAATTGCATAGAATCATTTTGACTGGAAGGGACCCTCAAGATCCTCGAGTCCATCCATTAACCTAACTCAGGCACTAAAACATGTCCCTAAGAACTTCACCTATACAATCTTTTAAACAGCTCCAGGGACGGTGACTCAACCACTTTCCTGGGCAATGTGTTCCAGGGCCTGACAACCCTTTCCACAACATAATCTTCCTGATATCGAATCTAAACCTCTCTGCTATAACTTGAGGCCATTTTCTCTTGTCCTATCACTTGTCACTTGGGAGAAGAGACCAACCCCCTCCATGCTACAACCTCCTTTCAGGCAGTTGCAGACAGCGATATGGTCTCCCCTCAGCCTCCTTTTCTCCAGGCTGAACAGCCCCAGGTCCCTCAGCTGCTCCTCATCACACTTGTGCTCCAGACCCTTCACCAGCTTCATTGTCCTTCTCTGAACTCTCTCCAGCACCTCAAGATCTTTGTTGTAGTGAGGGGCCCAAAACTGAACACAGGATTCAAGGTGCAGCCTCACAAGTGCCCAATACAGGAGAGCCATCACTTCCTTGGTCCTGCTGGCCACACTGTGTCTGATACATGCCAGAATGAAACTATGTCTTTGTTCTAATTTTTTTCAAATTATGGGTTAAGTCGTCTCTGTATTTCAGTGATGTTTCAAATCAAACATTTTTATTGCCTGCATCAACAATGAAAAATTCATCTTTGCACTAGATGCTTACACAAGTTCCACATAGCATTGAAATCCTAGTAGATAAGAATAACCTCACCTGAAAGCTTTATCTATTGACACAAACTTGTTGGGAAAATCTGATCTGATGTACTCCTTATCAAACCCAGTCACAAATAAGCAATACACGGAATCTCATTCGCTTAAAATTATTCCAAGTCTACTTGCCATTGATAATTCTAAATAACTTCTAGTTGGGAAATCTGTTTTTTTTTTCAGCTTAAACAATTAATCAAAATTCAATTAACAACAGTGTTGGCTGTAACTTTAACAGGGCATACCAGGCACTCCATAATAAACTCATTAAAGTTTCAGAGCTGGTACTGGGCCATCTAAAATAAGTTAAAGGAAGCAGTAGTCTATCACCTATTCTTTACAAAATATCCATTGTTGTTTGTTTGTTTGTTTGTTTGTTTTTTAATGTAACACACAATCAGCCAATGGAAACAAGCAAACTCACATGGGTGAGGTTTCCCAAAATAAGCAAAGATGTTCTAAATAATGCAGTTCTTTCACTGGAACCTATTAGTCTAAAAATTCTGGAACCTAGTATTGGGTTTGCTCTCTGGCTCAGTTTCTTAGCCTTAATTGGGAGACTAAATAATTTCCTTGATGAAGCTCTTACTAGAGCTGGAAATTTATTTTTGAGGGTGAGAAACAATCTTCCTCAGATCCAAAAATACATGACATATTTGGTTCAAAAATAGATTGCAAATGAGGAAGTTTTCCCCTATGAGGAGGAGACAGAGGATTTTCTTGGAATTATATTAACAAATGGGAAAGGCAGATGTACAATTTTAGTCAGTGCTTCAGTGGTCAAGGTACTCAACAGCTGAGCAGCAGATCTGGGCTGAAGACCCCTCTTCTCTTCCCAAAAAATGTAAACCCCAAATCACTTATCATTCAGGAGAAGGTATACTTCAACTCATTTCCTGATGGGCTTTTTTTTTGTTAGGAGCACAGCCCTCCCTGATTCTGGAGGAACAACCGCAACCTAAACACTTGTTTCCTTCATGTGTTGAATAACAGTTTTAAAGAAGGATGAATGTAAAGCTGGACATGAACCAGCAATGTGGTTAAAATTACCTGCTTTAGAAAACAGACTTTCTTACCCTGTCTTTTTGTCATGCTTGACATGGTGAGGTCGAGACCTTATCTGGGTCTCCAAGAAATACTTATTAGCAGTTGTATTTGTAATAATAGTAATTAAAGATACGCAGTTGAAGGATATAAATACTTAACATTGTTTTGCCAATGAAGTAATTAGCAAAAAGCTTCCCCCATCCTTTCTGTCTCCCTCTTTCTCTCTTCTCTGTTACGTATCTGTGAAATCTTTTTACTTTTGAGAAGTTTCCTTTTGTTATCAACTCAAATGTACACCTGCTGTTACAGTGCACCATGGTCAGACTATTCGGAAAACTGATTTCTCCTGTGGTGTGGCTTGATTTTTATGATCTCCATTAATATCTGAAATCAATACAATGTGCTGAGTGTATACAAGATGAAAAGGACTTTGACTTCCCCAGTCAGCCCTGAGCCTTGCATCTCATAGGGAGCACAGATGAAATCTAACCTGGGGCTAAAATCCTGAAGAATGCTATCGTTTCTTTGTATGCAGTACTTAAAAAAACTCAGAGACTGTGGCTGGTTTTGTTTTGTTCTCTTATTATTTTTTATTTTATTTCATTTCTCCATCCTTCTGGGGTTTACCCTGGGGATTTCTATAAAAGGCACTTTATAATGAAGTGCTTATTGTTGATGAACAATGTAACCTAATTCAGTATCAGGTGTTTAAACAGGTCTATGAAGTTTGAAAAAGCCTTGTGAGTTAGTGGTTTTTAAAAGCTAAAAATGAAAATTAAGCTCTGAGAAAGCTATAAATATGGACAGAGAAAAAAAACTCTATGATACCTCAGACTACTCCCTGCGTTTTCTTTCTGTGTGCTCCTTAGTTACAGTTCAAATTAAACTAAATCCTGGCAGGTTTAGATTTCAGGTTAATTCACAAATGCACACAGGGAAAGTCTCCTGCCATGGTCTTTTGGATCTAATTGTGACCTTCGAGTATACCTAGAGAACTTTCTACCCTTCTAAAACATACATGTCTGTTCTGGAATTAAGATGAAAATTAGCATCAGAGGTTGATGGGAATCAAATTCCTAATTTTCTTATAGTTTTAAATGCCAGCTCTGAAGGAAAAGAAAATTTTTTTAATTCCTTAATAGAAGAAAATTGTTTAAAGGAAAAGACTACAAACCATTAGAATATTTTGCTTTAACATTACATGAACGTTTTGTTTTATGGGAGCATTTTGAATGTTTCAGTTAATTTGGAGTAAGTAAATTGTACTTAATTATAACATATCTAATTTCAGTTATATGGAAAAGGAACACATATTTTAGAAATCAAATTATTTTTGCCTGCAATATGTATCATATATTATAATGCACAACAAAACCTATATGTTATTTTTGTCTAAAGGAAATGAATCAAAATAAGACAGGCTGAAATTTCTGATGCAACAAGATTAAGTTTTCCCTTTTAAAGTGATGTCAAAGTTAATATATGGTAAAAAATACAGGTTTGGTTTTTTTAAGAAATGTTTAATTTAGGCATTTCAGAGGTAGTTTGCAAACAATTTAAGTAGTGTTCTTTATTTTTCCTTGTTTCTTGTTTTAGGTACTATTACTAGTGATTACATTCTTCTTCTTCTTCCTATTATTATTATTATTATTATTATTATTATTATTATTCCAGGACTTATGACTACTCCTGCACTGATCTTATTAAGCTAGATACCATGCAAATGTTAAACCAAAACTTTGTCCTTAATTCACATCTCTTAAGACCCTTGTTGTATTTTATGATTTTAACATGTAGGAAATATTACTTTCAAGCTTGGAAATTATATTTTTGTTTTCCTGCTAGTAGTTACCACAATGTTTTTTCAAGTTATTTGTATATTTAAAATATTTACGTTTGTACCTTCTTTTTTGGGAAACGCATGGTATTCCATGCTCTGAATTTTCATTCCGATACTTAACATATCAACTTCTATGACAGATTCTGGCCTGTTATGAGTGAACATCCTATGTATCATATTCCGTAGTTTATAACAGATTACATGTGCAAAGTTGAAAGTTTGATACAATTTTTCTAGAAAAAGTTATGGGGATAATTCTGGATCACAAAATTCAGCTTTGCTGATCAATTCTAGGGACACGCAAAGCAAAAACATAATTTTAAATAAAAAATGAGGAAGTGCCTTCAGAAAAGGTTAAGAGAACCCATCCCAGATTATGTTTTCAGAAAGTACATAGGCTACTGACAGTGAGAAATACAGATCAGATAATCCTCAGTCAGAGCAAACTGAAGGAGTATTTCCAGTGTAGAATCATAGAATCATTTTGGTTGGAAAAGACTCTCAAGATCATCGAGTCCAACCATTAACCTAACGCTGTCAAGTCCACCTCTAAACTATGTCCTTAAGAACCTCATTTATGCGTATTTTAAACACCTCCAGGGATGGTGAGTCAACCACTTCCCTGGGCAGCCTGTTCCAATGCCCGACAACATTTTCCATGAAGAATTTTTTCCTAATATCCAGTCTAAACCTCTCCTGGTGCAACTTGAGGCCATTTTCTCTTGTCCTATCACTTGCTGCTTGGGAGAAAAGACCAACACCCTCCATGCTGCAAACTCCTTTCAGGTACTTGTAAAGAGAGAGAAGGTCTCCCCTCAGCCTTCTTTTCTCCATGCTAAATAGCCCCAGGTCCCTCAGCCGCTTCTTATAAGATTTGTGCTCCAGACCCTTCACCAGCTCTATTTTCTGAATTCGCTCCAGCACCTCAAAGTCTTTCTTGTAGCGAGGAGCCCAAAACTGAACACAAGATTCAAGGTGCAGCCTCACCAGTGCCAATTACCATGGCACGATCACTTCTCTAGTCCTGCTGGCCACACTATTCTTGATGCAATGCAGGACGCTGTTGACCTTCTTAGCCACCTGGGCACACTGCTGGCTCATAGTCATCCAGCTGTCAACCAACATCCCCAGGTCCTGTAGCACTGCCTGGGGTTGTTGTGACCTGTCAAGGTTTGATTGCAGGGCGACATTAAACTGTGGCAGATGTTTTGTTAACCCCCTCTCTCCTCTAGCCCCTCTTAGCACCTCACCCCCACCCCACTAAATACAGGCGATTGGCAATTGGAAGGCAAAGAAGGACAGAGGGAGAAAGTTGGGAAATAAATTAAAAAAAAAAAAAAAAAAAAAAAAAAGTGTTTTACTAATGCTACTAATAAAATAGAGAAAATAATACAAAATAAAGAAAACCAATCTTGAAAGTCCCAGCAAGTTCAGCACTGCTCCAGCAGTAGCAGAACCTGCACCCAGAAGTCCTGGATTGGACTCTGAAGCCAACTGGAACTGGATTTAATCTGTCACTACGCCTCAGTTCACAGGGAGGGAAGGCAGGGTCCTTTCCAGATGTCAGCCACAGTCGAAGAAGAGGAAAAAGGGACGAGACCCTCATGAGCTCCCACTGTTATATGAAGTATCACGTGAATGGGATGGAATACTTAGTTGATCAGTTTTAGTCACCTGCTCCTCCTTGCCCCCCTCACTTATGGGATGTGCATCCTTATCAGTGACTTTGCATTCAATTGCTACGTCTACCAAAACATGTATCCTACTTTAGAAAAGCACAGTTACTAAGAAGACTTCAGCTGAAAGGAAAATTCACTAAAAGAGAAACTTGTTTTTAACAAAATGAGGACATGACCCAATTGCAGGACTTGGCACTTGACCTTGTAAATCTTCATATAATCATCCTCGGTCCATTGATCCAGCCTGCCCAGATCCCTGTCTAGAGCCTTTCTACCCCTGAGAAGATCAACACTCCCACCCAACTAGCTGTCATCTGAAAATTAACTGGAGGGTGCACTCAATCCCCTGATCCAGATCATTGATAAAGAGAGTAAACAGAACTGGCCTCAATGCTGATCCCTGGGGAACACCACTCATGCCTAGCATACAAATGGATTTAACTCAATTCACCACAACCCTTTGAGCCTGGCCATCCAGCCAGCTCTTTATCCAGCGAAAAGTACACCTGTTCAAGCCATGAGCGGCCAGTTTCTCCATTTCATCTTTTCTAAAGGTCTTGATGAAACAACATCACTGGCAGTTTGGGAAATAAAGGTTCAATAATTAGCTTATCTTTACAGAGTAAAAACATTCAGAAAAATGAACTGTCTTGTAAAAAGTTTGGGCTAATGGAAATCACATTTTTCCCCAAAGTCTGAGCTAAAAATTAAAAAACAATAAAATAAAATGAAATACAGAGAGACATGTTGCTTACATGTTTACTTAATCGTAACTCATTGTAAAATTATGCCTTATTTTCTTTCTGTTTTCTCTATTGCCTTTTACCTTTCCACCCAGTCCAGAATTTTTAGTTTAAATGTGACAAAATGAGCTTGTTTATTTTCTTAAATTTCTAGCAAAGTAAACAATATATTTAGAAACCTTTGCAATGTTTTTGTATCCTGGCTAGAATTCTCTACATGGTGCATTTCAAAGTGTTTTGCAAGTTTCATTAAACTTGTTTACTCCTCCTTCAGATCGTTAAGGAAGAAGCTAAATATGATAGATGACAGTGTTTAGCACATGACATGACACCATCATCTTTGCACTTGAACATTTCACAGTCAAAGAGAATTTAATGTCCTCTGGTCACTTTGCCATTAGATCTTTGTCCAAAGGGTTTCTACTCCCTGTCCTTCCAGGAGAGCCCAGCACTCTAGAATAACTTCCTATATTTTCAAATGCCTATATTTTCAATTGCTGTCTGTAAGCGTTGTGGTGATGGTTTTCCTTCCAACACCTAGGCAAACAATGGCATTATGTGCCTCAACAGCAAGTGACTAAAGCACATTTCCTTTACCTTCAATGGCACCCTTGAAATCATGCCAATTAAGGGGCACTTGAAATGGAGATCCAGCTAAATGAGTACAGACTGATCTTCCTGAATGCTCTGAATACTCAATAATTTGCCATGCCAAGTGCCAATGCTGATCCTGCAAATGCTGAAACTTGCAATCCAATGTCAAATATACTATAGGATCTGTTCCCTTTTTCTCCATCCCTGCTCCCAAAATTGGCATTCAGATTACAGAGAACCTTCTTGAAGAAAGTACATTTGCTGATGAAAAATGTGGCATGACTCCTAAACATGCTGAAGGAAATATTATTGCAAAAGAGAATGAAGAGACATAGAATCTCTAGTTCTCTTGCTAATATAAAGGTGTAATATGTAGTAAAGGTTGGAGGAGGAATGTCTTCATGGTCATTTGATGGTTCATGTGAAACAGTCTGGCTATTTCATTCCATGCCTAGATAGATTAGTTTGCCCACTTGTTTCACTGCCTGAAGGCAGAACAGTTTGGGCTTTTTTCAGTAGTGTTTTCTTTTCAGTAGATGAGTGTGCTATGTTTGCTACTCTGATATTGGATCAGACATTAGATACTATAGATGGAAAAAAAAACCCCTATAAATAATATTCAGGAATTTGAGTTCAATTTTTTCCCCAGCTGAGTATTTATTCTACAATTTCTATAGTTCCTGTAGTTTATTTTGCAGTTTATTATGTCATGTATTACACAAGCATTCCCCACCTTCCATCCTCCCCTCCCAAAAAAAAAACCCAAACAAACAATATGGAAAAAAATAAAAATGGAGGCTAGAGACTGATATTGTTATAAGCAGATGATCAGAGACTCAAATAAAATCCTAAATTGCTAAAAGATCAAACTATGTTCAGCTACATCTGTTGCTTTCCAGAAAGGTTTCAGGGTAGATGCATTAAAGAATGTATCTATCTCAGAAGCATATATTGCCAAGTCTCTACTTTTAGGTTCCTGATCCTCATCATGGAATGCCTAGCTCCGTGTTTGGTACCCAAGCTCTCTGTCTAATATCTGAATAGACCAAGATGCTTAATCATGTGGTTCAGAAAATCTTTGTGTTAAGAATACACAAGAGAACATGATGCATATAGATCACAACATCTTTAAGTACTACTGTTCACTTGGCTTCCAGTTGGAACCTTATCTCAGAAACAGACTTCTATTTTCTTTTAAAACATCAGTAGAGGAGGAGGCTAGCTTTTTCACATCATAGCCTACTATATGCTCCCAGGACATACAGAAATTTCAGGTCTCATTCCCTCATTAACCTGGGTGTGTTCAAACTCATATCCTTCAGTTTCAAAAAAAAGTGCTATATACTTCAGTGTATAACCTATTTTTCTTGGAAAAGAGTGGAAAAGACAAAATATAAAAGAAGTGAGACCACAATCTATCCATCTTAATAAAGTGATTTTTCTGGTCAAAAAATAATTCAGGATGTGTGACTCATTTGACATAGATACATTTTATATGTACTTGGAGAATTGAATGTGAAGACTTGATAAATGGTGACAATTTCAGATCTAGGCAGCTGATGCTTAAGGAATTTAGGACTATGGTTTTCTCAAGTACCTAAATTCTGTCTGTTATACTCTATATTATGCTAGAATAAGTATAAAAGAATTCAAAATTTACAGAAATTTATACAGATTAGATAATGAAAAATTCTCAAAACGTATGTTTCATCTACCTTGCTGAATTGATTGAAAGAGTGTTGAAGACTTTAATGGTTCTCCCATAGAAATTTGGCATATGTATAAGGTTCTAACAAACTGAAATGGATTAAAACTACCTGTCTTGAAAAAGAAAGTCAGGAAAGAGCTCAGCCTAACTAATTTCTCTTCTGAACAGATAAACAATTGTTTTTAAGAAATGAGTAATTTCCTCCTGGTGTCATAAATAAAAGTCAATGTGTATTCTCTAAAAAAAAAAAAAAAAAAAAAAAAAAAATAGTATCAAGCCAATCTAGTGTCCAGTTCAGAGAATGTTTGAATAATGAGTGACTGTATCTTAAAATCATTGTTTTTTTTTTTATTATGGCATATGAACATTCTTATAAGAAGATCCGAATCTAGACTTCCCAGTGTTAGGTGCACAACTGACTTTAAAACTTTATCCAAACTGTTTTTCTCACTTGTTAGCTTTCCAACAGCCTTCTTAGAAATCTTCCTTGAATCCATTTTTAATTGATATTTCCATCACTGATTTGTATTATGATAAACAGAGTATGATTATTAAATCTGTAAACAATACCATGCTGGATGAAGCTGCTCCTATAAAAGAATAATATGTCACTTAAATACTGAATGAGAAATGTTCAATTGAGAAGCAGCTCTGTAGAAAACAAGACTCAGAAGATTAAAATGGATCACAAGTTAAACTTGAGTCAACAGTCATTCCATTGTGGTAAAAGGTAAATATCATACAGAAAGTATACAGAGAGGTAATATGTTCTAAAAATATTAAAGATTCTTTAAATTCTATGGTGCTCAGGCAAGGTACAAGATGAAAAAGTACCATATCTTCAGAAAAATTGTACATCATCCTAGATGGACAACATTAATTAATTGGAGATTAACCACATGAAAACCAGAAAAATGAAAAGGCGTACAGGAATAAGGATAATCAGATTAAAACTGCACTTGTTTAGTCTTTAAAAAAAAAAAAAAAATAAGTAGAGACATGGTGGTTGTCTTCAAAACTGTTAAGAACTTCTGAAAACATCAAATTGAGAAGTTTCACTCATATTTGATAGGACAAGAAATACTAAGCTTAAGTTGAAAGAGAACATAGAAGAACAGATTAAGAACTAGGAAAAGAAACTCGTGAAAAGACTAGTTTGGCTTGGGACAGATTCTCCGTGGTAGCCATGACATCTCCACCATTATGAAGAGCTTCTAAACAAAAAAGTATGCTGTAATTGTCTGATAACTAACTATTCTTTTGCCCTGGGGCAAATTCAGGAGATTTTACTCTTACCTTCAACCCTGGTCTATTACTATGTTTTCCTTCTTCAGTTTCTACATTCTAAAGCTCAGGATCATCTGTTTCTTCTTGGTAATACCCTCTGAAGTTACTATTTAAAAACCATCTCTACTCCTACCATATTCAAATGCATTTTTCAAATATTCTTCTAAGATGCAATCTTTGTTATCTGCCCAGAAGAAACAATCATCCAACACGATCCTAAAATGAGACTATCTCCAAGAAAGTAGTTAGTCAAACAGTATAGGCCTTCTCATTATATGCAGTATACTTTAAGAATGATTAATATGCCCCAGGAAACTTAATATAATCTCCTTTGAAGTCTTTTGACAAGCACATCTTGAAAATGAAGTCATAGATCTGCCTTCCAGTTACTACTCTAAATATTCATGGATTCCTGATGGACCTCGCTGTCCCCAGAGTTCAGATTGGTAGAGTCATGAGCACTGCTCTTGTCCCAAATGAACATGCTGAACATGAATGTGCACAGTCAAAGTGAAATTAAGGTACTCTCTTTGGAGCAACCTTGCCATCATCTGCAATTATTGTAGGAAATATTAGATGTTGCTACTATTGAAAAAGATATTAGACATAGAGGGTGATTATTGTTGTAATAAACACAATGTAGTTATTGTATTGAATTAAAAAAATATGAGATTTGTGAGGCGAAACTATGAGTTTTCATTCAGTCTGTTAAACACAAATGTAGCCCTCATTTCTGTAGTTATCTGAGTTTCTCTCAATATATAATACACTTATTTTTTTAACACCACAATCAGGACAAAGTTTTTACCTCCACATCACATATGAGGAGATAGGGCAGAAAGAGAGACATTTACCAGAAAACTCAAAAGATTAATTGAAGGCCTTCTGAGTCTATCTAATCCCTGAATTATGCTTCTTTTTGCTGCATAAGTTCTGGCAATGCTCACCTGCTGCAGCAGCAGAACATGGTATCAAGTGTATTTCAGAAAAGAACAGTCACATACCACAGCAGAGTTAATAATTTAAATTATATGAAGGAATGTACGAGGGTATGAATATACAGAAGTGTGATGTTGTTCACTTGTAGAATGGGCCAGGTCTTTTGAGAAATGTAATAATTAATAACCTAAACCAGATCTGGGACTGGATCCAAGTACCAGTGAAGAAACCCCAGACAAGCTGCATTCCTTGGGAATCCACAATGAAGGATGCAGGATCATAGACTGAAGTCTTCTCACCACAAAGCCCTCTCCTTTCTGACACAGCATTTATCTCCTGAAAGGAAGAAACTACAGTCCAATACTGTGAGTCTCATGTGTCTACATTTCTACCTGAAAATTGAACAAAATTGAAAAGTATATGCCTAAATGAAAATAAAAGGTAGAGTATCCCTGACGTCTACTAGGAACTGTGCTTTTATTAATGATTTGATTTTGAAATGAAATGATGAAATACAGGAAATATCTAAGGGAAATTTCTTAAGTAGATAGAAAGAGCAATTTCATAAACAAGAAGTATGGAAAATTTTTAATGTCTCCAGTCTGGAAACAAGGACAGCAGACAGACATGGCAACATGTTTCTGCAAAAGCTGTCAAATCCTTTAGAAGACATTAGCCTCACAGAGGACTTCAAACATTGCTCAGTGGACAAGGCCACAGAGTTGCAGATGTGCCAGTTAGCAGAATGGATCAAAGGAAGACAACAGAATAGGCTGCTTCCAGACTGTTCCCTCTTCTCACATAACAACAAAGTTTAAATGAGTCTTTCTTTTAAAGTTATGAAGTGATAATTTAAAAATAAACAGAACTGAGGTGCATTAAACTGTGAAACTAGGTCATAGTTTTCTTAAGAGGAATGAATTTATTATTTCAAAATAGCCAAGAGAAAATGAGAAAGACAAGAGAAGCTTCATGTTCAAAGTGATACTTCTGAGCTTGTTCAGATGAAGTTATAGTAAATTATATATTTCATTTAATTCAGAACAGGTATGTTTTGTGTACATTGCATATTCATATTATCTCATTAAATTAATTTAGACTTTTTTTTTTTTTAATATAAGAAATGGAGCTGGTCTAAAAATGTTTAAATGAAAACTTCTGGTCAGAAAACATCTAGTAGCTAAAACTTATAAAACTCACAGAAAAGAGCTTAATCACTCACAGAATCATGGAATCACAGAATGTCAGGGACTGGAAGTGACCTCAAAAGCTCATCCAGTCCAATCCTGCTGCTGGAGCAGGAACACCCAGATGAGGTTACACAGGAAGGTGTCCAGGCGGGTTTGAATGTCTCCAGAGTAGGAGACTCCACAACCTCCCTGGGCAGCCTGTTCCAGGCTCTGTCACCTGCACTGAGAAGAAGTTTCTTCTCATATTTAAGTGGAACCTCTTGTGTTCTAGTTCGAGTCCATTACCCCTTGTCCTATCGCTGGTTGTCACCGAGAAGAGCCTGGCTCCATCCTCATGACACTCACCCTTTATATATTTGTAAACATTAATAAGGTCACCCCTCAGTCTCCTCTTCTCCAGACTTTCTTAATTAAGCATGTTGAATTTATTTTAAAATTTCAAAATATTTCAATTATTTATTTTTTAGTTTTCTCAAAAATAAATCTCCTGATTTAGAATACACATTTTGTTGTTTGTTTGTTTGTTTTTTACATTGTAGAAGGAGATCTGAGACATATAAAAATATAAAATGTTCAATATTGAAATTAAATATTATAAGATCACTTAAACAAATTATTTCAATCAGACTGAATTGAATTTTAAGAGGATTAGAAGTGGGGTTTTTTGCTTGGTTAATGTTTTTGAGATTATGAAAACGTTTATTGTCCTCAAATGCACAACTCTGAAAATCTCAAAACTGTTAACTGAAGAGGAAATTAAGTTCATAGGCAGTATGATGTCATGATAAATAAAGCTTCTTTGTATTGACACATCTTGTACTGTCTTCATTGATCAAGCCACCGACAATCCTTTTGGGTCTGAGTTTTATGAACACTTAACAATCGATAAGTGCTGTTCAAAGAGCTTTTGGGTTGAATAAGAAAGTTGAACATCCAAGGAAATAGATATATGAGGTCTCCATGATCATGTAGGTAGCTAAGGACAGAGTCCTAACTGCAGTTATCAGTGTTTTATGTCCCTTATAAAGCCTCAGCTGTCAGATCATGCACTCTGAATCACACTGAGTTTTTCTGTGCCTAAGGAAAGCAGATACAGCAGTTTTAAGAACAAAGTAGGTATTTTTCTTAAATTAATCACAGAGGGAATTTTTGCCCTGTGCTGCTCCTTTGCTGTTTTCTAGTTGTCTGATACTTCTCCAAGCCCAACCAACACTGCCTGGCTGCTTTGCTTGAGTAGTCCTTTCTTCGGAGAAACCTTTCCTCAACATGATCATCTGGTTCTGCATGAGAAGCAACAGATAAACCTTGACAACTCCTGCCAAAGAGCATAATATCATAGGAAAACAACTCTTGTGTGAAAACTAATTGCATATAACAGAATATATTTTCATCAAGAGGTCGTCTTTCTTGGTTTTATACTGTGCTGTTCCACAGCTCTGCAGTGGCCCGATGAAGAAGCTTCATAATGACTGTTTTAATATGCAGCTCCAAAGGATACATGGAGCTGGAGATACAATGTGGTGTCATGCTGAGGAAAGCCTAGTGGGATTTATTATGGGTTGGTGTCCTTTCACCAGAGCAGTATTTCAGGCATGTATGATTTGATTTCTTTTAGTTTGTACCCTTCAGAATGAAACAAGGCTCTATTGTCCTCCTCTGTCTGCTGGCATAACTGTACGAGGATGGCTGTGATTTTCATAATGTTATATCAGTGTCATGTGGTTACTGTAGTTGCTTAAGAGATTTAGTATTAAGTTCCTATTCTTAGTAGTGATGAAACTTGAAAAGGCTTATACAGTCACAGGAGTTAAATGTGGACAATATCTACTATGTACCAGTAGTAGTGGGTACTGTTGGTGTTTTACCATGATTAATTTGAATTGTAACATTCAAAGAGACTTCTAACATTTCCATTTGGGAAACTATTCTACACTCCCATAACCCTGACTTTCAGGAAGACCATCCTATTAATCCATCAACATGTTACCTTTCCTAAATATCTTCCATCATTCTCACTAACATTTTCAAATTATACCTACTTAGATTTTTTAGGTATTTCTGGCAAAGTTCATCCTATTGATGACAATGAAAGTTAATTAAAAAATAAGCTCTATATTCCCTATATTGTTTTCAAAAATCTGCTGAGAATTTGAACCTGGCTTGGCTTCTTTTCTGTGTCTCAGATACAGCATAGACTATTATTCTGTGTTTTGCTCTGCTTTGACTATAAAAATGATGGTAGCACTTTCGCTTGAATAAACATGCTTTGTGGTAGGTAGGATTATTACCAGCTAAACGAATGACATAATGTGTTTCTTCAATTTCACTTGAGCCTCCTTTTATTTTGTGAATTTTCACTTCATCCTGCTTGAAGCAATTTTATGTCCTAAATCTCTCCTAAAGGTTGATTCCCATATGCGTTCACTGAAACTCTCTTGTAAACCAATTACCTGATAACAATTTTTGTGTGCAGCTAATGATAAAAAAGCTCTTGCATTCAAAAAGAAATGTGTGACATCCCAAAAATTCCTGGGCAAGAGAAATATAGTTCATTATATCCTTTTGATCTCATATGTATAGCCTTTAGTGTGATAGAGCAGATGTCAGTGTATTTTGTTTAGTATTTTAAGATTAAAACCCTTGTTTTTCTGTATAATGCAGATAAGATCTTAATGGTTTATGTTTAGATATTTAATTGGCTCAATTGCTGTGCAGGAGGAGCAGCTAGAGCATCTTGCAGTTTTTCTGACCCTTTCCTATCAGATTGAAGTATTATTATGTACTGTACTATATTAAGGTTCATCTGGAAAAAAGCACAATCTGTTCTTTTTAAGCTTCTTAATAGTTTCTAGTACTGATTCATTGGAAGTGGAACTGACAGATTGTTATAGTTAGACTGTAGGTGGGGATGCATAAGCTTGAGTTTCGAACAAATTTCCAACTTTAAAGCAGGGTTAAGTCTTTTACATGATGATGTAATAGATTTTTTTTTAAAACATACAGTGACATATGGGAATAGCTTTTGAACTGGGCTTAAGGCCAGACATTCAGGTAGGCAACATACAGGATTCAGGCTGGCATTTTAAAAGAATCCTGCTGCCAGTTGCCGTGAGTATAGGACATATTTACAAAAACCATCACCATCTAGCAGCTCTGATTATGCCACCATCAGACAAACTTTCAAGAGGAGATGGACATCCAGTAAAAAATTGTGATACTTTCCTCAGCAAAACATATATGTTCTGAATATATCTAATCACAATATAGAGGTGCTGGTTTCCAAACACTGAAATGGAGATGGAGTTTTTTGGAGGAGGAGAAGATGGCTATAATTTGATCATACTTCCAGCTTGTGTTGTTTGCTGAGCCTTTTCTGCTGGACTGGAACTAACCAAGCAGAAGTAACTCAATCTCTCCCTTCTGTTTAACTTTTCCTTAGGAACTTTCTTTAAATTTAGAAGTGGAAACAAAACAGCTCCACAGATGAATTGCCAGGATATAGGAAGCTTCCATCACAGAGGACTCACAGAAGGCTTTGCTGTGGTTCCAGCGTAGGGTTTCTCAATTAATTTTCACTTGAAAGTGAAACTACAAACTCCTCATAGTCAAGCTACATAAGTCCTCACCTTGTCCATTCATGTGCGCAAGCCCTAAAGTCCCTGTATCTTTCTCCTTGTGCCACAGACATGGCCTAAGAGCAGAAACTGCCCTGTCAGTGGAAACTTTCTCTTGCTGTGACAGTTTTAGTCATATTGCTATTGAAATGCCACAGTTCAAGAACCAAATGTCCATGAGGAGTCCAGTTCCATACAGAAAGCATGGAGATGTTTTTCCACTGTGAACCTCACATCTCATCCTTAAGGAAATGATATAACGTAACTTCCCCAGTTTCCCAGTCCCTTTCGCTCAGTGCCAGATGTGTACCTTCATGCATGTACAGGTTTTCCAAAGAAAGACAGATCAGAGAAAATTCATCTTAATATGTGATGCAAAGGAGCGTAGTAGAAGACAACTTATTTTTCCATCAAGGAGGGTTCATTATTCCCACAGTATAGCTCAAATTAAATGTACATACCTCACCAAACCTCTTGCACAACAGGGAAATTCACTATGAATGATTAATTCAGTTTAATCAGCAATGATCATGACAAGAGCTCCACTGCTGTATCTGTATGAGTGTCTTGAAGCAAAGCTGCTATTTTCATCAAATCTCCTTCAAGCTCATGCCATACAGTTACAGTTTTCCCAGCTGTACAACTCAGTCACTATCACATTTGGACTACTAGGATGTTTTTTGTCTTAATTTTAAGAATGTAGAATTTTGCTAAGTGGCCTTGCTAGTTTAATATTTCCTATCATTTTGGATGACACATTGCTTTCTGCATGGTTTCACAAAGTCACTCTGTCTTGATACATGATGAGTCCATGACATTTGTGTGAGAGCAACATATATTTGACTGGAAAAGAGTTAATGTAATTCATATTCATTGCAAGACCTACTATTTTTCAGTACCGTAATTAAACCTACTCTTAGCTTTATAGCAAGCCTCAAGTTAACAGATTGTACACTTATAACACTTACAAACAAAGAGTGTAGTATCTGGAACATTGAAGAGATCCAGTTCTGTAAGCCAATTAGACGTGGCTGTGAATTTCCCATTGACAGTTTTTTGACAGAAAATGAAGTCTTACAAATTTCAATATCTTTGAAATATACCATGGAACAGTTTTCCTCAATCTTCTATATGACAAAGTTTCATATGATTTTTTTTTTAATTTTTATTTTCTATTAGGAGAAATGAAACAGAACATTTATTGTTTATCCAGATTGACCCAAATTATAATAATTTTAAAAGAAATGGTGCATTTCCTGTCAAACAGCTTAATTTTATTTTAGATGGCCTTGGAGCTCGATGGGAGTTATATGTGATTGACCCTCATTTTTCTTTCAGACTGAATTTTGAGGCTAAAATATCTTTCATGAGGCACTGTATTTTCAATGTCTAGCTGAACTGTTTCAGCATCTAATTAGAGTTACTTGATGCTCACGTATCACAAGAAACAGAGCTTGCCCTGAGAGTGTAACACATGGGGAAGCACTTGGCACCTGATTTAAATCTCCCAGGAAGCATTGCCACAACAGAGTTTAAAAATCCTATGACATTTTGTTCACGCACAATTTGTGTAGCAATGGCTTTTCCATCAGGCCTGATCACAGCAGGGAGGAAAATGAAAGTCATATTAGGTAAGGAGATATGCATCCAGGTTACTGTTCTGATTGGGTACCATTTGGAAAATCCAAGCTCTTGATGATTCATTCCCAATGTGAAAAGAAACTGGTGGTGTTTCCTCTCCTGCTCTTTATATCTGTTGGCTGTTTGAATGGTAAGATATTCAAACTGGAGACAGTGTTTTTCATGTTCTTGTACAGTGGTGGTAAAAGAAAGCATTTTCATTACAGATTCTTCCATTTGCAAAGTAACAGAAATAAGTGAAGGATCAGAAGTTCCTTGCAACAGCATTACTTTAATATTCTCAGTCTTATTAATGTACTGACCATGTTTCTGTAGAATATTACAGAGGGTTCAGGGCAATATTTTGGAGAAAGATTTCCTGCCTCAAAAGCCTTCCTATTTGAATGAGATATGAAACAAATTTAGATAGAAAGAAGGACGAGCACAGGGAACCAGAGACAGACCTGGTCAGGATGATTGTCTGTGGCATCAGTACATCAACTGTTTAAGCACTGTTAATTTTGTGTAGGCCTGGTAATGAGGAATTTTTCCATGGCAAGATAGAATAAATAACAATAAATGCATTATATCTATCTGTTAATAATTATTATCAGTTTATCCCACAGGGGAAAAATAAATTGAAAGAAAATACGAAGTTTTTCCTGTTCAGTTGGTAGATATTTTGTTAAAAAAATTTAAAAAAAAAAATCACAGGAGTACAATTAGTTAGTTTATCTGTGATCCTGTGATCTCTGTGATGGCAATCCAGTTATATCACTCATTTTTTTGAGTCACCAGAAGTTCTTCCTTCCTTCAAAAGATAAGACTTACCTTTCAATGTACTTTAAAAAAATTGTTGTTTTTCAAATTGCTTTAAGAACAAAGTCATGTTCTTACGAGTCATGGTTTTGTTTTACTTATGTTAAAAATACTACACTCCAAAATCTATTCTGAACATATATTTTCAAATTTTCTGGAATAAACCCCAGAGCACTTAACCACATTCAGCCAACTTATCATAATTGGAAGAGACTAAAGTTCATACATATGTTGTTGTACACGTTGTGGGCCAGATCCTCACAGCTATTGAGGTACCTAACAGACCTTGGTTTCAGCAGAGACACAGGCTCCTAAATAGAAGTGAAGTTTCTAGGAAAATTTGTTGATCTTGACCTGAAAAATGGACTGAATTAAGTGTTACTGTTATTTTATTAAGCTTGGTACTGATTTTTGTGCAGATATGTTCTGTATTCTTTAAAATATTTGCTGTTTCCAAAGCAAGAAAATCTTCTGCAAATTTTAATATATGCATATGTGTTTCTGTTGGTATTTAGGAAACTATGGAGAAAGTGGAATGGAAGCTTTCAAAGATAACGCAGCCAAGGAAGGGATCTGCATTGCACATTCCTATAAGATCTATAGCAATGCTGGTGAACAGAGCTTTGACAAGCTGCTGCGAAAGCTTCGGAGCCACCTGCCCAAGGCAAGAGTGGTTGCCTGCTTCTGTGAAGGCATGACTGTGAGAGGGCTCTTAATGGCCATGAGGCGCCTGGGACTCGCTGGAGAATTTTTGCTGCTGGGCAGGTGAGTAATACCATGCAATGACAGCCATCCTTTTTACTGGTTAGAGTAAAAAGTACAGGACAGTCCAGTCAAGCATGTGTAAAACACATACTCGTGGTCTTTCCTAGGCATGGGCATATGTAAAAGACAGAAAGTAACGTCAGCCATGTCATAGTGGTACATACTCTACAAAAACATGTATCATTCTCATGACATGCCGGGTAACCTCAAGACTGCTTGGCCAGTCTTAGTAACATTGTATAAGGGAAGGCTGACACAAAAACGTTTGATTTGTATAATCCATTTTGTTCACTGCAGTTTTAAATGTGCTGTGTACACATACAACCTGAACTATGCCTCATTCGGGTAACACTGTGTTAAGAATCACTGATGTGGCCTCTGGGTGGACATGAAATAGATCTTCCCAAAACAGTTTGTTTACCATCACCTTTTTTTCTTGAGCTGTTGTGCTGACCTGTGCCTGCTGTCCCAAAGGCAATGAATAGGCAAACCTTTCTCTTATGTGGATCTCAATGATATCAATAGTTCCTTCCCTAACTACCAAAGGGGGAATGAAAAGCTCACTCAGATGTGTTCACCAAGCAGGAGAAGACCCTGGGCTAGGAGGAAGAGAAGTAAAAGATATTGATGTAAACCTGCTGGGAGTTTTGTATTTGTCACATATTCATCAAGTGGGCACTGAATGAGATGAGAAAAATGGCATCTTGGCCACAAAATGGTGCATACCAGGAGTCAGCTGATATGGCCTCCTGCCTTTCCAGTGCATCCTTAAAAGGATGACTTGATGCTGTCCCAAGCATGAACTGTAGAGTAACATGAATAAAAGGGTATCAGTGAAACCAGCTGTCCTGGTGAGACCCTCAGGGACACATGCAAGGACTGCAGATCTGCCCAGCTGTTTTAGAAGCTGGGACATTGCGACTGTCCCACTGGCAGGACACCAGCCTCTGTTCCCAGTCTACCCTGTGCCATTCCCCCCGGGGCAAAGGTGAAAGCAAACAGATGACAAGAGGGACTCGTGCCTCTGCCCTTACTCTTTGGCATCAGCCTGCATTTTGGCCATTTCAGGTGTGAGCCCATTAGTCATTTTCTCTGTATTATGGCAAACGTGCCTACTCTTCCTTTCAAATATATTATATCTATAGGCTCTTGAATGGATCATCTTGATCATTTTCTGGACTGCCACCCAAAGGGGCCACAGCCCTCAGGATGAGATTTAACTAAACATACTTAAATGTCTACAATTTAAATACTTCTATGTGGGCTAGTCATCACAGTTCTCTCTATAGTTAATGGAGAACAGGACCTTCTTAGGTCACTTGTATGTAATGTGGACATTTAAAGTAGCTCAGAGAAATCATGTTCTAGAAAAGGGCTTGTACAAAGACTCTCTTGATGACTAGCTTTGGTGGAAAAACCTACTTGCCAGCTGTTTACAATAAAATGGAGCCAATGTCACATTCACCATATCTAGCTGAATGTGGTGCCACATGACATTTCCTGTCTTCTTTTATCCTAAACACAAGAAGTTGTAAATTCTCTGCAGCAACACCCAAATTTAGAAGAACATAAGCATCATTTCCAAAAGACATGTTAGCCCTTAACTCCTCCAGAATCCAAACCACACTTAATTTTGTATGGGATTTGTTTATGCACAGCAGTGCTAAATTTAGCCCTCTGACATGCTTTTACAAATAAAGACTTCAGGAACCAGTGATTGTGAATAAGAATGGAGCAATACAGCTTAGCTCTTCAAAAAAAAAACAAGGTCTAGAGAGACCTGACTTTGCTTTTTTTCAGTGAAAAATACCTGTTTCTAGCTGCAGTGGGAGTTGTCTTGCCTAATTATAAGAAAGTTGTTATTCAGTGTATGACTTCCATTCAGTAAATTGAAAGGGAAAACTTCTCTCATAAGTTTAAACTGTAAGCTGTTTGAAGTTAAAAATCCTTAACTCTACCAGACCAATTTATGTGTATTCATGCCTGTTGAAGCAGTATACAATTTATTTGTGAAAAATGTAACATGAACTGCAAGTGTTTACAAAGAAATAAAAAGAGAAGTGTAGCGATTTTTTTTCTATGCTATCTATTTATCAACAGAGGTTCCAAGGTAACGGCTGAGAAGTGGCTACTCAGACATAGGTACACAGCCAGTACCTACTAGGGACAGATGTAAACTAATTGCAAGCTAACCAGAGGATTCTTATGGTTGTATGAGACAGCTGAGGACAGCTGGAGTGATGCAGTCTATCTACATCTGGCTCTGCACTTCAGAGATCCCAAGGATCTAAGGGCCTCCCACCTCCCTTCAATAGATTTGCGTCAGATTTGATATTAAAACCATCTATAAGCTGGAAATGAAACACCTAGTTTTGCCTACTGAGGATTTGTTTGGCGTTGAGTCACGCCTAGTCAGGAGAGAGGATGGTTTTATGTCTCTGTAGTGCAGCAAGACTCATGTGCAGAGTGTGGGATGTTGTGGAGGGGTTATAATCCAGAAAAATGTTCTTCTACTGTGGGATAATGTCTAGGCTTTGCAGCAGAGGGGAAAGAAGAAAGCAAAAGAAAAAGCATGAAACTTGCAGGAAGGCTTCTTCACACAGATAGGATGCAAGTCAATAATGTCATTGTCCATGGATGGTCTGAGTTCCTGCATGGCTTTAAAGCTCTGCTTTCCAGAACCTTGAAGTGCCGTTACTCTCTTGATTTCAACTCTTTGTCTCTGGTGGCTATGAATATTTAAGCTTTAGTTCAAAGATAGGCTTGTTGGTTGATTCTAGGGAGAACAGCCTAAGGCACTGACCTGGGAAGAATGTCACAAGAGGACAAAACCCAATCTTACAAGCAGATTATGTTGGGGACTTTTTTTCTGCATCATTTATATAGGGAGAAAAAGGCATGTAGCAAGATTTTGAAAAGAACAGATTCTTCAGAGCACTCAAAAGGGAAAGAGCTACATCTGAAATAAAAGAAGGTTCATGCAACTAATTTATTTTGTGAAGCTATGAAGGAAAATGGACAAGGATAAGATTTATACTTTCAGTCATGCTCTGATCCTGGAGTTGCTCTGGGCTGCCCATTCAACTGAGAAGGTTATAAAAGGATGCTCCAAGTGTAGAGAGTGTGCCTGTCACTGGAATGCTCACATGGAAAAATTCATCTAGAAATGTTTGCTTATTTGTTACTCTATAAATGCTTTTTGTTTCCCCCTTGTTCTGTGAAGTGGGGAACTATCTTATTTCCAAATGCACAGAAAGCACTGAAGTCCCAAAGCCACATAGCATCTTTATGGGAAACAACAAGTGATCAACATTTCCATTTCCTCTTAAACTTTTTTGTTGCTTTTCTAATTTGAGTTTACTCCTAATATTTCCAATGTGAAGCACTGCAAAAATACTGAGACTTTTGGAAGCTGTGGATTCTTCATAGCACCTGTTTTATGCTCAGCTAAACAGAAAATTGAATGGCCAAGGAGAGTGAATATCAAATAAATCACCTCTAGAACCCCAAGGGGAAGAGAAAAGATATCCTTCAATAAATATTCCACTCTTAACATACTATGCAGCTCCTGAAATTGCATTGCCTGTCTGTAGCAGAGATGAAAGATGGCAAGTCATTAGTGACTGTAGTGTTCCAGAGCTTTTGGATCCATGGAAAACATTTTAAATGTTCAGCAAATATTTACCTCATGCACCTTGAGGATTTTGACTTAACCTCAAATAAAAAGGTGAGTGTGCTGACTTTCAAGTATGAAAAAGTGCTATTTTAATCTAACCTTAACCAACTTAATCAAGATGTGGACACCAGTCTTCATCTGTTTGTCCTTATTGCTTCTGTCAGCCACAGGTCATATACCAGAGGATATCCTTAACGATGAAGTTTATTAGAAAATAAATAACACATTCGCATAGCAGAATAAATTTGGAACGCATTCAGAAAGAAATGCAGATTATTAATTGTGTACATAAAAACAATTAGGTTGTAGGTGATTTTCAGTTGTTCCGCATTTTACCTAATAATCAGCCCCAAAAGCTGAAATTTTCTTTCATGTGGTATGTACACCTTCATTGTGCTTCTCTAGACTACTCTCATGTCTGATGTTTGGATAAAACTTCTGTGATAACTCCCTCTAGTGATAATTTTATCTGATGCCTTTCATCGACAATGATTCCAAAACATCCCTCAGAATAAATAGGTATTTTAATATCAGGTCAAATGATTTTTATAATACAATGAAATGATTAGCCACAACTGAAATTGACTATAAGTGTCCTAAATAATATGGGTTCAGACAACAGTACTGCAGTACTGAATAATTTTTTTTTACTTAACTTTACTTTACTTTATTTTATTTTATTTTATTTTATTTTATTTTATTTTATTTTATTTTATTTTATTTTATCTTACTTTATTTTTCTACATGGTGGCATTATTTTATTCTTTAGCAACTAACTCTTTGGGAATGGGACTTGAGCATGGTGTTGGTGACAGCTCTGTCAAGGATTGTACCAAGATATTCTATTTTGTGGTAAAAGAATGTCAACATACATGAATACAGGTCTTGCATGACTCTTTACTTCCAGAAAAGAGAACTGTCCCTGGTTTGTTTTATTTAATAATATAAAAGTAGTTATTGTACAAACCTGCAGAGCAAAAATCAGAAACTTTGCAAAGGATTTGTGACTCCACATACAAGAGAGTAAAGCTTCTCCTACCTTAAGGAGAGGAGAAGGGAGCAGAGACAGGAAAGTAGAGACATATAGAGATAAAACGGCTTGCCCCGTTTCTCCATAGACAGTATTGGTCTGCAAAGAATTACTGAGACTTCCATGTGCTTCATGTTCCTGTGTGCATGTTGTGTGTCAGATTTACTCTGATATTAACTACCTTGTTTGATTAAAGAGAAGTTGATTAATATTATCTGGACTTCATTTACATAAAATGACAAAATCAAATGCAACTAGGAAAAAAAACTATCAGAAATGGAAGTGTTTCCTTAGGCTTTAGTACTGATTCTGATTCTCAGCTGTCCAGTTGGAGAAAAATGGCTGAAATTTATCAGTCTGATTTAATCTCTGCATGGTTCTTAGACACTTATTTACTCAAGGATTTACAGAAATAATATAAAACTGTGTCTTGATTGCAATACCTGGAGAAAAGGGATGGGAAATCTGGAACCACAGAGCAGCCCAGAATTTCTGTGCTTACTTGAAGTGCAATCAGAACTTGATGACTATGTTCTTAAATGTCCTTGAAAGGATTAATAATCACACACTGGATTTTCAGAATTCGCTCTGTTCTGTGCTATTCAAAAGGCCATGCCTTAGAATAAAGGGAACCCTCTTGAGCATGCCATCATTGGCAAAGTATGTCCAGCTGAAAGTGGAAGAGGGAAGGACACAAGATCTGCCACTGTGATGACCACAAGTAGTTCAAGCGAGGCTCTGCAAGAGGGCAGAAGGCCCAGTGAAACAGCGCCCTTTCTTTCCAGAACAGCACATTTATTCTCTAACTTTTATAAATCACCTCTTCTAATAAAAGATACCTGCTTAGCTTCTGAGGAGATAAACTGGAGGAAATTGTTATCGATTCTGAGTCTCACAGATGTTGCAGCAAAAGAGGTGAAATAGAAGGTAAGTAGCAGAGATGAGGATAAGTAGGGACAATAAAATCTGGATGACCATTAGTTTCAGGAACTCCCTAGAGTAATTTAGCTGATAGAAAACTCAGCAATATATGAAGAAACCAAAAAAGGCAGCTATTGCTGAAGGAAAATTAAGGCAAGACAGATGGTCTAAGGGAAATGAGTTCTTTTCAATAATTTAAAAAGAGATCTTTTGTGAGACTTGTAGAAGTGTCTGTTGGATGAAGAAAGATCTCACTGCAAAGGATGTAATAATTTCCCTCCTGAAAGTATGCTGTGTGGTATGGGTTAACATGCCTTTTTCTGTGTATGTACAAGTCCAACTGGCAGAGTTCTTGTGAAATAAATGAGAATATGATATTTTACAGACCTGAAATATACTCTAAATTCATTTTTGGTTATTTCTGCTGCTTCGGGGAAAAATTAATCAGCCAAATTTCTTCTCTCTAGAATAGTTCTAAACGAATAACCTTTGACAAAATTGTGGAAGCTAAATTTAATATAAGTGTACAGATCTCTTCTCCAGAGACAAAATAAGCAGATGAAAAAATACTTTCAAGGTGCAATCATACAACCCCAGGCTGCTCCCTTTAGCCTCAGTCCATAGTAAATAGGAGCCTGCTACAGACTCACCTGAATGCTGTTTCCTCTGACACGACTGTCATTCATTTATTTATCTCTCAGTTCTCTTGTTCAGGGATCAATGAGTAACCCAAGGAAGCAGCAATCATATTATACAGAATCACAGAATGTTAGGGATTGGAAGGGACCTCGAATGCACTGTAATTAGCAGCATTAAGTCAGAATCTTCATTGCCATCTAAAAGACAAAGAACTTAACAGTAGAACAAAGGTTTGCTTTTCTAGAGCTGTAAAATAGATTAAGGAAGTGAAAAGCTGTCTTCCCTCCAATGTTCAAACAGTGTCCTTAGAAGTAAAGCAGATTAGAGGGTGAAGAATAACTTCGTATTGGAAAGGATCTTTGTGGTCTTCATTTACCTGGCAGCCTTGTAGCTCAGAGACCCTCAAGGTGAGCCATAGCAGCTCTCAGCTGTGTCCTGCTGCAGACAGAAGAAGAGTGGCTGGCCAAGGAACTTTGTGTAATCACTGATAGTAGTATCCTTTCCTATCTGCAGTAGGAACCACAAGAGATTAACATAAATTAGGACCCCACAAGTTATATTTGAGGATTTTAGGGAGGCGAGTAAGGCAAATATCTACACTGAAAGCAAATAAATCAACCTAATTTTCTTAGTCTTCTTTTCTCTCTTTAATTTTTATTATTGTTATTATATTTTTAAAAATCTATCTGACCTGTTTCTAATAAATATTGCATCTTTCAGTCCAGTTTCACAGTCACTGATACGGATGGATGTAGTAGGAGAAGGGAGTAGAGGTCTAAGTATGTTTGGAAGAATGCCTCCATTTTGGCCTTGCAGGAATGCACACCCACAGGTGTAACACGGTGTCAAGCAAATGGCAGAGAATTTCCTAGCGCACATATTAACAAGTGAGCACACCTTCAATTTATGTCAATAAGAGATTGTCCTGGTTTCAGCTCAGATAGACTTAATTTTCTTCAAAATAGCTGGTACAGTGCCCTGGTTTGGATTTAATATGAGAATAATATTGATAACACATTGATATTTTAGTTGTTGCCAAGTAGTCAAGGAGTGTTCAGCTTCTCACACTGTGCCAAATGCACAAGAAGCTGGAAGGGGTCATGGCCAGGACAGCTGATCCAATCTGGCCAAAGGGATATCCCATATCATACGATGTCATGCTCAGTACATATTTTGGAGGAAGAAGAAAGAAGGTGGAATGTTCAGAGTGATCACGTTTGTCTTCCCAAGTAACGATTATGTGTAAGCTTAAAGCCAGCTCCGTATTACCAACAGCCCATAGTTGCAGTTCTGCATGAAGTAAAGTCAGTGGCATTGCTGGCAAATTGTGTCCATTTTTGGGTGCAACTCTCTTCTCCCACAAGAAATATGTGCTTCTGATTTTAATTTTTAACTTTAAAGCTCTACTCTACCAAACAGCTTATTAAAACTCAGAATGGGAGAAGTCTATGGGTGGCTCACTTAGGATCATTCTCTTTAAATATGTCTTCTGGGAGTGATAGGCAATGCCCACAGAGAATTTTGTGACGTGAGGCTATTTTGAGGATGAAAGAGACTCTTCCAAGTCTAAGAAAATGGATTAAAAATAGTATTGGAATAGTGAAAATATTTTCTATTTAAGCTTGAGGAAATATGAGATGCTTTTTTCTCAAAAACATTAATTCAAGAGGTGAAAAGAAACAAAGATCTTAAATTTCAGCATTGTCATTCCACCATTCTGACTAGGCTACATGATAAAAGGTAAGTATTTAAAACATTGAAACAGAGCCTGTGATCCAGTATATATTGCTAGAAAGATTTAAAGATATTCAGAACAGATGAAAGTTAGTATTATCCTTGAGATTTTCTAATCTTTAGAACAGCCGTGGACTTTTGTTTAACGAAGTTAAGTGAGCCTAAAATGATCTCCATTAAATGCTTGGCATATGTTTGTCCAAAAAATCCCCAAACCTATTTCTGCCTCTTTAAAATTAATGTTGTAGCAAATAGAGGTTCGCTGGAAGGTACTGATTAGTGGTTAAGGTTTGTGTCTTTTCTATTATCTTCCTCTGTAGTGTGTGGGTATGTTATTTTCCATGCCTTCCTTTTTTTCTCATTCTTTTTGTGATTTATCTGCTTCATCCCAGGCTTTACACCTAGGAATAGTAATTTACTGTACACACAAACCACACACATCTGGATATAGAGATAGCATTTATGAGAAGGGAAGACCCAGGAGTTTGTAGCAACATGTTACCATATCCTGATAAAGAACATCTGTTCCAAGTCATGTGGTCCAGGAACAGTCTCTTCTCTCAACAAATCTGCCATTAATTCTATTCACATCTTACAGAGGTCCTGTGTGTAGATAAACAGGAGAAAAGTGTGTGGCAGATAAAGGTAAAAAAAATACTTGATCACTAGGACTGTATTCATTTAATTGTCCCGGCTTTGTGGCTATAGTTACACGTGCTCCATTTCTCAGTTAGAGAAGGAGAGTGGGAAACAGAAAGGAGGAGAGATGATTTATTTAACTCCACATCTGAGCTGGTTTGAGAGTACTTAAAATACCTTGAAGATCTGAACACAAAAACATTACCCATGTGAAAGAGGTTTATACCAAGGAACCCATTTCACTAACACTGCTGAATGATTATGGAAGAATCTTACCCGGACTAATGAAAATTTCTGATTTGTAAACTTGTGGTGTAATTCTTTTTTCTATCACTCTATTAAAATGACAAAGTAGCACACACAGCAGCGCATTTTCCACTCACTATTGCTGAATTGATAGTTTCTAGTGAAGCTGTTGTGTCTCCAGAGGTTAAGGCTGAAGGCAACTGATAACGTGGATGAAATACCAAAACTCTCTAAACCTCATTCTGGTGGAATTCAGTTCACTACTGCCTTGAAAAGACATAATAAATCTTGGCAAGAAGACGCTGCTTTCAGGAGGAGCAGATAAAAACATCCTGTACTATTTCAAGGAATAAGGCTCAAGCTGAATTCTGTTGATCTTTTTACTATGAATTAGAAACATTGTAATAACAGAACAGATTAAATGAACAATATTATAATTAGGAAGGCAAAGTTAATAAAATAAAATCTATATTTACTAAGGGGCCATATCCTTCAGCCTTCATTCGTGTTGATTCCTTTGTGAAGGAATCAGAGACTGGCTGAATCATAATGAGTAAGTCATCTCTGTCTTGGGAAAACATATACTTATAAAACACGGTGATTTAATACAATTTAACTAGTATACTGTTAAACATTCTTTGTCTCTAAGTGCTGATATGCATAAATCAATGTTAATGTTAGGTGCTGACTCTTTTCAATCATGATTGACTCAGATGATTTTTAATATAGTTCTACCAACACATACCAAAAGGAAAATTATTCTTTGTATCCCAGCAGTTAAAACAAATAATTTAAATATGTTTCTGTTGGAGTCATTTTCCAAACTATGCATGTGTTTAAAAGGTTTCAGGGTTTGGCTAAAGCAGTTCACTTTTCATAGCCAAATGTGCATCACCTGGAAGTTGTCTGAGTAACAAAAAGTGTATATTAACCACCTAAACCCTGATTTTACCTGAGCATTTCTGACATGATGACAATTTTACTCTGAAGTATTGTCCACTCAGCAATGTCTTGAGGAGAGTGACTGTCACAAAATGCAGGGCTTGCTGTTAGCTGTACACTTAGTAGAGATTTTGAGAGGTTTAAGCAAAAGTAATATACTAAAATGTGTAATTTAGTTACTTGCTCTGACCACAGATATTTGTATAAACATTTAGAAACTCCTGTATAGAAGTGAATGTCCAGAAATGAAAACACTAACTGCAGGTTGTTCATCTGGTTTTATTGATAACTGGTTAGTTGAAATTGCCTTACACAGAAGGACAGTAAAGAATATAGTTAGATTTTTTTCTTTAAAAAATATACCAAAGACAGACCTACTTCTGAAGCTGTTATCTCTTAGCTGAAACTTTAGAAGGTTTACATTTTTTTTGCTTTTTACTGTAAGCTATATAACTGATGTTCTAGCCATGATAAAAAAATAGATAGCTTAATTACTTATACAGCAATTGCTCTGACAGGAATCTAATTACTTCTTGCTGCTCCATAACTCCTTGTCATGGGGGATCTCCCAGTACAAGGGCTTGGGTAAAGGTAATTAGTGTTTTATAACAATCTCCCCCCCCGCCCCCCATTATTTTACACTACTTTGAATTTAATATGCCAATTTCATCTACTGACAGCCAGAAGCTCCATGACAATTTGTTATTTCATTCTGGTTGTACTCTTGTAGCCAGAAGACTAAATGATTCATACTCCACCGAGCATTAACTTCTCTCTCCCAGCTGAAAACAACAGAGCCAAAGAAGCACCCTGGGAACAACAGCAGCAACAAACAGCAGCAGGTACTACAGGGTCTGCATTGCATTAAACTACAATAATTCAGTTGAAAAGTATGGAAAGTCACACTCACAAGAAAGCTGTCAAGGAGTTTCTAACTAATCAGCATAAAACACAGTTCCAGGAATCCACCCAGCGACAGCCTATAGATCCAAGGCAGTGAAACAGTTGTTATTTTCTGAGTCCTTCTTATAGAAGACATTTCTCAAATAATGATGCTCATCTGGAGCTCAGGATGCATCCCAGAGAAAGCTCCTTCAATTCTCTGAGATGGATATTTGTTTAAAATATCTTTGGTCATACCTATCAGAGAAAAGGACTTATTTATCTTCAAAATAAAGGGGTAATGGTTTTACATCATGTTTTCATTCTTCATTTGCATAGATTTTTATCTGGACATTTTGTCACAATGATGGACAAGAGTAAGACTGGTCTCACCTAAGGCCAGTGCTAAATTGCTGTCAGCTAACTTAATTAGCCAGGGGAGAGGTACAGGAATGTACACAAGGTGATTCAGATCTTCAGTAAGGTAAAGTTTCCTCTGCAGTCCCCAGTAAAGGTGATCTGGGGTGAAATCATCCAAGCATCTGTCATGTGCTGAGAATCAGGCAAAAACCTTGACCAACAAATATATCCCTCTCTCCTGCTACCTCTCCTTATTAAGATGGTATACCAACTTTTAGGGAAAAGAGGGGTGCCATTATTCTTCAAATGCATGTACAGATGTGAAGTGTTTCCTTGGGTCCAGGTTTAATGAACATTCATTTTTCAAAAGTGGGAGAGGTCTATGGACGGAGTCTATTCAAAGGAAGGAACTTACATCCAAGAAAGAGAATTCTTCACCTTGGATCCTTTTTTTTTTTCCAGAAAAAGTATAGTAAATCCTCATTCCTGCACCTTCTCACTGCGCCCAGAGGCAGATTCTGGTGTCTTCTTCTCCCTTCTGCCTTGAAAAGGAGCTGTCAGATAGATGTGCCAAGGGACAGCTGAGCCTACTAAACACAGCCCAAATGTTTTCTCACTGACTGAGGAATGAAGTGCTTGAAAATCTTTCAAGCTTTGCAAATTCCCATCCAGGCCTATCCTGGAGGGTATAAACTTCAAAAGTTTAAATTGCTTACAATCCATGGATCTCAAAAAAGAAATTTTAAGGGAGAAATTTTATTTCTGGCTTTTATTTCAGCCGCAGTGATTCTGTCTGGGGATGATACATGCTGGCATTTGTAGTGATTTATGTGGCTGGAAGTTCTCGGAGACAGACCAAGGTGAATCTGGATGCAAAAAATTAAAAAACAGCTTCTAAGATTGTTCTCTGTTCCCTGTATGTAGCAGCTCTAATGGTGATCATCTCTCACAGAGCTCTTAAGACAGAATCCCCAGTCTCATGCAGTGCTAATGTTTCTAACAATTTATATATTTATAGCAAGTGACTATTTAATATCAGAAGGAAAGTTACTTTTCAGATTAGTTGTAGACTCTTACAAATTGTCTGCAAGGATGTTTTTTGAGTTGCTGACTTTTGAAACTGAATTTTACAATTTTACAAGGTTGCACATGGCTTTTTTGTTTGTATAGTCTGTTTCAGTAGTCAAGAACTAGGAAACTTCATTTGGAGTGTTTAAATTTTTTTTTTTTAAATAAATTTACTGATCATTAATGAAATTACTACATATTTTTAATTGAAACTTTATTACCAACAATTTTTCATTAAAATATTCACTTCAGAAAAAAAAAAATGGAAGATTTTATTTTGATAGAAAATAACTTTTATAAGAGAAGTCCTCAGTTTAATAACCCTATTCTTTCAAAGTACTGAAAAAAATCTCCAGGAGTGGAAAAAAAAACTTTCTGAAGTTCTGCAAATTAAATTATTTTCAGTATCACAGTTACAAAACTTTGCAACTGGAAAATTTTGCCTTTATAGGTGTTTTTTTATTTGGTGAATATTACCCTACTTTCTTGTGATTTGATTCATTATGGTTCTATCACACTAGGGATGTAGTTGTCATAGCTATTCTAACAATAGCATTTAAATTGACTATCAAATCAAACACAGCAACCGTAAGCAATACTAATAAACATGTTTTTTTCTTTGAATGTTTTGTGTTGTGGTTTTTTTGTTATTTTAATTTTTTTTCACCCCAATAAAAAAATAATTTCAGATGAAATGCTAAGCTTATTCTGTGCCAAACCATAAAGAACTGTAATAAGTAATGTTTATTAATTAAGTTTCTATTCATGAGTATTTCAGGGAGATATATGAT
This sequence comes from Nesoenas mayeri, assembly GCF_963082525.1. Taxonomy (NCBI): domain Eukaryota; kingdom Metazoa; phylum Chordata; class Aves; order Columbiformes; family Columbidae; genus Nesoenas; species Nesoenas mayeri. The sequence continues at coordinate 204,253,448 of NC_137541.1, forward strand.
TTCTGCAAGGTACTTTTTGTCTTGGCAGCCTGTTAACAGATTGGATTTGCTTACTATCAAGATCTACAAAATGTCTCATCCTCCTTTAAATCTCTGTTTAGATATTTTTATGTTTCTTCTGAAAGCATGGAAATAGTTAGCATACTAAGAGTATCAACTATCATATTACCTCATGAAGGATTTTATGTGGCCTGTGCCTGCGAAGGTCTTAACACCTCAGACTCCTAGACTGTCTGTGAATCTTAAGTTTTAATATTAGTGATAGATTCTACTCACTGCTCCTAATTAAGTAGTTTCCCATCTATTGTTTTCAGGCATCAAAATATTTTAGTCCATTTGCTTCCTGTCTGACAGGTGAAACCTTTTTCACCTGCTTAAAAAGACATGTAGAAATTGAGCATTCAGGAGAGAAAGGTAAATCAGTCATTTAAATCACATGTTGTTCTCAGCTACTCATATAAACAACGCCAAAACTCAGAGATGCTGTGTAAATCACAGGGCATAATCTGTCTTTTATTTCAGAATTAACATCTGAATTGGTTATCTTGTTATTATATCTTCGAAAAAAATGTTCCAACAGTTTTTGTCATTTAATTAAGATAAAATAAATGGATTTCTAAATTGAATTTTGTATCCTAGTGGATCTGGTTATTGAAAAAAATCCATTGAATTGAAACAAGTATCTTGATAAAGTTTTTTTTCTTCTGCATTTGAAACACATTCTGTGTTTAGCTTGATGTTGATTAAGGAAACTTCTCTGGGGCCTTGTTTTATCTTTACCTAAAACTAAATGCTGTGCAAAAAAAAGGCAAACATGATTTTGCTGTATTTTCCTTGGTCTTTACTTAAAACTAGTTTTCTGAAATGAAAAATTATTCATAGTTTACACCACCCATTCAGCTTACCTTTCTTGTATGACATGCCCTTCAAGTAGGAGGTTAGAGAGACTAATTACTGTGCCAGATTGTTACTGACTGTTTAAGAAGAATTTGTCGTTCATTAATTAACAGTTCAATTTCAATGTTCTAAAAATGTGTTGAGGTTAGATAGCTCTGTTGGTGTTGAACATATATTTAAAGTTACTATTTTGGACACACTATTTACACTGTTCGTTACTGGGTTTTAGTTAACAGTTGGACTGTGATATTTTACTGTTTTGCCTCCATCCAGCTTTAAGTTCAGAAACACTAACCCAGAGATAATTAAATATGCACAGTAAAAAGATGTACATAGCAAAATCATTCCCTGTGTTTACAGAGTGAAAATGAACCTGAAACTCTGTGTTCATGAATAACATACAGCCAATGAGAAAGCTGGAGATTTCCATAATCTATTCTTACATAGTTAAAAAGCCTAGTACTCCATTTCTTCTGTGAAATTGAGTAAATTTTGGGACCTGGAACAAAAGTAATCTCAAGTGGGAAAAGATAGAAGGGAATCAAGACATACTGCAACAACATAGATTCATAAGTGAAACTGAGTTATTAAATTCTTGTCTGCAGATGTTGATTACATGCCTTTCCTCACAGCATCCACATCTTTAAGGATTGTACAGTGATACACACTATTTTCAGCCTGTGCTTTGGAGACCTATGAGATTCATGGATTTCTTCAAGAAGTCCGCAGAAGGTCATTATGAACAATAAACTCACTTTAGTTATGCACGCTTCTATTAAGACCCACAGGTATCTGAATAATAATAGGAACCAATATTAATTTATCTGAATAATAATGTAAAACATTTAAAGAAAAATCTGATTTCTCTCTATATCGATCTTTCATTTCACTCACTAAAATCATTATGGAAAGCACTATACAATTTAGAAGATCAAGTGAAGTAAGGCAGTATTTCTGAATCATATTAAAAAAAAATTCTGGATCTCCTTGTACTTGATCTACCAAAATGCATTTAATAAGCAGTCAAAGTGTGCTACGTGCTTCAATAGCAAAACCAATTTGAACAGCCTCCTTTAACTGTCCTATGTGATTTGTATGAAAAAGCTTGGAGGGTCACTTTCAGTAACAATTAGGACTTTCTAGAATGAAAAAAAGTAACAAAGAAAAAATCCACTAGGCTGAAATTAAAAAGTTATTGTAGGAATGTATCTGTTTTGTTTTGTTTTGATTTTCCTATTTCTGATCTCCTCTCAATATTTTGAAAGATATTTTAAAAGTTCCGATTTCCACACTTATATTTTGATGAAGAGGCTTGTGTTTGAAATATTTTTCCAATATTGACATTGTATTTTCTTTTTACAAAATATCAGTAATCATTTGAAATTAAATCAGAAAAATGAAAATAAGCTTTTCTTTCTACATCAGAAGTTGAGAGGTACTGGAACAAGTGGTGGGAATATTCAACTTCTCTTCTGTTTGGAAAGTGGGGAGGTTTTCAAGTTTTGATGAGACAAAAAAATTCCACATTCAGAAAGAACCTGGACTGTGGATCCTAAGGGACAAATTTCATTGGAGTAACCAGATCTTTTGTTCTAACCATTGTGAAAGTGATTTTTTTTCATTTTATAATCCTGATAAGAGTGCTATTATTGGATACTCGAAGCATATACATGTTGCATACTTTTTCTCACTTTTGACATTTTTCTTTGATTTTGTGTTTATGTGCATCATCTCTCTGATGACTTCATCATCCGGTAAAAACAATAAGTGAAGTAATTGAGAATTATCATGGAAATCTATGTCAGATGATAAATAAGTACTTTACGAATGAATATCTCATGATGACACTCATTTAAAAACAAGCCCTTTAAAATTGTGCATTTTCTTATGGCAGCTGAATTCCTGGCATGCCAAGATGCTCACAGCACAGGGAAGTTTCAAGTAGGCTGAAAAATCCAGTAATGGAGAGTCACTAGGTTAAAAATACCAAAGTGCTTTGTGCAAGTGTGATGTATCATTGTAAGGGAAATGAGGGGTGCTTGTTCTGAACTGAAAATCTTGGGCTGGCTGTCTATTTTGAAGGGACATGAACATGTTAACAGGGAGGGAAAAGTTGCTGAATTTTATGAATACCTTTTAGTTTGTTTGTTTGTTTGTTTGTTTTTGTTATTTTTGTGGTTTTGGTTTTGTTTGGTTTTTGTTTGCTTGTTTGTTTGTTGTTGTGTCATGGTCTCCCATTCTTTGAATCTGCAAGATTTTTCAGATAGAATCATTTCAGCTGGAAAAGACCTCAAGTTCATCGAGCCCAACCACAACCTAACCTAACACTGGTACTAAACCATGCCCCTAAGAACCTTGTCTAAAAGACTTTTAAACCCCTCCAGGGATGATGACTCCACCACTGCCCTGGGCAGCCTGTTCCACTGTCCCACAACCCTCTCTGTGAAAACATATTTCCTAATATCCAATCTAAACCTCTCTGGTGCATCTTGAGTCTATTTCCTCTTGTTCTATCACTTGTTACTTGGGAGAAGAGACCAACCCCCTCCTTTCAGGCAGTTGTAGACAGTGATAAGGTCTCCCCTCAGCCTCCTGTTCTCCAGGCTGAACAGCCCCAGGTCCCTCAACTACTCCCCATAAGACTTGTGCTCTAGGTCCCTCTCCAGCCTCGTCGCCTTCTCTGCACCTTGTCTAGCTGTCCCAGGTGTTATCTTTTCATGTGGGAGTCCATGTCTGATGTATAGGGTCCTGGGACAGCTGGGAGGCTTCAGGTGGGGCAGTGCCATCTCTTCCTCTGTGTCAAGAACCTGGGCTTATTTGCTCTGAAATTACTACAGTATGAGTATGCTCTTAAGCTGGTTTTACTTATGCTGTAAGTAAAACAGCTGTATTTTATGTCTCTGGATTACTCAAAAGACATTTGGAGATTTAGACTCAATAATAAATAAAATAACACTAAAGATTAGTTATGTATGTGACATTTTCTCTAACTGCAAAAGAATCCAAAAGCTTTTTCTCTTTTTCTTCCCCATTGAAAATGTCCAATCAAACTGTTTTTCCCTTCTTTGATTTGAAAGAAATGCCAGGTTTGGGGGTTTATCCTTCATCCTATAATTAATTACGACAATAGATTTACGACCATTTGCAAAATCTTGCGCATAGTAATTAGTAAGAACACAATATTGTTATTACTTATATTAAAGATGTGTGAACTTTAAAGTGTGAATTCAGCTAATGTGAATAAAGCTAAGAAGATTTGTATAAAATTATTTAAATAGCACATCAATTTTCTTTTTGTTCTCAAAAGCTTTGGAGAAAAATCAAAGAGAAACATGATGGGGAGATCTGATGTTACATGCCACTATACAGATAAATTAAGTTGCTATTACTGATTCTCTGAGTAATGAGGGATAATGGCTTCTGATATTTAGGGTTAAACTAAAATATAAATGGATAAATGGATAAATGGGCTAAATGGAACTAATGTATCTGAAAATTGAGGAAGTCATAGTATGATAGCATATTGGAAGACAGAGGGAAAAACTGGTATAATGAGAAGAGTGTAAACAATGGTAAACTGAATAGAAAGGAAAAGAGAAAAAGAAGGTACAGAAGAGACATGATGTTAAGGAACCAAGACAACTACTGTGGTAATGAACCAGATCATCAGCTGTGCCTCTACTTGGAAAAAAAGTTTCCTTAACAGGAAGTGAAAGTTTCCTTAACTCACTCCTCTAGGCCATTCCCATCATCCTACTTCCATCAAGGAAATATATTGAGGATTGACAAATAAGACAGACTTTTTTGTACATCGATATGATAACCCCAAAGACTCACACAAATTCAACTGGTGGCTCAAAGTGCCTCTGCTAGCCAAGAATAAATCTGAAGAGCTCATTTCTTTTGCACTCTCAATATGTAATTGTTCATCTAACCAGAACAATGTTTCAAAAATTCACTGTAAAAGGCTACCTGAAAATAATATAATACCACTTCATTTTTTTATCAATTAATTTTCTTCGTTAACTTGAAGAAAACAAATAATGATGAATGTTCCCAAAAGTCTTAATTGGTGCTGAGTAGTAATCCCTATGCTAAGACAAACATTTTGACTCAAAGACAAAAAGAGATGTGTTTTTGAATATAGTTTCCACTTGTGTATGCATGCGAGTATTCATTAGGTACTGTTGAAACTAATAATTCCCAGAGACCACTCATCACACAAATTTTGTAGAAATGTGAGTTTAAAACCATCCTTGTGACTTGAAACAGGTCCAGACAAAATTATTACTTTTAAGATGCGGTTTTCATATTAGTGCAAAGTTATGCAAAGAAGATGGCTGACTCAATTCTTTAACTAAAGCTGTAGCATAAGCTAAAGTAAATAGACTTACAAGTTAGGAGGAAAGAGTTTAGTCAACCCATTGAGGCAATATTATATGCATTATATGTATACTAGAACTGTTTCGCTTAGGTAAAACATATGTCTGATCCTTAGAAGAGGTCTGTGAGGGCACTGAGAATGCCTTGGGACTGGACTTATGATTTTGGGGATCTGACCCAAGCTGGTTAATTAGTTTTGCTCTACCGTAAATGGAAGAAGACATTTCTAGAGGATAATTCATCCTCTAAAATAGACTCCTTCTGTTTCTCCACCATTTATAGAAGAAACCCAATTGGTCAGATTCAGATGTTATATCTTACTCTGTCTGGCCTATAGCTGCCAATGCAAAAGGCTATGGATATCCTTCAAGTCTTATTTTGTATCTGCTAGTCTTTGAAGATGTCTCATACACTATAAGGTACAGTGCCATATATAGGCAACTGGATCACATTGCAGTTGATGACATTTGGCTAAATAAACCACTTACATTGGATTTAATGCTTAAAAGTTAACCTCGCCCCTAAGGTTTTGAAAATTTCACTCTCCCTGCTGTCCCCTAAAAGAACCTGTAAATCTGCAATAATCAGCAAAGTAGTAATAAAACTTACTTCAACATAACACTATTTGAGAGAAGCACAGTGTCAGGTTCATGATCAGAGAAATTAAGATAATTCTTTTTCCTGAATGTTATGTAAAACAGATACTAAAAGAAAAACTGTGTGGTCCCAAGTATGTAGGAATGCTCACAGCATAGTATAAAGTAGAAAAAGAACGCAGGAGGAGGTTCATAGAGGAGAGTTATCATCTACCCTAGTAATGGGTCTTTTTTTAATCTATTTTTGTAATTTTCCATGGTGGATCTGTTTACCAAGTGTTTGAGTCCTGAGTCTCAGGTTAGATATGTGATTAGCATAAGCAGGATGGGTGTTAATTTGCCTAGTCTCAGAAAGACAGTAGGCAAGTAGTTAAAACAAAATATAGTGAATAAAGACATTTCCACATGGCTGCATAACCGTCAGTGGCTTTAATCCAAGAAGTGAGTCCATTTTTCATGAAACAAGCAATAACATTTTATATATGTTTGTTTGTTAGCAAAATGCATAAGAATATAGTCATCAGGAATAGTGGCCATCATGTGTGGCCAACTCTGTAATTTGTTTTCCAAGAATTCTTGATATATATGATTATTTGCATATAACACTTGCTCTGCTTTTTTTTCAGTCTATAGCTCAAGAAGATATTATATAACATTTTAGGTATGTGACAACTAGTTTTTGCAAAAGCTTATGTGTATGTGTGGGCTTGAGGAGTTATGGGCAGTATTTTGAATATATTCAGTTACTTATTTCTAAACATTTACATGATTTAAGCCAAATTTTTGACACTCATCTTCATTTTTGAAATTCAAACACAGACTTTGAAAAATGTTATGCATATGCCTAATTTTAATTGTAGATAGGAGCTGAGGGACCTTCAAACTGTGTTTGAGGGGTTTTAAGCAACAATTACTGATGTTTTTAGCTTGCTGGCAAGTCACTTAACCAAATGTCCATTTTCCACCACTGAGTACAACAACGGGAGGTTAATCTCAGTGTCTGATTCTGCCTGCCTAACCCATCCCTGTGCATGGGTAGTCCAGACAGGAGGTGTGGCAGCCACAGGTTAATGGAGTCCTTCATTTTCTTGAGACAGTGTAGTACTCATTTTGTGAACACTGCCAAATGTCTTCACAAGATCTTATTATACATTTCTAAAATATGCCCATTAAAAGAACAACATAACATTAATTAATAAACAAACAAAAGCCACAGCCAGGTGGCAAGTCTGAGCTTTCCAAGACACGCCACTCAGTCTGTTCAGTGTCTAATCACAGGATAGCTATGCCTAGCACTTGCTGATTTTTTTACTAGACTACTTTATTTCAAATATCTTACAATAATGCTCAGTTAAAAAGTAACTCATATAAAGTAACTCATAAAACATCTTTTGAGAGTGATAGAGAGTCCTTGTGTTTGCTTATGGCCCAGAATGGATTTCCCTCTATGGTTTCTATGGCCCCAGATATTTCGGTGACTTTCAGGTGTATCACATAAAATAGTTCTGTTAAATGTGTTTCATTTTTTAAATTTTAATATTTAGAATTGACTATAAGTACAGAGTGAAGATTGGGGCCTTGCTGCACTAAATAATATAATGTGTCTTATCCTTAAATATTTATACATGCTAAGGAGAGTTTTGCCTACAGAAGGACAGAAACTTTTAGTGTCATTTATCTCTCACTTTATCTTGATTATAATGGACTTTAATCAGCTGAAGGTCAAATGCAAAATTAAGGTAAAGTGTTAGTTCTTCTGAGATTTATTTTTGAGTGGAAATGTTATTTTGTCCTTGTTTTTAACAGATGTTTATTATAAGAGGCGATTTTTTAGAAGGTGCCTCTTCTAAAAGGATTTTTTTTAAATACTCCTACTTGTTGCAATATGACACAATAGAATAGAGCACAATAATTGTAGAATAGAGCACAAGAAGTAAACTGAGACGCTGTTTTATCTTTAGCTTGCATCAGTTTGTCTCCCAATAGTTTTTTATGTTTATCCATGTCAACCTTCGATATTAAGCTCTAAATCCAAGATATGAATTAAAAACATTTAGGAAAAGATTGGCAAAAAAATGTCACTAGCAAACAGAGAACAGTGTTACAGCAGAAATATCTTAACAGTGGCTGGTTCTGTATAAATACTCTGCTATGTTTCAGCATGCATTGGCACTTCTGTGTTCAGATGTTTCTGCCAGCAATGGATGTCTGTGGGTAACACATGCACACAGTGAAGAGGATAAAGAAGATATGAAAATTTATAGAACATACATAAATCACTAGGGCTCAAAATGGTAATTCTCTTCCTTCTTACAACTTCTTTCAGAAGGCAACATCCAACTCCTGGTCTGCAATGATATAAATTGCTTCATTCTCATGTCACTTCAAGTCTTGTCCTCTTTTTACACATCTATCTGTAACACAGAGAGTACAGCAATCATTTATGCAGTGGTTTTGGGGTGTGTGATGCACTTCATGTATGGTACTTCAGTCTCACGTAGCCAGTGTCATCATTCTCATCAGCTATAATGGAGAAGAAACAAGTGGTTTATGATTCAACTTGAAATGCTGCAAACCATCTAGGAATGCCATCCATGTGCCACTGTATGTCCAGCAAAGGTAAGCATTCTTATAGAGCCTAGAAACCTATTTAATTAAGAGTTTATCTTGTTTGTCCCATCTTTCCACAAATTCTTGGTACTATTTTACTCCAGGGAGCCCTCTAAATTTACTTTTCCTTTTTTTTTAAAGGACTATATTTCTATGAATAAGTATTTCTCATACTTCTTAAATGTCATACGGATTCCCACTGTTTTACCGACTCCTCGTTACCTAGCTATTTCACCCTCAACCAAGACACCTCATTATCCACTTGCTTATAAGGCTAAATATTTCAGGTATTCAGGCCTGAATCTCTGGCAACAGCAAATGTAGCATTGCAGGCTGCAATGTGCAGATGTGTCCTGCATCCAGCTGTAACATGTCATGATGCAGCAGTTCACGTAGGTGCCACCGCTTTTGCAGTCACATGAGGCCCAGTAGGCATAGCTTAGGGCAAACATGCCCCAAGGCAATTTGTGTACTAATTTGCACTAGCACAGAGTCTTTATAGGGTGCAGGTGACTCTAAGTCTAATGAGCTATGTAATTTGCTCAAAAAGGCTTACGAAAATAGTTAATTACCTCAGAACATAATCATACATTTGTGTTACTAAGTAACAGATGTTGCTGTTTTATCATTGAAATTTAAATAATGATTAATTTCCACCTACATGAGGTGAAATACAATAAGTCATAAATTTACCTAAAGAAATTAAATGGTAGAAGCAACAACTTACATGTTTAAACACATAGGAATAGATTAGCTTACACTTAAAAGTGGCCTTTATCTCACAGTCAGAGAGGAATGAGTTTTCACTAGACTCTCTGGTTTTATATACACCCTCAGACACTTCTGAAGGGGAAAATGAAACCCGGATTTATTTAGTTGAAGTTTTCAGAAGACTAAGATTCATTTTTTCTAATGCTTTAGTAACCTTCATGAATAAAATCTTTAATCTGATGCAAAAGTTAAAGTTTTTTTTAGTTGTTGTTGTTTGGTTGGTTTTGTTTTGTTTTGCTTTGCTTTTGTTCTGCCTGAAGAAATCACAACAATTTGCCTAAAGACTAGTAAGATTAACCCTAATTAACAATCATACAATCTTTAACCTTTACTAACAGCAGCAGCAGCAAGCCATTCTTTTATATATAAATGTGTATGCCTATATTTATATCACATTTTATATTCTGCTACAAATGAAAGCAGCTGATTTTGTTACACGGCTGTCACTTGGCCAATAAAAGGTGAATTATTTTAGACCTGTTCGCAATAAACAAGGAGGATGCTTAGCATTTTATGCCTAAGAGCTTTAGATGAAGTGGCTGATAATTATACAGAACTGTGTCTCAAAATGTGTAGAGAACTGTTTTGGACCCAACAGGACTACCCAAAGCTGCAAAATCCAGAGATTTAATAATGAGTAGACAAAAAAGATGAACAAGATAAATTAGGATTTTGATATCTCTAAGTATAGCAATAAAGCAAAAAAATGCTGTAAAAGTATTAGTGCAATTGAAAACATGCAATGAAAGGTCCCTCCACCATGTAAAGCAAGAGAAACCTGAGGAAATTAGATGTGAAGTTGTTACACAGTTGAAGTGCAACAGTGATGAAAGGTAACCTAGCTATGGTCCAAAACCTGTTTAAATACTTTCCTCTCTCTTTCAGTAAGAATAAGGTTTCTGAGTATCAGAAAAAGGAGACATCCATTATATTAATGGATATGAAACTGGAACTCAACCATCTGAGGTAGGAGTAAAACTGAGGTTGTATCTTAATCCTTTTGATAAAAATTGTGCTTAAAAGTATGTCAAGACTAGATTATCCTATCTGGATTACACTGACTGTTAGTCTGGAAATTTGCAGACTCCTGAGTGGTCAAAGTGCAATGTTCAGAGCACAGGAAAACATGTCTGAACATGCTCAATGGATTAACAAACAACTGGACATGCCGGTAGAGGCTTATTTGTGTTTGCACAAAGCAGTCGTGTGGTGCAGCTTAAAGTAGAGAATGGAGAGGACTTGAAGTACAGTGCTCACACTACCACTGAGAAGGCTGCCCTTTCAGTTTGACTGAGATGTAGCCAATGCAGCCAGTGATGCAGACTAGCAGTTCTCCATCCCAAAACATTGCTGAAATTGGTAAATGAAGTTGTCAGAGTAGTGACAATGCTTCTCGTTAAATGAAATGCCTCATTTAAGAATGGAGATGTCCTTCAAATAATGAAGAAATTGTAAGTTTTGCTCCAAAGCATACAGGGCTAAACAGAAAATAGAACAAAATTAAATAAAATTCAACATACTTACCAAAGGTAGATTGCACAGAAATTACCTAGTAACCTTTGCAAAGATATATCACTCTCTGACAGAACTGAATGTATTCCATCTATCACCTGAATTTCTGTACGGTGGCTGATATAGCGCCAGTGAAAAAAATGTTAGCTGGAACAAACCGAAGTGTAAACACCTTGAAAAATAAAATAAATTTTTTAAAAAAAGGTCAAGACTTCATGACAACTAGTTTTGTTGAAAGAGAAAGTATTGCAATAGAGGAAAGGCAAAGATGTGTCTTGGGGTCAATTTTATTATTTTCACATTGGCATATGGCACAAAAAATAAAATAGCATTAATGAAAGTTGTTGTTAAGTCAATATTGAGGCACTCTGCCAAAACAAATAAGAATCAGAAAACTGTATGAGAAGGCAAAGAAGGCTGTAGCAATTCAAATTAGAGGAATGTAATGCTACAATCTTCAAAAGTGTTCATCACCACACCATTTAATTTTTAGATAGTTTGACTGAGGTGAGTGTTTCCGCTGTTTGTCATCAATGAAGACATTCACTGTAAGCATGCAGTTAATAAGAAATGTAAACAGGTGCACATAGTAATTCATCATGGAAGACTATGTTCTATGACTGTGCTCTCCTCATCTTAAAATGAGCTGATGGTGTTTCCAGCAGGGATCAGGTAGCACTGCTCCCATATACGGTGCCAGTGTCTAAGGTACAGCTGAGATGAGATACTTGGATAGATAGGTCAAAGCCTTTGTTCTGCTCCATTATGATTATTCTTACAGTCTCATCTGGAAGGTTCTATAGCATCCCCTGTGTTTATAAAAAATGAAGTAGAATTGGAATACACATGCAAAAGTACTGTAGTGTGGTCTGAGGCATTAAAAGACCATTTTGGGGAACTGTAATACTGAAAACTGGTTCAGTGTTTCTCCGTGAAGGAAGAGAGATGACATATTTTCTCTCAGTAAGTACAATATGTCAGCATAAATACAATATGTCAGCAAAACTTGAAGACAGAGAGATTTTCCTCAAAAAAAATAGTACCTAGCAATAGGTCTTTGAGCAAAGTAGACCACAATTTCCTGGATGGCACTAGGAAGAGCATTGCCAGCAGTAATGGTGAAAAAATAACTGGAGTGTCCAGTGCAGGGCTTTCCTGTCTGAACAATTTATTACACATTTTTTGTACAACAAAGTAGTGGCAGTAAAAAACAAGCTTCCCAAACCCAGTAAGTTTTCCGAGACAATTTGAGTAGTTAATGTAAGGGATTATAACACATGATATCTGTGTCATCAGGGAACTGATCTTAGTGAGCAAGGAAGACCAGTTCCCTGATGACCCTCCCAGTCTTATGTTTTGAGATGTTAAAATGAAAAAAATGCTAGTTTTTAGTGAGGCTGCTCAGCAATGAGTCACAGACTTGCCATGAACACTCGTATTTCTAAGCCTTCTAAATTGCTTATTTGCAGCTCAGCAGGAGCAAGCCAGAGACCACAGTAAAAGCTTACTCAAGTACATTTCCAGTACAGGTTCAGAGACTTTGGTTTCATCAGAACTGGGGTATGGTCATTGTTTTACAATCATCTTAATTATCCCATGAGAAGCAGCTATGTGAACTCATGCTTTTCAAGGAGAATAGTGATTAATACTCACAAATGCTCTAAGGTTGTTTCGACCATACTTAGCGTGAGAAAATAAAGGCACTCTGTCAAGCTACCTAGACTGCTTAAGAGATACAATAGACAAAGATATTAAAATGTTTGAAAAGGAAAGGATCTTTTACAAAGAAGGACCTCAAGCAGAACTGGACAGGCTTCACAGTGGAAGAGAGAAATCTGACTCAAATTGCATTGACTAAACCCATAATAGTAACACCATCATATTTTACAGTATCTTTTTGACATTGACAAGTTTGTCTTTATCAGGGTTAACCATTCAGAGTCAACAGCACATAACTATGTAATTAACATTTGTATCTTCTAAAGTTCCTCTCCTCACAGTGCCTCACAATGGACGATAACGTTCCCAGTGAGCTACATTTGGCATTGCTACAGGATATGACAACCCTTCCCTATGAAAGGATGTCTTGTCAAGTACCCACCATACTCAAGTTCAATTTTAGGTTGACATGTTACACTCAAATACATCTGTCCATGTTCCCTGCACTGACACATTACCTAACTATGAGCATGTGGCCCTTCTCCGCAACCTCAGTTACTCTTCCATTGTAAAATGAGACAAAATTATGAAATCTTAGCATTTGAAAGATTAAAAATTAGATAAAATGAATCAGGAAAAAATAAATATAGGGAATAACAAGTTATAGCTAGAGGATAAATTAGATGACCTCTAAATGCATCAGCAAAGTTACACACTAGAATACAATTGGAAAAGATGATTGCAGGAAATATTTGGTGACACTTTTCACAGTCATTAAGTTTTTCAGATGCTGAAGTGCTTTGCTGAACTGAGGTGTAATTGACTGACGTGAATAGATGAAAAAGATTTGAAAATAACTAAAAAGAGTATTTTTCCATTGGATTTGAAATAAAGAACTATTAATTCAGTCATTTAGACTCTTCTCTGGGTAGGTATCTCTTTTTTTTATTGTTCAGGATTTAATTTCTAGTTTTGTGTTTTCTATAAAGATTAACTCTGGTACAATTTCACATCTACAACAACAACAAAAAGAAATTTAGGTATAATTAAGGCATGAAATAAAGTATTAAATTTAGCCCATTAAAGATATTTATTTGGCTATTTTTAGACAACAGCCTATACAATATGCAAGTCTGCAAATTTAAAGCATATGTGTTGACCAGTCACACCAGTAATTAGAGAAAAGACAGTATGTTAAATTCAGAATATCTGGCATTTTTCAAAAATGTTCAGGGCCAAGATCTTCCCTTGTAATCATCCAGATAAATCTAATAATCCAAATTGTTAATTACCCAGAAGGGAATTAAGAAATCTAAATAAATGGATTTTTTTTTTTTCGTTTAACAAATTATAGTTAGAATGAATACATAATCCCTTTGACTGACAACTTTTCAAAGATTAAAAATTAATGAGGTTCTTTCTTGTCTTCTCTTTCACCCTGAAATTGTCTCACAACTTCAACTGGAAGTTTTGTGATTATTTAAATTGTTGTATGAAAAACCTGTTTTTTTAATAAATCTTGTCCTGCCTTTCATTTTGTTAGTAAAGAACTAATTTAATTCTTCCAGTGTCTTGTTCTTCTGTAGTATACTGTCTACACTGTCTTCACTATGCACTATGCTGCATTTATATATAGACCATGTTCATCATCAAAATAGTCAGTGTGACAATTTAATGAAACAGGTTAATCTCATCCCTCAGGAACTAAATCTTTCCATTATGAATGGGAGATATAAATGTGCATTGTAGTCTCACTTTTATAGTCTCACAAGTCTTTACTATCAAGGCTTATTTTCTTCATTTGTAGCAAAGCTGCCCATATCAGATCATGTTCACTTGGCATCTTCTATAATGCTCATGAACTAAAAAGGCTAAGTGAATAGGAACACACAACCAGCCTCACAAACAGACATGAGTTTAGGAAGCCAGGATACCATCTGCAAGTATCAAATGTGCTTCCCACCACTGTAGCCAAGAACAGTCTTAGTTTCCATATGAACTAAGAGGTTATAACAACACACTTCCAGCTCTTGACTGAACTGCGACATACACCTGTTAAAACCAACTGTTGCAGATAATCCACAAAGAAAAGCCAAAACACTTTTGGTCTTGTTGATCGGTGTGGGAGTTTTCACTTCAGACTAAAGAATAACATCTTTACTGAAAAATGCGTGCCAGACCATGGCATTGTCCCTACTCCAGTTTGATATCTGTCACGTGTTTCCATGTCACATTCTCCAAACAGGAGAGGAATACCAAGTGTGAGATTTAATTCAGATGAGTAAAAACCATTTGAAACTTCACCATGGCTGTGCTGCTTTTCCTGTCATTTGAACACCTGGGAGGAAAACAAGTGTCTTTCCTGCCATCAGGTTATGCTTATCTAGTTTACTTTGTGTTGTCTACTTTTCATTCAATCTTCTATCAGAATGAACTACAGATACAAACCTGTATGGACATTCAGCTCTGTGATGCAGGATCTCTGGGATGTTTTTCTCATGAAATTTTGTTAATTTGCAATTATTCCCTTCCTCCCTCCCATTCATGACTCTGTGTTATAGAACAGTATCTCCTCAAAGGGTGTAAGACCCTAGCAAATCTACCATAGCATTAATTTCTCCCTTAGCTACAACTAATAGTAGGTTTCTGTAGAGAAGCCCTTCCTCAAGCAGCAGTTGGTTCTGTGTTTTTTAGTACTTTACCTCTGCAGTGAGAAAGAGGAGGGGAAGCACGTATCTGATTTAACTCACTGAAATACCTAATAATATGGATTTTCATGTTCTGCCTCCTTAGAGTGGTAAAACAGGAATTATCCATCTTTCTAGTAAAGGGAAGCAAACTTACTGCAGAGGAAGCACCGACACTTTCATTATGGTGTATTAAAGTTCTGGAAAACCTTGTGGAAGGAACTGATTTGATTCTATTGGAAACCGATTGCACTCCCTCAGTGCAGGAAATCTCACTGCAGGTCAAAAAAGTGTATTATAGAGAGGATTGTCTGTTCCTGGAACTGGAACTTACATTCTGATGGTTTCATAAGGAATTTCTATACAGTCAAGATAAGCTCACATCCTGTTGGATCTGGAATGGGTCATGCCTTTGCCAGCAAGAAACTTTGCCATCAGAGCTGGATTTCAGCAGCATGAAGTGAATGTCAGATTTTGAGTCTGAAGCAAATCCTCTTGCCACCATGTTAAGCAAAATTATATTTCTTCAAAAATAGCATTTCATGATTGTTATCTTTTCTTCAAATTGTCACTTGGGTTTTTGGCTGCCACAAAGGTAAAATCATCACATGTTTAAAATCTCTTTTCATATACAGTGGTGTTATCTTGGCCTTTTGGGCCCCCTTTTTTTTGTGGTATCTCATGGGTTACTCATCAGTTCCTTAAATATTAAAATGCCATGAGCTGGTTATTCTTAACAGACACAATAATGCTTATATCACTGGACTTAATGATCCCTGCGGGTCTCTTCCAACCGAGGATGTTCTATGATCACTAAAGATCACTGAAGCAGAGTGTAAGATATTTCAGGCTTTTCCTGGCCAGTTTTGACCTTCTATAGGTCTTTTATTCAGGAAAGAATAAAAAAATAATAATAAAAAAAATAATAATAAAGTGAAGTTAACCCTTTGAAACATGAGAAACCACCGCCCTACAGGAGCAACTGTATTTATTATTTGGTTTTGCACTTGAAATAATTGCAGGCTTTATTCTAAACCATCATAAAAAATAAGTAGTATGAGAATGGACATCAGAGTACAGACCTATCCTTTGGTACTTCGTTAAAACATCGTGCAAAACTATAAATGCAACAGAAATAATCATGAGTTGGAATAGAAAGAACCATATGCCACTAGAAAACAGGTTGGATACATACACTATTTGTTGTTTTTTCTTGTTGCCATACTAGTACTGCCAATGCCAATAGCAATAAAAACAATTTACATTTGTATAATCATTCTTATTCCAAAACACACAACAAATCATAGGCCAAATTATGCTTTTGGTGACATGGCTTCATAAAGGCACAGATGCTTCCTTTCCAGAGTTGCATAGTATAATGAAGAGCAATTTTATCTTCACTCTTCACAAGGAGTGAAGAATGATAACATGAAGCCCTCCTTTGATTTGGATACAAAAGTGGTATGGATATACATAGTACAAAATATATATATTTCTCATGACTGATTAAAAAAATAGTGAAAAATCCAAGATAGAAATTTTACCTCAAAAAATGTGTTTCATCTCTGGAAATGGAGTAGAAAGCTAAAATTTGTTTCTTGTAACAGCTCCTTCTTGAATGACTTGCATCACAAAGCTAACAGTGCAACCTGCTCTAAAGACTGAATGTTACAGACATACCAAGAGCCCTACAAGGTAGCAATATGATAACAATGTAAGCATTATTTGAGCCAACTGTCTGCTAAAAATGCAATTAAGACAACCCTCAGAGACATCCTGAGAGGCATTAAAGCCTCACCTTGGGCTATTCAAGAGCCTTTTCTTGTAAATCATTCTGAATCAACACATTTTCCGGGCATCCCATCCCATTCCAGCACCAAGCACTTCAACTCTTTTCACTGCTTGGCTGTTGAAAAGTACAATGGCATTTTGCCTCCTCCACAGTTGGCAGAATTTCTGTATCTGGGCTCTTGGCCTGGATTTTGCCAGAGGATGTGGTAAATCTGGCCATAGTTTTTTTGGTAGATAGAAGAAAATGATCTCTTCTTTCAGATTTCATCACTTTTTATGTTTCTGCCCTGTACCCATATTGCTGCCAGAGAAAAAGCGACAAGCTGATGAAAACGTAATGTTTCTTATAAGAAAATTTCCAATTTCAATTTTTTTTTTATCTTTTCACACTGTGATAATCCTCAAGACAAATGTATTTTCCTATGAAAGTGGAGCATGTGTCCAGCTGAGTGATTCCAGATCAAAATGTTGACTTCTTTAATGTGGGAAAGACTCGCAGCCTGGAAGACAAGTTCTCAGATTCTGATTCAGAGCAGGTTTTTTCTACCCTAGATATTTTTGGAATTGGAAGACTTGAATTTTCTCTGTCTCAGGACATCACTCTAAACACCACTGTGATATCACAGAGTATAGCTTTATACACTGTACCATCATAAAAATACTGCCAAAAGAAAATGCTTTTTCCTGGGTGTTTGGGACCTTTCTAAAATTAAGATAGAAACCAGAGAAGAGAAGATTCAACCTTCAATTCACCTGAACATGATTCTTAATGTTATCACATCAATTTAGTGGTATCACAACTTGAAATTAAGGAACAGATATGTGAAAATCACGTTTTGAGTAAGAAAATATAGTGGAATATTATAATAGCAAATAGAGTGATAGTAAGGGGAAGGAGAAACTTAGATCATTAGAAACGACAATGATAAAACCCAATAAAAGCCTACAGAGTGAACTAGCTCCCTTTCAAATTCTTGCTTTTTAATAAACCTAACTAACAATGTCATACAGTGCTGTGACTTGTCTGTGCATTGAAGTTTGCCTCTAACTGGCTTGTGAGAGCATGATTTTATTGACTTGCTTTCTGTCATTTAATAGTAGTCATGTAGTTGTTATTGATCCGCACCTGCAGCATAGCAACGTCTTTACTTCCTCTCAGAAAGTGGATATCCATGCCTTTGAATTATCTTACTGAAATGGAGCATTAAATGATGTGTTTAAGTTGGAAATTTTGTTATTTTGTAAAAGGACTCTTACTGATGACAAAAATAATATTTATGTCATAGTCACTCTAGCATGGAGCACAGATAGGACCCAGGAACAAGTGCTGTCTATCCTTAACCTAACCAGTTGGTACCCAAGGCTTCAAAGCCAGAAAAGTCTTTAATGTTGCTTTATTTACTCATATAGGTATAGCCATATAGAGATAACATATAGCAACAACAAAGGTGTTAGAAAGACTCTGTGATTCTCCAGTTTCTCTGCTATTTTACTGGAAAAGCTACTGTTGTTTATGTGGAAAACTACTCCTTAGTTGGCCTCAGCTGAGGAAGGTCCCACTGCAAACTCTCAGCAAACTGAACAAGATTGAAGAAAATGCATCTGCCACAGAGGTGAATAAAAGATAATATGGAATAAACCAGTAAGGTGCCAAATGTCTGTTGTATTTGTCTATTTTCCTGCCTTTCTGTGATGTACATCTAAGGCCCACCACCTGCTCACATACAGCTGCCTTCATGTATATTAGAACTAACTTTCAAAATTATCTTGGAAAGTTTCTAAATGCAAACCAAACAATAAGATTTTAAGACTATGTCACAGAAAGGAAAATAAGCTGAAATAGGTTTACAGTTCAAATAAATCATACAAAAGTACAAATTGCCAATTACTTCACTTTTGAATGAATATTAGTACCAGCAAGAAAAGAAAACTTCAAGCAAGAAAGTACCAGCAAGAAATAAAATTTCTTTTTCTTTTCTTTTTCTTTTTTCTTTTTCTTCTCCTATTTCTTTCTTTTTCTTTCCGTTTTTCTTTTCTTTTCTTTTCTTTTCTTTTCTTTTCTTTTCTTTTCTTTTCTTTTCTTTTCTTTTCTTTTCTTTTTTCTTTTCTTTTCTTTTCTTTTTTTTCTTTTCTTTTCTCTTTTCCTTTCTTTTCCTTTCCTTTCTTTTCTTTTCCTTTCCTTTCTTTCTTTTGTTCTTTTTTTTTAAATTTTTTTCTTTTTTTTTTGAAACAAGGCAAAATTCATATCTTTGATAACTTTGCTTACTAGTAGAGTTGTAAAGCTGGATTTATACAGCATTTAAGATAGTTATGTCTGGATGTACACCAGTAATTGTTCAGTAATTAGAATGTATCACTAGGTTCTATATTGGTTGCACAGAAATAGATACCACCTTCAGCTGAGCTATGAAACTTCAAAGGAATCCCAGTGCCAGCTCAGAAAGTGCTCATCAGGGGCAGACCTATAGGGTACAATTTGCATTAGATCTTGCAAAGTTCCATGAAACCGCAGTGCAGGAATACATTAACAGAAGTTGAACATCTTGTCCTATTTCACTGCCTACAGTGGCACTTTCTAGCACCAAGGAACTATTAATTATTTTAATTATCTTCTCTCTGCTAACAATAGTGCTTGACTTCTTAGCTTTCTGAAGATCTTTTTTTCTGAAAGACAGATACTTTGTAAATGGAGATACTATCCAGGACAGAATCTGATGCTTTTACTCACACAAAGTAGTAAATTCTTCTGGAAGTATTTCTTCTAATTATCGTAGAGAAAGGTTGTTAGGTTGTTAAGAGCAACAGGAGACATTTCAGGCCCCTTCTCTGAATTATCAAGGCATAAGGTAGAACCTCTCTGGATGTCAAGAGAAGTGTATTTAAAAATATTTTTCAATGAAGGACATATTTAAAGTACTTCACCTATTTAGAAAAGACTTTTGAGCAAGATGCTTCTGCCGGGAACAAGAATGAGGCTTATAAGAGCTGCTCAGGTGTGAAGAAATAGAAGCAATAAGTGGGTTTAAATCTTTGTTGCTGCTGACATAGTAGCACCTACAAAAGTTAAATCTACAGACTTTGGCCTCGGCGTGTTGATGAAGTAGGTGTAAATGAAAAAATGTCAAAGGCCATATGCAGTAAAATCATCTTCAAGCAATATCAAACTGGGGGTATGATACCAAAGATATTCCATATTACTGTGATCTGCACGCTGTTAAACCAAAAATATTGTTTTAAGGTAGTCATGGTATTATGTTCCTTATCCTTCTCAGGGAAACAGCAAAGTCCAGGCTTGCTACTCCTTAGGAAGAGAAGATATCCAGGATGTTAGCAAAAGGCAAGAAGTTGAGAGGGATTAGTAGAGAATGCCAAAGGCTAGAAGAAGAAGCTCAGGTTGGAGAGAAGATAGGGACAGAAGTCTGTTCTTTCGGTTATTAAAATACCTGTGATAAAATAGGTCTCTCATGCATATATGCATATGCACTCTGATTTTGAAGGATGTTCTTGGTCAACAACTGCTCTTAGAGAAAAGCTTATTACTTCGATTTACTTAGTTTATCTTGATGAGGCCCTAGATTAAGGATATTGCTTCAGTTCAATTATGTGTATGGAATCAATTAGCAGATTAATGCTCTGGTTCTATATTTTGTTTACAAATATCCCTGAAGTATAAAATATTTCAGAACTTATATTTTAGTCTCTATTCACTGATAAGTACATTATTATTAAATAAAGTAAAAAAATCTGTTACTGTTCTTTGCAAAATGCTAATATTACAATAAGGTTTTTGTTTGGTTGGTTTGTTGTGTTTTTCACTGAAATTGGGATAGGAAACCAAACTACTACACTTGTTCATAAAACGAAAACTCAGGTAATGAAAAAGTCAATTTGGAAACACTGGAAAGGCCACATATGCATTGGTGGATTTCCTGAGTACACAGCAAAAATTGCCTTCTTCAGCTTCAGAGAAGACTTGACAAAGTTCTGCTTTTGGGAGAGAAAGCTGAAGAAACTGACAAGGGAAACAAATTGCAACAGCTTCAGTGTTAAGTTGAAAAAATAGTTGAAAATTTTGATAAAATATTGATATTTCTTTCTGCAGATTATCCACAATAAGGACATTATATCTGAATTGGTTCTCCAAATTTACTTTATATCAGCATTTAGAAAAATATATGGCTAACCTCATTCTATAAAAGACAACTAAAAATGACTACAAAAGGCCATAAGTGCCTCATTTTCTCCACCAAGTCCGAGGCGAGTGCTGGGTAATCACCAACCATATTAAATTTAACAAGAAAAAGTGCTGGATTATGTACCTGGAACAGTGTAATCCTGGATGTATGCAAAGACTCAGGACAAGGAGCTGGAGTTCAGCCCCAAAGAAAGAGATCTAGGGGTTCTGGTTGATGGTAAACTCAGTACGAGTCAACAATACGCTGTGATGGCTAAAAGGGTCAAATGTATCCGGCATTAAGTACAGTATAGCTAATTGGCGAAAGAAGTCATTATCCCACTATGCTCAGCATTGGTGTGGCCTCATCCTGAGTACAGTGAGCAGTGTTTGGCTCCAAAATATAAGAGAGATCTAAAAATATTAGAATGTGTCCAAAGGAGGACAACAAAGATGGTGAAAGGACTAGAGAGGTGTAACTTAGGAGGAGTAGCTGAGGATAGAAGGTGTGTTCACTTTAGACAAGAGGAGACTGTCTGAGGGGTGACCTCATTGTTGCCTACAGCTTTCTCATGAGGGAAAGCTGATAGGGAGGTGCTGATCTCTTCTTTCTGGTGTCGCTCAATAAGACATGAAGGAATGGCTTAAAGCTGCATTGGGAGAAGTTCATATTGCGTATTAGGAAAAAGTTCTTCAGTGTGAGAGTGGTCACGTCCTGCAACAAGCTCCCCAGGGAAGTGGCTGTAGCCCCAAGCCTGTTTGTGTTCAAGACGGGTTTAGACAACACTCTTAAATATATGATTTAACTTTTAGGTTGCCCTGTGTAGAGTCAGGAGTTGGACTTGATGGCCCTTGTGGGTCCCCTCCAACTCAAAATATTCTATGACTATGATTCTATGATTCTATCATTGTAGTGTACACAATTTCCCAGTAAGCTCAGAGTATCATATTCTATCAGTTTAAAATAAATTCACTTCCATTTACATGAAGCTAAATGGTAATGTTACCTATACTTAGTCTTACATCAGTGTTTTAAAGTAATAAGTAAATAAATACATAGTTTTAAAGGAAAACTGTGTTAAATTGACCCACCACAAGGTTTATTACTTGAATGGTAATAGCTGTTCTTTCTTCATCTCAAAGGCAAATTACCGTATTTTCCATCTGTTTTAAATGCTTCTGTTTCAGCAGGCTTTTCCTTTTTCAAATCTATTTTTTTAGAAGAAAACTAGTAAACTTTTAAATTAGTCAACACTGCTCAAGAGCTAAGGAAAGACTAAAGGTGCCTACTCTGTTTTTACAAAGGCTTTCCTTGACATGTCATAGAATAGTAACATAGAAAGAGCGATTTCCCTGGGCAACTGGATACCCCATTGAAAATTTTACTGCGTGAGTCCTATACTTGCAATTCAAACTTTCCAGGAAAGCAATAGAGAGGTATGAAAAAAGCAACAATTTAAAAATGTCATTTTGTGAAAGATAGAAGCAGAAATATCATCCTGATCTGTAGAACTTGAGGAAAAAGTTGCTCACATGATTTGGCATTTTTTGTCATGTATCTGCCCTTCCACTAGGCAGGAACAATAGGAGCTCTTTCATTGCTGTTTCTTCATTTTTTAATGTACACATGATGTAGTATGACTTGTGTTGCCCTGATTCTGTTTTGGGCAGGCAGTTTGGTTCACTGGCTACGTGTAAGAAGTCAAACTGACACACCACCAGCATGTGAGTCTCATACTCAAATCTCATTCACTGTTACCTTACTGCTGTTGCTGTAAGTATATTGATACTTCTCCATATGCCACTACATGCTTCTTCATTCTTGTCAGTCCCATCTAATCGCTTGACATCAGCTATATCTCTTTCTGTGCCTCCTCTGTTCTTCTTTTCTTATTTCTCTTTCTTGTTTTTATTTCTTCTTCCTCCTTCTTCTTGCCCTCTCTCACTTCTCACACAAGTTTCAGACACCAGTGTGGTTAATACATGTTTGTCCTAAGATAAGGAGAAATGTAGAGGTGACGATTTGTCCTCCCAGCTCATGGTCTCAGGAGGGTGGTGCTGGATGTGGATCCAGTCGACTAAATCTCACATGGACAATAACCATTACATCTTGACTTTCATATTGCCTGCTTCTTTTTACTGTGGTCACCTCTACTTGGAAATAAACATCTCAAGAAACAGCTCTTCCCACTTCGCTACATGCTTCCTCAATCGTGCTCAAACCCAGAATTCCCCCTCCACAATGTCTTTGGAGTCCAGTCTGTGATGGTTTCTCTCCTTTGAAATTCATTAACTTCCATCCCTAAAACATCCCTTATTGGAATTATTAAGGACACTAGTTTAAAGGACTACGTAATCTGCTTCAAAGGGATTTACTAAGCCGTTACTCCTACAGAAAGAATATGAAGAAGCAGGTTGCTTGGTTTCCTCTCTTTATTAGCAGATGGAAAGTAAATGGGGGTTATTTCCAGGAGCCTGACCAAATGTATAACAGCTCACCAGTAGCTCTGACTTCTGAACAGAAGTGTTGTACAGCAAACCATGTCCCTCTGGTAGTTTGGTATGTATGACTGAATGGCATTGTACAGTCTGTGAGATACGAAAGGAAGAAAAATCCAGTCGCAAAATGTCCCTTAAAACTACAAATGTTCCCATCTGGGGACTTGTCTCATTCTCCTGAACAGATTTGAGCAAGACAGCGTTTTCCCTGGATTTTGCCCACTGGACTGCTCAGGTTCAAGTTACTGATGCTGCACATTGATTTGAACCTGCAGGAACCTGAACAGAAATCACTTTGATCATTAAAGCAGAACAAGCTTCCTCTCCAAGTTTTGTTTTCCCTGCTGATTCAGCAGATGGAAAGGATGCCATCCAGAGGGACCTTGACATGCTTGAGAGGTGGGCCCATGAGAACCTCAGGAAGTTTAATGAGGCAAACTACAAGTTCCTGCACCATCTTAAGTTTTTACAGTTTCAGGATGTTTCTGTGCTGCTGTGACAGAACTCAGGTTTGGGCAAGTGTCATTTAAGAAAGGAGTTGAAAACAAATGGAAGGTGCTGAGTTAACATGGAGAAAAAAGATTGTTATTCAGCAGATTTTTTAATATAGCCTTAGATATAATGCTTTGCTATATACACCAACCATTATAAATGTCTTACTTTATATATATAAATCTGTAGGAGTGTTTGCAGAATAAAATAGAAACACCTTGTGCACTGGTGAAATAGAATAACAGCTTTGCTTTCTCTTTTAAAAAATATAGTCACTTTTACCATTATTCTGTCTGCTTTTACAAGATGATAGCCAAATAAATGAATTAATTTTTGGAACTCTGAAAGAACAGAAGATGGTTGGAGTTTATACAAGTAATTCTCAAAATGAGCAATTTTTTAACCTTAGAACAAGAACACGATGACATCAAAACTGAACCTTCTATTTGAAAAATGAGAGTCAAGCAAGCAAGGTCCCTTGCTTTTCATTTATCTGGGAAAAGAGCATCTGGAACTGAGTAACACTTCAGAAGAGAAAATGAATAAACATTAATGCGTTATCAATATTATTCTCATCCTAGATCCAGAACACAGCACTATAACAGCTACTGAGAAAAAAATTAACTCTATCCCAGCTGAAATCAGGGCAGAACCTAGTTTTGAAGACCTTTTGAGTACAGTAATCTGTAGATCTTTAGAAAGCACCTGAAAATCACCATTGTACAGCAAGCCATAGTTGTTAGAATGACTTTGTGGATAATTAAAAGTGAGGTGTTAAATCATGGGCTGGTTGACACATCAAAAATATTGCATTGTTGATTGTTTATCACAGAAAAATATAATAGCGACTTCTTGCTTTTAACGTGTGGGTTTGGGGAAGAAAAGGGTGGGTTTGACTCCAGGAATCACAAGACAGAGAATAATTTTATTTCTGAAGTCGGATTTTATTTGAAGAAAAATATTCCAAATCTACATATGTCTACACATATGGGTGATTTGTATTTGTATTGTCTCTCTTTTTCTGAGCTGCCAGGGTGCAGGGGTCACGGTAGTTGGAAGCAATATTACACCTTGCATTAACACAAAAGTGTTATTCAAGAGCGCTCTGCACCACCAATAATGAACCATCATATCCTTTCTCTGCTTTGCCCTCATTCTCCTGCTGATGACCTTAACCAGTTTTGCCAAGAAAATACTTGTGAATGAGGGAGTGAGGGGAAGTCACCCTGCCTCCCTCATCTTTCCTTCTTTCACCAATCTCACACAGCTTCTCCCAGCAACCAAGGCACAGGGAGAGAGCAGCACACACAGCTGGCAGAGTCACGGGTTTTGTTACAGGGGCTATATGACCTACATGATTAGCCCCCTTCTTAAGTAATGTAAGAGTAAAACTTCGGGAGTGTTGCCAAAGGCTTTAGCAGAATCACTGACTTTTGTCCTTCTAGAAGACAGGGTATATGTGGTTATACATGTAGAAAAATTCAAGATAAACTCATGTACTTTAATATTTTTAAAGAATTATTACTGTGATTGACAGGACTTCCAAAATTATTCAAGGTCCTAAAAATTCTTTAAGTGGATGTCACAAGTAGATTTATCTTCTCTGCCTTAGAAATGAGATGTGTTCTGCTAGTTCCCTTGAACCAGATGTAGGGTATCATATTCTATTTTAGTGGAATTGTTCCCAGCAGGCTCTTTTAGAGTTGTTATGATTGGATATTTTTTCTATTTCTGTCCAATGACTAGTAAGGGAGTCATTAGTCAGTCATTGACATCTATTTTGTAGACATTACTTGCCATGTTAATCCTGACTTACCTTTTCTTTGATGTGACTATACCGATATCCTTGGAATGACTATTTGCATGAATAGGGCCTAATGGAGTCAGACACAAAGTTAGACACTAGAGACAATATTCTACAAAATTATTAATCAGCACCATTTCACTGACATTGATGGGACAATATCATATCTCCAAACAGCAATAACAATAGTTTGGGTAATGCAGCAAATATTAAAAAAATCATAAGAAAGATTGAGAAAAAAATGTTTATCTCTCCCTTGTGTCTGCTAAAGCAGGTTTCAAATTAAGTTGAAAATTTTATGGAATAAATATTTGGCCACTAGAAGACAGAATTAGATTGCAAATGCACATTATGTAATGTAAGCTGCCACATAATACCTTTGACCACATCTGTCAATTAGAGTTCTGCAATTCATGGGCTGATTATGACTTTAGTTACTGGTAAGTCATTCAGACCCTAGGTTTGTGTGTGAATGTATATGTGTTTATTGTAGATATCCAGGACATCCTCACAGAGCTGGAATATGTGACACAGGATTTACTGATTCCTACTGAAGCAGCAGCTGGAAGATGGGTGGGATACCCGTGGGCATCACAAATAGAACTAGATGCTTGTAATTATGCAGATGACTCCTGCCCTGTGGATATTTATGTAGGAAAATATGAAAGAAAAGTTAAAGAGTTTCAGGACACTGCTTTACTGCTTATCCATCCTAGACTCTCAGTATGAATCTCCAGCTTTTTCAGTCACTGAGGGATGACCTAGATGCAAAAGTTCTACTTCTATTTCAGATGTCTCTTATTATCCTGTCTTCCCTCATCTCCTGCAGTCATTCCTCACTGGCACAAATTTCCCACCTTACCTGTATGGTATTTGCCACTCCTATGCAGATAGGTTGTAGAGCATTTGAAATGGCTCTAGACATTTATGTCAAGTATTCCCAATACAGTCCTTTTTCTGGACAGAAATCTTGCAAGTATTAGGCGAGGCACTAAATTGACAAGTTTTGCTCAGCACTAGTCAGGAATACATTTATTATATTGTGAAAGCTGTTGAGATTGTATAAAACTTTCAGTTTCCTTTTATGATGTAAAGGAGAGAAGCACATTTTCCTCCAAGTGGCTGTTACTGCACCAACAGACCCAGGCAAGCGCTGCATCATAAGACTGACTGACTACCATGGAAGAGGTTCAGAGGATAACCAATTTCTCTGGCAAGAGTTATTTCTGTTAACAAAGTATTAAACATTGGTTGTATTTAAAATCGGCCTGACTCAGTTTCCCTTTTTGGGACAACGATTATGTACAGAGTTTTTGTGTAACAGTCCCAAAAATAATGACCTTCAGACAGACTGCAATGCAGGTGCCAGAGAATTCATATTTGCTATTAAAAAAAAAAAAAAAAAAAAAATAGAATAGGGACTTTAACCATGTTGTTCCATATCTGAAGAGGGTGTCCTTAACATTGGTTGTCTCAAGACAAAAAATATGAGCTCTCTTTCCTCTGACCTGAGCACTGGAAGCTGACCAATCTTTCATGTTGAAACTCTGACCAGAAAAGACTTCCTGAAGAATACTCGCTTCTGTTTTTCTGGAAAATTACTAAGCACCTTATCCTCGTATAGCAAATGAGATTATTATCTTGGTAGGTAGCCTTGTTTCCCATACTGGTATTTTCTGCTCCCTCTGGGAACAATGATAGGGATAACCAGTGGCCAGCCTTCCAGGGGTAAAAAAGACATTCTGAAATCTTAAAAATTCAGATGAGTCAGACTGTCTCCAGCAAGTTTTTCTTACAAAGTGTGTTTGCATCTTTCAGATCAGTATGGTCATCAGGCTAGCCATTGTTTTGTTTATCTGTTTACTTTTCTTGTGGTTCTTTCAAAGTGAAATCAATGCAGTGATACAGAAAAGCTTTATATTTCAGTTCTATAATTGCTGTTTGCAACACACAAACAGCAGTCATAAGATTATCTTACCTTTACTCTTACAAGGTTACATATCCCCTGCTAACACACAACACTCTTTCCTATCATCATTCTTACATTAGTACTTATAAAATAGTCATTATGGAAGTTAGTGCATAGGTACAAAAATACATGAAGTCAGAGCGCTTCAAATAACAGTCAGAAGTGGGCAATTTATTAGAGTACATATAATATAAATATTGAAAGCCATAGGACAAGAATAAAAAATGAAAACTAAGGAAACATAAGCAAAATTTAAAATGATGTTTTAGTTAGAAATCTGTTTTAGCTGTATATCAATGACCAGTTGCCCAAAGACAGTTATTTTACAGTCATTTTTTCATATCTTTTATAAATGTTGTTTTGCTTTCTCTTTGCTTTGGAAGCAGCATGTCAAGACAACATTGGCAAATAGACAGGAACAGTGATATCACACTTAACTACATCTGTAGATTTCAGCTGTAAAAACAAATGAAATGCACAGTAGCAGCCTGATTTTACAGGAGAAATAGTGCAGGCTAGACACAATGTGATGTCAAATGCACAAACTAATGCAAATAAAACTTTTCTGAGGAATAATGGTTTATAATTCTGATGAATAGAGGTGTTTTCATAATAGCAGCCAGTAAAACAATCTGAGACAGAAATGTGATTTAAAATTGATGATATCTTTGAACATTGCAGCTCAAAACATGAAAGCTGTGTCCCCCTGTGCCAGCTCTGTTTCGATGAGACTTCCAGCTGGGCTAAGCTTTCTCTGAGTGAGCTGTTCTCATAATCCTCTCAAATCAGTACAGTCATAAAAGAAATGAGGATTAACAACATCTACTGCAAAATTATGCAGCATTTGTGGCTACTAAATGTTCTTTTTATTTCAAATACAAATTCTGCTTGTCAAGCAGTAGCTGCAGGACCCCTAATATTTGAAACGTAAATATTTATAGTGTTGTGATGACCTAGCACTAAGAAGTCTCTATCCAACTTCTACCCTTTTTGAGGAAAAAGAGGTGCGTTATCTGTGGGGATTTAGAGAGAAGGAAGAGGTGTTGTCAAAGTGTTCATGGCACTAACAAAAGTCTTGAACATCTCCTCAACATAAGCACAAAAGCCATTTCCAGTAGCTTTTGCTCACACCACCAAAGCATAGGCAGGACTTGTACTCTTCTTCATGAATGAAAACCTGCTTCAGATCCTATTGGCTGCACTTATGCAAGCACAGGTGGCAATACCAGATGCACGCTCCTTAACTCCACACTACTGCAGTCTTTCCCTCCTTAGTGGAGGAATCGGGAGTATCAGTATTTCACAGACAAGCAAGCAGCCTCAGTTCTATGTGTTGTACCCAGTCAGGAAGGTGTCTTCCTCAGAACATTATGCACAGCAGATGCAGAGGCAGTGCAGATCTCTGATTCAGGTTAATCAGAATCATAGAATAGTTTGAGTTAGAAGGGACCTTCGAAGCTCATCCAGTGCTATCCCTGCCATGAGCAGGGACATCTTCACCTAGATCAGGTTGCTCAGAGCCCCGTCTAGCCCGGTCTGGGATGTCTTCAGGGATGGGGAATTTACCACCTCTCTGGGCAACCTGGGACAGTGTTTCACCACCCTCATCATAAAAAATTTCTTCCTCATATCTAGCCTGTATCTACCCTCTTTTAGTTTTAGACCACTACCTCTTGTCCTGTTACAACATCCTGTGAATAAGTCTGTCTGCATTTTTCTTATAAGGCTCCTTTTACATACAGAAAGGCCACAATAAGGTCTCCCTGGACCCTTCTCTTCTCCAGGCTGAACAACTCCAGCTCTCTCAGCCTGTCCTCATAGGAGACTGTTGGAAGGTTAAAATCAAAATTTTAAGACCTCTTCCCTGGTTGGCTGGTGGTTTACTTTTACAGTTGATGAACACCTGTAACAAAGATCATATCAACTCACAATGCAGATGTGTGGTAAAACACTTTTACTAGGAAATTAAACTAGTTGAAAAACTAAAAAAAAAAAAAAAAAAAAAAAAAAAAAAGAAAAAAATTAGTTTTTGAAGGTACCTATCCAAATATAAATGCACTTCTCATTTCCTTAACCATATGCCTTAGTGTGCTGGCTTAATCTGTCGAATTCAACAGATTTGACAAGTCTGTTTAATGATTGCTTTTTTTTTTTTTTCCTGGTTGATAGAGTATGTACTAAAATGAGGATGATATTCCTGGCAGCTAAACTTTAATCTCAACAGTTCAGCAGAATATGTCTGTCAAGCATCCAACCTTTTACCTGTTTAGGTCTCTAACACATTTCCACAAAAAAGAGGTAGGAATATAATTATGCTTAGGAAAACAATACCAGAATTCTACCGCTTTTCTGGTATTGTTCTTTCTCTTGTTTCCATTATAAAAGGGCAACCAATCATACTTACAGACTTTTACATTTACATCACATTAAAGGTATTACATCTCCATTTTCCTCAGACCATTTCTGGTTTTGGAAATGCCTGTTGACCAGCTGCTCTCTTCAGCCAGTAGGATCTGTCTGTGATAATGAGGTATCAGTTGTTGGCAATATATACAATAAACTCCTATCTGGTTTTGTTTCTTTGTTTGTTTGTTTACAAAAGGAATGTAAAAGTGATGAGGTGTGTCATCATAAAAGTGAACTGTATTTCAGTGTTACACAGTTTCCTGTGTCAAGCACTGATCTTCCTCTTGGCCACTGATTTCTCAGCCTGTTCTTTGTGTCCAATTTGGTGATAATAGAACAATGGAGCAACGGTA
Organism: Nesoenas mayeri; assembly: GCF_963082525.1. NCBI lineage: Eukaryota > Metazoa > Chordata > Aves > Columbiformes > Columbidae > Nesoenas > Nesoenas mayeri. The sequence continues at coordinate 204,284,051 of NC_137541.1, forward strand.
AGCACTGGATTACTCTCACTTTTTTAGGAGATTTTGTGAAGTTCTCACATCAGAAGAGGTCATCAGTCCAGTAAAAATGAAACAGCACACTTCTGATTTTGTACCACTTGATTGTCATTAAATGACTCCTGCTTCCCTTTGCCTGTGATAAAAACATCTTTTTTTTTTCTTTTTCTTTTTCTTTTTCTTTTTTTTTTCCAGAATAAAGAACAGAATCAATTCTTGCTAGATTTTTATTGTCTTTCATTTCAATTCTTTGGATATATATATATATATATATATATAGCTTTTAATAGAGACAACTGAATCTGTAGTCATGGTCCACAGGTCTCCGATTTAGCAAACACAAGGCAGCCACACCTAACTTATTATTCAACCTGGAGGCATATTAAACCTCCAGTTAGGTTCCAATTTATAAATTAGGGTGCTTATTCTCTACTATGACTATGATTATGCTCCACTGTCGTTACACAGAAAGTGAATCTGAGATTAAGAGTCTCATCTGTGGGAAAAATAAATTAATTGGTCATACAGACTGTTAGTGCCCATCTGAGGTCACTAGAAAAATCAGTAACTGTGCCCAGCTAGCCAGACAGTGCAAAGGTGCAATGTTAGGTCTACATCCATAACTGAGCAGACTGGGCTTCACACAGCTCTGTCTACTCAATTTTGGAGCAGCATGTAGGTTGTGACAATGTGGTGAGTCAGGACTATCCAGGTCAGGACTAAAGGCATGTTTCCACAGATAAACTGGTCTGGCTTGGTTGGAAATAGAATCACAGAATCATAGAATCATTGCTGTTGGAAGAGACTCTCAGGATCATCAAGTCCAACCATAACCTTACCTAACTTTAGCACTAAACCATGTCCCTAAGAACCTCTTTTAAATGCCTTTTAAACCCCTCCAGGGATGGTGGCTCCACCGCTGTCCTGGGCAGCCTGTTCCAATGCCTGACAACCCTTTCAGTGAAGAATTTTTTCCTAATATCCAATCTAAACCTCCTCTGGCACAACTTGAGTCCATTTCCTCTTATCCTATCACTTGCTACTTGACAGAAGAGACCAACAACCTCCATGCTACAACCTCCTTTCAGGTAGCTGTAGACAGCAATAAGATCTCCCCTCAGCCTCCTTTTCCAAGGCTAAACAGCCCCAGTTCCCTCAACTGTTCCTCATCAGACTTGTGCTCCAAGCCCCTCACCAGCTTTGTCACCTCCTCTGCACTTAGTACCTCACAATCAACAAATCTGACAACCACACCGAGATGGAGGCAAACTGTCTAAATCTGGGAGACAGAACTAGTCAAAGGGAAAAGCAACCCTAAAGTTAGTGACAGGCTGTGTTGAACTGTACAGAGAAGGAGTGTAGGGGCTGTGCTGTAAGGAGAAGCAGAATGAGCGTGAGAATGTTCTTCAGAAAGGGTCTGAATAAACATCCATCCTAATTAATGGGTACTTACTTGGACAAAAGACTGCAGAACTCCACAAAGTAAGGGGCTATATCCTAGTCAGGGTTGTAGTCACTTTAACAGGTTTAATTAAGAGCAGTATAATTGAGTTTAAAACCTCCCTTAACACTAAGAAGTGCAGTGAAGATGAATTTCAGATTGCATGCATCTCACAGATCTGCACAAGAGCTGTTAAGTCATGACCCAACCATTAAGGGTGATCCAAACCATCTGTGCAAGGGGAAATCGATAATGTTCCCTACATGTCCCAGAAAAACTGTTCTTTTTTTGGATTGTTTACTGTGTTCTACTCCCTATTATTTTGAAATTCTCACTTGTTATTTCACGTAATTACACATTAATCTCTGGAGTCATTGTTTTATGTCAGTCTGGTCAATGTATGAGAAACAAGAGCGGCCTCTGGATGTTAGAGAAGTTCCTGTCAAGTACCCATTGAATTAAATTCCAGGCAGAACTGTGCATTACAAACTCTCCCTAACCTCTACATGTTGTATGAGAAAGTTATTCTTACTCCTTATAACTTAGCATCTGTTTCTTCAGTACAGGAGTCACTTCAATCCATGCAGAATTTCATTTAAGTTGATAGGACTGTGTCAGCATAAAGGTCTGTGATAACAGATTGCACTGCAAAATTGAGACATGATTATATATCATATTAGTGTATGCAATATAGAAGAACAGAGAAGATATGAAGAATGTCGCTGTTGGAAATGAAAGATCAAAAATGTACCACTGAGCTTAATTTTTTCTTCTAAAATTGGATAGCGGACATTTGGCACATGAAACAACCTTATAACAAAGCTTCTATAAAACATTTTAGACCTCTGAAGCTAAAAAAATATGTTCTTTTTAATACTGTTAAGGAGAAGGAAAATTCAAAGGCTAACAATTTGTAATTGCTTTTTTGAAAAGAAGGCTGCCTAAAGTGAAGGTTATTTTGGTCCATTTATAGTGTGTACTGCATTTTCTAGCTAAATTATAGAAAATTATATGCCATGATTTTCTTGCTGCCTTTAACTACCTTTGTACAAATCTCCCAGTTCATCTTTGGCATTTTGTTGCCTTGTAGCAGTTGTATTAAGTTAACAAAAATGTTGTTCCCAAACATCACAGATTTCTGATTATTTGCTTTCTGCAGAAGCTAATGTTGAGCATGCTATTCTCTTTGCTGCAAAGGTCTTCACAGGACCAACTTTCTGTATTTTCTTTGTCTCTGATACTTACAATACTGAACAAAGTTGATGTTCTTTGAGATCATTCTTGGGGAGCACAGATTAATTTATTATAACCAGCACCGTGTAACAATGAAGCAATAGAATGAGTATTTTACGACTTTATAACAAAAAATAAACTGAGATGTAGGTCAAGTTCTCCTGATTTAATGCGTTCAAATAATTTATTGGTTCTTTGGCACTGTATAGAAAGTAAAGTAGAGACTGCTTCAGATATTTTCTCACATAGAATCACATAAACTGTAACATGCTTTTAAGAACTTGATATAGTAAAAATCAACTTTTATTAATCTACGTTTAACTGTAATGTCAGTGTTTTATAAAGAAGTATGGGATGAACATGAAGTATCATTTGTTTTGACTTTCTTCCTCTAAACTCAAAGTTTGATTCTGTGGTCAGTACTTACATCATCCCTGGCATGTTTTTCATAAAAATGTGAAAAAGGAAATGTAGATATCAAAATAGTGACCTTCTTTGATATTATTTAGAAAATAAGCATAATATACCAATATAACGTGTTGGCCACTATAAGAAAAAGTCGGGTACTAATACTTAGAGCCACAAGGTAGTGAAAATGGTTAGAATCACATTTTTTGCCTGCATGGTCAATCTAAGCACTATAAGAGCACTGAGAGTTAAGATAGTTGAGCCTAAACTGTTGGAAAAAAAAATAAATAGATACATTCAGAAAACATAATCTCATTGGTGATTATTGAGTACAGTAGGTCGAAATACAACTTCTGGTTCAGGGAGCTGCTGAATTGCCAGTAGCAGAAAACAAACATAAATTAGCAATGGAAAGATAACTGTGTACTTACAGCCACTTCTAGCAAACATCAGAGGCAGCATACTGATCTCCATGTAATTTTGTTCTGACCCACTGCGTTAGTGCTTATGTTTTTAGATACTTGCTCTTCTTTCTCTCTTTTTTTTTTTTTAAGCACAGCCTGAGTTATCTTAGAAGTTGAAACAGCTTTCTGCTTATTGGTATGCGAATGGACACTCTGAATATGGGAACTTTAGAGTTGAAGTAAGATATTTTCTGTGCTCCCTGCTTGCCAACAGCCATAATGCTCTTCCAACTCAAGTTGAGCAATTTTATTGCTGTTCTAGGTCTATGTGCTGGGAACAAACAGGGTGCATTTCTGTGCCCTTGGAATTCTTTGTTTCTGGGTGCTAAGACAAAATTGTAGTGGACAAGAGAGCCTATATTCCTGTATTTGATGGACATGTGCAGTACAGATTAGTATCATGTACTGGGTATTGGATGAAAATACATATACAGACAGACACACAGAGATGCTGACAGACTTATAGTCCCTAATGGAAATGAACAGAGCTATCTCAGGGCTTATTTTGGTCTTGCCTGAAAACTTATCCAGTAACGCTGAAAGATATTCTGCAGCCCCAAGAGTTCTATCACATCTCTTGTCAAACTGATCTGTTTTGCCTATGTTGCTCAATGTTTGTAAGGCTGATTTGAGACTTAGGGAGAAGGATGGAAGGAGGTTGAAGTGTCTTTAGCTGATTCATGTCTTCCAGCATTTTATCACTGTCTCATCTGATAGAGAGAGTTCATCTGGGAGCCTTTCCCAGTATTGTGGCAAGGTTAGGATGAGGACAGCAGTCAGCCAGAGAAGTCCAAAGCCAAGAAGACAGAAGTGATTCTAGAGGCTTAAGGGAAACAGCTGAAGGACACAGTTGACTTACAGCTCAATCCTTGGCTGAGACTCTTTTCATCAGCATTCACAGCTTCGGTGTCAGGTTGACACATTCTTCACTAACAAATAAGATAAGTGGATGGATTGGCTTTTTATGTATCACTGTCTGGCCAACACTCTTGTGCCTATTTCCATCCAACTTATCCCTAATTTTAATAAGCTTTTCTTACCTCTAGAATGAATTTTCTTAACTCATGACACATCTCATAATACAACCTTCAGCCTTCTGTAGCACGTTTAAGACAGCTTCAGCAACACCTCAGTATCCTGAATTCTCTGATCTGTTTCTTCCTCCATCTCCTACTACTGCATCGGGGCAAAGAAAGATATTGAGTTGAGAGTGTCTTGCCTATGAGCAAATGCTACCATCTGCTGTGCTCTGAAGGCTCCTGAACTCCATGTTCTTACCTCAGGCTCCGCCTTTACACCTGAGCCATATAAAAAGAATCATGTAGCTTTTAATATATTTTACTACATTAATCACTGAATCACATCATCACAGAATGTTTGAAGTGGGAAAGCGACCTCCAGAGGTCAGCTGGTCCAACCTGTACTCAAGCAGGGCTACCTAGAGCCAGTTGGCCAGGATCATGTCAACACAGCTTTTGAATGCCTCCAAGGATGGAGACTCCACAACCTCTCTAGGCAACTTGTGCCAGTGGTCAGTCGCCATAACAGTAAAAAAGTGTTTTCTGATGTTCAGACAACATCTCCTGTGTTTCAGTTTGTGCCCTTTGCCTCTGGTCCTGGCACTGGGCACTACTCTAAAGAACCTGTGACCATCCTCTTTGCACCCTTCCTTCAAGTATTTATATACATTGATAACATCCTTCCTGAGCCTTCTCTTTCCTGGCCTGAGCAGTCTCAGCTCCCTCAGTCTTTCCTCATAGCAGAAATGGACCAGTCCCTTATTCACCTTTGTGACTCTCTGTTGGACTTTCTCCAGTATGCCCACGTCTCTCTTGTGCTGGGGAGCCCAGAACTGAACACAATACTCTGGGTGAGGCCTCACCAGTGCTGATTAGAGAGGATCACCTCCCTGGACCTACTGGCAATACTTTGTCTAATCCAGACAAAGGTACTATTCATTTTCTTTACCACAAAGACCCATTGCTGGCTCATGCTCAACCTGGTGTCTGACGGGACCTCCAAGTGTGTTTCTGCCAAGCAGCTTTCCAGCATATATTAGTGCATGATGCTGTTCTTTCCCAGGTACGTGACTTCACATCTCCTGTTGCTGAACTGATGTTCTTGACTGTGTTCTCTTGAGACAAGACATATCTTACAATGTATGAGACACTGAGTGAAATCCCATAACCAGAGTCATTCTTTGGTCATTTTTTCATGTGCCTGAACTAACACCAGATACACATGCTTAAGCAACTGGATAACCCTTTGGTGTTGATTCATTATAACAGTCATCTAAATGCCTAATTCACACATAGACATTTACATGGAGAAACCTAAATCTACATGCTTTCCACTGCACTTGAATATCACCACTATTGTTCTCTGTATTCTGTACATTCTCATGTTCCTGATCAAACCACATTTGGCACCAAAGCTGCAAGTAATATTACAAATGAAGTATTTGCTTTTCTGTATAATATAAATCTTCTCACAGAACTCTGGTACAGTTTCCCATATGTGTTGACTGGTACTTTCTAATCAAATTATTCACTCCTCTTAGTTTATTAAGTCACAGGCCTCCTAAACTTGCTTTACTAAAACATTTCTTGGTAATATGACTGCCACAATTATTTCTATTATTATCATGACAGACCATCAGTATTATTGGAGAAAGCCTAAAGTGTTCAATTGTAGCTAAAATACCTTAAAACAACAATCTATATTTTGTAATGGCAAAATTTAAAATCCATACTTCTGTAACTCATCTTGAGACATTGGAAGCTTCTAGTATGATGTGCTAACTGAAGTAACACTTCAAGATTGGTAACTCACAGGTGTTTGAGTACCTGCAGTTTCAGTGTGTTTGCCCTTTTAAAACACAGAAATTAGATTAGAAAGTATGAATCTGCCAAAAATAAACTATTAGGTTTTATTCCCAGTGTTTAAGACTGAGGCATGCATTTTTTCTATAAACAATAACAACAAGCAAACAAAACCACAAAACAGAAAACCAACCAAACAAAAATTTCTAAAGAAAGATATCCCCAGAAAGTATATTAAAACAACAAAAATATTTGTCACATATAAATAACACCAGAAAGATGAGATTTAGTATATAAAGCAAGAAGATCAAGAATTATCCTGATTTGATATTACTATTTTTAACAAAAAAAATCTAAATACAGAAATCATTGCATATTTTTTTATCATTTTCCTATATCTTATTTTACTGAAAGGTAAATTTTCAAGCACTACAACTACAGTCATATCTGTTTCAGTCTGAGTATCAATTACAATTATGATATGCAAGTGTCTCATCTGAAATTTGCATACTAATCAATGCCAGAAAGCTCACTGATTTTCTGAGAAAACTTCCAACAACATATCCTTTTGTACAGGACTTCATGAACGTCTTCTGGCATTAAGTGCGAAGAACCAATAGGCAAAGTGTTTCTATTCCAGATAAAGGAATTATTTTTTTCAAGTTGTCTAATTTTAAGATTTAGACATGTAAAAGACCCATGGGCACTTCAGTTTCACCAGGAAGTATCTGGGATTTCTTCACAAAAAATATTTTTAAAAAAAGAGGACAAGTCTGTATAGATCACAACACCTCATTTTGTAGACAGAGTGCTTTGATGTTATACACCAAAAAAAGATCATTAGAGAGACAGGCATGGAAGATTTCAAAGGTATGAAATATATGCAAATCATTTGTTGTATAACTGTATTGGATGGTTGTAGACATGGAATCAGAGAATAATACAGGTTGGAATGGACCTCTGTAAGATCAGTTGATCCAAACCTCCCAAACACAAGGTCAACTTATATCAAGTTGGTCAGGACCTTGTCCAGTAATATAAGTCAAACTTAAAAAAAAAATAATAATTAAAAAAGTAAATAAATAAAATAAAATAAAATTAAATTAAATTAAATTAAATTAAAAAAGGGTGGTGGTGGTAGTGCTTGAGACCTGAAGAAAGAGTGGAAAGTGAAGACAGTGGATACAAATTCCCCAGTGAGAACCTATGTGTTTCCTGGCCATGTTAACCAGGAGGAGGACCTGCTGTAGCAGAAGAAACAGTCCCAGACACAGAAATCACTTCCTATGACGCCACTCCGCTACCAAGAGAGACTGGGACAGGAATGGCTGGTGGCTCAAGAGAAGAAAGCAGAAGGAAAGAAGTTAGAGCACGGCAGAGAAATGAGTCCCTTGCGTTACTCAGAACAGTTTAAGATAAGATGTTTTACTTTATGGAGAAACTGGTCTGGTCAGATAGAGTGACCCTCTATGTGCAGACTTATGAGTAGTTAGAAATACTGGTAATTTCTCAAGGTTATTGGTGAGACCTTATCACATTAGAATGTGTTTATTGAAACCTTCACATCTCTTTGAACTTCCTATAGCTGATGTGGTAGAAGAAAATCAGGCAGGTGAAGAGCTGAAAACCTGTCTTATGAGAATGAAAAAATATTCCAAATACCCAGAATTTTCCCCTTAGTCAACAAAGCAGGTTTGAGCTTGAGTAGATTCAGATGTCTAGAAGGCAGAAAAATATCATGGCTTATCTGCTGATCAGAAGGGGAGATTTACTGTTTCTGAAACACAGCTATCACTGAGAGGCAGTTGAGAAAATAGAGCTTTTGATTTTAGTTTTGTTCTAAGTTCTTTCTCCAGATAGATTTAATTTATCAAGGAATTGAGATAATAATGGGAGGCTATTAAAAAAAAAAAATCTCCTTTTGTGGGATGTCAAGCAATTTAACTAATAAATAATTCTTTTTTTTTTTTTTATGTATGAATTACTGTGCAAGGAGAATTCAAAATAAGTGTTTCAGTATATGTGCTATTTCCAATAACTGGCATAGAGTAGCATGCATAAACTTGTTATTCTAAGGATATATATCATGTTTAATTTACAATGAACTGGCTGGCTTAATAGGGGAAGAAAGTGATATATGAAACCTGGATGTGCAACTCAGCTAGCTCTCATCTGAGGGTAGCAGGAAAGTATCAGAAAGCGATTCTCACTTGGAATCCATTCAAAATGGAACTGCTGAATCCTTTCATCCAATCCAGAAGAAACCCAATTACAAGAAGTGACATTATACAACATAATAAAAGTAGTGTCAGTTCCAAATCCATGAAGGCTTGTTGACACAGGGAATGAATCAAACTGATGGGAACATATGGTGAAAAGGAGTGTGTGAACAAGCCTCCTTGTCTTCCTTCCAGAGAAGTTTGTGACAGCATTCTTGGCTGCAAATACATCTCATACCCTTTAAATCTATCCAAACAAATGTCATAGTGCCATGCAGACAAGATGAATGGTGTTGAGCAAAACAAGTTGTTCTATGAAGGGAGATCCTCAACATAGCTCTTCCACATCTAGGTACTGCCCATGCTTGCTAGCACTGAGCAGGATATAATGTTTATAATCACAAAAGAATCTTCCACATAATTTGTCATAAACAGCATGAGTCATTACACAGGAATTCACTTTCCCACAATGAAATTTTAAAACAATTTATTCAGTGATGAAATAAATTGTAAAATAATGAATTTTTTATTATCACTAGTTTTAAAGCACCCATTCTGAAAAGACCACAAATTCATGGAAGACGAGATGGTAGCTATTCCTGAAGCCAATTCCATTCTTTCTGTTGACTTTGATTGGATTTGAATGAGCTTCAGAGAAGAGGAAGGTCACTTCAAATACATGTTTTTCCTATGACCAGGAAAATACTGATGTACAAAGTTCTGGGTAGGAGTAGTTCATACTCTACTACTTGGTTCCACAAAGATGATTTAAATTGGAAAAGCTTATTAAGTAAAAAATGAAGATCCTGTATTGTAGGGAGAGGGTCAAATTTTTCCCTCTGAAAGAGTGAGACCAAAGGTTGAGTGGGAGTGATAGGAAAGAAGAAAAGTCTAAGTCTAAGAAAGACATGGACCTGTTGGAGAGGGTCCAGAGGAGCCACAAAAATGGTCAGAGGGCTGGAACAGCTCTGCTGTGAGGACAGGCTGAGAGAGTAGGGGTTGTTCAGCCTGGAGAAGAGAAGGCTCTGGGGAGACCTTATTGCAGCCTTTCAATAACCAAAAAGGGCCTGTAAGAAACATGGGAACAGATATTTTAGAAAGGCATGTTATGACAGGACAAGGGGTAAGGGTTTTAAAGTAGAAGGAGGGAGATTCTGGACATGAGGAAGAAATTTTTTTACAATGAGGGTGGTGAAACCCTGTCCCAGGTTGCCCAGAGAGGTGTTGGATGAACCATCCCTGGAGACATCCCAGGCCAGGCTGGACGAGGCTCTGAGCAACCTGATCTGGGTGAAGATGTCCCTGCTCATGGCAGGGGTGGCACTGGATGAGCTTTGAAGGTCCCTTTGAACACAAACTATTCTATGATTCTAAATAAAAATCATAAGGAAAGAACAATTTATTAAAAAAAAAAAAATAGAAGAAATTATTGTCTATTAGGTATAAGTAAAGAAGAGCTACAAATTAGAATTTTTCCTAATAATAAAAACTCTAAGGTTCTGGAGCAGTCATCCAGAGAAGAATAATCAGGACAACACAAGTAATTTAGGGATGGAGCTTGTGTTCAGCTACAGGGAGCTGTTGCCCATGAGAAAGGCAGCTAAATATGACAACCCAGAAGGTGCTTTCATGTGTTTTTGCACTAGTTAAGAAAGTGCTTAAGGACATGGAGCTTAACACAAATCCATCATTGTCCCAACTGTTACATGATTAGCACACTTCCAGGCATGATTGTGGACTGAAGTCAGCAACACTTCCCTGCACAGGAGCATAGTTGGTGAAATAACACACATAAATTGTTCTCTGCGGGCAATATGGATGAGACCATCTTGCTGAGGGGAGACAGAGAAAGAAAACATGTAGTATTTGGCAAGTTTCACAGTGTTGTTTGTCAGCAGTGTCAGGGAATGGCTTCAGAACATTTTAGGAGGAAAAATGTATCCTTTAGGTTTTGTATTCCTAGTAATTTAACTAGGCATTTTGCTAAAACTGCAGATTTTCAAGTAGGGAACTAGACTTTGGAAGCTGGATACAGCCAGCTACCATGGTGGTGTTGCAAGGGGTTTCCAAGCCATCAGTAGCAGTGACAGGAGTTACCTTCATTTTATGGTACTAGGCTAGTCTGCACAGTAACATGTTTATAGTTATTTGTAGAAGTTACTTTTAAAATTATTATTATTATTATTATTTTCTTATAAAATCCCTAAATCAATTATTATCTTAGCCTGCCAGGGATCTTGCCAGAGAGACTAGAGGTCTTCTTGATGCAGGTTTTCTCACATAGATTATAAGTATTTTGATAATATTCCAGGATGCATTTAAATAACATTGGTAAATCTTTTATTCAGAACAACTATTGTTCGGCCTTATATTTAAACAAGCAAACTTTCCAGATGGCCTTCAATGCACATAATAATAGACTCAAGAGTTTACTGCAGTGTAATTTCAATTAGCTGTTTTACAAGTATGGTGTCTACCTTTTATGGATAAATAAATCTTTTCATGTAATTAGTTTTGTGTTCAGTTGTTGTTTTCTTTTGTTTTGCTTTTTTTCTTTACTGAGTAAAACTTTCAGCTGATGCAGTTTTATCCTGAGGGATAAAGAATATGTTTGCTGATAATAACTATGTTTACATAACTTGCAGTATTCTCTATTTGACAACTCAGGTTCAAAATATTATTTCTCAGTGGTTAGAATAGTGTTAAACTATTTAATCAAATATCAGGAAACTATAAGAAGAATCAAGTTCAATTGAATGCAAATAGAATTTGGAGCATGAGTTACTTGGTACTTATTCAGTCAAACTGCCATGTAAATGCTTCAAATGGGGATATCCTTTATAAGTTTTATAAGACGATTTGGCAAATAGCTTATCAAGATTTTGTATTTTAAAAAAATGTTTTGTTTCAAAATTTGTTGAATTGAAATTGATATATTGCATCAAGAGACTGACAGAAAAACAAATTTAGTCTCTTTGGTTGCTGTCCTTTGCTTTTTCAATGTTTAAATATAGAAAACTAAGCTATAGGGTACCATCTAATTTATTACAGCTACCTGAAGGACTAATTGCTTCTTTGTCCTCCTAGTTAATGCAGTATTACTTTAACAGATCCATACCTTAAAAGAATTAGGTCTGATTCCTGAATTAAGAAAAAGGAGACAAGTTGACTGATGTGGTGAGTCTAAGTGAAATCAAAATTACAGCTCCCAAGTAGGTGATTTTGCAGAAATAGTGGGGCCTGGTCTTTGGTCTTTTAATAATCTGCAATGCACCAGAATGGCTATTGGCATGTAGCTGAGCTACAAAAAGGACATTTTCCAAACTCAGTTGCCCTTATATATCTTCATAAAATCTACTTCTTCACACTGGCCTACTATTCTTTCCAGAAGACCATTTAGCAGCCTCTTCAAAAGCATCACTAAGTTGCATACCTGAAACAACCTTACCTTGGAAGGGATTTCATACGTCGTGGCAATATTGCATTGCTGTCCATTCTGAGCCAGCACGTCAAAAGGTCTCTGTAACTGTTTTCTCACCTTTTCAAAAATCTTCTCTCTTCCTGTCATTGATAGTCTGAGACAAGGACTTTATTTTTATTCATCAGTAGTGTAGTACTTAGCACACCACAGCTCTGGCCAGTTGCTGGGATTCTTGTACCCTGTGATGGGGATTTGAAGGCTGCTCTGTGGTGAGCAGCATCTTTTACCATTTCACAGAATTACTAGTTTAGCTCAATCACTGCCACTACTCTATGCATCTGAAGGTGCTGCTTACCAACCTGCTGAGCAATACAATTAAATGCTATTCCATTAGTTTCTTTGAGCTGGGACATTTTTGTTTTGTTTTTCCAAGATCCTGAGTAGGAACCTTCTTTATCTTTACCTGCATTTTGTCCAAACCATAAGTGACATGTCAATGTATTCCTTATCATACTCCCTACATGGTGAGTTCTCCTTGAGAAGGGTGTCTTGTATACATCTTGCAGTCTCTTGTCTCCATTTTTAGCTCCTGTTGCTTAATTTGTAGTGGGAGTTTAAGTTGTCTTATTTTGGAATGGGCTGTTCTGGGACTGTGTGATATTGTTTGGAATCAGCATTGTTCTTTTCTCATCCTAATGCTCTTTTTGTAACAATCAACTTTAAAACCATCCTTACTCTAGGGCTTCCAGCAACACATGCTGTCACTACTCATTTTTGAGTGTCTGGCCAGGCATTGTAGTCGGTGCCTATAGTAAATGCAATATTCCTTAAAATCACTGTTTACTTTACAGCTCTGGCACCTTGCTTCCAGGCTGTGACTGCAGGTCCAATAACTGAATCAGGGTGGGATTTTAAGTTGCTACATCATGTCACTGTACACAGGAGGTTAAATAAATCTGCTTACAAACCACAGATTTTATGGAAGTTATTTTACTTCTCTTAGAACAGGTGTTTACCTGTCACTGTATTTCATAGGTCTGCTGAATATCACAGGCTTGTTCACATCCGAGGTGAAATCTTCAACAGTAAAATTAACAAGCTTTCTGCTATGTTGCACAGAGATGTAAACCCAAGTTTCCTCATGTTAGATGAGGAGAATTAGCTGAGTTAAACCCTAGCCGTGATGACTATGCTTCATACTGCAGTTTTCAGAAATGTCGAGTGAAATGAAGCTGAACTCACTACAAGGACTTCAGATCATACTTGCTGTTTGAATTTCCTGGATGCACAACTCCAATGTGAGCAGTGATTTTAACTCTATTTACGTTCCCCAGGCATCACTGCTAACTTAATAATGTATTTGTTTTTTTTCAGAAGTTGACGCTATTCTTTCTTTTTGCATTGCTCGCTGTTTTCTTTCATATGGCCAAAATGGAGAACAGAACAGAGCTGGTATGATGATTTCATATTGATTACAGACTGCTTTTCACAGGAGGAATCCTAGCAGATTTAATTAAGTCAGTTCATTAAGCTGTGCATGGAAAGTCCCTAAATATCAGCAGAGTAGCGTGGAGAAGCCCAGTATAGGAGTGAATCAGAGTCTTAAGTTATAATTGTCCTTATCTATATATAGCGAGCAAGTAATATTCTCTTAATCACCTCTGTTCTGGTCCTGTCCTATTGCACAATAGTTCCTGTGACTTCAAGCTGACTGAAGTCCTTCAGATCTCAGGGGGTTGCAAGCAGAGTTAGGCACTTGCTACTCACCTTGTTGTCATTCGTGCTCTATCTGACCACTGACTGGAGAGATCAGAGAGGCCCACATCTGTGCCATGAGGCTTCTTGAGGGCACATCATTCCACTTCCACAGATCTGAACACAATCATGACAGCCCACGCCCAAACAGGGATTTGCAAGCTAGATGTTCATGTGTCTCATTCCTCTCACAGGTTTAACTAGGCAACATGATATAGAAAACCCAACAGTTACAGGACTGGTCCTCCGAAAAACAGTCACCATTATGACTTCTGCTGAGGCAGATAGTCAGAAACAATACTTACCTTTCGTGTAATGGCTTAATGTTTACAGCACTTGGTAAGGAGAGAGGAAGCTTGCCTTCTGGGCTCTCCACAGTCCAAGGGAGACTGGAATTATGTTTCTCAGGAAAATATCATAAACCTGAGCTAGATTTGAAAAAAAATATTAAGAGGATTTCATTATGCCTCCTTCATCTAATCTGGTGTACATCCTGGCAGATGTACAGACTACACTGAGATGGGGAGACAACATTAAACCCCCAGTGGAAAGGGTGTCTGGATGGAATACAAAAGTATGTTGGCTGGATTTTTGGCACTACTGGCAGGGCTGAAGTTGTAGTTTACGTGAGACAGTTATCAAAGGAAAGACCAGGGACCAGCCACCTTCTTTCTTCATAGTGAGTGATTCTTCATAAAATTCCATTCTGGATCTACTTCTATTTACAAAAAAATAAGAACAGGGCAAAAATAAGCTAGACAGAAATGCAGAAATTAAAGATGTTTCTGAATTTGTCTCATAGAAGGTTGTAGTCTCATCCTTCAATACTGTAGGCAGCTATTAATTATTTCATGCCTTAGAGGCTACAGTCATGAACTGATACTTCACTGTACCCTACAGCAAAACACAAACCAATAGGACTGTCTGTCTTTTGAAAGGAAATAAAATTGTCTGTCACAAAGTTCACAGAATTTCAAGTCTTTTGATAAAATGAGACAGAGATTTACTCCCTGACATCTATTTCAGTGGAAGTGAGATCTACATACTTCAGTCTAGACACCTTTCACCTTTTTTTTTTTTTTTTTTTTAATAAAAGGAAAAAGTAAATGTACTTCTGATAAATTTTTCATTTAAGTTCTGAAAACACACTGCTATGTACAGAAAAAATATTATTCGGGTTCACCCAATTGTTTTCACTGTCCATCGCTCTATCCAGTTACAGTAAATGTTTCATAGAATAGAATAGAATAAATTTAACACTTTATTCTTTATAAAATATTAGGACAAGAAGTTTAGTTTGCCTACTCTGAATTAAGTTATAATAAAGTAGGCAATTCTAATTACCCTTCAATTTAAAACAGATTAATGGAATTACAATTGTTATATAAAAGACATTTAAATCAAATTCATAGTACTTTTACAGTTGGTTCTAATGAATCAGACTCTTACACAGCACACCTGTACATCAGTAGGAATCTTTGTCTTTCAAGAATGAATCTTTGAAAAGAAACAAAAAAACCCAACTGCTTCATTATAAGTCTCAAGTCCAGGGAGTTCTGAAATTCAAGGAATGTCCAGCATCACTGAGAGCTCCATTTTAATAGTCCAGGCTTTAATCAAGGAAACATCAAGGAACAGTGAAAACAAAACGCATTATACAAAACCTGACATGTTTTGCTGGGAAAGGGCACCGGATCAAAGAGATGGCATGATGGCACCATGCTGTTTCATGGCAGAATAGATGCCTATGGCAAAAGCTATAAATGTTAGTAAAAGATATAATGTTAAAGGAAGGTAAAACACAGGAGACTGTCACTTGAAGGGTGCTCAGTGACTATAGTTACCTATCCAAACCCTCTATTTCTTGAACACTGATCCTCCACCATGTATCTGCTAATATAAATAGCACTTCTGTAATGTTGCCTTTTAGATTTGGAGTTGGCACCACTGCTGCCTCTGTGCCAGAATGTTTTTCTGTTGTCATTTGGCAGTTACATGTGTCACGGAGGGACCCCGAAGTTAGTTTTAGGTGGACAACAAAGTGCAAACCAAACTTTTATTCTGTTCAGGAAAGTCCAGGAAAACAACCAATTAGAAACAGGGTTTATACAATCAGTTAGCCCTCCGATAACATAAATACAGGTTCAAGAATCAGTTGAGGGAATTATTGGGGTGCAGCAAATAATAACAATGGAGATCCACAGTGTGCATACACACGGCTCACTAAAAACAATCACCAGAGCCATCCTTGACTGCAGAAAAAATACACTCACTTGAATAGTGAAGAAAAAACACTCATGCAAGCAGCAAGGATTTATTTAATACACTCACTTCTCTGGAGAGGAATTATCTAGTAAGTTATCACTCACCCACACAGTGCTGTGAGACAGTCCCAGTCCCAGGAGATTACCTCAGGCGGCAATCCTGCCTAACGGGAGGGCTCTTGATGACAGCGTTCATGGCCCACTGCTCCGAGAGGACACACATGCAAGGCAGCCTTGGTGGGTAGTCCCATTTTATAGTCATGTCAGATCTGGCTGTGGGCATTCTAGAAGCTTCTCTGCTGCCCCACTCTGGCTATGGGCACCCAGAAACTTCCAGACTCTCTGGTGTCTCTTTCCCTCTCCTAGCTAGCCGACAGATGTTTAAACAAAAGGGGCTGTTAACTTGCCCCATAGCAGGAGAAGCAGGAGGTGTTGGGGAAGAGGGTGGGGGTGTGCATGCATCTTCCACAACCTAAGAGGTGGGGAAGGGAGAGACAGAGAGGGGTCCCTATTGTTTTCTGTTGCAGTATTCAGTCATTACTTCCTTCCTATTTTCATTGATGTTACATATGTGGTTTATATTCCAGGTTGGACAGTTCCCGAGTTACACTCTTTTTAGTCTGGCACTGCGATGCACTCTTGCTCTATTATTAAATTCACTTTCATATATGTGTTATTACAGCCAAGACCTCCTTCCCTGCAGAAATACTTTGAAGATCAGCAAACCTTAAATTAAAATGAAAAGAGAATCCTCTGCTGTCTTCCTATAAGCCACTGGCAGTGCTGTGCTTTGAGCCAAAGCAGAGACCTAGGAGCAGGAGATATTATTGGTTGTATCAGTTTGGTTGGTTGAGAAAAAAACTATAACTTAAAATGTTAATTTTGCTCAGAGAATGATCTAAGTCTTTACTGCCAAACACAGTCCCATGAAAGACTCTCAAGACAGCTGACAGCATTCTGCTAGAAAATAATAAGAAAACCATTAACAGAAGAGAATCAAAATCTTACATTCCAGATGCCCTCTGTCTTTTCCCTATCACACCAGCTGTGATCAAAGCCATGTGTTTTATTTTGCTGTCAGAAGTTCGTTTGTTGGTTGTTTTTTTTTTCCAATGAATATTGTTGCTATAGCAAAATGAAGTACAGCTTTCTGAGTAACATGCAGATGTTGTACACGCAATGTTCTGAATCAATAACCTCCAATTGTTATAAGCCAAATTCCATAGCACCTAGAATAGATCCCACTGAGATAGTGTACTTCAGTAGAATTTATTGGTTCGGGTTGCGTCCACATATTTGGCTCTTACATAAGTGGTTTGGGAACCCCTACCCTAGATTAAGAAAATGACATCTATTCATTTATTTTCATGTCTTTTATTCCCCCTCATTTTTATAACAGTTCATCATATTAACATTCCCTTCATTTTCTAATTTAAAAGCAATTAAAACCTTTGGAACTTTTAATTACACTGAGTATGGAAATCTGGTATTTTTTTTTTCTTTATGAATTTCAGATAAGTAAGCTGGGGGGGTTCCATTAATTAAAGTTATATTTTTATTTTTAGGAACTATGTTTATTTGTCTTGTAATGTTTTTTTGTGTGTATGTTTTAATTGTTGTCACCTAATTCTTCCTCCTCACATTGGCACCTTATTTCAAAAACAGCTTTATGAGTCTAAATTTTCTGTGACTAATGCAGGCTAATTAGACAATGTAGTGGCTATATTTTAGAAGTCTTTCTGAGTTGTGCAATCCTTACTTACATCAATTACTTAAATTTCCTTTGCAATCTTTTTGGCAGACCTTTAGAAGGAAGTCTGGGCTATAAAAGATCAAAGGGTAAGAAATCTTTATCTGTGTCTGCTGAGTCTATTTTGAAAGTTCCTACTAGGAAAGGACTTCTGATTTCTTTTTATTTTCCCCTGAAGTTGCTGGTTAAGGCAGTTTTGCCTCTTCACCTCCCCACATCTCTTCTTCATCTTTCATCTTCAAGTGGTTAAACCACTTATAAAAACATAGATGGATATAAATACAGTTGTTTGACAAATACAGACAAGCATGAGTCTTGGATCCTTAGACTACAAAGACTTCAGACTTCAGTTCCTTAATCCTAAGTGTCCTCTGATCATCACTGTCTCTAATTACCTTTCTCATTAAATACATCAAATGTATTATCCAACTAAAACTAATTAGAATCTCATTCTTCCAAATATATATAAGGCTGAATGGTCCACAGCATAGCAGAGATTTTAAGAACATGAGCTCAAAAAACCTCAAGTGTCCCAAAATATGGTGATAAGATAATAATATTTTAGCATCCAGCGTAGGAATATTGATAAATTTCAAAACTTTTGAGAGCTATGAAATTATCAGCACAAGTTGCTTTATTTTTGCTTCACTGGAGTTATAGTTCACACTCTGTTACGTCAGTGTCGTGTGGGTAGACAGGCAGTTCTAATACCCTAGACTAGTCCAGCCTTATGGATACTCTTCTTTATTGTCAGAAACACAGAAAAAAACCCAAGTATTTGTGTAACCTGTAGGAGGATGAGCAGCTTCTTGTTTTCATTTGCCTGAATGCTGGAGGAAGCCATCTGCATCATGGCTCTTCAGACCACTTCTGATTGTGCTTTGTAATTGATAGTGTTTTGTATTAGGATATTTCCTCCCAAATTATGAAACCTTTCCCATGACACGTGGTCTGCCTAAACACTGTAAAGGTATCAAAGTCAGACTGTTCTGTAGATCACTATTTTTTTTTCCTGAGAAACTCTATATCTGCAATGACTTGTCTTTTGTTTGTCACAGTATTAATTGCACATTTATTTTCCATTTTCTCATGCTATGTTTCTTATGTAGAGTTTCACTTCTTAAGAGATGTAAAAAAGAGGGAAATAATGCAGTATGTGACCTACTCATTTAAAGAAAATGTTGTTCTGCTGATATATTCAGATCCAAAATTGTTGCTGCTTTCATACATCAACATTCTGCCTTCACTGGTCGCATTGCCATGTGGACCTAATTTTACCTCATGCACCACAACTAGTTTGACACAATTATAGTTCTCTTCTGTCCACTTCTGGTATTTATGTGTTACAGAACGAAGAAGCTGTGTTTCCGACAGCCACTCCTCAATGTTGGGTACCGTGCAGTCCACACACCATGGTCTCTACTTACCCATCTTCAACACGTGAACTGTGGTTCTTTCAAACACAATATTTTTTTCAAGCTGAGCTTTTTATTCTTGTCATTTACCCAACAGCATTTCCATCTTTTCTTTCCTGTCCTTACCAAAGCCCCAAGAAAACCAAAACCACCCCCACACAAATACAACTAGTGAATTTCTATCCCACTGCTCTGCAGAAGATAGTTTTCCTATGAATATGCATTCTTTGTGGGGCAAGGGTCAGCAAACACTGCGGTTAGCTCTGGGTAACTATCCTCTCACAGACCACGTAAGCAGCTCAGTGGCAACGGTGTTTTCTTGTACAGTATATTCAGAACAAATACCTGCTTTCTGCTCTCAGACAGCTCCTTTTCAAAATGTTTGTTCAAACTTCATGTCTTTGAGACCATTATAGGTGTGTTGTGTTTGCTTGATACAAGTCAAGAGATTCACAAGATATTACTGAGTGGGGAGAGAGATAGATGGACTGAATACCTAATAGCAAGAAACACATATATTTGGAGAAACATGCTAAATAACCATTTGTAGTAGAATGTTCTTTTCACCTGTAACAAACCAGGATTCATGAGACTGTGCTTGCACCACCCTTTATCATGCCCAACGTCCAGACCCTTCCTGGAAAGCATGTTCAGCTTCTCTCTCTGACTACTCAGGATATAAATTAAACTGAGCCGTCAATAAGTTCATCAGAAATTATTCTGAGCTGCTTAACTCCCAGCCTGCTCACTACTTCCATTCTACTACATAGAAATTACTGAAATGTTCTCTAAATTGCTCATCTCCCAGCTTAATAGTCTAATCATCAAACTGTTTAGTCATGTCCATTCACACTTTCTAGCCCAATTAATAAATTACTTCAGGCAGCATTTTATTGAAAAACAACACCAACATGTTACTTATAGGAAAAGGAATGCCAAGAGAAATCTGATCATTAATATTTATTCATTTTATTAAGGAGTATAAACAAATATTCATGCCAGGATGATGACTACAATAATATTAAGATTCACTATCCAATTAAAATTTGGCATCCTATGTTAAGGTGCTCAAGCTTTGACCTGAAGCTAACAAGGGAACTTACTCTGGTTTGTCAAGAATGTGCAGGATTAAATGACCCAGAAAACATATTCCATCAGACTTTGAAATGAAAATGAATTAAAATGGGCATGCAGGTTCTTTCTACTAAACTTTTAAATGATCCTCAAGGTGAACAATTAGGAAGATTTTTTTTTTTCCACATTGCTTAATTTCCTTTGCTCCTCTTGAAGTCACTGAAAATGCTAGTATTGACTTCGGTCAGGACAGAATTGGACTATATGGAGTATTCTTGAAAAGTTCTTGTGTGCTTTCTTTGAGAAGGTCAAGTAAGTCCATTGGAGCAGTGCAGCCAGTTCTGGTCTCCCCAGTTTAAGAAGGACAAGGAATTACTGGAGGGAGTCCAGCAGTGGGCTACAAAGATGATTAAGGGTCTGAAGCATCTTTCTTATGAGGAGAGACTGAGAGAGCTAGGTCTGTTCAGCCTGGAGAAGCTGAGAGTGGATCTCATCAATGTTTATAAATATCTCAAGGGTGGATGTCAAGAGGATGGACCAGACTCCCTTCAATGGTGCCCAATGATAGGATGAGGGGCAACAGCCACAGACTGAAGCACAGGAAGTTCCATCTGAATATGAGGAAAATGTTAGGTACCTCTGAAGACTCCAAGCGATTTAGCATTAGTTCATGGCAGAAAGGATGTGTAAGCATAATAAACAAACTAAATCATATTAAAAGGTTCTTTTTTTCCTCTCTTTCCTTAGAATAATTCTGTTTTATACAGAGCATCAGTCAGCCTGTTATCACAATTTTTAAATGACATAACGATGCTGAGAAAAGATACTATTGAGATTTGCCATCATGACTAAAAGGTCCCGTGACACTTATTTGGTATTGTATTCCAAAGTCACTTAGGCACTATAACCTTACTAATTTTAGCCCTTTTCATAGTTACTTCTCACTTTACCTTTTCTCATGCTTCTTGTAGTTAGGAAAGAATGTCTATGTCATTAATTATCTCTTTTATGCCAGTGGAAAAGAAGAATATCTCTTGACACCCTCATTCAATAAAGTATTTTCAATCCTCAACATGCCTCAGTGATCTTTCATGGAATAGATCTCATCTTGATTCTAACATTTCCTTTTATATTTACATTTTCTTGGTTGTGAACTGTTGCTTGGCAACATAGATATGGATTCAGCAGATTATACTGTGACTAGTTTGAAAGATTACTTTTCATTTGACAAATTGATTGATTTCCTCAGTATTTGTAATGTTACATGAATGTTCCCATAAACTTTTATGAAATAAAATCACAGAATCACAGAATGTTAGGGATTGGAAGGGACCGTGAAAGATCATCTAGTCCAATCCCCCTGCCGGAAATATCTGGAATATTGTAGACGCTGAACTAAAATGAGGCAACTAAATTAGGTATCTAAATTATGGGACTAAATATTAACATGTAGAAAAATTAAGCATATATTTAGAGCCTATATTGCTCTTAGTTCATGTCGATCAATGCCAATCAAATTTCTGAAACATATACTCTCTATCCATAAAGTATGGATCCAGTTTTCCAGTACCTGGAATATTAAGATTAGGGTTTCATTCAAATACACTCTAATTCATTAAGCTACCCCCAGCAATAAGCATTGGTTTTGTTGCCCATGAAGCTAGTGATAAATATTGGAAGTCATCAAAAGTCTTACCCTTTATGTCAGTATAAACCCTGAATGAGAGGATATTAAATGGAAATGTATATATAACAGTTTAAATAAGGGATATATCTATATCATTATTGTGCCTTTTACAAAGTATTAGTTAGAAAATATATCAGCATACAGGAGCCACATAATTTACCATTTTATTTGGAGACCCTTCAATTAGCCAGCTGCAACAGAGAAGGGTCTTGCTATGGGTCAACTAATAAATCGTGATAGGTTATGCTCATCATTGTTTTAGGACATCAAAGGCCTGGATACACCAAAAAAAGTAATAACAGATCGCATATGGAATCATACTGCTTTGCCCTATGTCATGTATATCACTTCGAAATGTTAACAAGATATTTCTCAAATGTCAGTTATCAAGCAACCTCTGTGAAATATGACTGCAAGACAGAGCAGCATGCACTTCATGAAGTTACAATTTATTTTACAAAAAAGAATTGTGTGTTGGTTTTTCATCGCTGTTACCTAAAATTTATGTCATCCATGTTCATCTGTGTATAATTTCACTTTGGAATGTATTTTGCAGTGCAATTTTTGAAAGATCTTGTCAAATAACAACCTAGAACAGATATTTAAGTTTTCTAGATAACCCCTAAATGCTTTTTTTATTTTTGTATGGCATTAACATTCATTTATTTTCAAAGCCTTTTATACCAGATTTATAGCCAAAAAACTCCGAACATTACCTCCATATTTGTAAATGAATGTGTGGTTTTAATGATAGACCTGTGTTTGCAGAGACAAACATACGGGTGCTGACAAATTTCACATGCAGTATTCCATGGTGTTAACCATAGCCACAGGTCTGAAACTTAAAGCCTGATTATGATATCTTAAGGGCTTTCAATGCATATAAGCATTGTTTTCAGTAGTTTCACCCAAACTGGCTTAAGAGTCCTATCCTAACCCTTTCTTCTCTGCAGTCTTACAGTTAGATATAGATAATGTGTTAAATGACACATTTTTACTTAAAGCATGATCATATCATTGTATTTTTATGCTGCTTCTCTCTTCCGCTTTGCATTTGGTTTCAACTTTATACATTGGCTACTTCCATTTTTAAGTAAATTTCTTATGCAGAAGACAATTACACACCTAGGGTGCAGATCATCCATCCCTGGGCCTCATTCTTTTTGTTAAGGCAAATCTCTGCCACCTCAGTACAATAGAGGAGCCATAAAAATGTTACTCACTGAGAATCAGGCCAGCTTGAGCAGAGAAACTAGCCAAAATATAATGATCCTGATCTAGTGGCTTCTTCTGCTCATTGTAGCTGGGAGTTCTCATGTTATTTTAAAATTCCTCCTCCACAGGGGTCATTATTAATGACGAGGGAAGTTTTGTTGTTGTTGCTATTGTTGTTTTTTTTGGTTCAGTTTGGTGACATACCAAAATACCAAAAGATGGTAAAGAAGCCACTGGCTGCACATTTTTTTTTAAGATTTCATGTACTCTTTTGTTTTGGAAGTGTTTTAGGAAAAAGTTGTATGACTTGCATTCTAAACTTCACCAAAATTGGAATGATCCCTTATGCTTAAAGACCACTTCAGATCAGGCTTCTGTTACTGATATAAATCCTCACCAATTAAAATGGCAGAATATGTGAGCTGGTATTTGCTAAATGCATTCGAATTCCACTGTGGGTCTTGACTAAGTATAAGAATTTTGTATTGAACACCATGAGGGAGAGAACGCTGGGTTTGGTGAGATTTTGTTTCAGTGTAGTAAAGCAAGCTCTGTATATTTACGATACTAAATCTGTCATGCTTGTGTGGACATAAACACAGAAATCGAGGCAATGCCTCACTGTGGGAATTACAGCCACTTAAAATGTCTAATTCCAAAATTCTCAGGTAGTTGATTTAAAATGAATTGAGTGCATAGACATGCATTCTCTTTCGAAAATGATACTTCTAAATCTGTTTTCTGTGTAAATGAAAAGCTGCTTCAGCAAAAGAAATACAGTGAAGGAAATCACTCTCTGTTTTCACATTAATGAGTGAGCAGCCATGTAGCCCTAGTTGCTGGCTGAGGCTAAACCAAGACACCTGCTCTAGACTTGTAAGAGATTTGTGATTTGCTGCAGCAAACAATCCTTTAGTCCAGACTTCCTAAGTCTTGTGATGTATATATTATAGATTAGGTCTGTCATGTCAGCACATTTATTACAGCACAGTGTTTTCAAGAAGAAGCTGGCTTTGAACACTGTAGAGTAAGTGATGAAATCATCGGGCTGCAAGGTCTTTGATACAATTTTTTCCTTCTGATGACAACAAACCTTTCTAGTGATGTCCCTCCTCTGATAATCATTAAAGTGTGTGTCTACCTCCACAAATGGTTGACTGAAAGAACTTCATATTTATATTCTATGACACCTGAATTATTCTTAACTGAGTTTTAGAAGATGAAGTGCTTATAAAGCTGTTCTACAGTTCATTGCTGTGGACATCTATGGGTAATATCAGCATGAGCGCAAGGGATGAGTTAGCCATCACACATCACAGGCACTGAATTATAATAATTAAAGAGATATGTCTTGATCTGAGTAAAGAGCTAGGAAGGCAATCCTGACTGTTATCAGGGGCAAAGCTTCATCTGATTTCAGCAGGAGGAAGATTTTAGTGTATTTACCCTCCTTAGGTCATTATTCTAGGTCTAACTTGGTTTCTTTTTTTATATTTGGCTCAGTTTGCTGAATAGAACTTTTTCAAAGTTAATGACATTACTGATTCCCTAGGAGACTGTGAATATTAATTAATTGTGAATATTTTTGATTGTATGCTAATTATTGCAATTATTGGTTGAAATGACTTTTTCTTTCTCTGAGAAGACCCTAAATAACATCTGTCACTTTAAAATCTTTGCACACATAGAATTTTCTGTCCATTGTACAACTACAAATTTTATACTAGTCTGCCTAGAATTACATTGCCTAGAAATATATTGCCTAGAATTACATTGCCTAGAAATACATTGAAGTCTGGTGATTTAAGACTTGTATTTCTGATCACCAAAAAAAAGTAAGATTCTGCTTAACTCTGTGCTGTTAGACCAAAGGAACTTTTGTAGGTATGTATGGTTTTAAAATATGAGGTAAAAATACAAATAATATTGTTAACATATCCTCACCTTTTTGTTCCATGTTCAATTTTTTTGTGTGTGAATACAATACTAAAGTTTCACCCCAAAGCTTATGATTTGTCATAAATGAACAAATTCTCTACAGAGCAATAAAGTTTAACATTAAGATATGCGTTATTATTAAAAATAACTGCTGAAATATGACACGTATTTGTGCTTATTTAAATATAATTTTTTGTTGTCTGAATTTTTAACTCACTTTGTTTAACATTTGCCCCTCATTAGAATACCTAGATATGTCTATATATACTGATTTACTCATAGTTTTCTTGTTTATACATCCAAAGATTAAGTATATTATTTATGATTAAAAGTATTCTTCTACCGGAAAAATAAGATACAACATGGCAAATGTTGTTTTGAATTATATTTCATAGTGGTCTAATAGGTTTAATAATTTCACAAATATATACCAAAAAGCACGCAATAGCTGGTATATAGACATATGATAATTTCTATTACATGTTATTTTTTTCAGTCTACAAATATTATAAATATATAGCCATAGAAAATAAAGATATATTTATGTATACATATATAGATACATACATATATGTGTATATGTATGCTTGCGTGTATTTCATTTTCTGTCAAGTAAGTGAATGGTTTCACTTATGCCAGTTTTTTTACCCACTTCGGAAGTATTTTTCAGGTAGTAAGGCTATCTCAGTTATCTGGTCATCCATATGACTATGTTTGCATTTTTCATAAACACTGTTGTTGCATATCCATGAGGGTGATGCCTGGATATCTTATGGAGAATAATTTCATTACTGGCAACCCCAGTAAATCATTGATACAAGATAATTCTGATTCAGAATAAACTATTTTCCTCCCAGTGGATTTGAAATAATGAACAATTCTCTCAATCAGTGCAAACAAGTCAATTGTGAGTAGAAAAATAGCATTTGCTTGTATTTACAGGCACATTATCCTGCTGTAGAATAGAGGATCCTCCTGCATTCAGGGTCATCCCAGAAATTATTCCATTTCAGGTGAATGAGACATACAGAAAATAGCTTTGTGATAGTGTTCCAGACAGTATCATAGAATCATAAAATTATAGAATGTCCTGAGTTGGAAGACACATATAAGGAGTTGGACTTGATGATCACCAGTAGATTTTTGCTTATCACCCGTAGGTTTTTGCTTATAATTTCTGCCAAGACCTGCCTTCTGTCCATGACTTTTTTTTTTCTTTGGTATTTGCTTGTATAGGCTTAGAAGGTATACAGCATTGCATTGCAATGTACATTACATTTTAGTGTCTGAGAGGCTATACTGAAGGCAGGCATTCTGGAGAAGGTAAAAATCAGTATTTTCACAGTGAAAGTACATATTTGATTGAAATGTTTTAGAGGTGAACTGCTTTTTTCTTTCCTGTTTTTCTGCTGTTGCTGACATTATGTAACGGGTGTTTTTTAGGCTGTCATTATGAGAAGTTTGCAGTTTGAGGAGCTTAGAATGAATTATAAATATGAGTCAACAGCATTAATATTGTTGAAAAGAAAAACTCCTGCCATATTTGGAAAATAAGCTTTTAGGATGTGAAGTAATCTTTCTACCCTACAACAAAGCAGTGACGGAAGCAGTTCTGATGTTTCTCAAATAAATTTATGTTTTTCTACAGTACACGTGCAATCCTTCTGTTCTAGTCTCTCTTTTGGCAGCCCTTATGTAATGCGAAACCTGGAAAAAAATGATTCCTGCTCCAGTTTTCCCAAACATGTTATCATGAAAATAAACGATTATCAATTTTTCTTCTTCCAGCCCCCTTATTAAAAGCTCAGCAGTTTCTCCTGATAACTACAGGGAGAAGACTGCAGACAATGAGGGAACTGCCTGCCGACCTCCATGTGGGAAGGTGGACAAACATAAGAGGGTCTCCAGCTTGGGACAAAATATGCCTACTTCAGGACAGTCCGTCACTGCCCTCTCATCTTTAGACCAGAGTTGTCATTTTGGTGGTCACTGGCAGCTACACCATGGTCACATCCTTGACACTATTTGTCAGTGCTTTCAGAACATCCCAAGATAGCACGGAGTCTGCAGAGACCAGCTTAGCACTTTGAGGAAGAATGAGATTCAGAATGACAGCAAGTCTAGAGAACAGCTCTCAAAAGGAAAGTTGGAAACAACTGGGTTTATTTAGCCTAGAAGAACATAAAAATCTATGCAAATGATTGCTCTGAAATGAAGGTAGTTAACCAGTGAGGGACTTAAATTGTAGCACAGATTTACATTGCATCTTAGGAAAAACAACTTAAGACCTTATAAAGTTGCCTAGGCATCCAAAATGTCTTTCTTCCTCATAATATGTTGAATATTTACCTTTTCCTTACTAAAGAATTATTGGGGAATCAAGAGAGAATGCTGCATGAGTTGAATATCTTTGGAGTTTTAAGGGGTAATATTCAGTCAAATTTCCCTTCAATTCAGGGGACAGTCCACAAAATTTATATGTATAGATATAACTTCCTCCAATTAGCCTGATTAGCTGTGAGAGATTTCAAGTGTGAAGAGGGGGCATCACACGTTGGAAACTATATTTTGTCATATTAATAGACTATGTTTTGTTGTAGACTGGACTACAGTCAGGCTGAATTATTTTGCAGCTCTGAACTACAGATGCAGACAGCTACAAAACTCTCTGTTTTCATGCAAATTAGGTGTTGCTATAGACTACCAATCTCTCAAGTTGCCATCACAACCTTTCTCAGCTTGGGGAAGTTTGGATACTTCGCAAGTAATTAGTACCAGTAATCCCCTGTGCAAGGTATCTGCCAAATTCACTGCATAACCACTTCTTCTAGGTACCATCTTGTGAAAACAGTGTGTCATACTGCCTAAAAATAATTAGTTCATTTCTTTCCTTTGAATTACCCCCTAAATTCATTTAGCTTTACAATACGCATAAAAAAGAAGACAAAGATGAGGAATTGCAATCTAAAAAAAGCCAGGCAGCAAGACAAGAATCCCCATTCATACATACACATATGTTCATTATAAAATGAACTCATCTAAATGCAACAATTTACAGCTGCTCACCAAAAGCAGTTCCAGCCCCACATTATCAACCAAACAAATTTACCTTTGCAAAACTGGCAGCACTTTACAGAGCTTGAGGACTTTTAAATATTTTTAGATCTTTTAAGATACAGGAAAAAAAAAACAAAAACAAACAAACAAACAAAAAAACCCAAACTGAAATAGCAGAGAAATACAATGAAAGGAAAACTAAAGAGAACCAATGACAGTTAACAAACTCCTACACAGCTGGAGAAAAATTCTCAAATAAATACTCAAATGCTATCGGTCAGATTTTTGGCAGAAATGTGATTACAAGTAGGCAGAACTGCAGTTTCCATCATCATTATGTGGCCCACAAACAGATTTTTGCATAACAAAAGAAGACCACTCTAGAGCCTAATGAATGCACTCATTAACTGTAATAGTTTTAGCTACAGATTGAAGCAGGAGGGACTTCAGAGAAAAAGAAATCAGCTCAACTGATCCCAAGATACTACTGCATTTTCAATTTAGAAAATAAGTGGAACTGTTTGCAAAGGGGAGAATGGGGAGTCAATTTTTTTTTTTTTGGTAAACATGTATCTCTTAGCAGTTTGTCTAATCTAAGAAATAATGTTTTAGAACACAGGGATCCAAAGGCTTCATTCCCCATCTCACTGTTACTGACTCAAGAAATTTCCGTGATCACAATTTGTCCAGAGGCAATAACTGGAAAGTTAATTTTAGTATAATGAGTTACCTAATGGTCTGAACTAGTGGATATGTCTCCAGCTTTCTGTGCTGCATCCCACTGGTGTAAAAAGACCGAGCATCCACCATGTTGACTGTAGAGAAAATGTGTAACATGGTGAGGAGCTGTTGTAGGAACATCTCTTCTGTTTGGCAGTGCAGGTGTGCACCTACCTCGTTGTAGTGGGTTTAGCATTAGTTCTCTCCCTGCTCCCCTCTCCCACTCAGGCTTAGAAGCAGCTGAGAAAAGGACACTCTACCATCCTAGGTAAGTAAAATAAAAATAAAATGGTATCAAAAGGAATCTTAGCTTTAAAACCAAGAACTGTGGCATCTAAGTGGAATTTGGTTTTGTCAGAAACTTTATGTGCCTTTTTCCTCAAAAAAAAAAAAAAAAAAATATTTCTAGAGCCATTTCTAGTGATGCAGAGAAAAAAAAAAAAAGTACATAAATTCTTTCCAAATATCACACACTTCAAAAGTTGCAGACTTTCCCTACTTCTTTGGAAGACTTCTTAAGAATCTGAAAACATTCATTAAAGTCAAGGTCATAAAGAAAGATCTGAAACCTATAGTTGAGATTTAAGAAATGTCTTAAGCAGTATAAAAAGCTTGTAACATTTAAAACTAAAACCTGCATCCATTTTGTATGTAGGCATGTCAACTTGTGCAATCACTTTGCTGTTGTTCAGATATGATGTCTTGTCATTGACTGATTGGCATTAGAGTTTCGGTTCCTACGTCTGAGGTGATTTAGCCTACAAAAGCAACAGATTTTATGTGTAGGCACAGTAATACAGAGTTGCTGCTCTGGATATTCAAATCTGGGTGGCCTTAAATTGCCAAACCTATGTTTACTTCAGACTGTTGGCCAAAATGTCTGAATTAAGGAACATATCATTTCTTTTCTGTTTTAAAAATACAAAATATTGTCTTAACTATACAGAGAGATTTATTTATCTAAAACTCTTTCTTTCACACACAGGAAAAAAATTAGATATATATAAAAGCTAGTATTGTTTTCATTTAGGGTAATTTTGAGAAGTCTGAGAATTTAAAAAGTAAGAGAAACAAGCATTTCTAGTGCAGATAAGAAAAAGGTTTTTTCATTTAAAATATGTTGATTGTGTAAAATGTTAGCTAGCTCTAATTAGGAGACTTTTTTTTTCACCTATTTCTTTCCTCTTGTGCATGGAGAAGTGTTTTTCTACATGGTTCATTTTAATGATTCCCCTCTAGAACAGGAATACTGATTCTGCTGGGTAT
Organism: Nesoenas mayeri; assembly: GCF_963082525.1. Taxonomy (NCBI): domain Eukaryota; kingdom Metazoa; phylum Chordata; class Aves; order Columbiformes; family Columbidae; genus Nesoenas; species Nesoenas mayeri. Next base: position 204,314,206 of record NC_137541.1, read on the forward strand.
GTGACCCACTGCACGCCTCTACGTACTCCAGCTACCTCATTAGAATTAGCTGTGTGTACAGTCAAACACATCATTAATCCTAAATCAATTTCTGTTTGTCCATGTGTCCCATAACGACTGCAGAGGGAGGAAAATGCAATAACGAGAAAAGAAGCAAGGTAAAACATCATGAGAAGACAGGGAAATCATGAGGGAAGGGCATTATTTCAACTTTCTTCTCATTCTTTCTCTAGTCCGTTGGGTTTTATACAATCATCATCCCTAGACATATGTCAAACCGTGACATAAGCTAGTACAAATACAAGGCATGGTGGATGTCAAGAAGTCAAGTAGACTACCGGCCTCCTTTTGCCAAGGCAGGGTCATCTATATCAGCTGGATATTTGTCTAACTGGTTCTTTGACACCTCCAAGGGTCTCCAAACTATTCTAACTCCTTATACTCTTTACTGTAAGGAATATTTTCCTGGTGTTTAAAATGATTCTTTCTACTTCCAGTTTAAGTTGTGAGTGCTTACATCAACATGATAAACAAATTACGATCTTTTTTACTGCAGCTTTTTATCTAGCTGAAGGAAGTTCTTACATCTCTCCCCTAGTATTGTGTTTGGTTCTTCAGTTAACTCCATCAAGCCTGCTTTCTAGATCCTCTTCCAACTTTTTGGTTGACAGTTTACCTCTGTTGCTAACCACAGGTTTTCCCTTTTGTGAAGTCTCATACTAAAAACTTCAGAATTTGTCTTTAGTAGCTTTCTCCCCATAGTGAGCTTCAGGTTGACATGTTCTTTACTCTTCTCACAATAAAGTGGTTAGAGAATAGCTTTATGTTACTTCTGATGTCCCTTGCTTACTGCAATGTGTTTTGTGCCTTGACCTTTCCAATTTTACCTATGTCTAATGTTTTTCTTTCATGTTGATCTTTGATAATCTGAGCTTGCTTCTTCTTTTCATATATTTCCAACTTCGAGATGATTGCACGAATGTCTTACCATATTTTCTGTCTTTTCTCTGCATGGTACCTCTTAATTAAGTACTTTTAAGTTCTTCAGTTCCTTAGAAATTCCTTACAACAGATCTAACCATAACATTTTGTAGGCTTAGTGAAGTCTGCTATTTTTGCTCTTTACTCTTTTAAAAGTCACAAATGCTATTTTTTTGTGTGTTCGTTCCCACCTCATTTGCCTTTTATCTTAACCTTCTCAAGCTGTCTCCACCTACTGACCAAACACCTATAGAAGAGCCTCCTCTGTCTTGTCGCTAGGTACAGCCTGTATCCAAGTAATGCAACCTAAGCTTTCCAAGAACTTGATAGACAAACTACTGTGCTTTGGAGGATTATTTGGTAGCAACTCACGAAAAGATTTCTCCATATCATCTTCCAGATTTGACAGCATTAATCAACACTTATCACATGAAGGACCAAATACTTACCACCTGTAAGCATGATCAGTAGTCAATAGACCTAATTCCTTCCATATACATCTCTGAACACGTAAATGAGACCTTGATGCTTGAGGCAACACCTCCTTCCCCCTCCATTTCCCTGCTTTTCCTGAACCCATTTAATCTTTTTTTTGTCTACTTATTTATGTGTGCTTAATGATCTCTTCTGAGCAACTGTCGTCTCATACATATCTTACCGTGAAATTAAAGTTTTCCACATTCTCTTATCTAATTTAAGTTGACAATAGTTCTCTTCCTTTGTCCTGTTTACAATGATGTCCAACTCTAATCATTTGCTAGTCCTGTAGCAGGTGCCAATCAGCTCTGCAAATCTCTGTTATCCCTGACAAGTAGATTGACATCAGTAGCGTTCTCCATGCTGTTGATTGTCCTGCTACTTACCAAGTAGATGTGGAATACTCTCGGGGAAATGTCTGTCTTGTATTTTTGAAGATGTTTTGTGGAATTAAATGCTTAAGTCATTGTTGACAGGGATTGACTAACTTTACCTTTTTGTAAATGTTTTTCAGGAGGGCTAGCAATTTCTTGACTGCACTGTATGAGCCCAAAGCAGCCATCACCATCATGCATATTGAATGATCTTTATATTCATTAAGTGTCTTTTTGATGACCTCTTCATAATGCTTCAAGCATGAGCTTGCTCCTGTGCTGCTCCTCACCTGAATGTTCTCTTAACTCCATGATGATTCTTCCCAGAAGAAACAAAAAGACTTCATTCAAACAGGTGGAGATTTCTTTAAAAGAGATGCAATCCTGCATCTCATCTTTCTTGGAGAGCAACACTTTCTTGTCAAAGATTGCTTTTCCTTCCTCCCACAATCCCTGCATATAATAGGCAATGTGGACTGAAACTGGCACATCAGTGCCGCCCATCTGGAGAAGCTCTTATTGGTGCTTGCTATTTCATATGAAAGATAGGAAAGATGGGAAAGGACAAAACACAGAAAATCCAGGAATCCATATTCATGTTTCTCACATTTTAAGGTTGCAAATATAATCCTAAAAAGTTTGCACCTCTATCTATATGTTTACATACAGTATAACAGTACATACTGGTCCTACAGTGACAGTCCTATTTGTTCAGGTATGCTGAGTTACAGAATTCTGAAGACTCATTCCCTACTACTACCATTAGTATCCAGGGTTGTGGGAGAGGAAGAAGCAGAGTACTCACTGTGATCAGAGTTGTGCAACTCAATAATTTAAATAGGGTCTCTTTTGACTCCACTTTTCTGTTGAGATTTTTAAAAGTAATTGTATGTACAGTTGTGATCTACACAATTGAATTAGGTTAGTGTATTTATAGTCATTCATTAATTGCTGTCTTTATTAATTAGAAATGTTATAAATATTGTGGCTCTGTCGTGTCATCTTTTGAAGCCTTTCTGTTAAACTGTTTTGATTTACTGTGAGTAAACTAAACACACCTTTAACAAAGCAGCAGAACTCTTCCCCTCTGTTTGCTGAAGGATATTTCTTCAACTAAAATGTCCATCACCCTGGCATATCCTACAAAAAGTGGTATCTGGGGCAATGTACACATGCGCATAATATCTAATAAGAGATAGAGAACATTATGATAATGGCTCTCTTATTTCAAGTTCATCTCTTGTTAGTACTGCAACCATAAAACCCATGTATCCATTCTGCCCATTCTGCCCTTTTTCCTTCCTCCTGTCATTCCTTATTTTCTTTGATGTGCAAGAATTTTCTGAAATGTCATTTTTTTTTTTTTTAAATAAATGTCATTAACAATTATATATTTTGTTTGATACTGTATGAACATTATCCTATATCACATAGCCAGCCTTTAAGAAAAGTGCACTAGATATTAATCTGACAGCCAAGAATATTAACACAAAAGAACTGGATGTGGATTAAAAAACATCATGATCCTGAAAGACAATTCTCCAATGTGTTGAATTTGAGTGTAATATTGAAGGCAGCCAGAACTGCACATGTCATAGTCCTCTTACCCTGGCTTGCTTATGAATGAGATATATGATTTACTGCATATAACAGATAGATATCTCAGCAAGGGGCTTTTACTTTTGATGCTGCAGCTGTGCAACTACTACTTTCTTTCACAGCAAGGTTTCTCCATGTGCAACTCTGTCTTTATGTAAGTCTTTGTGGGATCACTCTAAGGACATTTTTCCATTTGTTAAAAAGCAACACCACCTATTTCTAGTAATCAAAATCACCCAATCACTTATCAGAATAACATTGGAAAGCACAGTGTCCACACAAGGGAGAAAAAATGAACTTTTGTAGTGATCTGTTAAGGATATCAATGTCCCATTTAATCTGTTTGGGCTCTTTCATAATTGTTGCTGAAATACTGTTCACTTGGATTTATTTTACTACCTGTGAGGAAGCTGTTCTTAACCACTTGTTCACTGAAATGTCCTGTACACTCTACTGCTAACATGAACAACCATCTCTTTCACCAGCACTCAGTCCTGTGTTGCATTCGTGGTAGCCTATGCACCTCACCACTTCTGTGGATGACAGTGGAGACCATTCTGAACTTCTGTTGGAGCTCCTTGTTACAGCCAATTTCTTGTACCAAAGCACCTTTTGTCAGTTGAACCAGTAGATTTTAGCAATGGGCAATACCATTTGCAAGCTTTCATAATGCAACAACCAATGGAGAACAAAGATACTGCCAGCTACTGCAGTAAAATTAAGACAAGAAAGAAAGTCTAAGGAGGGACAGGGAAGACTACGAAATTAAGCAGATATCTCCCTCTCTGTCCACTTCTCCCTCATCTTCCCACCCCTTACTCAGTTCAGAGGATGACAGAGGTCTAATATCCCAAATACATTATATCAGCTTGTCATTGACTACCCATAAGTATCGTTACTCTACTGTGGGTGCATAATTTAAATATCACACACTAGTGAAGCTTTTTTGTATCTTGCAAAACTTTTTTCTACTCCACTTTCACTGGCCTTTGAATATTAGTTTAACATTTGCTTTGCCACCTTGTCTATCCAAGGCTTTATTATCTCTATATTGTTGTCTCTATAATACATACTTTGAGTACATCTTTTACATAACACTCCTAAAAACCTTTTGCCCAAGAAGCTAAGCTGAAATACTTATCTGAATTAAAAGCAGCTCTTTCGAATTAAGAAGGCCTTCTGCGAAAAAGTTGAGAAGAAGGGTTATGTAATATGAAGTGGTTATTTCTATCTTTTAAAATGACTTAAAGTTTTAAAATCACATCTCTGTTGCAAGCCTTCTTAAAGGGGATAGTTATTTATAAACTAATACTATACAGCAGTCTGCTTGATTAGATCTACAAAACTGTTCCTCTGAAAAATTATAAAGAAATTAATTACAAGAAAACAGTTTCTTTCTAAGTTGTTTGTGAGAGAATCAATAAAGCTGGGATACTGACAGTACAACTGCAATTCTGTTAAATTCTATTCAGTTTAAAAAACAAAAACAACAACAACAAAAAAAAACCAACAAAACACACTACAGCAAATCTATCACAGCCTGCATTCATAAAACCTGTTATATTTTATGAGGATGGATAAAACTGCTTTAAAATTTGCCAATGATTAAGATGAATCTTGCAAATAAAAGATTCAATCACTCATAAATTTTAAAAAAAAAAACCAACCTTATGCAGCTTTAATCACAAAACAAGCCATAAATGCTTCTAGCTCTTTGGCCAGTACATAGTCCTGGTCGAAGGTGGGGAGTGTTTACCTGTACTGATCCTTCTGAATGCGGTTGGAAGCATTAACATCTGTGTTCATCCCTAACTGGATCTAAGCTTGAAGGTAAATTTTCCAAGTGCTGTATTCAAGCTGAACATTAATGCTTATCTTTCTCCTTCCATTAATGTATATATTTAATCTTTTGTGCTGAGTAAATCAATGCATTTGAAATCTGAAGCATGTTTAATGGTCCCTTCATTTTCACCCCAGACACTGAATATTATTTTTGCCACTGGCAAAACTTGAATTTATTGACATTGCAGCTGTGCTAAGACGTAGTCAAGAGTCCAGGCTTCAAGGAAAACAATGTCTTGTGCAGAAGGAATTACTGTCTGAGGTCTTTACTTCTACACTGTGTGAGGACAGCTGAGTCCCTCTGGAGAGAACAGGGAATCTGCTGCATTTAAAGCAGAGAGCAGATGATCAAAAAAGAGCAACAGAACCACACAGATAAAGGTCACCTATATCAGCTACACTATGACTGACTTAAAATTGTTAGGGCTAGCTTTAAACAACTCATGATGTTTTAAAAGAAGACAAATTAAGCTTATTTTTCCTCCTTCAGTTATTCGACCTTTAGGATTTAAAGGTTCTCTCTACAGTCATTAATATCAGTGCTTTTTTAGATGACAAAAAAAACCAATCTGAAATTCCTATACAGTTCTGTAACCTGGGGCTTTTTAAAAACTGAAATATAATGTTTATAATACAACAGTCTGCAATACTCAAATGAGATATATACATTTCTAGTGGAGTGGAGTGAAACTTTATAAATGCCAGTATTTCCAAGAAAATCCATTATGAAACTGGGGAGAGGGGAATTACCTGGAGAAGTTTGTGAAATTTTGTTTAATTTGGGTTTTCAGTCACTTTTGCGTACTTGTGGTCTGAGTGTTGCAAGCAGAAAGGTTAACAGAAGGCGGTTAAAATTCTGCATGTGGTGCAGTGCCACACAAGATCATAATACTCCAGCCATCAGCAACCAAGAAACAGAAGCTACACATGGATCTATATGATGCTTCACCCAGCTTCATTAGCCATGTCTGTAGAGAGAATTTATTGCTTCAGATGCAATGCATCTGAGCTCCAAGCTGGTATATCTACTTGAGCAGTGTCAGCCCATTCAAAATTTGCTTCTGTCTCTTTGCTCATTGCATAGTCTAGGCATGGTGTGCAACACAGCCTTGCCGTTCACACTGTAAGAGGTCCTGTCATCAATGTCACCTCTTTTCAGGTAAGAGTAGTATCACCCAGGTGTCAGTAAAACACTGAATCCAGGATTTTCTCCCTAAAGCACAGTGAGGCTTAATGTGATGCAGAGATGTGCTTATACACTGCAGATTTTAGGATCTGTGATTTTTAATGTTGTTTCAATTACCTGAAGTGGAGGATGAAGAATGTATCATCTAAGCAGAAGGTGCCAGTGACAAGCAAAAAAAAAAAGGAAAAGGAAAATACTGAGTTCTTCTGCTATAAGTATTACGGATGTTTTACTAAACTCCACTCAGAATCACAGGTGTGAGTATGTGCACTTAGGCTTCAAATTTTACTATTAAGGAAGTTATTTTCTTATTCTGTTGAATGGTTAATGTTGTCTCCATTTCATTTATCCTCACAGTGATGGCTGGGCAGACAGGTATGACGTGACAGACGGGTACCAGCGTGAAGCTGTCGGTGGAATAACAATCAAGCTCCAGTCTCCTGACGTGAAATGGTTTGATGATTACTACCTACAGCTTCGCCCAGAAACCAATCACCGAAATCCATGGTTTCAGGAATTTTGGCAGCACAGGTTCCAATGTCGGTTGGAAGGCTTTCCTCAAGAGAATCCGAAATATAACAAGACTTGCACAAGTAAGTGAATTTATTACTTCTGCTGTATAAACCAGTGTGACTGAATGTCTGGTGTAAACACCTCATGTTGGACTGATGCAGCCTGGTCTGGTGGAGTAATGAGTAGGATTGGAAGGGAAGAGGCTGGAATTGCAATCCTTGCTCTTTCCAAAATGACGACAACCACAATTTTTAAAGTATTCACATCTCTAAAGAAACAAACAGTGCCTCAGTACCTAATTCCTCTCTATATTTGAAAAACTTGATTCTACTCTACCTCCACAGGCAACTAAACACTTCCAAAAAAGTTGTAAGGCAAAAATTCAACACTTCTTTTCTGAAACAGTGAAAATGATATTGCTCTAGCTCACAGGAGCAATGAGAGAGTTAATATACTAAAAGTCATCTGAAGTCCATATGTTAATGGTGATTATTTGTGTACTTAAGATAGAAGACTGGCTGGTTTGAAAGATTTCATTAGGTTTTCTTTCAACCATGAGTCATTTCAGAAAATGCCATTTTGAGCTGATCTTTTTCATTAAATTGTACTGATTTTAGCAAAACTGCCACAACATTTTGTCAGTTTAGTAAAACAGTGGCAAAACCCTTTTTCCCAGAAAGATTTGGTACCATTTTCTCTCTCTTTTTTTTTTTAATTATTATTATTAATTTTTATTACTTCTGTTAATTACTCTTTATTACATGAGATGCCAAGAAGTACTAAGACTGTGGACATCTGGCTGGGGCATAAGGTGGTACTGTGCTGAGCATTAGCCCAACCACAGCTCTAAGGCCAAAGGGACCTTCCCTCCCTAAAATGTCAAAATCTTTTACACACACATGAGACTTAAAAATGGCTTTAAGGATCCAAGTCTTAGATTTACACAACACAAAACCCAACCTAAGTCCCAGTTAATATTTCTAAATCTTTCTTTTGATTTGGACAAGGTCATAGAGGAAGTTTGTGGCTGAGATAGAAATGGAACCTAGGAATCCCAAAATCTCAGTGTACATCTTTAATATTCAACTGACTTTTCTCCATTATTTTTCTTCTGCTATCCTTCCAACACAGGTTTTATTTGAGCTAATGACAGGTACTGCATATGGAAGAGTAAACTTCATTGATTTTCCCACAATAATGTAGTTCTCTTTCCTGAGATGTCAATACAGTGGGAACAGCAGGATACAGGCTAATAAAGACTTGGTTTCTACCAATGTGCTGTATTAGCAATGACATTTCAACTTGACTTTTCTGGGTTTCTTTTTTTACTTACTTTTTACCAACACTGGGAGAATCTAATTTCTGTTTTATATGAAACATTGGGAACTGTGAAATATAGGTGCCTATAGTCTTTTATAGTGCCCAAAATACAATTCACCAGTACAACAAAAAAATATCTCGGGGGGTGCAGGGAGATGCTATGATAGATGTGATGTCACCCAGTCATGGATATGAGACAACTTAATCATAAAGATTTACTAGCTTGGTTTGAATAGCACATATCACTGGAAGGTTTCCAACAAAGAGATCCTGAATGAGCTACAGCTCAAATAAGTTCCTAAAACTCAGGAATGTCAAATACACAAAGGAATGTGCAAGGATCACAATCTGCTGATTTTCAAACCACGAACAGAGAGAAGGATTACTTTCCCAAACAGGTTGTTCTAATTACTTTTCCTTCATCATTATTGTTACATTCAGTGTTGGGCCATGATGGCCATAGTAAAAGAACAAAAACCATTTTATGATGACTTTAATTCTTTCTCATTGCCATAGAGTGGAAAACGTTGCTTCAGTTGTGGAGTTGCTCAGATTAACAACAATACACACAACAATTAATTAAAACTGCCCAGTTAATCAAGTTTTTGACACAGTAAGTTGTTAGTCATCATTTTACTCAGTTTTACAGTCTTGATTTTGATTTAGACCATCTGTCAAAATTAATGTAAAGGAAACTGAAAGGTTGGCCAAAAAGACTACAAGCAGATTTATTTAATGGCATTTTTGTGTGTCATTAGTGATAAGACACACTGTTTTTCTCATAATAGCCCCAAAACTAGGCAAGAGTGTATGATAAAGTGAAGAAATATTAAACTTGGGCAACTTTGTGGATTTACCATCAAGAAAGACATAAATTTATTCTCTGAGAATTAAAAGACTGAGAGATTTTGATGCTGGGAGCTTAACTTTAAAATTAAAACTAATTTTTGAGACTGTCATGGTAGTTTTTGCCTCTACCTCATTTCCTATCTTCCATATGACTTTGAAAATTGTGTCTTTCTATTGATTCCTACATTTATATTTGGTTTCTTAACTTCAAGAACTCAAAATTTTGAGTCTTAGATTCCCTCAGTTGTAAAGATAATACTTGCCCTTCATGGTCAGAACCATTTCATAGACTGCCTTGACAATTTCTGCACAATGATGAATATAATCTGCTGCTTCAGATTTATCCTGATAAGGAAACAGGACAGTGCCCTTTAGTTTATCTAACTGAATGCATTGTCTTCCCCAGCAGCTGCATAAAAAGGGAAAAAAAAAAAAAAAGCACTAAGGGTGTTTCTCAGTGTTCCAATTAAAGAGATTGAGTTTATTGAGAAATGCTGGAGTGAAATAAAAATCTATTTTTGCTCCAAAAGGCAAGCCATTCTTTACTTCTTGGGATAATGATAAAAAGATAAACATAAAGCTGATTAGTGTTGATAGATGTGGTCATTATTAAATGAAGATATCTATACAGAGAGCAATAACCAGTGGAAAAAATTGATTATTCTCCACAACCTGGCTGTACTATCATGAAAAAATAAACGATGGTTAACAGTATGAACAGCTTATTTAAACAGCAAGAAAATAAGCACAAGGAGATAGGGCTGAAATCTGAATATATAATCGACTTCACCGGTGACACAAGTATGAATTTAGTTGTTTAAACCGTTGTGTTTACTTTGCTGATCCCTGCCTAGTAAAATGGTAGTCTACATTTACTTCTGTGACAGAAAATACATTAAGTCATAAGGAAATGAAGACAGCTCCAGTGACTCGCAGGTTTTTTATTTTCATTTTTTAATATCAGTTATCCATAGGCCGTGCCAAGCACGTATTATCATGAAATCAAGACACGATTTAATAAGATATGCACAATAAAACTGTGAAATCAGCCAAATAAAGAGAATGTGAAAAACAATCAAAAATATTTTTTCTTCATTCATTTCTAAGCACTAAAAGGTCTCCATCCCTTCCCATAGACTTAGTTCGCACTCAGATGAACACTTTAGCATCAAGCCCACTTTTTGTTTGCAGATTTGAACATACTTACTTAATCTAAATGGGTGTCACTGGTGTTGCTAAATTCATTGATTTTTCTGCCCAGCTGGAACAATACAGAAAGTGAGAAGTTTGCAGACTTATCTGACTTGATTTTCAATGTAATCAGTTCCATGCCACGGGAGACCTGCTACAAACCACCTCTGAACACCAAGAGTCAGAACAAAGAATTTTAAACACATCTTTAAAAAGACATGTAATGATTTGGTTTCCCCTCTGGCACCAGTGAGATTTTTTTTTATTATCTAAGGACACAATTCAGCAAAGTTTGTAACTAGGTGTGCAAGTTGATCCAAATTAGTAACTCCACTCAATGACAATCTTCAGGTCACAAAAGGTTAATCCAGTCCTTTGGTATTGATTGCCTTAGGACCTTTGAAGACCAAGTGTGTACGTACTTGCTGTTCTACAGACAAGTGTCACCACCAGAACTCAAATTCCTGGTCCTTTTTCCTCTTAGTGAGGTTGTTTTACAAATGTGTTTTTAAGACAGAGCAGAAGCAAAACCCAATGCAAGTGAAATATGTTGTGAAACTCTGGCCTAACCAATATTAGTGGAAAAGTCAAGTCTTCAAGGTCATTAGGGCACAACCAGAATAGTTACAATTCCTGATCTGTTAAATGAATTCTTTTGCACCTGCTGCTAAATTATATTACTTTTGCCGTGTTGTGTAAAAGCCAGAGACATGGATGAAACGGTATTTTTGAGGTGCTACTTAAACACAGAGCAAAACCAGCATATACATTGCAAGTATCTGTGATCTAAGTGTAAGACAAGGAAGAGCAAATAAATAGAGAATCATAGAATCATAGAATGGTTTGGGTTGGAGGGGACCTTAATGATCATTTGGTTCTAATCCCCCTGCCATGGGCAGAGACAACTTCCACTAGACCAGGTTGCTCAAATTCATGTCCATCCTGGCCTTGAACACTTCAAGGGATGAGGCATCCACAGCCTCTCTGGGCAGCCTATTCCAGTGCCTCACCACCCTCATGGGGAAGACTTTCTTATATGTAATATAAATCTACCCTCTTCCAGTTTAAAGATATCACCACTCATCCTGTCACTACATGCCTTTGTAAAAAGTCCTTCTCCAGCTTTCTTGTAGGTCCCCTTTTGGTACTGGAAGGCTGCTCTAAGGACTCCCCAGAGCCTTCTCTTCTCCAGGTTGAACAACATCAGCTCTCTCAGCTTTTCCTCATAGGAGAGGTGCTCCAGCCCCCTGATAATCATTGTGGTTCTCCTCTGGACTTGTTCCAAAGGGTCCATGTCTTTCTTCTGTTGGGGACTCTAGAACTGGATGCAGAGCTGCAGGTGGGATCTCACTGAGGCTGATGCTGATGAAGCAGTTCAACATCTTAGTTTGACTAGCAGAGGTTAGAGACTTCAGAGAAAAGTGGTAGTTTCTTGAAAAGGAAAAACAGAAAAAAGAATCTGAAGGAAGGTGAAGGGGGAATTGTGCAGTTATTTACAGCAGGGTCCAGACATTAAATACCATGTTTCAAAGCACGAAGGTAGAAAACAGAAAAGGAAATGATGGAGGCTGGGTAATCACAGACAATGTTCAACCATAGACAGAACATAGAGGGCATTGAAAGTGAGGAAATAAACTTATGTCTGACATATTTGGGAGAAACAAGCCAGTAGCAGGGTTTATAGGAAAAAATAACATACTTAAGGTTATGAACAGGGTAAATGAGATTTGCAGCAGCATTCTGGATGGGTCTTAGCAGGATGCAGAAATCCGAATCTTCCATTCATAATTTAACCATGTGGCTTGTCTGAGATAAAACCACTTTTCCAAAGGTACAAAAGTGAACTTAGAAGAAGGATGACTAATATATCTCCAAGCAATTAAGAACAGGATTAAGAGTGAAAGAGTTTATTTACAGCAAGGGAGGTAAAGGAGATTAGGGATAAAATTGAGAAAAGTTTTATGGCTAATGGTACAGAAGGGCACATAAAATGTAAATGTAAAACCTTAACACCTTCCACTGTATGGGGCTTTGAGCAACCTGGTCGAGTAGAACATGATCCTGCCCATGGCAGGAGGTTGTAACTAGATGATCTCCAAGGTCCCTTCCAACCCAAACCGTTCTATGATTTTATGGTTTCAAGTATCAAACTGGGTGACAGACAAGTTGTATTCAGGAGAATTAAAATGCCTTTTAATTTACTGTTTAAAAAATAGAAAATAATTTTAACTTGATTTGTTTTGTTTTCATTTGCAATCTAAAACCAAAAGTGTAGGAATGCTAAGTTTCTACACTTGATCAACATAATATCAATACTCTTGAAATATTATGTCTTATAATTGGACACTGGCAAAGTGAGTGATGATCCAGCTTTAATTTTTATGGGCCACATTTCAGATCTGGAGCTTAAAACCAGTTTATCACTACTCTTACAGTGATGCTGGGTCAGGTCCAGAAATTTCCCAAGGCAGATCAGCTGTAAGACAAAGATCTAGATCTGAATTTTTCAGGAGCCTCATATAATCTGGGCCAGGAGCCTGCACAGACGCATCACTATTTTTTTGACACAGAGGAAGAAGCCGTGTGACACTAAGAACTGCTATATCCTCTGTTACATCTACTTGAAAGACTTTTTGATATATATTGATCCTGATTTTAATACACCTGTAACTCAACCCTTGAATAACTTCATTCTCACTGCTGTTATGGAATTCAAATTCCTTCAAAATTTGACTACAAAGCTATGTCTCTTCTTCTTTCACTTTATGCTCCCTGCCTTCCTCCTTCTATATATTAGATGAATTTGAGTATATACTGTGCTACTGTGGTTTTGTTCTTTATATTATAATTCCTTGTTCTTTTTATCATAATTCCTCTTCTCACTGCATTTCTTAACCTTGAAAACTATGTGGAAGATTAATACCATTTTACAGGTATACCATGTCTCTTCAGGCTTAATAATAAAAGCGAATTATAATTAAATGGATTCAGATTATATACGGTTCTTATTAGATTAATGAATTGGAGTAGCTCCTGTCATTCTTTTTTCTCAGCAGTTCAGCTTCCTACATAGACTCAGATACTTCATATATGTATGCTTGCCAGTACAGAAAGATATATGCCAGTATTTAATGTGCTTTTGCATCTGTAGTGGTTTTGTTTCATTGCAATTTATGACCAAAGAAATTGAATTCTGTCAAAGGTGAAAGGATAATAATGTTGTTAAGAGAATGGTGTGAAGAAATCATCTATTGACTTACCTTCTACTAGGACTTACAGTCACTGAAACTCTTTTCACTGATTTTACTGAACTTGACAACAGAAGCCAGACCACCACCAGTACATAGGTTCCCAAGGATGCAAGTCAACATCTAGTCAGATTTATAAAAGCTCTAAATATGCCTTGCTTATGTAGGCTTAAATAGACATAAAACACCAAAGTCAACTACATACTTGAAAAAAAAATTTGAATGTCTTCTCTGCATTTTCGGACACTGAATTTGATCCCTTGGTCATTCTCAAATTTAACATTTTATTGATAATCATCACATGAAGTGTAATGGTGCTATTATTGGCTTTCAGGTGCAAAGAGTAAAAGTTAGAATTGGTCAAAAACATTTGGCAAGTGGATTGTACTGGAAGATATTTCCTTCTCAAATTCGAAGATTTCCATAGCAGCATGTTGATTCAATGACACACACTTTGAAAGAAAAGCATTGAAATGAGTAATTTTTTTGTTTTCTCATTTCAATAACAGTGAAGTGTTTTGTTTCAAGCTTATAATTTGCTTTAACATTGTTTCAGTGTTATGCTATGTTTTTGCCACAGCATCAAAATGACATTTTCAAGTGTTGCCCAATCTCTTTTTTTTTCCTTCTGAATTTCCTTTTCAGAAAAGCTAAAATCCAATATTGAGTTTATGTATTCATTTTGAATGGAAAAGGACATTTGAAATACACAAAATTTCCCATAGAGCAGAAAACATTTTTGTCAGTCCAAGAGCCTGTAAGAAACTAAAATTAGGGAAAATAATAATAAATAAACAATTACATTTAATTTTTAACCAAAAAAAATAGATGCCGAACCTTACAAATAGCAGAGAACTGAATGTTACCTTTTTCACATTGCTTTAACAGAAAGCTTTGATGGCAGATTTTGTAATAGCTTCCAAAATAAGTAATTTCTGTGTCTTTAAACAATGTTAACTTTATTAGGTATGAACACTATGCTTTAACTTGATTCACATATACCACCTTTCCTCCATTTGATAAGATTCCACTCATTTCTTCACTGAAGAGACATGCATGTTTCTGGGAGGACTGACTTGGTGATGTGCCATCCAGAACATGCAGGTCCAAGGTAGGTTACAGATGTGTTCCCAAGGAGCACAATTTTGACAGCATGGACCTAGGACAGACCTAAGAAGTCCAACACCATATTCTGAAGCAGACAGGCATTACCATGTCTTTGTGGCAAAGATTAGCCAATTAGCCTGTTGTCCTGATTTTTTATTAACGAAGAGAAAGACAAAAAAAAAAAAAAAAAAAAAGAGAAAAAAAAAAAAAAGAAAAAATCCCACATTTGTTGGTGTGCTTGAACTTCAAGTACTGTGAACATGGGATGTATTTGCTAGCAAAACCAGAACTCACTTCTGTTAGCCCCTTGTCTCTCAAAACAAAAACAAAGCAAAAAAAACCAAACCAAACCAAACAAACAAAAAAACAAAACAAAACAAAAAAGAAATAAACAAACAAAAAAACCTATGAAGAATTAATTAAGTCTTCAATGAGAAATACATGGAAACTGTATAGAAACTAAATTGTGAGTTAGTCATGAGGAAACATGAGATAGTTGGAGACTGTAAGTTGTATTTCTGGTTTCCTCTGTGATGTCCCCTAGGACGTGGTCATAAAAAACCTTTTGATCACTGAGAAAATTTAAAATTAAAACAAAATTAAACACTACCAATTTCCCTTTACTTCAATGCTAAAACCATTGCATAGTAAACTGATGTGCACTTTTAAAAAAATGTTTTCCCATATTCTGTCTCATATTTTTTCTCTTGTTTCTCCTTAAGAATGTAATACGAGGGGTGCCATCTGGAATGTAAAGTATTTTCACTCCTTTTATCCTTTCTCCATTTTTTAAAATTAAAAGTATTCTCAGCTTTGGAAAAGTTAGAAAGCAGAGAAAGCATATTGAACCATGGTAATTTTGCACTCCTTACCATCCCTGTTTGATGTGGCTTTGTGACATTACCAGCTGGTAAAGTGAAAAAATTGTATTTCATATTCCTTGAGGATAAAAAGCAGGGAAGGGAAAGGATTAAAAAAAAAAAAAAAAAAAAAAAGAAGAAAAGATGAATGAAAAGGAATGTCAGATTTTCTGTTTATTTGCATGTTAAGTACTGGAAACAACAGTAATATTTCAGAATTTCCTTCAAGTTAGAGGTTTTTTTTTTTTTTCCATGTTTAGGGTACAAGAGGGCCAGTTTGAGGAGGGCTATTTAGTCAGCTCCTGCCAGCCCTGCTACCAGCTGGTGGAGCCATCACTGGGTGGCCTGAGCTCGGGGGTATGGGGGAAATGCTGGATTGATGATGAAGCATGAGGAAAACTCCGCATTGTCCCTGCCGAGAACCAGCTCACCTGGCACTGGGACTGTGAGGGCCCTGAAGTCCTTTCTTGGCTCAGTGCTCATAAGTACACTAATTGTTTTTTAAATAGATCCACGGAATGAAGTGTTGCCAGCTGGAATCACTTTCTTGGTGAAAGAACATGTTTCTCTTCCATCATCTACATATTTGTGTTTTGGAGAAGTGACAACACAAAAGACCAAATTTGGAACAAGAGTTTAGGGCTGTGCAGTCTCTGCATGGTTAATCTTTCTTGGCTGCTTTCAGAGCCACCCCTGCCCAGCTCCCCATAGAAAGAAGAAAAGGTTTCTCCCCATGGAGAAGAGAAGGCTCCAGGGAGACCTTATTGCAGCCTTTCAATATTAAAAAGGTCCTAAAGAAAGATGGGGACAAACTTTTTAGCAGAGCCTGTTATGATAGGACAAGGGGTAATGATTTAAACCTAAAGGAGGAGAGATTCAGGTTAGACGGAGGAAGAAATTTTTTACACTGAGGGTGGTGAAACCCTGTCCCAGGTTGCCCAGAGAGGTGGTGGATGCCCCATCCCTGGAGACATCCCAGGCCAGGCTGGACAGGGCTCTGAGCAACCTGATCTGGGTGAAGATGTCCCTGCTCATGGCAGGGGTGGCACTGGATGAGCTTTGAAGGTCCCTTCCAAGGCAAACTGTTCTATGATTCTATGAAACTGCCAGGTTCACACCAACAGGCTGTCTCAGTGCATATTCCATAGCTGTGATGTGGACATCCCTGAAATTGCCTTCACATGCCTCCAAGCCTTGTTTCATGAGGTGCAGCTGAGCTGGACTGCGATCGCCCTGCATAGCCCATGTTTATCTACTGCTGCAATATTGCTGGAGTGTCCCAAACTAGGTCACTCCCAGCACTGTGGGCAGAAAGGGTGCATGTTATGATGCTCTCAGTTTATAAAATGCTTAGACTGTTTCTTGCCTTTGGTATAGTTACAGTCTTATAATAAACCTGGGAACATAAAGATAAATCCACACAAACAGTATATATATTTAAGTAGGAAAAAGCATGGATGTTAACCACCTACTCCAGTGGCAGCAAATTCCTAACCTGATATTTAGTGCATTTAACCATATTGCAAAGGCTCACCTAAATCCTGTATATATAGATTCCTAAATGATCTGTAGAATAAATATTTGCATACTTATCTTTCCCATGAAATACAGGGTAATTTTGCTTTCATTTCAGAGATAGCATGATAGCATCTAAATACTCCAGTAAATAACCAGTCCCTTGTATTAGGCAGAGGACAAACAGGAAGATAATGTGAAGTAGTCCCCTTCCTGAGTGATATTTAGTCTAAAGAAAGATGGCAGATAAGAAGTAGTGGAAAGGAACTATTATTAGATGGGAAACTGAAAGATAGATGCGTTATCTGATTTGCCAAAAGGACAGGATTTGTCTCTACAGTATTTTGTAGACAGAAATGGCTATATGACTTCACAACTGGAATTGTCTTGTGATCTCAGAGCTTGGAAAATAATAGGTTAAGCCCTTATTTATTTACTAAAATTACTTAAGCAAGAAAGATAAGGGAATAAACAGGACAGAACTGAGATATCTGTGCACATCGACTAACCACTGAGATTCCCTGCATTCTCAAAGAATTCAGCAATGTTTGATCACTTATGATTGCAAGTACTGTCTCACTTTCCTCCTTAGGTATGATTAGATTCACCCTGCATTCTCCCATTGCCTTGTCCTTCTTAATTGCAGGAGGCAGAATTTTTTATATCTGCAGCAATTATCATGATGCAGTGTTAATATTTATTGGTTCTGAGGTACTGCAGTACAGAATACTTTCTATAATAATTTGGAAATAACCACCAAATTCAGCACAGATTAATAAACAGGTTTATATTTTTCCAAACAATGTTTGTGGGAATATGAGCTATGTCCTGAAAAAATTGCTCAGTCCTGCCACAGAAAAGGTACTTAACTCTGTCAAAATTGCAACAAGAATCGACTGGAGACATATGAAATGCAGATTTATACCTGGCCCAGGCACATTGTCACCTCTCTATTTCCAAATCCTGATGACTGCAGCATCCTGGGAGTGATGCTAAATCTGACTGCAAACTCTGTGAGACACAAAAGATTCATAGCTCAGTGGAAGTTTACTCTAAACTGGCTGCAGCCTGGTCCTGAGGCATGAACAACCATTTGCAGTTATGATGCATTAGGTGCCTTCCCAGGGCACTGTTTTAGTGTCTCTTATTAATAAAACAAATTTGATATGTTGCCCTAAAACTGTGACACCAAGTCCAAACCAAAGCACAGTGAGCAGGAATGATTTGGAGATTGGCTTTGAAAGCCCACACCTAAATCGAACTAAAACTTTCATGTGAATATGTCCTGCTTATCCAACATGCCAACATTAAATGGCATCATGCTGGCTTTTCCCAGCCCACAGGAAAGCAAGACATTTTTATTTCCTTCTTTGCAAATTTTTCTCACATGGGGCTGTGCAAGACGGAGAAAAACAGATGTTTTATAGATACAGGCTTTTAAAAAATCTAATAGAAAAAAGCTGTACTATGATATCATAAACAAGCATATGGGTTACAGTCTGTAGATATTTATTCTTTGCTCAGTAATTCTGTAGTAGCATCTCAACCTTTATTAGTTTTTTTTTCATTATTCTTGATTGAGATTTTAACCAGTAAAGTCAATTCCATTGAACATTACTGGTGGTATCATAATTAAATTCACCCTTGCCCCCTCTGCATCTCTTGATGACCCTGTGTCAGGAAAAGTTCTTGTCTAAAAACAGCGCTTTGTGGATGAATTTATGAATATGTATCTGAGTTCCAACAAGAGTGAACGATGTGTTTAAGGCTACCTAAATCATACTTGTTGCAGGGATAGATTTAAAATATTTTTATGTTTTTCTCTTTCTTTTTTTTTTTTTTTTTTTTTATGAAAGACTGCCTTTTAGTTTGTGCATACACCCTTCCCTTAAAAATCACGTCTTAAGACCACTGAGTTAAATAGGGTTACTTAGATGCTTCAAGTCTGATGTGCCTAAATACTCTGCGAAATGGGTTAAAAATCACTTTCAGACAACTATTTTCTTAATACTGGCATTTTTCAAGACTATATTACTGTATATTAAAGAGCAAAAGATTCGTCTAATTTTTTGAGATGTTCCCCTTAACTACAGAGTTCTGAGGTACTACATGCTGACAGTCAGACTTGGCAGGTTGGATTTTCCCCTACACAGCAAATTCAGACCGTTAACATCTCAGGGAATTGTTTTCTCCACTAGCGGGAAGTATATTGAAATTCTCACAACAGCTAATTCCCTCACAACTCCGCTGACAATTGCCAGCAGCTTCTATGAAGAGCTAAGCAGCCTCATTACAAATTATCAGGTGTACTGAATGAGATTCAATGTTTAAAGAAAGTATAATTCTATAAAACTGAAGCAGAAAGCCCAGTGGAGAGTGTTCCTGTAAGAATTAAGTTATTATATTTTAAGCAGTCATACAAAATAAAGCAGCTGAAATATAGTTTCATAATAAATACTATTGCTGATGTGAATCTGATTCATTCTAATGGCTACTATAATTAACTGTATGGTTTGTGAGCTGTTAATTTTGAGGATGAATAATTAGTTAAACCAAGTTTTGTGTATTGCAATGTAATATGCTTGTTCAATTTTCCACTTAATTTCAATTAATCTGGGTTTTGCGTGTACTCTACTGTTGCAGTTTTTGTGCCTATTATTTTTAATTAGGAAAAAGCAATACCTTAGTAGAACAGAACAAATGAGCAACACTATGTGTTGTTTCCAAATTTTTATTCTATTTCAGATATTTCAAGCTCATATCACTTAACTATCCAAACTGTTAATCACTGCTCCTGAGGCTGAGTGGAACTGGGAGCGCCAGTTCCAGCACAGAAGGGAAAAAGGGATCTCTCAGTACTCTCATTCACTTACTGACCTTACACCATGGTTTTCGATTCAAACTGTATATTTTTGGTACACTTCCTGATGTTTTCAGTACTCTAAAATGTTTCAGTGATTAAGACTGTGTGGTGATATTGTTCACAGCCTGAAAGGTGAGCTGTTGGCTCACATACGGGAGACTCCCATGGAGTGGACAGAGAGGGTTATTTCCATTCTCTTTGCTCCTAGCTGCCCACACATGGGACTCCCCAGCTCCTAAGGACTGCTGCTTTACTGACAAAAGGGGACCAAATATTCTAGTAGAGCTCTTTGTTTGTTCTCCCTCCAGAGCCAAATCCTTCCAAGGTGTCTGACTAATTCCCAGCAGCACTGATGTAGTTTCTTTATCTCTGATTCCTCTCCTTTCCCAGTGCTAAAGATCGGGTGGCTGGAGTGCAGCTGGCAGCTTTGCTGATGACATATGAGGCAGAAAACCTCCAGTCTACTCTTCCTTAGCTGGACTGGTGCTGCCAGCAGAGCAAATCTATGCCATTAATAAAACTGTGCTATTAAAAAAAAAGACTTTCGGGGTGCTGCTGACTGAATTTTTATTGTGCATTTTACAGAAACTTAAATAGGAAATAGAAATCCAGACAGAATGTTTTAAAACCTGAACAGAGTAAGGTTAACCAGTTTTTGCTGAAGAGAGTCATTGCTTAACACACATCATCAAACCGTTCACAGACACTTTAATGCATTTATCTGCATTGCATCATTATCCTTGCTTGGTAAACAGAGAGGAGCAAGAGATATAAAGGTAGAAGAGTTATTAGCACGGGAAGCTTTTGGTACAGCAGAGAAGTTGTGCCTAGGTCAGTCTGTTCGCACTGGTTTGGTTCCCATGTCTCTGAAACAAAAGCATTGTCTACAAGGTCACTACAGAATAGACCCCATGTTATCATTTACACCCCAACAAAACATTTCTGAGGATGTGGAGAGATTTCTGCAGGTGGGGAGAAGTTTCTGGATTCTTCAAAATGTTAAATTATAATGCTCATGACACATAGAAAAGTAGTTGAAAAACAAAGTCTGTGAGGTGTGGAGCTGCACAGAGAAAGGCATCAACTGGATTGTAAAATATTTAAAGAGAACCTCTTCTTTAATCTCTTTCTTCTTTTTTTTTTTCTAACATGGTCAGTGTGCGTACCTGTAAGAGCATCTGTTATGAACTATTTAAGATACTTAAAAATACTTTTCCCACCACTAACAACCAACCCAACAACAGGTGTCATAAGAGCTGATGGTATTCCAGCCACATGCACTAACCACCTGCTCTGACATGTTCCCCGGCAGGCCAGATGACCCTGAGGACGCAACACGTTCAGGACTCCAAGATGGGCTTTGTGATCAATGCAATATACTCCATGGCGTACGGCCTCCACAATATGCAGCTCTCGCTCTGCCCAGGCTATGTGGGCCTCTGTGATGCCATGAAGCCCATAGATGGTCGGAAGCTCCTGGAATCCCTCATGAAGACTAACTTTACCGGGGTCTCTGGGGACATGATCTTGTTTGATGAGAATGGCGACTCACCAGGAAGGTAATGTTAACATGTGTCAAACTATTTGGTACCAGACACCTTAACTGACCGCAGTAGATACATGTGGACTTCACATCAGAAGTAAGATCTCATACTTTTATTTTCACATTTCCTGACTTTCTGTGCTTATTTTTTCAAAATAACTTTTTTTGGTTTGTTTTTTTTTTTGTTTTTAATGTGCATTTTTGTGATAAGAAAGGACATGAACTTTCAGGCACACAATCTTCCTGTATTAATTTGCTTCTTCTGTGCTATTAAAAGGTACTTCTCACTACAAACCACCAGACCTCCAACTTTATGTTCATATACCATGATGACCGCCACAACATTGCTATATCTTTCTTTGGTAGTTTAGGTGTATGTGTTCGATTGAACAATAGGCAACCATAGTAGACATATTTCTTTTGTTAATAAAAGTAAAACAATATCAAAAATATTGCATTAATTTTCTGGGGGTTTTTTTTCCACTAGAATTGTGAAGAATGTGCTTCCATACTTTCCAAATAAAAACTTTCCACTTCTGTAACAGACTAAGCCATTAATTCATACTGTGCTGCTATAAACCAAATTGAATTTAAACAAAGCTTCTTTTGCTGATAACTTATACATACTTCTATGAAATATAAGAGAATTTTTTCTTTTTCTGAGACATATATGCAGTATTCATATAAACGCACATGAAAGAGTGATGAGTTTTTTTCTGGGTTTCTGTCTACTGAACTGTCAGAACATGAACAGCAAGTGTGATAGCATTCAAAGTATATTTTTCCTTATTAGATTACTAGAGGGAAAATTGTTCATCCTGCACATTCATTTCAATTTTGTCTTCTCCCACTAATGTGAACTCAAAGGAAAATGTTAACTTCTGAGTAGAGATGTGTAGGTAAAGTAAATCCATTACTCAGAATATTTTGACTTTTCCAAAACTTTCTGAAGTTTCCAAATAAATTTTTATTTGAAAGCCTGTAAAGTCAGCATTCTTCCCCAAAGACATCAGGGCAGCCATCTACAAAGCAATCCGGTTGTGTCTCTGGAGACACAAATTTTAGAACTCTTCAGACTTAGGCTCTAAGGAAGTGCACTGTGAGTTGGTAAGAGAATTAAGATACAAACTGGCAGAAATCCAGGAAAATTTCAGATGAAAATTTGTTTTTAATACTGTTTCGGTGAGCAAGGCTGTCTTCCACTAAACATTTCTATTTTTACAAATGGCTGAATTCTGAAGAAAAGTGGTAAGTCTGGATTTT
This sequence comes from Nesoenas mayeri, assembly GCF_963082525.1. Taxonomy (NCBI): domain Eukaryota; kingdom Metazoa; phylum Chordata; class Aves; order Columbiformes; family Columbidae; genus Nesoenas; species Nesoenas mayeri. The sequence goes on from NC_137541.1 coordinate 204,336,937, forward strand.
TGACCAAATTATTTTAAAAATGCTTATCCCAGACTTCTCTTAAAGGATTTCCATTTGATTTATGGTGCTTAGATGCAGTGGACTGCATCCTACCTCATGCCAAACTCTGTTTCACTCATTTCTTTCAGAAAGACTGAAGTCTGCTATGGATTAATTATATATGGCATGGCAATACGCTAATGACAATATATAAATGTTGCAAAGAGACCTTTAACTTTTCGTCATGCTGGCATGCTTAACACTAATGATTTAATTCTGTTTGTTGCATGGAATTTAACTGAACATCTCAACATTTTAAAAATTGAATTCTAAGAAAGATGATGAAGGAATTACATGATGTTCAGTCATTTGCTCAGTCAGAGTAGGACATCAGTGTTTCACCAAAGACCATGGGGACACCATGTTGATTGTGCACCTTGGGGTAATGCAACTTTCAGAAAGTCCAGCCTCACTGGATTTGTGTGAGGTACAGTATTGATCTGCCTACTCAGACTAATGGACTGTGTGTGATAACAAAATGCTCCCAGAGATCATTTATTTTTGAAATATAGTTCTTTGTTCCCTTTACTCCTACAATAGTCATATTATTAAACCCAGCCTATGTGCTTAAAGTAGCCAACATTGAGTCAAAGCTTTGTATGGAGCTCCAGATCTAACTCCAAGGTTTTGAGTAGTTTATAGTCTTTGGAGCACTGTCAAACACTATTTGCAACAGCTGGGAGATGGTGTGGTCATACTAGAACAACTCATCTCCCCTGTTCATTTGCATTGATAGCAGCATCTTCGCTTCATAAAATGGAAATTTAAATCCTCACAGCTGTACGTTGGCAGTGGTGTTAAGCAGGAAATCAGAACATAAAAAGCCTTTCTGACCTAGATAGCTCAGGATTTTGATGTGTAGCAAAAGGGTTTTGATATTATACAACACATGTTTAATCCCACAAGATGCTTTGAATCCTGGCCCTGTTCCAATGTTCTTTATGTTTATGTTGAGCTTTAAGCAGATAGCCAGTCTAGTGGAAGGCTTGTTTTAGGTGAGACAGAAGACAAGGAAAAAAACAAATGAGTCTGAAAGAGACAGACACATTTTCTCAGGAAGAGAACAACTATCTGTAAATACTATCAAAACTCCAAAGAACAAATTGAGAAGGCAAGAAAATGCAAGAAAAACAAGATGCTGATGTTTTGGCTGTGCTACCAATAGAATATGGATTCTCAGCAACTTCATGGCACTTCTGTTTTGAAACAAGGGGTTTGCACTGTGATTAGGGCTCTGCTGGAAATGTGCTATCACACCATCTGCTCTCGTTTCCTAAAGTGACAAACTGTCCCTGTGGTATCTCAAGGAAGCTCCAGGGAACCAGTGACTCATGAACCTCCACTATAGCAATGGACTTACTGAGTCTGGCTCTTACTATCAGTCTACCAATGTTGCTCTGCACAAGGAGCTTGTGAAAGACAAAACATATTAAGGCAAAAGTTTATTTAATTAAAGTTTATTTAATTTGTTAGGTTTCTTTCCAGTATTTTCCTTGGGATATAAGCATGGAATTACTACTAGAGGGACAATTGTTCTAGTTCCCATGGCCTGTTAAGCATTGAGAGTACTTTTGTTCATCTGTCCATGAAATTCTGAAATGACAGCTTTAACAAAGGGATAATCAGAGGAGTGTTACAATGTCCCGATAATGCTGAATAAAGACCCCACAGTGGCTTCTGGGCTAACTTTTTGGTTAGTCTGTTTAATCTTTGAACAGACTGTTAATATGCCTGTGAACCTCAGAAAAACAAAACCAAACCAAACAAAACCAAAACAAAACAACAACAGCTTGGTTTATAATCATGCATAAAAGCTTATTTATTTGGGTTTGTGTGTGTATTGTCTGGATTCAATTAATTTGTGTCAGTCTGGCATTCACATCTCCAACTTCAACGAGGTCATCCTCAAAGCCATGGACATTTCCTTCATACAGAATGAAAGTGAAATGTTCCAAAATCTAGGACTACCATAAATTTTTCTTCCTAGCTGTGTCATTGGTCATTTTTTCTTCTTTTGGAAAAACTCAAGAATCATACAATAGGGGTAAGATCATATTGTCCATTCAGTCAAGCTCCGCTTTAATTTTCTTTCACAGCAGTCCTGACTCTGACCTGTGTGCGATTTTGGCCTTGAATCCCTACCATAGTTTCTCCACTGGAACATTTAGACTGTTTCCTCATGCAAAGCATACTGATATCCATGGATGAAGTATATCTTAAAAGAGTTATACCGTATTTTTTTATGTCAGCCTTGGAAAAATATTGATGTTACACATAGTATGGCTACTGATCTTCAGTCTTAAAAGTGTTCGTTCAAGATTAAGAGAGATGCTTTAGTATCTTACTTAAGAAATTGTTTGATTCAATAAGCTGGTTCTTTCACTTATCTGTTCATTGTACTTCACAAATTACACTCTAACAGTATCACTCTTTATCCTACCCTGTCCATTTACTTTGCCTTGGGGACTAATTTTGTGCCTGCTGCCAGGAAAAAGCTGGCTCCTCATTTATGAACCAGGCCAATTTTAAAAACTATTATTGTGTTCATCATCTTCTCAGTCTATATCATTTGCTTATTTTTCATTGGTGAATTTCATGTTGCTTAATCAGATTACTGCAAAACCCACTAAAAAGGTGGTAAAGGAAAGGATAACATCAGCACTTCAGGAGCTGCCTTATGTGTGCCTTACAAATAAGTGCTAAAAGAACTGGGTTGTAAGGCAGAAAGCAGGCCTGGCATTCAACATGCCAGTAGGAGGCTGATGAGTCCCAGACAGCTCCATATACTTTTTACAGTGTTCTGCGAGAGTTAAAAAGATTGTAGGAGGAAGAAGGAGGAACACGAACCTGAAAACTCTCATCAGCACTGTCTCTGCTCTTAATGATTCTGTCCCCAGATGATGAGATGATCTGACTCAAAAGCAGCCTGGGACTGCAGCAAAAATACTCTTTCTCTTCCATACCATACCATACTATACAAGGAATTAAATGTGTTCTGATTGCAGAGCAATTATTTAAAAATTAAGAGGGTTGTATGGATGGGTAAAACCAGCATTTGCTGCTGCTATGTTGTGAAAGAAAAAGGCAAAAAGAAAAAGAAAAAAAAAAAAAAAAAGAGTAAGCCAGCTTCATTCTTCAAATGCCTGGACTACAAGATGCCTCTTGATCTCCTTGAAGCCTCCAGTAAGTCCAGAGCCCTGGTGTCTGTGCCTGACTCCTCTCTGTATGCCACACTAAGTTGTATCTTCCAGTTCTACAGCACAGGAAGTTTCTTTTGATCCCACAGGCCCAGGTTGCTTCTACTTCACTGTAGGAGCTCGGCGATCTTTAGGCTTCCTCAGGAAGTGAATAAGCACCTGCAGACAGTGTGGAGCACTTGGCATTGGGAACGAGCATTATAGGTTTAGATTTATCTGCATCTGCTATAGAGGGAGCCTAGGACATCTAAGGTTCCCTATACAATTGGCTTCAGTCCTGGGAGTTACACAGGATCAGTCTTGTCTGGCTCGTTTCATTGTTGTCCTTGTCATACTCAGAAGCTCAGTCACTTAAAGCCAAAGTGATCAGGAATATTTCATAGTGATTGAAGAAAACAAATTAAATTAGAAAAGAAAAAAAAGTTGACGATATCACAAAAATTACTGGGAGACACTACAGGGCAAGCATAATGCTTGAAATTTTACTTATTTATTTCAACGAGCTTGATTTTAACTATATAGTGTTCCTTTAGTTTGAAATGTTTTGTGATGTTCTCCTCAACTCAGCTATGCCTCCTCTTTGTGTTTCCAAAGATATGAAATAATGAATTTCAAGAAAATGGGGAAGGACTACTTTGATTATATCAATGTTGGCAGCTGGGACAATGGTGAGCTGAAAATGGATGATGATGAAATATGGTCAGAGAAAAATAATATCATCAGATCTGTGTGCAGTGAACCCTGTGAAAAAGGCCAGATAAAGGTAAATATTTTCTCCATTTACTTCAATTGTACATTATGCATCGCCTTGACATTTGAAAGCAAGATTTTCCTTACTCTTACATGGAGAAAGACTTATGTATTTAGTTCTTACTCATGTCAGTTATCTTGCTAGTTTCATAAATTGCTATTTTCTTGTAGTCCTGTATCTGTGAATTGCTGACTGTTTTACTCTTGTATTTCAAATGCTTTAGGACAGGTGTTTGGGGTTTTTTTTCTGCATATTTTTACAGCATTTGATTCAGTGGAGTGCAAATCCCTGACTAGGACATGTCAGTACAATTGCAGATAAATTATAAATAACAATTGCTACTAATTCAATGCTAGACATAGATAACTAAACTGGAACATTATTACTCAGACCTTAAGTCTGTGGTATCATCAGAGAGCATTGATAATTACTGCTACTTAGAACTTCAGGAAATGTAAGTAACATATTTTTTTTAAATCATCCCTGTTTTATTGCTTCTTTGTTTCCCAGTTTTTTTTCTTCCTCCCTTGCAGTGTTGCAGTAAGTAAGAAGGGTAGATTAATCTGTCATATATTAATTGTACTCTATTATCCTTGAGCATCCCCTGACACTTACTGCAGAACAGCTAAAATACTGCAAATCCTCAGCTTGCTTTGCAATCATCTAAATAAAAGCCTACGGACTAAGGGGATGGGCATGGACAACAAAGTGGCTCAGATTGAAAAAAAAAAAAACAGCTGTAATTTCTGTAATTTCTCACTCGAATGGGATCACTTTTCCCCTGTGTTAACAAGGCATGCCGGCAAAACTGTAAAGCAGCTGTGGGAAGGGGCTGATGGAGCTGACCATGCTCTGCAAGACAGAATGAAACTCTTCAGTCTGAATTTTCCAGAGTTTTAGGACACAGTCAGTGTCTTATATTCACTAACTGGTCTTCGGGAAAGTCAGTAAGTGAGTTTCATCAGACCAAATGTTTACATCTTCAGTGCAAGCATATACCATTATGACAAATTTCCAAACTTTTTTAATAGTCAATGGAAATAAATATATTATTCCAGATCAGGAGGCAACTGTTAAGATGACATAGAAATACGTGCTTCTCTTCACTGATGGCAAAAGGCACCCAGCCAGGGCGGCTGGTTCAGATGAGAACATGCCTTCTGTAGATACATAAAAGTGGGATTAATTGCTCCCATGGTAACTAAACAGGGGTCTGATGTTAGCCTGCTCCAGCCACAAAGTCATACGTGTGAGAGGATAGAGATGGACAAACAGATAATAATTTCAGAACTGTGAGACTGTGTGCTCCTTTATGGTCTGTTGCTATGACAGAGGTGATAGCAGTATCTTGTGACCTTCAATAATATGTCTCCTTCCACCTTCTGCTCATCCTTTCCATGATTCTCCCAAGAGGATTCTTCACTGTGAAGCCAATTCACTTAGACACATGCGTGATGTTCAGTGTCTGAAATATTATTTATGCTCTTCATTAGGTTATTAATTATAAATCTCACAGTTTATTTCACAGGCTTTTATCTTCATGGTCTCCACAGATGATCGAGAGACCTTGACTCTGTCAAACTCTGTGGTGGTTTCCTACAGAATTCTGTGGGATTGAGTTATTATGCAGGAATTTGAAACATTCATTGTGATGATATCCAACACTCAGCAACATTTGGTACATCCATCTGAAGGACATAATAAAATTCAAGCACAGCCCAACTTTATACATTTAAAATAGTGCAGACTTACGACTATTTAAATAAATACAGGTTCAAAGGATTGCCCAGATGACAAGGGGAAGAGAAAATATTTTTTGTTTTAAGAAGAGTTATTTTTGTTAAAAGGGACAGAAAATATTATTTTATAACTAAGTGCTACAACAAACAACTGTTCAAGAAATGAAAAATAAAAGTATGAATAAACAGCTGACTAAGCAATAAAAATACAAAATAGTCTCACCTGATTCTGAGCAGTGGAGAACAATTATTTTGATTCCTAGGGAAGGATGCAGGATCCTTCCTAGATTATTATTCAATTAGTGTTACGTAAGAAACAATCAGTGTACCAGTTTTCTGACAGACTTATCAAATTCCAAGTATTTTATAGAAGCTGTTGATTTGGTGAAAAGTTTAACAGAAAAGTGTAAGTGAATTGTTTTGATAAAAAATTCAGGTGTTTTGATAATAACATATGGTTTCTGTTTTGCATTTCATTTTCTTGAGTGTTTTGTACACTGTAAAATTATGGATTTTTAAAATACATCAAGTTTACCAAAATGTATGTCTAAAAACTGGCACAAGCTTTCTAAGAATGGTTTTTCCCAGACAGAAGAAATTTTGTCAGTTGTTCAACTTTTCATTCTGGTTCAAAATGAAAGAAATCCAAAGATGTTAATTCTTCTGGAGTTTTTTTAATTAGCTGGTAGTCTTAACACTTGCAGAGCAAATCACATAAGCTCCCATGGTCTTTCTGCCACTTTAACTATTCAGATGTGTTGTGGTTTTTTTTTTCTTTTCATACTCTACAATTTTAGAAAACAAAGCCAAAAATTAGTTTTTGAGTTCCCATATTGCTGATGAAAATGGTATAATTTATACTTTATTCACTGCAGCACTGCAGAGAGTAATCCAGTTCTTTTTTGTTACACTCCTTTACATTTCATTTATTAAAATTACAGTTAAGACATTTGATTTTGAAGCCACCTTCTAATTCGTCATTGCAAAAGATGTGTAAGTCAATCTACTTCCTATGCTATAACTGGAAGTATTTGCTTATAAATTATTTGAAAAGAGCAGAGAGACTGGGAATACTTTAGTTAAATAAATAAAAAAAAAAAAAAAAAAGATATATTGACAAGAAGCACCGATGTTTTCAGTGCCAAGAGATGACAAATAAGGATCTTGAAAAATCTGCATCTCAATCATAAGCTTGCAATAACATTTGACAGTAAATTATAAAATGAGAAATCAGGTCAGATGTTAAAATTGATAAAGATAACATTCTCACTCCTAAATGTTAATTGGAACTGCAGTAATTAAATAATTCTGGAAAAGGCATATTCATTTTGCTGTCTGGAAAAAATCAGTTTTAACAAATCACTCACAAGCAGATGAGAAATAAGCACCCAAAAATCTTTAGGTAATGAACCATTATATAATGCCATTGACATGATTCCCTGTATGGACCACAATGGAGTGAATTATATGCCTTGAATATCACGCACTGCCTTCTGTAGGCACATTGCCATCTATGAAATATTGAGTTTTGTTAATTCTAAGAGGTGAAAAAATATCTTACCATCATTCTGTACCTCTACTTATAATTCTGTAGGGCTGATGGTTACTTTGTTCCGCTACGTACATGATGGGAGAATTGAGGACTTGTGTCATATTTTGTAAAAGCAAACAAAATGAAAAGAAGATCCTTTTAAAATAAAATAAAATAATAATAATAAAGACCTCTATTTAAAAAAATGATTAAAAATTAAACTGGGGCAGCACGAATGTACTTTTATGTTGCTAAGTCAAATGTTCATTTTTGTCTCAGGTGATCCGTAAAGGAGAAGTGAGTTGCTGCTGGACCTGTACTCCTTGTAAAGAGAATGAATATGTATTTGATGAATATACATGCAAAGCCTGCCAGCTCGGTTCCTGGCCCAACGATGACCTCACAGGTGAGATGTGGCTGTGTTTTTGTTGTCAATGACAATGTTCATTCACTGAGCTGAAGAAATAAATGCCAGATATAAGTGAGTATGAGGACTGTTTCGGTCACATTGAACACAGGGATAGACTGGTATTTGTCTTCTCGCCGCAACCTGATCAAGGAATTTTTGGTGTAATTCAGCTTCTTTCTAAAGATCTGAGTTACTAGACCTAGAATTTTTTTAAAAAGTAGCCCTCCTTTGGTATTCAACCTTGTATTAATATCTAAGCAGCAGTGCAGATCTTGTCCTTCCCTAAACAGGCAGAGAAATTAAGTCCTTGTCAGATAAATTATTACAGGATATCAAATTTTAGAGTTTTATTTTCCTCTCAAATAAAGACAGAAGAGTCATGCAATACTTTCTTTTTTAATCTGAAAATATATGAACTAGTTGTTGTGGCTACTGCTCCTAAAAGCATGAGTGCTCCAAATGGACTTAAGTTTGCAATTATCTTTTGTTCACCAGAGTGTCTGCTAGAATATAGGATTCCTCTTCTCCTTGCCATAGCATAAATCTCTATGCTCTTGCAGAATACCAATTCAGCATCTTTAGAGGCAAATTACTGCAGCACTTGTAACCCACAACCTCTCTTCTTTATGACTAATAAACAGAATTCAAGTATTCAAATGCTTGGAGCACACACCACTTCAAAACACTGATCAGGGTTCAGGTTCTCATTGTGTCAGGCTCTGTATAGATGAGGAAAGAAGAGACAGGGTCTTTTTTTCCAAAACAGCTCACAAACTTGGTTTATGTATAATTTATTTGGATGAGGGGAGAAACGACTGAGGTGAAAGAGAGGGAAGACCAAAGGAAAACAGTTCGTATAAGTGGAACTGTGTCAGGTAAGGCTTGGCCTATAGGCAGATTATATATATAAAGTTAATCCTTTCCTGGTAAGGAGTGTTGCATTGCTGTAATATATGAGCTAGGTTGCCCGATTACTGAAAAAATACAATTTAGCCACAAAACTGATGGGGCATTTTTCAGAAAATGTCAAACATTAAACTTTTCCTGAGAAAAAAACTTTTAACTGAGAAAACAGAAACAGCAATAAAATGGATGTACAAGTGCTCCTCCAGCCCTGCTCCACCAGCCTTGCCTCCCTGGGCACTCAGCCCAATCAACCAGCAAAGCCCTCTCACTTCATGGAGAGCTTTCTTGTGCCAGGAGAAAAAGGGGAGAAAAAGAAACCCTGTCCCATGTGTCCACTTCCCCCAGAGCAGAGTACTGAGGGTCTGGTACACGCTCAGGTTCTCATCCCAACTGGGCCATTTGTTAATGTACTAATGTGTGCAGGGAAGAAAAAGTCTTGCTAGTGGCTGCAAAGCCAGAGGATTTCATTGTTGCCAGAGGGCAACAAGGATGATTAAAGGGCAACAAAGATGACTAACGGAGTGGAGCACCTCCCTTATGAAGAAAGGCTGAGGGAGCTGGGGCTCTTTAGTTTGAAGAAGAGGAGACTGAGGGGTGACCTTATTAATACTTATAAATATATAAAGGGTGAGTGCCATGAGGATGGAGCCAGTGGCAAACAATGATAGGACAAGGGGTAATGGGATCAAGCTGGAACACAAGAGGTTCCACTTAAATTTGAGAAAAAACTCTTCTCAGTGAGGGTGACAGACACTGGAACAGGCTGCCCAGGGGGGTTGTGGAGTCTCCTTCTCTGGAGACATTCAAAACCCGCCTGGACATGTTCCTGTGTGACCTCACCTAGGCGTTCCTGCTCCAGCAGGGGGATTGGACTAGATGATCTTTTGAGGTCCCTTCCAATCCCAAACATACTGTGATACTGTGATACTGTGATCCAGGAGCCTCGAAAACCCACACTGCAGGGACTAGGCCACCACGTCTGGCTGGTCAGTTTGTGAAGGTCACTGGTGCAAATGGTCAATTCTTTAAGCACCAAGGGTCTTGTTTGTGATAGATCACATCTTATTCAATGTAGATCAGTTGAAAAAGGAGCTGCCATGAGTCAGTTAGGAGGGAACTTGCTCCAAGTGCCTCATCAATCTACAGAGAACCCACTTCTGAAGCACCAGTGATGGGAAATGCCTATTGATCTGGTGAAGTTTGGTAATTAGAATGTATGCACCATATATGAGTGGAAGCTGTATAAGGAGCAGCTAAATTCACTGAGTTTGTTCAGCCTGGAGGAGACCGAGGGGAGAGAGACCTCACGGTGGCTACAGCTTCCTCACAAGGGGAGGAGGAGGGGCAGGCACCAAACTCTTCTCTCTGGTTACCAATGACAGAACCCAAGGGAAATGCAGGAAGATGTGCCAAGGAAGGTTTAGGTTGGACATGAGGAAAAGGTTCTTCCCCCAGAGGGTGCTGGACACTGAACAGGCTCCCCAGGGAGGTGTCATGGCCCCAAGTCTGACAGTGTTCAAGAAGAGACTGGACAATGTCCCCAGACACATGGTGTGAACTGTGGGGTTGTCCTGTGCAGGGACAGGAGTTGGACTCGATGATCCTTCTGGGTCTCTTCTAGCTCAGGACATTCTATGATTCTACATAAAGGAAAGTGGAGCGAAAAGCCACCAGAACTGCCTTTGGGCTCTGTGCTTTGGGCCGCCCCTGCCCCCCCAGCAGCCCCATGGCCTTGCCGTGCCTCATGAAAGGCGTCAGTCTGGGCTTCTGGGAGGTTTTACCCTCTGAATGTCTTACTTTGTTCTCACAACAGAAGAGTGGGTACGGGTGGCATCTCAAAAGCTCTTGTAGGATGAGTCAATGATTTTCCACCCAGCTCTCATGGTTTTAAAGGACAGCAGCTGTCTTTAGTCAACCCAATTTGCTTTGTCTAATACATGAGCTGCTACATTTGCGAACAATTCATCTAGCTTTAGACATGCATTATAAGCCTTTACAGAGACCAAAGCTGATGTAAACACAAAACAACCCCTTGACATCAGTTCCAAGCAAAGTGCCTCAGGAGATCTAACTGTTGTTCCTCAGCCAGGCACAAATATGTCAGGCAGATATCTAGAAACTGAAACCACCCTTGGCCTCCATGAGTACAGCTGATACAATATGCACTCCTGGTAAAAAGAACTCCCATCACTACAGCTTCACAGCTGTGTTGTCCCCACCTAACATTCACATGATGGTTGAATCTTGTCTTATTTTGCTTTGTATCAAAACCACATTTTAAAAAGTCTATTTTTGGCTAATCCATACAATATTTTGGGCTGTATTTTTAGTGATTATATTTGTAGTTCTAATTTTTGTAGCTTGTAAAGAAACTGCCTCTTGTTCTTTTTTACAGCAAAAGATCTGGTAATAAATGTGAATAAACGGTAAGGAGAGGGAGATGTATTTTGTATTCTGGCAAGAAAATTTCCCTTCAGTTTTATAAAGTCTCCTTGAAATGTCCCTACGTCTGATACTGCAGCAGCCAATGTTTCTTTGCTGCTTGATAAAGCCAAGTCTTAGGTAATGTCAGCACCACAAGGCTAGATACATAAAAAAACTCATTGGAATAATTCTTCCTTGGTTGATCACCTTCAGATGAGAGTGCTGTAAGTGTATCAGCCAGGTGCGTGAGAAGGCTTTCAACGTGGAGCTGCACCTCACTGTCTGCCAGAGATCTGAACTTGGATAAAAACACTTTTGGAATCCTTTCTTGGCTCATACAACAAAACATTGCTCCATGTTTCTTATGTTCAATGACCAGCATAAGTTTTGTGCCGCAAGCTTCAGTATATAAAATGTCTAACAGCAGGGAAGTTGTTCAGAGAAAGGAAGAGAGATTCATGTTTTTTTTTCACTCACCTGTGGAATATCAGAATTCAGATGCAGGAGAGGAGAAGACAGAAGGGATGCAATATATGTAGGAAAACAAAGTTATTCTAAGAAAAATAACTTTTATATCTGAAGTACAGAAAGGCACAGGAAGTCCAAAGGTAGTGGGAAAGACAAGTGGGAAGAAGAGTTTCTCTTGATTAAATCAGTTACTGGAAAATATCTCGATCTAGAAGTAAAGCTGAGGTGAGAAAGGGAATGCTCAGCTGCCCATATTTTATTTCCTCACAAACTGCAGCCTCATTGCTTGTGCATACAGTGTTCCACAGGGATCAGGCTCCTCCTGGGACAAAAAAATAGTCATTCTCCTCCTTTTCTCCAAATTTATTTGCACCATCCCAACATGCATCTCAAGTAATTTTCTTCCTCCTGCTTTAGTAACAAGATGTGTTTTCCAATCTACTGTAACTCCTCCTCTTCCCCATGCATTGCATTAGCAACATCCATATATCACAGTAACACTTCACACAATAGTATGGCCAGTGTGGCTGAGTCATATATTCAATTAGAGCAGGAGAAATTTAGGGGTTGAAGTCCAGAAGTGTATGTCAACAGCTCCACTTTTCCTCAAAGCCTTTCTTTGTATTACATTCACAGTGGATGGAAGAGAAATGTAAAAGATGCCAGGAACTTTTAGACAAAAATAAAGGGGATTTCTTAACACTGAGGATCAAACTTCAATGCAATGAACTGGTCAGTAGTTTGATGAGAGTGGCTTTTTGATTCTTCAAGAAACTCAAGTAACTTTGAGGACATGGCCTCTGCATTTGAAAAGAATGCGTTTGAAACATCACATAAGTTTTGTCCAGCATCTCAGAACTTTTTCAGTGGATGCAGGAACGTCTTGGTCCAGCTATACCTCGTGCTTGCTTAGGGACATTTTTGAGGTGGGAAAGAGGCAATTATTCCCTCTTTCTGTGATTGAGGGGCAGTATACAACAATAACAGAAACAAAGTTTTGTCTAGTGACCTCAGGGACTGCAAGGAAAGTAGATTATATTAATTTAATTGAAGGGTTTTCTTCAGGCTGTATTGACATTTTTCTCATTCTCTATGTACTCCAAATATGCTGGCCATTTGATTTTCTTAATTGGATTCCAAAGAAAATAGGAGCTGAAATATTTTATAGCAGATGAAATGTTTTATTTGCCATTCATGTATAAGGCAAAATATCAGAAATCTATATTTTTACTATAGTTACAAGAATGCTTTCACCAAATAAAGGGCAGTAAACCCAGAATAGTGACATCATGATCTTGTCTGCATGTCTGAAAGTGTCAGGTAAGAGCTGGAGTATCCAAACAACCTTTGAATGGAAAGGACTGAAAAAAAGACACCCCACCTCTAAGTAAGAGACCAGCCATTTGAAAGGGTTCTGACAACACTGGTGCTGGACCCCATTTGGCTAATGCCAATCTGGCTTCCTCACTAGGAGTGAGGATGAGTGCTTCCCTCATCCCGAGGGCATTGCCTATGCTCTCCACGAGAGCTGCAGGGAGCACATGGTGCTGGGAGCTGCTGCTGTCCTGGCTCTGGACACCAACTGGGACAACACAATGCCACAGTTAGTGAAAAACACCCATGAAGATCAGTGCAGAGGTCATGTTCAACAGCACATCCTGGGGGATCCCTACTGGGGCTTGGTTGGCTCTCCCTGCAGTGTGATGCTCTGGGTGGTGGCAGAAGCCATGGGGCTCTGATGCTTAGGAGTCTCATAAAACTGGATCCCGACTCCCACCCCTCCAAGCAAAAAAATCATTCATTTCCTGCCTGAAATATTTTCTAACAGTAGCTGCTTGTTGTCATCAAAGTGCTTTCTTGTATTGTTGCTTGCAATGAAGTAACAGCCATTGGTAATTTCAGCAGTTGTCTGACAGTTTTGAGAACAAGACAGAACACAATTTAGCCTGTGCTGACATTGATTTTGCTGCTGAAACATTGCTAGGATCTTCCTTTTGACCATAATTGTTAAGGCTGGAATTCAGTCCAAGGGTAGAAGAAGGACACAATTTTTCTCTGGCTGTTTTTAGTGTTAAAAATGCACCTCAGCAGACATAATGTCCAATATTCTCCCTGACTTTCTGTGCCCTGTATTTCTCTTTCCTTTTCATTTCTTATTCCAAATGAAATTTAACCGCTTCCATAAGTCACTCTCACACTAGCAGATGAGGATGACTTAAGGGTTCAGGTGGTGATATTATAACGAGGGTCTCTGGCTGTCATTTACTCCCTTCTCTTGTTACTGGGTTTGTGGACTTTTCTTCCCTCCGTTGCTTGTTCCAGGTAAGGCCTGGATTCAAGTTTTCAGTCCATTTACACCCCAAGTCTTCAGCATGAGACACATATGCCTCAGGCGCAAGTGAGCTGGTTTAAGAATGATGAGTTCAATGAACAGCTCTTGGAGGCTCCAGAGCTGGATGCAGGGGAACTTGCCAACAAAGCCAGAAGGATCCACTTATAATTGTGCCTTACATTATGGAAAGTTTGCTGAACACAACATATTCTGAACAAAACATTTACAACACACAGAGCCAGCATTTCTTGGTGAATCTTAAATCAAAACATCAGAGCTAACATAAGGATGGACCTAATTGCTGCAATTCATCAGTTGTTCCAGTCATTCTGTGCATTTGTGTAATTAAGGAGTCATTCCCCATGTGGTCACAGAGTAATTTTAATGTATTATTCCAAGATTCATGGCCTTGTTTTTTACTGCAATGTACAGCTAAATCAGTATATTTGAGTTACTAGGGACTGGTTTAGGTTCTTGAGCTAGAGATGTCCCAGCTTTCACAGTTTAAGATGTGATCCATCCCAACTCCTGACCTGCAGAGGTGGCAGAACAAAGACATACACAGTCTTCAGCTGCATCCATCGATTGTGCACACCTGCCTTCATGGATGTTTTCAGTAAATTTGTCAGCCTGGGAGCTACAGCAGCTAAGAAATGAGCATATGGTCACCTCTACATGTCCTGCTATTGTAGCAGCTATGGAAGGTCCTACCAGAACAGGGAAAAGGATTGATGAACATAACAGTTTATCAAAAAAACAGAACTTAGCACCAAAATGTTAAGGATGTCCTCTCTTACTTCAGTTTGTCTTCATTTCACGTGGAGGTCACAGGGCTGCTTTCCCACACAGGGCTCTGGAGACTGTAATCCTCACTTTTGCCTTATAAATTTGGGTAATTAAAAAAAAAAATCATTAAAACACAAACAAACAAACAAACACAAACAAAAAAATAAAATACAGCCATCAAAAAAAACCATACAAACAACAACAATAAACAAACAAACAAACAAACAAAAAAACCAAACAAAAACCGAACAGTGAATAAAATTGTCATTATAAAAGCTACCCTGCCAATTTCATGTAGATCTTTATTCTGACTCCTACATTTTTGAATCTCAGCTCTCCATATGTGAAAACCCAAATTACTAGTCAAGATATCCCTTCTCTCATCTTTTGGGACTATAAATAGGGAAATATTCAGAGCATTAATAAAAAACTAGCTAATGGCATGGCATCAATACACTTTGAATAATGTGGGCTAAATGCTATGGGGAGAGTATTTCACAACCAAGATGTGGTTGTTGGTTAAGTTTCAGTCCTGGTGTTTGGACTCCTGTTATTCTTTGAAGAGTTTGTGAAAAGTTACCAAGAAAACCAAACATTTTTTCAAGGGATTTAAATCACTGCCCAGGATGCCACACCCCACTGGAAAATATTTAGAACTCACTTAACCAGCAGTAATTTTCTCCCAGTTTTATTTTTCCGTGTTCAGATTCAGTGAGCTTTAGCTCATGATGTTGACTTAAGAGATTTCACTGAATTCCATCTCCAGAGTGCATCTTATTAACAAGCCTTAGTCTGTCATGTTTACCTTTGGGACTAGTTTAATTATATATTCAATATTTTCTACCATGAGAGGGATTTTCAGTCCTAAGCTAATACAGTTATATGGATGCTGAGGCCATGGTAAGGTCTCTTATTTGTCAAGGCTATCATAGCAAAACAGTGCCATGATCAAATCCTCAGAAAATAATACACTGTACTATAATACAGTGTTCCATATCTGTGAACTCTTTCCCCCAAAGAACTAATTTTAAAGAAATATGAAAGATCAGAAATAAATGACAAGTTTAGCTCTATAAAGAGCGCAGGATACTAACACTGATGACAATGGTCAAGGCATCAAGAGTTCTCATCTCCTCATATATGGCACTATTTAGTCCATCACTGAAGCAGCCAATTGTTTTTCCAAAATATCAGAACTTTTTTTTTTTTTTTCCAGAAAATCCTTGTACATTCTTATCTGTAATTTTCTGATGATTTTTGATGCTCTTTTAAGAAATCCTTTCCCCAGTCCCCTCAAGCCAAATGAGACTCCAATGTTTTTTTTGTATCATCTTGCTAAACCCCTGGATATTTAGTCCCTTCCTTCCATTGGTTATGTTTCTGGCCAGAAAAACAGAGAAGCAGTTTTATGTCAATATTACTGAGGTTCCAGTCCCAGAAACAGTGAACTCTTGAGGACAAAATAGAACAATTGTACACCTGCTCCAAATTGGACTGGCTGCTAACAGCCTTTCCACAAGCCAAAGATTGCCTCAGCGTACTGCAGAGACCACAAGGCAAGGCTGCTGGCTCTGTTCCACCTGGATTTCTAGAGCCAGTTAGAAGAGAAGACTTTCCAGGTGCTTGGAGATGTTGATGAAGTGTAAGTCACTGTGGGGCAGGATCTTGTCCAAATGATGATTGAGCATATACGTATTTAGGGGATAGGGATAAGTTCATCTTGTGTAACTATTTTTTAGCTTCTGCCTTGGTATAATTCTGTCCATCAACGTAACCTGAACACTCACAGTGCTGTTTTACCATATTTCTTCTACTTGATCTAGTTGTCCCTTTCTGCAAAGTGCCATCATCAGAAACCATTAGCTGCAAGACTATTATATGAAAGCCTCATCAATCATTGATTTACGAAGACTATTCAGTCCTTAAATCTCAGTGGAGGAATAAATAATTGCCCAGTTTAGCATTTTCCTTGTAAAATATACCCAGTAATGGGGGGGGGGGGGGGAAGGGAAAAGTTTTCAACTCTTTTTTTCGGATATTTTATTAAGAGAATATAGAAAGAGTAATAAAGCAATGAAGGCATAAAATAATCTGAAACTAATGAGAAATATTTGGTTATTATTCATCTCTTCTGCAACATTAGCAACCGAGCAAAATTCAGCCACTATATCACTGTCTGCACGTAAAGGCCGGCTGTCAGATAAAGACCTTCTCTCTTCAAACTTCCTGTCCAAGAATCTATAGTTGCCCCAAAACGTTGATTACATTTTGGTAAAATCATAAATATATTTCGAAGTCACTTACTCATAAAATTTCTTGGAGGAGAACCCACATGGGGATATCTGCACACACCCTTCTTCCACCACTCTCATTAGTATAAAATATTTATTTTAATAATGTGATACCTGTGTTACATTAATCTTGATGAAGTCAGAATGAAATACCATGTCTCCTTTACACTGAATAAGGAAACCCTTTAAAGCCAACAGGAGTCAAATAGGTATAATCAACTAACGCTAATGAGAGTGTTACACAAAAATCTAAATGTCTTTGTTACACTTAGACATGGCAATAACTTTATTATTGCAACAGAAAGCTTTGCACATCAAAGCAGTCAAAACATGGATGGCAAATTAATCTGCATTTAGTAACAAAGAGCAAAATTATGTTACACTGGAGTGACTGAAAATTTGTGTTCTTTATCTGCACTAATGTCAAGTATTTGTTGACCCTAACCTTTCTGATATTTCTGCAAGAATACAGAACTATCTGCCTTGTACTTTTGCCACACAATCTGTTGAGTATATCACCTTATTTTAGGTGTTATATTTTTGATAATATTAATTATGTAGAGATACAGAATACAGAAATACTGGGAGAAGAGAGGAGCTAATCCTACTATATACCCATACCATTTCATGGAAAGATTTTTACTAATAAGAATGTCAGTGGCAGCTTTGGAAAAAAATTAAACTCTACTTAAAATAAAGGAAAAGACAAAGAGTAGATCTTGCATGTAGAAATTCCTAAATTATAGTCCTGATATCTACGTTTACTCTCATTCATCAAGTCATTGAGGTCTCAGGTTCCCTAATTAATTTGGATTGCTTGGCATCCAGATACCCATCAGACAGTGCCTCATCCTGATTACCCTCATTGCTGAAAATACAGTTATGAGAACATAGTGCTCCAACACCCTAGGGTGAGTTGACACCACTCACCCTGTGTCAGGTTGACACTCTTCTGTCTCACCTACCCAGAAGTCAGCAACCTGATTACAACAGTCCTAAATTTTGAAATAATTTTGATTTTGCCATCAAGGTTAGTCAAGCTTAATACAAGTATAGTTGCATTTCCTCCTTTCTGTTTATCTCCTTCCAACAGTCCTGCCCTGGCTAGCAATGCCAACTTGTCTATTATTGTCATGAACTTGCAATTCAGAGGGTTAAGGTTCTCCCTCCTTATTCTTTTTGGTTTCCAGAGCTATCCAGTCTTTACAGTGCAAAAGGAAAGGAGGGGTGGATGAGGGAGGTCAGCAACAAGTTTTCTGCCAGCTTTTACTCATGTCTGTTGATCTGCACACTGTGGAATGAGAAGCTGCTTTGACTCTCTATGACATGCTTATATAGAACGGTTTGTTAAAATCTATACACAGACTGAAAAACAAGTGTCCTTAGGTGGGGTTGCACTCTTTAAATTGAACTGTGACATTAATTTATTGACTTCAGTTTGATTTCACTCGTTAGGTGAGGCTTTAATTCCTCAGAAGTCTCAAAAGGATGAATGACAGATAAAGAAGACAGCAGGGTACACCATCCTAAATTACCAATCATTTGCAACTCTGATCCTTGAAAATTTTTTTTAGAAAAAAGGTAGCATGGCTGTTAAAGAAGTACCGTTTTTCTTGACAACTGAAATCTATATGATTCCCCTCCATAGTTATTTAATAAGTGTCAACATCCTTCATAGTGTACAGTATAACTAGTAGGACTGACATGTGCTTCTGTAAGCGCATGTAGTATGCAGACAACTCTGAAGCATTTTGCACCATGGTAATGCAAATTGATTCTGAAATTTGCTCATAAATTACTATATTTAAAAGAATTTTAAAATAAAATTTCACTGTGAAGAAAGGTGACTTATCATAATCAGTTTGGCCATATTTTCAGTCAGCATGTTATATTCCAGATAAATTATATAACTGAAATAAGCTGTCAGAGAAAAGTATTTATTGTGACATTATATTAATGTAATTATAGCCTACACTCATTACAAAAGCACCTTCCTGAAAGACAAAAAGAAAAGAAATATTGGGAAAATCTGTAACTATATCATTAAATAATCTTACTCCTATGCATTTGAGTTTACCTTATTTTTTTCTTCTTCTGTAGGTTGTGACCTCATCCCAGTCCAGTATCTCAGATGGGGTGATCCTGAACCAATTGCAGCAGTTGTTTTTGCATGTCTGGGTCTGTTGGCCACCCTGTTTGTTACAGCTATATTCATAATGTACCGTGATACTCCAGTAGTCAAATCATCCAGCCGAGAACTTTGCTACATCATTCTAGCTGGCATTTGCTTGGGTTACTTGTGCACGTTCTGCCTGATTGCAAAACCTCAACAGATTTACTGTTATCTTCAACGAATTGGCATCGGCCTCTCTCCAGCTATGAGTTATTCTGCTCTAGTAACTAAAACCAACCGTATTGCAAGAATTCTGGCTGGAAGCAAGAAGAAAATTTGTACAAAGAAACCTAGGTTCATGAGTGCCTGCGCCCAACTGGTTATTGCATTTATCTTGATATGTATACAGTTAGGCATAATTGTTGCCCTCTTTATAATGGAGCCACCAGATATAATGCATGATTACCCGAGCATCCGAGAAGTCTACCTGATTTGTAACACCACCAACTTGGGTGTTGTAACTCCCCTTGGATACAATGGATTATTAATTTTGAGTTGCACCTTTTATGCATTTAAGACAAGAAATGTCCCAGCTAATTTCAATGAAGCAAAGTATATTGCCTTTACAATGTATACCACCTGCATCATTTGGCTGGCTTTTGTGCCAATATATTTTGGAAGCAACTACAAGATAATCACCATGTGTTTCTCAGTGAGTCTGAGTGCCACGGTGGCCCTTGGCTGTATGTTTGTGCCCAAGGTCTACATCATCCTCGCTAAGCCTGAAAGGAATGTACGCAGTGCATTCACCACGTCGACTGTGGTCCGCATGCATGTAGGGGACGGAAAATCATCTTCAGCTGCAAGCCGTTCAAGCAGCCTTGTGAACCTGTGGAAAAGAAGGGGATCATCTGGCGAAACCCTTAGGTAAAGCTTGCTAATGTGGGAGTGTGGGGAAGCGAGTATGGTCTTCTGAAAGTTACTAATAGTGGAAGGACAAAGGGAAATATATTGATTTCCTCTGCCTCTGCACCAGGAGAAGAATGAGTCCTCTCTCCCACATCTGTAACAGTTTCGGGTTTGATTTAGTTAAAAAGCCATGCAAAAACTGGGGACAGAGCAATGAGAAAACAATTATAAGGCTTTAAATACTGGCTGTGTCAACCGTACACTTAATGCAGGGAGGAAAATAAGATCTTAGCAGAAAAAAACCCAACACAACAAGAAATATAACTCATTGCCTTGTCCCAAATGCACCTATTTACAAGCTCTCCCCCCTGAATGAATTGCACAGTGTCTGTATTTTGCCTCTAGTCACAGCAGTAAGACAATAGGGTTGCTGCTAGCGCTACATAATCAAGATGGAGTAATAAACGCAAGTGGCATCATGAGCAGTTACTCTCAGGCATCTGCAGATTTATTTCACATGACTCTTCTGTTACACTTTTTTCTCCTATTCCCTTGATTTTCCTTTCTTGTATTATCTCTTCCTGCTTTCTTTCTTTTTACCCTCACCTATCTTCTCTTCTTTACCTTTCTTGGTACCTTTTTCTGTATTCATCCTCCTAACTCCATCAAATTCAGGAGCTCACAGGCCCTGCTCCTGCTATCCTTCCTGCCATTGAACAGATAGTTCCTTGCAAGATATTTCTTTGTTTCTTCCCAAGGAATTACTTGAACTCAGTGATCACGAAGACAACTTGTATGCTCAGTATATAAAAACTACAATAAGCAAATACTGAAGGGAAAGGAGAACTCTGGAGTGGAAATACTGTCTTCCTTCATAGACAGAACACATAGAAGTGCACTCAGTGCAATGGTTCATTTTCATCTTTTGATCCCTTTTACTTTTGATAGTGCTACGGGGATGATTTGGGTTATTTAATTGCTGGCATAAACAAATAATTCTGCCTATATGAAAGTGCAGAGAAAGAGCTTTGTCATTCCTCAGCTGTGTATGTCTAGCCTGGAAGTGACGAGTAGCTAGATTCTGTGACAAATAGCTAGATTTTGCTCCTCCCTGAAATGCACATGGATTTTAGCATTCATAATATGAATATTTCCAGACATGTCATTGTTCACAACTGAAGTTGGCATGGAATGAGGGAAATTTGTACTTCCATTTTGTGTGAACCACAATTTAGACTCAAGGGAGGATTTTATTAGTAATACCTACAGGACAGATTATGCCAAAGTGATGATTTGTTTCTGTCAGATTATTGCTAATGCTCATCTTTAAGTGACTTTGAATTGGTACAGAAATTACCAGCCTATTACAAGATATTTTATACCTGTGATCTGTTAATAATTTTATCTTCCAGTTCATTTCCAGGTGCAGAGTAGGATGCTATTTTAAAATGATAAATCCTATACTACTTTAAGAGATGGTTACCTGAAATGACCCTTTCTGCAGCCTCTGCCTGTATGCCTGAACAACCTGGGATGTTCAAGTTAGAAGCCCTATAACTACTTCTGGGCCAGCTGAAAGAGGCATTCTTCATATGTCCTCAAAAGGAGGGTATTCTTCCTCTTTTAGAACATTATTATTTTTCCTCAATTTTGCTGCAGAGATTGTTTTCCATCTGACAACTTTTTTACTGAACAAGTTGAAGTTATAGATGACAGGAAGATCTTGGGCTTGGGAAGGATTTGTTAGTCGTCTGTTAAGGTCCAGTTTTAAAGATATAGTTCTATGTTTTGTTCTGAGAAGTAAAGACTGTACCCTGATATTAAATAGCCTAAAAGACAAAGTGTATTTTCTTCTTAGTGAGGGTTCTGTTTCCATTTCTTTATATCACTCAATGTCTAGATAACACCTGTGGTAGAGAGTTATTAGCCGAACATAAGAAGTCATCATCGACAGTGGTTTCTTTTTCAATAGCACTGTCTTAGAAATGTCTTCAATCCTTAAGAGCACTGAAAGTGTCCAATATGTGTGTGTAGGAATGAAAAGGCAGCACAAAGCTGATACACTGACATTATTTGCCTAGATATAAAGAGCCAGAGCATTTTGTTCGAAACCTGGAAAAACATTTTCATGTCATTAGTAGTGTTCATCAATACTTAAAACTGCAACATAAACACTCCTAAATGCATATGTCTGAATCCTCAGCTGGTTAAACTGTGATGGTGCCAGTGAGTTTAGCAGTGCTCAGTCAATGTGTGCCTGAAGGATTTGGGAATCCAATAGCAAATTTGTTCTATCAGTCATGGGAAAGTCTCCCTAATCAATGCTTATTTATTTGCATGAAAGAAAACAAAACAGAGTCCTGAAATTTGCTGAGTAAATTTAAAATGCTGCTAAGAACTTCACCTATGTCTGATATTATCTCTAAGAACAGAAAACCACATTCAGCTTCAATTTTTCCTCACTGTAGAGCATGAGCAAACAGAGGCTGACCATTTTATTTAATTTTCAAACATTTGTTTTAAAAAGTTGTGTAGCATAAAGTAATATATTTTGAGGTATTATTTAGTAAAATGCTTAAAACTTTGTTTGGATAGTTATTCAAGTAAACAGTGAAGTACTCAGAATCAAAGGAAATATGCAGTAGAGCTACATGGTATTATTTAAATAGCTCAGAGACGTTTTATTTAAAAGAGTGAGTCACTGCTGAATTTTAAAGAAACATTCTATTTAAGTCACCAGTGCATAGAAGGGCCCCTATCATTAGCATTTTGCTTCCTGACACTAATTTATAGCATAGTGTAGTATTGCATCAAATCATTGTCAAACAGATAATGCCAACGCTCCATTCAGAGCTTTCACATCAGCTGCAAAATTACAGATAACAAGATTGCTTTTGCCTAAATAAAGCAATGCATCTGTTAGGGTCCTAAAAGACATTTTGTATGGGGTGTTCTTCAATTAATAAAACTCAGGCAAGCTTTGGATGTGTGTTGGAATGAATCTTCACATACTGAAATATGGAGAGAGAGAGAGTAAAACTATTAATTACCTAGTGAAATGAAAACCATTTCATGTAGGCTACTGTGATTCAGCAGTACTCACCAAAAGATTTTCTGCCCTGATTTAAAAGTAAGTCTACCAAACCAGACAAGAATTCTGAACATTACATAGCTGGAGTCAAAAATGCACAACTTGAGTAGAGAGGCATCTAGACCTTCTGTTCCCAGTTATGTTACCAAATAGTTTCATAAGGTTATAAATAAATTGAGCAAATTTAACTTAATGTCCTAGGAACTATTATCATATATGTTACACAGCCCCTTTGCAAGAGTCCAAAACAAAGTTAATTTATCCTTTCCTCATTCTCAAATAACTCTGTATCCCAGGTAAGATAAGGACTGTATATTTCTGCTACAATACCTGCTAATATGATATTTCTAGCCAGAACAGCACATGAAAAAGTCTCAATCATGCTAAACTTGACCTGGGAGATACAACAGGTGTTCCAAAGTTTATTTTTCATTTTTAATATCTTAGCCCTGGATTTCATACAGGAATTTAACAACTGTAGGTGTTTATCTTTTCTGGGACATGTCTTTAAATGGCCTAAACCATACATGCTCTGTTTCCCAAGCTTACATATACTGACTCTTTGAGTACATGCATCTCCCTCTATCTAGCTATAGAAAAGTTAGCTTCCCTTTAAGGTAGATAATTAACTGTTCTGAGCAATCAGTAAAGTGTTAAAAACAACCCTAAATACTCTGTCTCTCCCACATATATGTACTAAGAAGTCTTAAAAAATCCTACAAATCCTTTAAATTCCTCTCAAGTCACTGTTGGTCATGGATGCCACAACAGTTTCTACCATTAGCTGCTTTTTCAGAGGTCCCTAACCCAGCTTCAGCATTGTTCAGTTGCTTCAGCAGCAAATTCTGCACTGTTTTACCCTGTAACATGGCATAGGAAAAACAAAAGGAACCTGACATTGTTCCAGATATCAAACTGTGACCTGGACACAGACAGCAGAGCTATTCAGGCAGTGGGGTAGGAACCTCTGAAAGAAGAGTTGTGGTTGAGATGGACAAATGACATAGACCAAGTTCTTCCAGAATGAAAGCAGTAGATGCCATTTATTGCCACAAGTGCATTTTTATACAGTTTTACCAATTAATGTGGCTCTTCACTATTGGTTACAAGTTACAGCAGTAACATCTCATTGGCTAATTTTGATATCATCAATGTCACTCTTCTACTCCCTTCTCTGTCATGGGTACATCCTTAACATCTCCGGATACTCCTTTACTCCCATCTTTCTCATGGGTAGGCCTTGATATCTTCAAGGCTAATTTCTGTTCCCATGCCCTCCGTCAGGGAAGCCACGGACCCACCGTAGTCCCCCACAGTCAGATAAAACTCTTGCAATCCCCAGCTAAGGCTCTCTGCTTGCAGAATAGAGACCTAATTCATATGCTTTCCTATTTATTTATATTTTCAGTGACGGTGAGAAGCAGAAGAAAGGAATTAGGTAGCCGCATGTTTTTTTAACTGCCAGTTGGCCATGGTCCCTGTGATGATGTGGGAGGCATTCAGGTTTCTTCTATGACATTCTCAAAAGACAGAAGCTGGTAGGTGCCCAGTACAAGGCAAAAATACTTTCCTGAAACAATATAAGACATTATCATCTTCTAAATGAGTTAAGATTGCTAAAAGCCATTTTTCATATAAGCAAAAGGACTGAGCAGTATTTTCAATCTGTTGCCCAGGCATGTAGATATGATCACTCAACAGGAAAGAAACATCACCAGCAAAGTCAGATAATGTTAGCCATATTAAAGATACAGTGGATATTTGTGGTACTGCATGTAATTTCTCTGTGCAGATGTGAAAAGCACAATACTAGACAATAGAGAAAAAGATTGACATAGATTTCTGCACCTTATCATAGACACTTATTCATAGGAACTAACAAATCTCATTGAGTTTAATAGCCCAGTGTGGCAGCGGTGCTTTCTTCCACCTGGATTTACTACATGATGTGGTATTTCCTAAATAATTAACCATAAACTATGGCTATCAAAGCAAATGGACTACTCATTTTGGTTTTCATGTATTAATTTGGCTTGTTAAGAAGTTTGTCTGTCACTGTGTGATTCCAGAACTGGGCATTGCTCTGTATCCATCCACAGCAGTGATAGGACTGACAGTTTTCAGTCAGGAGTGGGGATTCCCTGCACTAGTGATCCAACACTCACCCTCAGGCGAACCACAGAATTTTTGTTGCATAAATCACCATTAGTCTTGTTTATTTTTACTCAGCTTAGACAAAGATGCTCAGACATCCACCTTAGAATCAGGTGCCATTTGGGAGCATTTTTTCTCCCTTTCAAGCACTGCACTGGTGCAATTATAGCAGCCTGAGGGACCAAGTGCCTGCCTTGCTCAAGCATCAGAGAAAGCGTTCAGGTGTCCAAGCTCTCGTTCTGTTAAACACCATCCTCTGTTTCATATGAAAAGAAAACATGTTAAGTAAGGTAGATTTTTCCACTGGACTGGATCCAGCCCTAGACCACCAGTGGCTAAAATTAGTGTTTATATCAGACAGACCCAAACTGTGCCATAATGAAATATTTTGGAAACAGGTGTCTATCGCCACACTGTGTACTCTGTTCTCTGCAAGGAACAGCTGGTTTTCCCCCTTCTCTCTTCTCTTTTTCTCTCTTATGACTGACTATATCTATTTCATTACAATTCAAACAGGAGCTATTTTGATCCACAAAATAAGAAAAATATGTTTGGATCAGCCTAGAAGCTGCCATTTATGGTTTAAAAATATTGCAGTCTAAATATTATATCATACATCAGCATGTCATATTTCAGCATCAAAATTTTGAGAATTTTTTTTTTTTTTTTCAGAAGCCTGAATTTAAATTTCTCAAAAAGAAACCCAAACACCCTTTTTTCCCTCAGGAAAATTTTTCCAACATTCCTTCTAATTCTGAATCTGACTGGAATCCATTTAAAGCATTGAAAAAAGAAGTGAACCAACAATTTCAGGCTTGAACGAGCTTGAGTAATCTTAGCTGTTTCAACAACTTCTTCAAGGTCTGATGACTGCTGTTACATTATTAGAAAAGTCCCATGAAGACATTGACTTCCCAGACAAACGGGAATCCCCATCAGAACAAACCTCTGTCACTGTCACACACACTATGCGAAGGGACTCCAGGATGCAATGTATGAAATTCCTGTTGCCCAGATATCAAATTTTGACCAGTTGAAAGCCACATCTTTGAATAAGTAGATAAATTTGAATCCATGGCCCCCAAGCCATGACCAAATGTTTTTAGAATATGTGTGTGCGTTGCCAGCATGCGGATTTAGGGTGTAAATGTGAGAGACTCCAGTTCCCTCAGGAAAATAAGTTGCCTGAGAGATGAAAAAGGGCTCTTATTTAACAAGAAGCTTTCAATCCTGTAAAGAAAAACTGGGGGAGTTTTGTGGAAAGCTGAAGCTGGTTCATATTCCTCACATGTACGCCTATTGAGAAAGATACTGATCATGAGTTTCTGCTACAGCATATTCTACTGGGACACATTTCTTACAGTACAAGTGCCAGTTTTGACTTCATTTTTATGTAGCTTGAACAATTTATTTGACACATTTTGAATGATGATAAAAGAACACTACACTTTCCTTCCAAACTAATTTGTAGAAACTTTTGACTTACCAGACTTTGTCAGGGCATGGGTTATAGGTTCATATTCACCCTTTTCAGAGCCAGGGGGATGAGATACTCCTACTGATCTGATGGTCACACAGTACACTAAGAAGACTCCATTCAGTCCATTGCCTTGCAAAATAAAGGAAAACACAACTTTCTGAATCTATAGATGGCAGTCACAAACTTCATAAAAACCATTGGTTCTGCAGTTTCTGCAGGTAGTTGCACTGGCTTACTCATAGAATTATGAAACTGAATATAGAAGAGGTTGTAACCTCACGATACTGATCTCAGGACTGTTGTATCACCTCTCATACAGAGTTATATCAGCAGCCTGTCAGTTATGTCAGCGTGGATTCCTTTCCTAAGGGAGCCTGGTGGAGCCATTCTGTCTTGTATAAAATGAACACTTATTGGAAAAGGCAGAGAGTTATTTTCTAGCCTGGTGAAAAGAACAATGACTTTTAATGCCAGATAATGGCAGATGAGAGATTCCAACCTGCATCTCTTGTACCCACAAGTGCTTCATCCACCAGGCCTTTATTATTAGCTTTGCACTGTAGCAGTGACCAGCTTCTAGACATTGCTCATCTCAATGCAAGAAATTCCTGTGAAAGCTGAAAACTTAAAGTGCTGAAGAAAACAAGAGTAGAGATTACTGTAAGGCAAAATATGTCACTGAGAAATCATCATGTACCCCAAAAAATGTTAATTTCTACAGGTGCTATTTAAGGGAACCATTGACTGCAAATTGCACTGAAGTGCTAAGATGGCTTTGTACTATGAGACAATGGCAAAAAAGTGAGGGTTAAGCTTCTTACACAATGTCATTTCATTAGAACAGGTACCAATTTAAGTTTGGATCAAAGGGTATTGCTCTTATTTAAAAAAAAAGCAATATCCATAATGACGCAACAAGATATTATTGGTTTGCTTCATAGCCTTGCTAGAAAATAATTTTCATGCATGCAGGAAAATATCTTTGACTTTTAAAAGGAAGTCATTATCCTTTTGACTGATTAGCATTCATTTATTAATGAAACAGTTCCCAAACGGATCACTCAGAACTATTTTAATCTAATATGCTACAAAAATTTAGATTGCAAGATTACTGAATAATTTGAGTCCTTCATTTTTCCCTAAATAAATTAGTCCTGCTGTCTTTTTGGACAGGCCTGATACTGTGATTAATTAAACCTCAGATATTGTGAAATGACTGAAGAATATTTTATGAAACTCAGTGAAAGGTACAAAGTCTGAAAGATTTTGATAAATTGCTGCTAAAACATTCCATCTGTATAATGAAGTGATATTCTTGAATGCCCTGATTACAATGATTTTTAATTTTTGTGCAGTGCCAGTCTTGTTATTTTGAATTTTGCCCTCAAATTTAAGTGAAATACTGTTTGACTGATATAAATTGTTTGGCTGCATTAACTGAGCACAAATATTCTAGCTTAATTTTTGCAATTATTTATATTATTAAGACAGTGTCTCCATCATTTTGAACTAAATATCATAGGTGAACTGTACAAATTAAACTACATTGTAAACAGTTCCCTGCTTATTCTTACACAAATATGCTCTGGATTGCAAAATGCAGTCTTGCTAGTGTACTACAAACAAAAAAACAAACAAAAAAAAAAAAAAAAAAAGGAAAAAGGAAAAGGAATGAATGGTGAAGAAGGGACCTGGCAGCAGTTTGTTTTTGGTTTTGTTTTTGGTTGGTTGGTTGGTTGGTTGGTTGGTTTGCTTTGCTTTGCTTTCCTTTGATTTTTTAGGGGAATAAAGACCTTAGGAGGAATTTGTGTTTTTTAATAACAGTGTCTACCCCTTTTACCTTTTTTTTTTTCATCTTCAAGCCTGTCTTCTAAAATTCTGGTGACAAATAAATGCCACCATATACCACATCAATATTTTCTTTTCAGTCATGCTGAAGGGCACCCAGACAAGCCGTGAAGATGGTCTGATGTCCATTAACATGCTTGATGTAGATCCTGTTGCAAAATGTCATCAGACCTGAGCCCAGGTTTGTCTACTGAAGGAACTTATGGTTCCTTGCAGCATAAACTTTGACAAGAACTGGCATTGTAATTAATTTGGCAAAAGGAAGACTGGGGCATCCACTCTCCTTCCAAGGTCCAGGCAAGACATGGGTCAGGCTGCCATTATGGAAATACCTGTATGAATTATAAAGAATGATATTTGTATTTGAATACTGGAAGTTCGTGAGGACTGGTAGAGCTGTAATTTCAGCTGACTTAGATGCATTTGGTTACAGATATTTTTTAACAGCTGGGACTAAAATTCAAGGCAGGTGTCCTTTAAAGCACATAAACACAAAGCTCTCTATTAACTTGCTGCAGTTTTGATTATAGCATTATATATTGTGGTGATTTTCCGTTTACTGTCAGTTGATGACTTATAATACAATTACACATTGTAAAAACAAGAACAACAACAAATAATTTTACAGGCCACAATTCAATACTGAGGTAGCAGAAAAAGAAAGGTTAAAAATCTAATAGACAAGCACAAAAGATGTAAAACATTAGAAAATAAAAAAGGGTTAATATATTAAATATACAGCATAGCGTAACAGATGCAAGTAATAAAAAGCATTGGAAAAGAGAAAGTTTTCTTGTAAGTCAGCAAAATTGAAAAATGTCATGTTAAAACAATGTCAAGGTAAGGCATTGCAAAGCAGACCCCTATCCATCCATTTTACAAACCTAGAGAAGTTTCTAACATTTAAAATGCTTCAGAGCAAATGAGCTGTAGCTCCTCTTTTCAACATAATGAATAAAATAATGAGATCTTCCTATGGCATCTCTATTTGTATATACCTGAAGAAGAGAGGACAGAATTTCAGTATAATGAAAAGAATGGATAGAACAATAAGTGTTTTGTAAATAAGACCCTTATGTACAAAAATTCTATACTATGGTTTGTCCAACATTTCAGAAATACTCTTTTTGGCAGAAGGTAAATAAACATTCTGGTAATATTTTGCTACCTATCTAATCTTCCCTTGAGATGGTATAATGCTTTGTATATCATTCAATCAATGTCATTTTAATTCAGCAGCTGCAATTACATATTATTGTCTAATTAGAATAAGCTAAAAAAAAAAAAAAAGAAAAAGAAAAAGAAAGGAAAAGATTATGCTGCACTTGAAAAAAAAAAACAACCAACAAACCATTGCAGGTTGGTCTTTATCATAATTTTGCTGGCTGAAATTGTGCTATTAAGCAAACAATGTTTTTATGATGATTCTTTTCAAAGGGAAGAAAAAGTGCCATGCTTAATAATATATAATTTATTTTAGCCATTATATAAATGGGAAAAAGTCACACAATATGCTGAGACTCCTTTAAAAGTATTCAGTGTGATGTGATGCAATGTCAAGAGAGCGTGACCAGTCTCACAGAACTCATTTTCATGAACATGATATTTTTGCAGTTCAAAACAGCCCATACAGTTACAGTGCTAAATATTTTTCATATTTCTTTCTTCACTATTTATGCAGAAATCTTTATACATATTTTTTCTTACCCAGTCTAAAATCCAGCCTTATCTTGTCTGCTATGAAATGCAAGTTCTTCATCATTTCTTAATATCAAGACCAAGTAGTATTGCAGGTGAATAATACTATTTGTATGTAAGATCTGATAATTAAAATATTTAACTGGGTCCAGAAACATCAATGGCTTTTTAATGTTCAGTCATCTGTCCAAGTTCCAGACATATTCACATTGAAAACACTCTGTGAAAATCATGGAAAGCAAAAAGACAGTATTTCCTCACTACTCCGTAAACCACTCTGAATCCCATCTCCTCTTGTCTCCTCTTCTCTCTTCTCTCTTTTTCTCCTCCATTACTTTCATTTCTCAGGGCTTTAAAAAATTCTTGTTTCAGGTTTATTCCAAAATCCAAAATAAGAAGTTCAGGGTTGAAATCTGTAATAGATATTACCTGCTTTGATTATTGTTAACTTGTGGGAAAAAGCTTGATTCAGAGTTTTAGACACTTAATACCATTTTCAGTGTCTCAGACCAAAAACTGGAGTCCCATTAATTAACAAGGATCTTAGGAATTAGTCACTGTCATGCTGAACTTATATTCCCAATATGCCATTAACCATTGCCCTACAATGAGATATGGCCGTAAAACCTCCCTCCCCTGAAGTGTTTCTGTGGAAACATCACTTTTTCCTCCCTTGCAAGGTGCAGTTTCATTAGGACACTACTCCTGTGTTGATTAGAGCTACACTCTTCCTCTGGGATTAGCAGTGCGAAACGCACATTTGGTGCTCAATAATTAATAACATTTCTGCAATGCAGTATGAGATTGTGTTTGAAATATGGATTGATGACAGCTCTCCATCTTCAACACAGCAAATTACCTTTGCTTTGCACTGTATTTTTTTTAAAAAAGAGTATTCTGAGACATCTTTTAAACTTCCTACTGAAAAAGGGGAGAGTAAAAAAAAATATGTCTGAGAGTAAAAGTCTGTTTCCTATTGCTAGATTTTTTTTTTCAGAAGACAGACTATCTGAAGCAACTACTTTTCACTATTGCAACCATTTGTCTTTTGGGTAGCCTTTCTCAGACAGTGTAGTGTGGACATTTTAACAGAAACTGTGTACCACTACAACATTCTACCCATAGACTATTTATCAAGGATTTGACCAAGTTTTGACCAAACTATACAGAAATGTGGGCTATGGCACATCTTCCATGTCTGGCTCAGCAACATCCTCCAGATAGGGCATCTACTGCCATATAGAATGGTCTGGTGGTCAAGGCATCCAAGACCCTCTGCATGGAAACCAAGAGAGAGGAGGGCCAGAAGGGGCCATGAGCACACTTGGATCTCACTCTAACATGAAGTTAGAGTGAGAAGGACCACCAGGATACAAGCTCCTGGTTCTAAAGTATAAGCATAGTTCAATAAAATCCATATCTAAAGCTCTTGTCAGTACAAGGACACACACCTTCAATGAAAGTGAAAAAAAAAAGAAGAAAGATCTGCATGTTACAACTGGTTTCCACAACATTGTCGTGGTCTCATTCAGGATGATGATTCCCATATTCCCGCTTTATTTCCCATAGCATCTATTAATTTTGGTCTACAAGAGGAGGTTAGTTGGAAGGTGAGAAGGCAAGGAAAATCCTTCAAACCCAAGCAGCCCCACTGGTGTTTCCTGCCATGTATCACATATACAACAAGTGCAGACATGGTTTCTCTCTGTGCAGGATTAAGTTTCCTTCTCTCTACCGATCCCCTGGAGAGTGCAGGGCACTGCTGTGTAAGATAGTGATGTGACAAAGTGTTTGGCTAATGGACAAGCACTGCAGTGATTGAATTACTGGGGATTACTTCCCAAATGTCCTATCACTGATTACTACTTATTAAACATATTGAGCATTTTTCTTAAGACAACTCACCCTGTGCAAAAAAAGTGACATAGCCCACAATGCCACACCCAAAGATGCCAAAAAAAACCACTAAAAGTGACCCAAAATCTTTTAAATCCTTCAACAGACTTCAATAGCTGCCTTTCTGTACAAAAATGTCTCTCTTTTCTAACCAATGTATAGACCTAGAATTGAAGAAGAGAAATCTTTTCTTGCAAATGCTGCTCAAATGTAGTGTTTTATGCCTCCTCCATACACCAGCCAAAAAATCAAATTAATTTTCACATTAGCATTTTTAATGCCAACTGTGAAGAAATGTTTGAGAGTGTTTT
Organism: Nesoenas mayeri; assembly: GCF_963082525.1. Classification (NCBI taxonomy): domain Eukaryota; kingdom Metazoa; phylum Chordata; class Aves; order Columbiformes; family Columbidae; genus Nesoenas; species Nesoenas mayeri. The sequence goes on from NC_137541.1 coordinate 204,369,310, forward strand.
GGGTTTTTTTTCCTTCACATTAAATCTTTTAAAACAATCATTTGTTTTAACAACCAGGAAGGGGACATTCTTCTAATGCAAGACATTCTGAAGCAAAATTATGTCCTTCATCTGGTCTGAAAGCCCTTTTTCTGCAGAATCTCTGGTGTTCCTTTCCAGAATAGTCACTCAAAGAACTCCACAGATTCCATGCATTGGTTACATGCACTTTGCACACTAGAATCGTTGATTAGAGTTAGGTCACTGTTTTCATAATTACATGGATATTTAGCACTGAATTAATGGCAGAGGACCAGTTACTATGGTTCAAAGCTTTGAGGTGTTCTGTGGCATCATACGATTTCTGATGGTGGAATTTGCTCTTGAGTGGATGGAAAAACTTGAGAGATACATAGTAGTCTCTCTACTGACTTTCACGGCAGTGAAATTTACACTAATGACTGACGAATGGGCAATTTGCGGGGTTTCTCTGTCTGGGTCACATGCACCCTTACCACAGATTCTTCATGATGGAGTTACTAAGGTCACTCACCTCTTGTTTCCTTCTGTTGGCTGTTTTTCAGTACTCCTCTTATTGTGAGCATTTAGAGTCTCCAAATTCCTTCTCTTAGTCCTACTCTCCTTCTGTCTTGCAGGGTGCAAAGTATCTCTTTGGTTATTGGGTCTAAATGTAACCCTCTCCTTCCTACTTTTCCTAAAGTCTACTTTCCTTGATGTCTAACACCTTCACCCAAACTTTATTTTCTTTCCTGTGAAGTTTCTACACATTCTTTTCTCTTTGCTTTTTCTCTGTCTATCCCAGTTGAATTTGTATGATCCAGTTTGACTTCCTTTGTATTTTCCAGTGAATTCATCTACTCTATAAGCTCCTCCAGTTTTTCATCTGCTCTAGGAATAGACTTCTATTTAATATTTATGTGCCCTGCGCAAGCTTCATGCCTATCTGGGAGCACTGCATATACTGCACTCTGGATTGCACTGAAACCTTGGTAGCCAGTCTGCAAAGCTCCTGTTGTTCCTCCTTTCAGTAAGGTCATAATTTGTAAATTAAAGGACTTCTTTGCACTGAGCACACCTCATTTTACTGTCTCCGGTTCACTCTCAGATTCACTAAGCTTCTTCCTCAGTTATTTATGCAATATACACTGCCTCCAATAATCTGCTATAACTGCATCCAAAGTTCAGCCTCGCTTTGTGTGCACTCAGGTCATTTCTCTTTTACAGAGCTGTTCACTTCAAGGTAACTTTTGCTATCTAGATCAGGTTAATGGAAAAGCAATAAATAAGTAATTTATTCCATGATGTTAGCAGTCTTAAAATGTGCAAGCTCCATACAGAAGTGTGTTCAATATCCACAATGCAACCCACAGCATGTGGGAATGGGATACTACAAACACTTTGAGAAGACATCTGTAGGCATTTTTCTCAAGATTCATTAAAACATATATATATCTAGCAGGATAATTTGTACAATTAGGGTGAAATTCACCATTGAGAAGAGAGCCAACATAAGACTTCTTCAATGCTCACATCTCAATTAATTGTTCAGAGAGTAAACAATGACCAGGTCTTATCCTGGTATCCTATTCAGGGATTAGTTAGATCCTCAAGATTTAAACCATTTATCCAAGTGAATTTTTCATCCAAGTGCAAGGTATGGAATTTAAAACATTCACAGTACTGCACTGGGCTCTGGGATTTGGATTGATTTAACTGGAATTTATGTCTGCATCTCTCAGTAAGTCATCTAGCCTCCTTTTATTGCTAGTGGAGAGAGGAAGGCGTGTTCATTACATGAACTGCTAGCCCACACAAATTTTATCCAAGCAATCAGCTACACTGGTTCTTGCTTTGACAGGCAGAGGAACAGGTCAATTGTTTCAGAGATGAGGAATCAGAGAAAGAGATTGAGTTAGGATTGAGAACGTGGCTACCAGCTGATTTCTCACTGATCCTTACTTAAAGTGTTGTTTCCCTTAAACTGTTTAGCCAAACATTTTGGTCTAACTCCAAAAAACATTGAAGACAAAAAGTTAGCATATTATTTATTCTGTAGAATTTTTTAGCTCGTCCTATATATGTATGTGTATATACATATATATATATATAAAGAAAATGCTGAGCACCTCTCCTGCATAGCCTCATTTGCCCTAGCACAGGTCTGGGGATTTATGCAGTAATTCCACCACTCCCACAGCTGCTTTGCACTATACCCCACCACTGCCACGGTAGCATTTATGTGCATGGCCCTTTTCACAGCAGCTGTCACAGAAAGCTGAGCACACAATCACTTCTTTCTGTTTGCTCCTGTTGTTGTCGTGATTTATTAGGTACAAAGGCAGGAGACTGGCCCCGCACAAGTCGGAAATAGAGTGTTTCACCCCAAAAGGGAGTATGGGGAATGGTGGGAGAGCTACAATGACCAGGTAAGCAAACAGCAAGTGGCCTTAGGGCAGTGTGATATGTCTGTGAACAAGAGGAGCAGCCCTGGGACAATGCCAGGCCAGGTCCTCTGTCTGTAATTCCTGTACATCCCATATAGTGTGCTTAGAAGAGAAAAAGGCAAAAGAAAACACATGGCCACTGCTGATTTCTGTGTTCCATCTGACTGCCAAAAAAAAACCTGCACCATATTCATTCGAGTGATCCAAACCACGTGTCCTGTGTGATGTTGTCATAATATGGTGCTTTGGGTAGAAGAAGCCTTACACTTGACTCAACTAGTAGAGCAGATGAAGCAGGAAAGCATTCAAACTTGGAGTAAGCAGCTCCAGAATGCCTGTAGAATGGTGATCCCACTACATATTAGGGGGTTACAGTAGGTCTAACCAAAGAAGCTTTCAGAATAAAAAGAGATTTTGCAAAAAGAAGAGAGAAACTGATGAAAACTTTTTAAATATGAAAATGTTGGTTCTTCATCAAAATATCTTGGGGGAAACTGTTGAGTTTTAGAGTGTTTTTAAGGAAAGGTTTCATACTCATTTTAGATAGATTTCAGAAGATCTTTTTCATAGCTTTCTCCATTTAATTTAATTTATATATTTATTTTCAGTTTTGTTCTGGCTATTATATATTGCATGACATTATACACCAATGTTACAATTTTAATGAATATCAAATATTACATCTTTTGGGTGTCACTGGGATGAACTGTTTCAATATGTTTTTGTATTGAAATATTTAAAACTATTTAATTCTCTGAAATACTTGGAGATTTCACGTGTTCATCTAATCTTGAGTCCAGTCAGATTTCCAAATGTTGAACTCTCCCATAGGGCACAAAATCCATTTCTCCAGACATCTCCATTAATAAATGAATAAGCCTCATGTATTATAAAGCTGATGGTTATAAATCTGCCAGGAAACAATACTCTTAATAAGCATTTTATCATCATGTTACACTCTGCTACAAGTTAAAAGCATTTTGTTTATTGTTTATTAAAAGATCTGCTTATTGACCCCTATAAGGTATTTACAAGTGTAACCTTAGAACACATCATAACCAAATTATACCTTTACTTTTCCCAAGTGTTGCATCACAGGTGAATTTTATCATTGTAGGAGGGTGTTTGGTAAAACACTTGTGCAGTGTTACTTTCCCCTTGGGTACAACAATATCCACTCATGTACAAAACGCTATCACCTATAATACCACATATCACACACCTGGGGAACTCCTGCTGTTTAAGGAATATCAGGAACATTCATTGCTGAGTGTCATACAAAATTTATACACACTTGTTACTTTTTGTCAGCTGGGATTCTGTTTCTTGTCTATATGTTGTCTGGATTTTTTTTTTTTTACTACATTGCATTTCCTTCAGTGATATTTAGTCTTCATTTAAAATCTATCTGGAGTCACTACATAAGAGAATTTTGAAGAGTAGAAAAGTACATGTAAATGTCAAACAACTGTATTTTGTTGTACAGTATTCAGGTCTGTTTTGCCTGGCCATATATATATACACTTGAAAAACTTATTTTTTATATTTTATATCTTCACAGTGAAGAATCTGTTTGCATTCCAGACTGTAATCGATCTGAATCAAGTAGAGAGGAGAAAAAGCTTCCTGTTAAAGAGGATGCCCTAACAGTCAAAAAGACTGGAAACTGTGTCAGTCTAATAGTTCCACAGCAAGACTGTCAGCTACAAGACCTACTCAAACAGTTAAGAACACCGACTGCTTAACAGAGAGTGCAATTGCATTTGATGGCTGTGTTTTGTTGTCTCCAGCCACAGTGTCCTGGCCAGTGGTTCTTGTCAAATCTCATGAGCTATGTAGAGTTGTCACTGAATAGCCTGGCAACCTCCCCAAGACAGTGTAGTAGTTGCAGAAAGGGAAGTAGGTGTCGTTCTCCCGTCTCAGTATCAGACCAGTGCTAGAAGTCACTGGGAGGAAACACAGATGGAAAACAACAGATGCAGATGTCTGATCATTTGTGAATAATAAAAAAATCTCGTCATCTCCTGGGATGAAGTGGTCTTGTGGTACTGACCAGACCTTATTTACATCCTTTCAGCCTAAAAAGTGCTATGCAATTTCATACTGGGGGATATTGTTCAGCTCATGTTTTCAGATCCCTCATACAATACTGTTTTTGTGTTCCAAACCTGGCGTGGATATTTTTCACATTAGGGCCTAATTATCTCTGTATATTAGTGTCACAAAAGCCTTGGAAATTTTCAAGATGAAAAGTGATATAAAACAGCAGTGATGGGTATACTGTGTGATGCTTTGAAAGGCTATTTCCGATTAAGACAAGGTATTACATCTTGCATTACTTGTGAGCATCATTCACATATATCTGATAAAATCAGTCCTAGAATAGGATGTTTCATGAGGCTTTCACAAAGCAGGCATCACAACATCATGGGTTTTTGCATTCCTTGCATCATATTTGAATTTCTGATTTGATTAACTGCAATGAATAAGAAACTACTCAATAATCCACAAGAGTAATTTTTCTGCTGATAAGTCACATGTGCATAAATATCTCTGTAATAATTTATCAGGCATGCCAAACACCTGAAATTCCTCCAATTGTGCACTCTTTTCAGACAAGAGAATTCAAATCAACCCTTTGACAAACATGTTGACTAAGCAATGTTGAAAGCATCTTAAAGCTCTGTGCAGCAGGAAGCAGAATTCACAGTTCAAGAGGTGGCATTGCCCTCTCTCCATCCTGTGAATAGAATGCTCCAGTGTAGCAGAGATGTGCTCAGAGGTGCTTGAAGTGACATTTTTCAGATGAGAAGCAGAACCCAGCACTAGCTACCTTAATTAACAATTGCAATAAGGTCACAGGAATAGAGGAAAGAAGTTACATCTGGTATCAAAATAATTTTTTGCATTGTAGGTCATGATAATAGGCATCCTGGAAATGTTTCATTCAGACACCAGACACTTAATTTCCCATTCTAACCAGGCATGCTGCTGAAACAGCTGCCAGCATTAGCATCACTGGTGACTGTGCTGGGAGGTCATTGGCAAAGTTTCTGTCCATCAGCTCTGTCTCACTCTGTAGTTTCCCTCACTCTTATAGATTAAAGTCATTCATATAAATGCCAGCTATGATTTTCATAAGGAAAGGAGATATCAACAGATTACAGTTTGTGGAGTAATATAAATGAATGCCCTTGCTGATGTTCACAGAAAACAACTCTCTATGCATAATAATTGCAAAATATGTTGTTTACTTCCAGAACTCAGGACAGGACAAAATGATTTTTTGCAAGGTATCATTCTTCTTTTGTGTTTTGTTGTTATTTATCTCCATAGAACAAGCAACATGGAAATAATTTAAACTAAATGACTTGAGTGATATATCACTAGCAAGCTATTTGTGTGACAGAATTGGCTTTCACCCAGGGAAACAGTTACAGAGGCACATAGAGGTTTCCTTAAAAGCTATTCAAAATGGCAACAAAATAAACCATTACAGTGGTAGAACTGATCTAGTTTAGACACCTTAGACTTGTACATCTGTTAGACTTGTACATCTGTACAATCCCAGGAGAAACTATGACTTTTTTACACAGGTAAACTGGAGTTCTACACTTCAGCCTCTTATTTCATTTCATTGTTTTTAGCATGTTGCAAGGCCTTTTGTTCTCCCAAGGTTGAAGAACTTCAGTCACCACAACCAAGGTGCATATTGATCTGATCCTGACTCAAGTGACAAGACTAGGGAAACAAAATACAGATGCACCTGTGCTTGCATTGTGCATCTAGCAGGCTGGGAAAAAGCCTAGCTATCAAAATCAAAGCAGCTTTTAGTAAAGAGTCTGGAGAAACAATTAGTATGACTTGTTCTGAGGAAATCCTTTTCATACATAAAACTGAACATAACTAACCTAGAGTGAAAAAAAAAAAAAAAAAAGAAAAGTATTTTGGTTTGGAAATTATGTCACTGATTGGAGTTTGCCTTTCTCTAGATATGACCTGTACTCTGCTCTGCTCTACTCAGTGCAATGTGCCAGCAGAAAAGCAGAGTGGGATAAAAAAAATATGTGTATTCAACCAAACTTAATAGTGGGATTCCTTTGGAAGATCAAATGTGTAATTCTGCCAAAATCTGTTTGCAAGAAAACCTTAAAATTTCACTGAACTAAGATTTCCCATCATCAAAGGGTTATGGCAGGGCTGAGCATAATAAATGTAAACAATTTCATTAGTAGACATCATAGTCTATGTCTCTGGTCTATCTTTATTTCTCTATTTTTAAATTGCACACATTGTGGTGGTTTCCAGTTGACAGAGTAGTAATATGCAATTAGAGCAGAATTGTAAAGTACTATCACAGGAACTTACCAGTAACCCAGCTTCATAACAATATATCAAAAACAAGTGGTGCTCCTTTCACAGACGTGATAAATTAATCCACATCTCAGTCCAGAGTGTTGACTTTATAGTAAGTAGGTGCAGCATGATAAAGTGGATGATGCATTTCTGAAATAACAATTCCAGTTATTGCTGGGCAAACTACTAGGATTTTAGCTATAGGGTTTATTCCTTACTGATACATTGCTGCTTATTTCCTATTCATTTTTTTATATCAAGGAATTTGCAATTAATAATACTCAAGTCTTTCAAGCTTTTGCATCAAATTTACATCAAATAGACACTGGATCTCATTTAAAGCCCTGGGATCTCTATGAGAGCCACACATGCAGCTCAATTACTCTTGGGCACAGCACAAAGGCAGTAAAAGACTGCATCAGCCAAGACTGACCCAAAACTAAACTGGAATTCAGGGGGGATGGTGACAGATGCTCCACTGAAGATTTAACTGCCAGTTGTCCTTTCCCAGGGCAGGACATATCCCCAGATTTCGTCCTTTTCCTTTCCCTCAGCCTCATATCGCTGCTTTATAATTGTCATCTGAATGATGACTAGGGAGGGAGTAACATGTTCCCTTCACAATCTTTTACAAGCTGACCTTCAAACAACTGAATTTGACTACATGCATCTAGTGTTCATATACACACTTAAAGCTGTAGAGTTTGAACATCTGTACTAAGCCTATGCCTGAAGCTAAGAGAAGTGCTAGAGTATACCTACTTCCTCAGGCAAGCGTTTCTATTTACATGGGCTAATCCTTCATTTTAATAGTATTTATTGCACCTCTGTGGTAGGCAGGTCTGTCACAGACCCCTCTGAGTTCTGAACTCAGCAGGAGTTAAGAAACCCCACCAGGTAGGACACCCAGGACTGGAACTAGGTCATCTCTTTCTGCCAGATCAAGGTCGAGGATGCCAGGTCACCCAGCCTCCTGGTCCAGCTCAAACTCAGTAAGTGCTGGGAGAAGGTCTCATGGTCATCATACCAGAACTAGCGGCAAGATCAGCTCCCAAAGGATCCAAAGCCTGCTTCTGTTGCTGGCATTGAGCTCCCACTGAGCTCAAGACTCAGCATGACCAAGGGTCCAGGACTCTCAAACAGTTCTTAACACACACCTAGTATGTGTTTCAGTGAGAGGAGCATGCAATCCTCAGAGGCAACCTCTGGAAGAGATTAGTCCCAGCTTCCATTCAGCTGAGAAGCACATTGACAGAGCCAAACTGATCAGTGCAACAGGTTAGATTTTGCTTTTCCCCCTTGCTCTGAGGTACAGCAAAAGGAAGGGATTGTCTGAACAGCAGGTTACAAGCCACCAGTTGTTCTGTTCTGCCTGGCATTTTGGGGGTAGGTGCATAGTAGTTAACTTCCAAGATCCAGATAAAATCCTGGTGATCACCACAAGGAAAAGGTGGAGCCCTTATATACTCATAGAGATCATCTCCCAGTTTAGCTGCTCTTAAAATACCCACTGGTTTATGTTGTGTTTGTCTGCTGGATTCTGTCATCCTGCTTTTGAAGGGGAAAGCTGTTGGCATTTGTTGTGTTACATGATCCATTGCAGCTCCATGTAATGTAGTCATGGATGTGAACCGACAAGACGGTTTTGTTTATGCTTAGCACACAACTTTGTTTTTAGATCACTAGAAGACCTATTAAACTGAACACGAAGGCTGATATAAAGTCATCTGTGTTTAGTAAACTATGTGTCTTGCAAACTGTTACACTGCAGGCTAACATGTGTGAGTATATCTATTTCAGGCTTTAAAAAGCAAACAAATAAACAGCAAATTTGTGATACTCTGCCAGGGTCTCCAATATGGTTGTCTTTCCAAAATTCCTAAATGGCTGTAGCAAATGTTTTGGAAACTAAAGTGAATTGTTTAAAGCTATGTTGCATCTTGTATATAAGTCACACTTATTTGTATGTGGAGACTATGTTTTTCCTGTTTACATCATTTCAGAGCCTGTCTGTTTCAGCTAAGAAATATTTCTAATGGTCTTTGTTAATCCCAAGAACCACAGGTTAATATATATATATAAAAATACCAGCTCATCTGCCTAAGGAAGATGTGAAAGAAGTGGTTGCATTATCTATGTTTATAAGTGCTGCAGTTGGCTTTCCTTAGGTAGCAAGAGTAGAAAAAGAAGCAACTTTGATAGAGATCGAGATATGATGGGATCTGAAGATAAATTACCCTAAGAGGACTCATTTTACAGGAGAGTGGAGCAAAACGTTTATTTCTGTCTCCAAAATCAGGTCACCATGAGGAGCTGCTTGTATAGCTTGTCCATTATTTCTTTTCTGTTACTAATACAGTTTTATCCTCTGAGCTGACCTGTAATTAAACAAAACAAAACAAAACAAAATAAAATCTTTAAGCTAGTGGTGGCTAATTTACCAAGTATCTTGGTGAAGAAGGGATCAGACGTTAGAAGGATCTTTCTACCCACAACAAGTATAGCCCCTTTCTGAGTATTGCTCCAGTACTTCCAAGTACTGGGATATAAACAGATATTTTTTCTCCAACCATAACAGACTATAATTCTCCATCTCACAGTCTATACTCCCCGCCCCATACCAGGAATCCATGGCCATCATCCTACACCAAGCCCTGCACCACTGAATGTTCCCAGGCCAGCCTAAATACCTGCCCCCTGCAACCCAGTCAGTCCAGGTCTCTTATCTATTCCCCTCAATCATTTACCTCTTCCTCACTCCTCCATGCATCCCTCAGTCCCACAACTCCCCTTCCTGACACCAATCCAACAGAAGGGAAACCATCAGGCTGTTCCCTCCTCCAAGATGGACACTGCCCATGTCCTGAGGGCAGCAAGAGGCAGCAGTGGTGCCCATCAGGTAGCACAGAGCAGGTGACGGCTGGATGTACAAATGTTCCGTGAAATGAGCTGGCACACTCTGCTTGTTTTCCTAGAATATATAGATATAAAAGACAGATATATTGCAAAAGGTAGATATACACATAGATATAGATGAAATTACAGTCAGCTTTATGAGGAATATAAGCTCTGGGATGCCACATACCCATGGTATAGCTACAGTGATTATATTTTTAGCTTGGATGCAAGTTACCATCTTATCTCATTTCTGTTTACAGCTCTAATGGGAAATCAGTTTCCTGGGCCCAGAATGAGAAAAGCAGCAGAGGAGCACACCTGTGGCAGCGGCTGTCAATTCACATCAACAAAAAAGAGAACCCCAATCAAACTGCAGTGATCAAGCCTTTTTCTAAAAGCACAGATAGTAGCCGACATAGTAGCAGTGCTACATTTCCTGAGGCCAGTGCCAAAACACTTTACGACGTTTCAGAAGCAGAAGAGCAATACCCAGCTCAGTACCGACCGCAGACTCCCTCACCTATCAGCACCTTGAGCCACAGAACTGCCTCCGTTAGCCGAACAGAAGATGACGCCCCTACCTTCCAGTCAGAGCCTCCTCAGCGAAGTAGCTCCTCTCAAGGTTCCCTTATGGAGCAGATCAGTAGTGTGGTTACTCGCTTTACAGCCAACATCAGTGAGCTGAACAATATGATGCTTTCAACAGCCACTCCAGGGACAATGGTGGCCACTCCTCTCTGCTCTTCATACCTGATCCCACGGGAAATCCAGCTCCCTACGACAATGACGACGTTTGCAGAGGTCCAACCGCTTCCTGCCATTGAAGTTAATGGCGCTTCCCAGTCGGCTCGGAAACCTTCAAGTGGCAGCATCAAAGAAGGCACTTCAGAGACCCCAGCAGCCAAGCAAGACCTTGAGGAGTTGGTAGCTTTAACTCCTCCTTCTCCTTTTAGAGACTCCATTGATTCTGGAAGTGCATCTCCCAGCTCTCCGGTTTCCGAATCAGCTCTCTGTATGCCGTCCTCCCCAAAGTATGACACACTCCTCATCAGAGATTATACTCAAAGTTCGTCTTCGCTGTGAATGTAGTTCAAGACAACGTTGGATCTCAATGACTACAAGCAAGAAGCAAGGGGACAGTCGAGCCTTCAAGATCTCCAGTGTTTACGCAGATAGAGAGGCATTGGGTCATCTTGTGAGAAACAGAGAGGAAGAAGAGGAATTACTTGATAAACAGAAACATCAGATTAATTATGCTGTTCTAAAGACAAAATGACTCTTGGCAGATTATCGTGGCCTTAAAAAAAACATGGGCTTTTCAGAAACACTGAATCTATTTTTGAGGGCTTATAAGGAGTCTGTTAAATCAGTTACATACCAAGTGCTTTGCTTTAGTATTACAATGAACCGTGTGTACCATATACGGGGCGGGGGGAAACTAGATTGTAAACAACTGTACAATGGTTTGTTTGTTTACTCTGATTCCTTACCCAGAAGTGAACCTTGATCTTTTATCAAGAATAGAAGACCAAACATTGAATGTACATTTTCTAACAGACTCAAATCTGGGACCAACCTGTCAAGCTTTCTTTTTTTTTTTTTTCTATGAAGATCTCAAACAGTAGTAATGTATGTTCACTAACTACCAAACTTTATGCTGAAGCATATTGTGTCCGTGATACGTTACACGTGGATAACATTAAGCTGAGGCTTTGCAGTGAGTGACTGCAATATGGAGGGCTTTACAAATGACTTCTGAACCTACACATTTCTGTATGAAATTCTCTTCTATCAGTATCAAAAATTGCTGACATTGGATTCACCTTCACAGCAACAAAACCCAAGGAAGATTTCCTGACTATCTCACCATGTTGCCAACTAATAATGAAGTAGCAAAAAATATTTTCTGGAGTACTGTTTTGTAATTCCCTTATCAGGGCAAGTTGTTGAGGTGAATATTCTCTTTCTAGCAGCACTATGAAGCTATATTATAGCTGCACTCCCTACTGAAATTAACACATTTTTATGGACGTTCTCATGCTAACAGCAATTAAAATACTTATTTGGGCTCTCATAATATTTGCTTGTAAGGAACAGGTAAAAACTCCAATGTTTTTCTCCATACTTTGAATGACAGTATTCTAGGAGACCAATCTGGATTATGATGAAAACTGTCAGTGGAAAGGTTGTCATAATCATAATTTATTTATAGGGAAAAATACTCTGTGTCAAAATCTGCTTAGAGGTGATTTAGTTACTCTTTAATAAGCAACAATTTTAACTTTATTTAGCTGCTGATGTCTTGCAGCTATGAACTGTGACAAAAAAAATACTTTCAAAGCAATACAAAGTAAAAGTTAAAACAGAGAAGACCTGATGAGTTATGAACCAACGGAGTCTTTCTTTGTTTCTTAGCAACTCACAGAAGAAGCAAGGGGATTCCTCATGTTTTTTTCCTATATCAAGGTAGTACAGATTAGTGCACTTCATACTGTCACAGCACTTTTTAAATACAGGCAGGGAAGAGTTTTAAAGTTTAAATAGAAGACAAATAATTTTTGATAGGTGTAATTACATAGAACTTGTAAGTCAGGCCCTAAATGCACACTGTATTGGCTCTCTCCTTCATGACATAGCTGTCCTCAGGTGCCAAACTTTTATGGGTTTGTTTTATTTTATTCAAGGATAGTGTGAGGTAGTGAGTGATGTACTTCAATTCAAAGTTGAGTTGATATAGCCTTATATAGAAGACAGCCTCATGGAAGTGAGCCTTGAAATAAGGCTGCTAATTTTCATTTTCAAAACCTCTAGAACTCATTTATTCAAAGATAACAAATATTTTGTAATTAAAGTTCATACCCACTTTTTCTCCCCCATGTCCAAAGTAACAAATACTTGATCAAACAGGCAAACAAAAAAATTATGAAAGCACATGCACATACTTTAGCCAAGAGCATTTGCTATTCCTTTAGGAAGCTACTTTCACCATTATGTGCTGCACCCCAATTTGTTGCTTAACAACATTACAAAAATAGATGACTGAATCCAGGCCAGCACCTCACAGAGTTACTCTAGTGACTCTGTACATCCTGCACAAGGCAGCATTATCCAAGTGCAGTCTGTGGGCATGCTTATTTTGCCAGGTACAGTCGCTTACTAGCTACGCCTATAGCATGAACCGCCAGGTCACAAAACAGTTCTACTCCAGAAGGCAGGTAGGTACACCAAGTCATGACTGTAGGTCCTTGTTGCTTGTATGTAGTTCTTGCCTCCTCACATGACTGATTAGTGTGAACTCAGTTCTGTTCAGCTGTATGGTTTCCAGACCAGAGCTTGGTTTTGCCCTCCTGGTTCACAGAACTAGCCTGTCTCATCATTCCCTGGCTGCCCACATCTTTAGGGGAAAACATCTTTCACAGGTTAAAGCCCACATTTAAGGGAAGGGCATGTCCAACCAGTCTGTGACACAAATGTTCTCATTTAGTGAGTCTAGATCACTTAAATGTTGTTCATGAAAGACATAATATATGTTTTCCATCAGTGCAATACTGTTTTGATATATACAGAGAGTAGTGGGACAGTTGGTGTGAATTTCAAAAGGATTCTATTACTACCTGGTCTCTTTAAGTTGTTGGCCAATTTCCTTACTGGAACATTCTCCACCTTGATCTTTACCTACTCCTTTAGGTTCCCATTTCCATAGTCTTGTCTTATGTTGGTGGACACTTAATATTTACATATTTCTGCTAAAATCTGTGGGCTTCACTAGACTGAAATAATCAATAGTGGAAATTATAGAGACATACATAAAAAACTTTTCCTTAAAAATAAAATTAGTAAAAAGGAGTGAGAAATAGAAATTGTCAAACCATGACTCAGCATAAATATACCTCTTCTACTCCCAAATTGCAATTCTGCACAATCCTGGCCACACCTGTTTCTCAGAGCTTCTTGGCATCTTCCATTTGGATTGCCAAGATGATAGATACATATGTGTGTGCATGCATGCACACACAGACCAAAATCTCTCAGTCTAACACCTGAATACAAGATTTAAGAGGCTAAAACACTAATGTGACATAATGCAAATTTTAAATACTTTTGCTCACTCTCACTTTGAGAGTGCATCTTTTGTATATCCATTAGCTACAGAAGAAATTTTAATTGCACAAGAAACAAAGGATAGACCCTGCTGAGATTGTACCTCCCTGTTGTTGGTCTGTCTTTAATGAAAGATATCCTTAGTGGCATTTAAAGAAGGCAAAATCCATTTTAATTGTACAGGCTGGAATGCACCAGTGTCACTTTTGTATGACAGGTTTGGATTTTATCAAAGGAAGGAAAGGGTTTTTAGGGAAGAAGATAACAATTATGTAGTGACTGTAGCAGTAATTCAAAGGAGCCCAGTGGGAGATTTCCAAGACAGGAAAGTACTTTGCCAGTTGGTTTGGTAAAAAAAAAATATATATATATATATATGAATGGCAGACATTCTGCTGTTTGTATGCTAGTCACTGTTTAGGACATTAAGATGTAAAAGCAGAGTTTTTCAGCCATAAAAGCAAAGGTTACAATCATGAACACTTTCCAGTCTAACTGGAGAACGTGCAAGTACCAACTGAATGGCTTGAAATTGCCTTCCAATTCAGTACTGCTGCCAGAAAGGGAATTAAAGGAGTTGAAACTATTGTCATTCTTGGCCGCAGGGACTTCGGAAAATCACTTGTTTCTTTTGCGCATGAGGCCAACCCTGAAGAGTGAAGGTGTAACCACTCTGGAATCTGTGCTTTTGAAATCACTCTGGCAGGAAGTTGGGAAGAAGTGTTAGCAATACTGAAGAAGAACTGTATATTTTAATTGGCTCTGAAGAATAATTGCACAACTGGAGATGTGCTTCCTTGTACTTCTATCTGAACATTTGGTGCCTAGACTCATACTGATACCTTAGACCAGAGATCTTTAGACCACGGTCCACAAAGCACTTGCTGATCTTTCATGGGAGCCTGGCTGATCACAAAGTACTGGCTTCTTCCATTGATTTCCAGCTACAAAAGTGAAATAAAAGTTCAATGCTAATTAAAAATTAACTGTCAAAGGTTTTAAAAGAAAAAAAAAAGAACGTTAGCTTGCGTGGATGTTTATTCAGTTGCTATGTTTGTAAAAGGAAAACTTTTTTAACAAAACTGGGACACTAAGACCTCCAAAAAGAGTAAATGGGGGGGCTAGTCCATGATTTAGACACTGGATGATAGCAGAGTTCACCTGGGGATGTTTTCTTCAGAGAAACCAAGTCCAAACCGAGAGAGAGCATAACTGCGGGTGTAAATTCTGTATTGGAAAGTGTGCAGCCTTGCTGTTCTTTACAATACGTCATTTATGAGGTTGGAGGAAGTAAACATGATAGTAACAGACAGCATACAGAAAACGTTGGGTCCTTAGAGGAAATCAGAGTGCTATGTTCAGGATGAATAATGTGACCACGACATTTGTATTGTATTGGAAATCAGTGTCAAGGCTGACCCTCCCTAAAAAGAGACTTTTGTGCCTAAAGTTAGAGTTTCAGCAGAATTTAATGCCTACCTTTAAAAATAAATTTTAAACTCACTGTTCAACTGTCACTTTACTCAGGCATCTGCATGTGCTCAAAACTCCCCTGATCCTGACACGTTATACTCATGCTAAAAAGTATGAGGGAACCAGAAAAGAGCAGTTCCTTGTTTAAAACTCTGTATACCCCATGAGTGAGTACACACAGCACACAGCACATAGGCCAATAGGCTCATAATTCCTACAAAATGAAGTAGAAACCATCATCTGTTTTAAGGCTATAGGTCTGGTTATACTGCTGCTTTTGTAATAGCCTCGAGGTTAAGAGTAGAAAGGTAAAAGATAAGGCACCTAAATTCAGACCCAGCCATTGCCAGAGATGATTGAAATCTTCCTCCTGCCTGGAAAGTACTATAAAGACTCTGCGTTGGGGCACCTTCTGTTCATCTCACTAAGAACTTCACAAGATAGAAACAAATTCAAGAATTCCAGAGCAGAAAAGGAACAGATACTCTACACCCTGATAGGACATACAATGGATATAATTAGGGATCGTATATGACCATTTGATACAAAGTACTTTAAAAATCTCAGGAGCAGAGACAAGGTGAGTATTTTAACTATAAAGAAGTGGAGACAACATTTTTTCTGTGCTATGTGTGGCTCAAAAAACCCCTTGATACTTTCCTGAAAAGTGCTTTAGTGACAAGAGGGGAGAATGTGCCCTTCCTTATCCCTTTGTCTGCAACCATCTTGTCTTCCATCTGAAGTTCTCAGGCCCCTCCACGGAAAGGAGGAATCTGAGTCTTCTTGGGTAGGTGAAGGAATTAAACTTCGAGTTCCCACTTCTCTGAGGCTGCAGAAAAGAAAAAGGTACTAATTTCATTTTCCTCCACCCAACTTTTGCAAAGATGACCTATCTTTGAATGAAAAAGTATGGCCATGAAAAGAAGTCTGTCCCAGATGACAGTTAGTGTTTTCTGCACACTGCATTTTCACACTGCCTTGAGTAATCTCAGACATTTCTTTCCTTGTTCACGGTAAGGTTAGGCATTTAATAAAGGGTTCTGGACTCCACAGTAGAACCAAAGAGTATTAAAAAATAGGTATTACACTGCACAACTTTAAGTGCTGAAGTCCTTTACAGGCATTGGCCCTTAACTTAGTGAGGTCAATGGAACCCCTCCAGATTAATATCCATGTAAAGAAAATAAAAGTCTGATACTGGCCAACCAAGCCTAGATCTTTGCTGTTTGCTTCAGTAGAGAAAGATAATGACATGATGCTGTTCTCCTTTTGTTACGAATCAAAGAGCAGATGCATTTTATTAGGTTCGCTCCTGAAGCTACTTGCTAGGCTTGGTGAATAGTACCTTCCCACCATTCTTTATCATTGCTACTCTAGCAGGTACCCCAATGGGACAATCTTACTTTGACTAAATGTGTTAAGGGATGTGAGAGAACATGTCCAAAAATAAGAAACAGGTCACAGTTTTCTGGAAGTTTTCATCAATCTCATAAAAGGAAGTCAATACTCACCATGAACAAGAAAATCATTCATCTGCTACTCATTTCAGTGTGCACTGCACATATTAAAGGCTTCAGTTGAATTATCTGAATTCACTTTTTTTGCTATTGTTTATTATTATACCCTCTGATAAAATCTCTGCAATTGCCACTTACATTTTTATACTGTGAAAAGGAAAAAAATTACAGACCAGTGAAGCATAAAGGTAAGTAAATTCATTTAGGTGAAGAATTGGTGTTTGTAGCTGGTTTTGTCTCATTTGAGTAATGACAGTAAAAACAAACAGTAATCATTAAGTCACTCCATTCTGCCAAATGGGAACAAAGATACTATGTATATTACATGTACTAATAGGATTATATGGCAGCTGCTGGTGGTATTTGTAATTAGAAATCTATATAGAATATAGATGTTTTAGAAAGACGGTGCCAATTCTAAAAGATTTGTGTGGGCTAAAAGTGCTTGTAATTATTTTTTTTAATTTGCTAATAACTTATGAACAACTAGTTTCAAACATTCTGTGAGTGTTCTTTTTATGTTGTTGCTGCTTATACAATTAAAAAAATAGAGAATGTAAAGTTATTCTTTTGATGTGAACTGAAAATGATTTTTCATAAAATTTAACATTTTTATCATCAGCTTTAGTTTTGCTTTCTACCTGTACAAATGTAATTTATTTTAGCATTGAAAAATACATTTGCTTGTTTCTCAATTGTCTACATCATGTTATAGTTGGTGTTTATGTAGAGTCAGGTACTTTTTGAACAGTATTAAAAAAATTCTGTGATATGACTGAAAAATGGAATTTTTTTTCTCTGAAATACCTAGAGCTATGTTTTCAGTGCATTTTTTCTGCAAACCTGGTGTGCTCATACACAAATTCTTCAATGATAGTACCCCTCTCTCTGTTGCTTTAAAGAATTAACTTTACATCTATAAATAACAGTTACATATATTCTAGTTTAGTTTGATCATTGTCTTTTGAAACAAACACAGTCTCATTGATGAGATATAGATGGTTTTCAGGTCAAGAAGAAATAGTATATTAACCTAGTCTTGAACAACAGAAAACAAAGTTGTTCAGCTGAGAATTCAGATATCAAAGTATTATTTTCATAGATATTGGAAGAAACCAGATTACTCGTACCATTGGAGGTTCACAACTAATCTCAAATTGCAAACAGAACATCTGAGAAAATTTTCTATATCCTTTAATAATATGGTTTCTAGTGGTCTGCCATTGTCACCACTAGAAATCAATGCCTTACCTCAAGTATGGCTACATTCTGTTTCCAGCTAATTAATTACGTTTTACTTTCCCTGCTAAATGGGAAAACAAAACAAAACAGCAATCCCCTCAAAAAAAACCCCACAAAAACTAAAACAATACAAACAAACAAAAAAAAAACACTTTCATTTTTAGAAATTGTTTCCATCCCATTGCAAAATCAGGTCTTACTTGGACTAGCATGAATCTCGAATAATTGCATTGCATGCAGTGAAGAATAGAATGTGAACTGCAGCCCTCAGATAAAAGAATATCACACACATTATCTTCTAAACACATCTTCTAAAGACACTGCTGATTTGTTTTATTTCCTGTTAAGAACTAAGGGTAATAACTTCATAATGCAGTGGCAGGTAAAGTGCCCATTTCCAGCTAAAAATAATGGGAATTCACCTTGTGCCTTTGAACCACCTAAAACTCCATATCCTGAAGTAAATTCTTTCAGTGCAGAATTCCATGGCAGCTGTTTCAGCAAAATGCATTGTTTTAAATGTAGAATGTTTTAGCAAAAGAAAGGGTGCAATTATATTGCACTTTGGACACATGGATTTTGAAAACAATATGCAATAGCTTGCTTCATTGCAGAATATTTTTAAAGCATTCTCTAGAACACTGGATCCAATTTTTTTTGTTTGCAAGAAAAAATAATTTATGCCATGCTCCATCAGTACTTCTCAGCTGTATTTCTTCTGAATTTCTATTATCACTACAGTATGATGACCTTCAGAAACTAATAAACTTATAAATCCAAACCCAGATTTAATAAAAAATTAGGATTTACATAAGAGGAAAGATTTACAATTCCATTATATGCCTTCAGAAATATCAGGGCACTTAATGGTGAGAAAAGTAAAAGCTCAATTTCTTGGTAAGTTTGGAGTCTAATTTCTCTGCCTGTCTGGAGTATGATCTTCCTTTCACATTTGGTCCATAAATGCTACCTGATAACAGAGACAAAAATATCACTGATTTGAGTGTAGAAGGTTGCTTTTTCAAAAAAGCCCTCATGATCATATTTATCCTATTTCAGCTGCCTAGGTCATGAAGCAGCAATAATCTAAAAGTGTCCTTAAGGGAGGCAGAACATGACACGAGGAGATAAGCAAGTTCATGGCTCCTCTAGGTCCTACTTAGCTGAACTAATATCTGGACTGGGTCATCTTTTCCTTCTTCCATCCTCCTTCTGCTCTCAGCAGGGATGAACCTTGGGAACAAGGCTGGAATTTTAAGAATAGCAATCTGCCTTCCTGTCTGTTCTGGGGCTGTTTCATGACTTGTTTTCCTGTCATAGGTGTTTAAGACCAAACCATAGTCAAGTGCATGAGGTATTTGTTACAGCAAAAGGATTAGGCCAGGTTTCTTTCACATATATAGAGAGGTTTGTGATTTACTTACATTTATTTCAGGGAAGTTCAGCTTAAAACCACCATCTGCTTTTATCTGTTTGTCTGCTTGTAAGCCAAGTCTTAGAATTTAGGGGTTTTTTTTAGGCTAAAACAAAGCAACCAGCATGCTTGTTCACTACAATTTTGTAATAAGGATTCAAAACTTCCTCCACATGACTTACCACATTTAACTTCTTCTTTCTCATATATGTTGTAAACATATATGTGTTCACATGTATATGAAAAGAGTGAGACTTCAGATTTGTGCTTGTTTGGTAAGGTAAAGAGTAGGTTCAAGTGCTTGTCACAAGATTCCTGCAGTGTGTTAAACACACAGTGGGCTGTGTAGATACCGCACTGATGAGTCTGGAAAGGAAAATGCAGAGAGGACGTGGACTCTTAAGAATATTATTTTAAGACTGAGAGGACAAGACTGGCTTCCAAGGACAAAAAAGCACTACGGGGTGTTCACCAACTAAGGTGTCAACAACAAGCTTATAAATGAAAAGCTAGCAAGTCAAAATATGAGAAGGAGACATCATAAAAGCATAGAATCATTTAGGTTGGAAAAGGCCTTAAAGATCAAGTCCAACTGTTAACCTAGCATTGCCAAGTCCACCTACAATCACATCCCTAAGAACCTCATTTATGCATCTTTTAAATAGCTCCAGGGATGGTGGCTCAACCACTGCCCTAGGTAGCCAGTTCCAATGCTTGAAAACCATTTCAGTGAAGAAGTTTATCCTTATATCCCATCTAAATCTTCTTTGGTGCAACTTGAGGCCATTTCCTCCCATCCTGTTACCTGGGAGAAGAGATCAACACCCACCCCATTACAACCTCCTTTCAGGTAGTTGTAGACAGCAATAAGGTCTCCTCTCAGCCTCCTTTTCTCTGGGATAAACAGCCCCAGTTCCCTCGGCCGCTTCTCGTCAGACTTGTTCTCTAGACCCTTCGCCACCTCGGTTCCCTTCTCTGAACTCTCTCCAGTACCTCAAGGTCTTTCTTCTAGTGAAAGGCCTAAAACTGAACCCAGGATTTGAGGTTTGGCCTCATCAGTGTCCAGTGCAGGGGGATGGTCACTGCCCTGGTACTACTGGCCACACTATTTCTGATACAAGCCAGGATGCTGTTGGCCTTCTTGGCCACCTGGGCACACTGCTGGCTCATATTCAGCTGCTGTTGACCAACATCCCCAGATCCTTCACCAGGCAGCCACTCTTCCCCAGCCTGTAGCGCTGCCTGGGCTTGTTGTGATCCAAGTGCAGGACTCGGCACTTGGCCTTGTGAACCTCATACAAAAGTCCTGTATCTATGTTGAAAGAATAAAAGTAGTAGGTAGAATATGGAGATAAATTGACTAAGACAAACAAGGAAAAAGACATCAAAACCCAAAATTCAAGACTCTACAAGAAGTGCTTGCTGAGATATTACTAGAAGAGTAATTATGACACTATGAATTTAGGAAGCAACTAAATAGGCCATTGTGAAGTTAGATCGGTCAAAAGTTTTAAGAAGCACATTGCCATGAAGTGGACAGGAGAGCATTAAGCCATTCAGCCAAGCAGCAGTCTTCACCAAGCTCCATCTTAAAGCAATATAACAGTGCCTGGCTTGTACCACTTACAGTTCATCCCAGCGGCCTTACGAATAGCCCTGGAAGGACTGGAGTGATGATTTCACTAGGTTACAAAATACCATGCTTCTTGGTTGCACTGCTGCTCCAACAGCAAACATCATCTGTTGAGGCTGAGGAAAAGCACAATGATAGCCCAGGTATAATAAGACACGTATGTCCTCAGTGAATTAAAAATCCCTAACCACAGAAGAAAACCCATAGCTCAACACAGCTACAGAGAAGTCACTTCTGCTGCAGATAACCACAGATAGCTCATCAGGCAATGACAGCTTGAATTCAGTCTAAAAGGTACACGTTCCTTGTACCATGCAGAATCACAGAATCACAGAATGTCAGGGATCGGAAGGGACCTCAAAAGATCATCCAGTCCAATCCCCCTGCCAGAGCAGGAACACCCAGACGAGGTTACACAGGAAGGCGTCTCCAGAGAAGGAGACTCCACAACCCCCCTGGGCAGCCTGTTCCAGTGTCTGTCACCCTTACTGAGAAGAAGTTGCTTCTCAGATTTAAGTGGAACCTCTTGTGTTCCAGTTTGTACTCATTGCCCCTTGTCCTACCGTTGGTTGTCACTAAGAAGAGCCTGGCTCCATCCTCCTGACACTCACCCTTTATATATTTGTAAACATTGATAAGGTCACCCCTCAGCCTCCTCTTCCCCAAGCTAAAGAGCGCCAGCTCCCTCAGCCTTTCCTCATAAGGGAGATGCTCCACTCCCTTCATCATCTTTGTCACCCTGCACTAGACTGTCTTTGTCTATAGCTTTGATATAATGGACTGAATACCAAAGGGAAATAAATAAATTATTGCATAGAAAAGGCCAACTGTGCTGTGATGGATTACATTAAATTACAGGAATTCTCTTTTGCTCTATTATTCCTTTCTTATCTGCTGATGACAGACCATGGGATAGAGTTTTTAATTCCTTCATTATCCTTCCACTACTCCAAGCAGGCAACAAATTCACAACATGATAACCTCTAGGGGATGTTTGATCACCTCATACTGCATTGATAGCAGTTGTCTTCAAAATAGATTGGGAGATACAAGCAACGAGTCAACATTGGATGAGAGGGAGCATGCAGTTGGCTAAATGAAGCACAGCACCACATATGTTTTACCAAACAAGGTAAAAATAAAGACTCAGATTACAGCAATATAAATCCTGAATAATTTCACTGAAAATACTGGTGATGAGTGTGAATGAGACTTAAGAGTTTTTAACAGATCAGGGTCTGAGGCTGTGTTCAGAGTAACTGTCAATGTAATAGTTGCTGTATTTGTTTTTTCTTAAACTGCTTCCATAGTAGAAGTTTGCCAGAGAATGTGCAGCTTTTGTTAACTAGTATTTGTTTTCCCACCTTCTATATTTGATAATTTTCAATAATTTATTTACTTTGAATTTTTCTCAAAAAGCTGTCTACAAAAAAGTGTCCCTATATTCCATTGGAAATCTCCTAAAACCTTTTACTTTTGCAGTTTTGATCAATCCTTGGTAATTTTGTGTTGGAGCTGATAAAAATACCCATCAGGAATGGCAGCATTCCTGAAAAATAACAGCTGAAGGGGGTTGCGTGTTTACAGAAATAGAACTCCTGACTAGAGCTGGACTTCCTCCTGACTAATATCCTGTTTTATGCTGCACCAATTACCTTTGATACAAAGCTAGTTTTCTGGGAGAGTAAGTTCACTAGGATAGTCAAAGGCTGCACCAGGCCAGTCAGACTCAGAGCCAGAAAATGTTTCCATTCATCTTAAATTTACTAGGGTAGACCAGATATAAAGTCATGATCTCTATTTTAGGACTTATTCAGACTCGAAACATGAAAAAAATCAAGATGGAACGCTAAGACGTCAACACGATTAAATCAAAACTGAAGAGAATGATCACCTTGTGATAGAAATCTTTCTGAATTTAACAACTGTCAAGTCTCATTTCTCCTTCTGTTCTACAGGGGAAGAGCTCCAAACCAATATGCAAACCCAACCCCAAATAGTTTTTTGTTACATGGCTGTTGGAACATCAAACCCTAGTCATCAATCCAACAGTTGAATCTCATTCTCGGTGATGAAAATGGTTTCAATGGAGTTATCAGGCAGTGGAAAAGTATTTAGCTGAGTTAAACACGTTAATTCCTAATACCCACTGGCTAGATAATAAACATGTATATTATATGCTTTTCGCATTAGGAGGTTTGGTACATGACTGGTTAAGGTAGAATTTTATGCAGCTGTCAGCAACTAATAAAGGCTACTCTTTCTCACAGCACTTTGTGTTTTCTAAAGATGCCATTTATGTATTAATTCTTTAACACTAGACAGCAGTAAAAAAACATTCTAATTGCTCATTGCCTCTGTTTTCTTTTTTCTCTTTACAAATTCCTTCCAGAGCAGAATGATACCTCTGATGCTGTATTTCTGTGGTGTGTCAGCTCACATTGCATAGCACTCAACGGGTGAAGTATTTTACCTGCACAAGGCAATAAGACTGTTTTTTTTTTTCCTCCACTCACACATCAAAGCAAAATTCACAGAACAGGTCAAATGTAATTATGGGTTGTATAATATGGTTTCATTCTTCAAATATTTCTGTTTGTTAGTGGTCAGTTTATACTTGACAGACAATAATAAGGTTTCTGATATTCAAAGCCACTGTCTATAACAATTAGTGTCTACAGCCACTATCTATAATAAATGAGTTTGGCATTTTCAGTGACTAGTTGTATCCATATTGTGTCTGAATAACTTTTAATAATAAATACTTTTGTATGAGAAGTAGAGAGACACAAAAAGTGGATCCCTTGTGGCAAACTGCTACAGACTTCAAAAGGAACTTTTACTTAATTGTTTTAGGATCATTTTAGTACTTTTGCGTTACCAAAAATATGTCTCAGTCATAAAGACAGAAAGGATAATGCAGTTCAGTTCATTTCTTTGAGAGATCTCTTCATTATTGGCATCGATACACAGAGTTACTGAATCAGTTGCCCGTGGTCACCTAAATTAATGTATGCTGATGACCTAATACAACTGTGGGGTAAAATGTACTTTTTTAAACATTCTTCACTGAACTTTAAACTATATAATATTTGCCTCACTTTTGACAAGCTTAAAGCAGATGCATGATTTGATATGCATCAGCCAAAATACGGTAACCTAGAAAGCTGCGTGGTACGTGACAATCCCCCGAAAAAAACCAAAACAACCAATTTCCCTTCTTCCTAGTATTCCCTTAACTAAACAAAATTGTCTGTCTTTAAATATTCAGCATAATGGAAAGCTGACAGAGGAACCAAGTTTCAAACTAATGATTCTGCTGAAAGGCAGAGAATTTTGATCCACTGTAAAAGAGACCAAACCATGAGAAAAATATATGAAAAACCATGGTATGTAACTTCTGCTTTTCTAATTCCATTACCTGTGTTTCCACATTTAAAAATGATAATAAAACTTTGTTTTGCACTGATGTATTTAGCATTGTAAAATCCTAGTGAAGACAAGGCATTGATTGCTTTTTGTGCCATGAAGCAAACCTAAGGTCAATCTGTGGTGCATAATTTAAGGCTGATCCCAAAGACTCCCTGTGAACCACCCCTCATGCCTTGTACTCAGCAGGATTTTGCTAATTATCTATATGACTTGTAAAAACAGTCTTGCTCTGTCATGGGAAGGATTTAATGGCCAGCTTAAAAGGTCTGAAACCCTCTCATCCATCCTACTACCTCAGCACAGCTTCATTCAGCCTAGGCTCTGCAGGCAAATACTCTGATCTGATGCAACAGGTTTTAGAGACAGAACCTTAGTTTTGCCATTTCTACACTTCCCATCTCAACTTCCACTTGGTTAAAGTATTTGCAAGAAAAGCCTGCAAGGAAAAAATATATTTGTAAAAATCTTCCTGAGGGTTTCATTTCCAAATAGGGTTATTTAAGCGCTGTTTTCCTTCTGTCTAGCACAGCCCTACTTCCTAATGTCAGAAATCCCTTTGGAGGAGCATGAATGGTGGTGGCTGTCAGCTCTGTGGATTTTACTGTCTTGTAACATCAGAGATAATCCTATTATTTTTTCCCTGAACTCACTTCATAAGAATGAAGAAAATGAAAAGCTATAAACCGGGAAATATAAAAATGAAATAAACCCCACAATACATTATGGAGTAGAGAAAGCTGTAAATATCAGGAAATTTTTCAGGTGATGATACACTTCATTCCAACCTGCTCTGTTCCTTTCTGTGCCTCAGATGATCCTTAGTTTCAGCAACTCCTCTCTGTCTTTGAATCAAACCTCTAATGAGATACTACAGTGCAAGTGATTTCTCCAAAATCCTCTATAAAATCTATGATGAAAAAAAGAATCTAATTATTCCCAAATTCTAGACAACATCTTTAACATATCTTCTCTCACCCCAATAAATCAGTTATACTTTGACTCTTCCTGGTGGTGTAGAGCCAGCTAAAAACTGTCACCGAATGTCTCACTAAAGTGGTTGCTTATGAGCCAACAGTGTCCCTGGCAGCCAAGAGGGACCCGTGTCCTGGTGCATCCAGCACAGCATGGCCAGCGGGGCAGGGAGGGGATTGTCCCGCTCTGCTCTGCACTGGAGCGGCCTCACCTGGAGCACTGTGTGCAGGGCTGGGTGACACAGGATAAAAAGGATATAAAAGCTACTGGAGAGTGTCCAGAAGAGGCTACGATATGCACCTCAGAAGACATCTGCTCCTTAAAGTCACTGCTAAGTATCAGATGTTTTTCAGAGTGAATTAGAAGTACTCCTGCACAACATCATGTTGTGCCACTTTTTTTTTTTCTTTTCCCAGCATCTGTGAAGTTATTATTGGCAGACGCAGACTGCTTTGTGAACTGATGCCCTTTTTCAAATTGCATCAGCCCTACCGAGTTAATGGACCACGTTTCAGCAGAGCAGGTGGGTGGCAAACCACACAGAGCTATTTAGCATTCAAGGAGCCTTTTCTTTCCTTCTTGTCTAAAACCATTACTTAAACCTCTGCAGTTATCAAGCAGCAAATGCTGCTGGAACTTGTTTAGTTTACTGCTTTGGTAGCAGAGGATAACTCTGCATAAGGCCAGTGTAACAACAGGAGATTACACCACTGTTCTCCATATAAGTCGCAGTGCAATAGAATGGGGCAAAGAAATGAATTTATATACAATTTATATATATATATATATGTATATAGGAACTGCTGAGAAGGAAACCTTCTCCACTGGAGAAATACAAGTTGCAATGCTGTTTTGTTGATATTCTTTTTTCTCATCCATGACATTATCAGAAATATCCTGGACTGAGTTTGTAACTACAGCAACTGGCATAAAGTACCACTGAATTCACCAGAGCTGTATTGATTTACACCAGCTGGGTAATGGGGGAGGAAGTGAGCTCAATTTTGCTAACAACCCTAGTGAAAGCCAGCTTGACTTTCATTTATTTTAAGCCAGCTTGATTGAAAGACTGTAAAACATAAATGGGCAAGTCAGGAGGAGAAACAGACAGCTCACACCAGGGAAGTGACGTGTCCACTGCCACAAAGCAGAGCTGCATTTAGCACTAAGGCTCCACACTGCTCACAGCATTAAGGTGTTGCTGTATCTGAGAACACTTTAAATGATCCAGCACGTGGACTGGTAGCAGTTCACTAGAGGTACCACAGGATCTACCTGTGACCTTAGCTAACACTTAGACATCAGCTTATGGCATGTTTTTCATTGCTACGTCTCATCTGGTATTGACAACTACCTTGGGTGGTTTAGGGCCAGGGCAGATTTATCTGCACCTCACTGTGGGTACAGTGGTGACAGTACCAAGAACTACAGGCACAGGGCTCAGGACCTTAGCACTTTAAAATAAGGTGGGCTCTATTTCCCCTCAGCAGCAACAAACACTGATGTCTGAGTGGCTTTAAAAACTGATGTGTGATTTCCTGCCTTTTCTGCACCACAAGTGTTCATCTGAAGGAGATTCTCCCTCACCTAACAAAACAAGATACCTGAACACCAGCAGTGAGCTCCTATCCCAATCACAACAGCTATGTCAAGAAGACTGTTCTCCAACCTGCTACATTTTTGGTTTTAAACACAATTATAAAAAAAAATCCTGAACAATATGAGCTATCCAAAATTTTTCAGCTGTAGATTTCTCCATGTCACTTCCCTGCAACAACAGAAATGTATAAGTTCATCCACAACAATGTGTTATCTCACATCTTATTACCTCCATCTGCCGTTTTGTACGTGTACTATCACTTTCACCTTCAAAGCCTAAAAAGAAAAGCAATTGTGTTTTGACAAATAATACGAGTAGATCCCA
Organism: Nesoenas mayeri; assembly: GCF_963082525.1. NCBI lineage: Eukaryota > Metazoa > Chordata > Aves > Columbiformes > Columbidae > Nesoenas > Nesoenas mayeri. Next base: position 204,396,716 of record NC_137541.1, read on the forward strand.
GACCTCTAATAACAATGTCTGTTAAAACTAACAGAGAAATTGAAAGAGCCCCATTTAATTTGCCTTTGCAGTTTTCAGAATTTCCAGAAGTTTGTCCATCATCATCAAGCAATCAATGCACCCCATCACAGTTCCTGTCACTTTAGATATAGAGATACTGTTTCTCTTAGCTTCAGAGAACACTCTGTGATCCATGAACCAAGCAGAACATGCTGGCTCACATACATAATTTATTTAGAAGCAGGAAAGCTAGTGGTGACCTGCCAGGAAATTTGCTAAAAGTTAATGTTTCAGTATTGTATCTATTGATTATTATACAATATTAACTTATAATATATTTTTTCTTCAACTATAATGTGGATTGTGTGGAATTCAACCGGTTTTGATAAACAAAGAATGCTTGTTGAGGCTCAAGCATTCTAGAAGGTTCAATTCTTGCATCTTTTTTCTGGTTCCTAGAAATTAATGTCTTCCATCTGAGAAGTGATCCCTTATGTCATGGCACTGATACTTCTGTATAGAAGAAAGAGTTGGGTTTGTCCATTAAAAGAAGAAAAATTTGTAGCAGATTTCAGGTTCTGTTTTCTTTTTCCATATCATTAAACCAAACACAATTATTCATTTCAGCTACTAGGCAACTAACAATTTTCACAACAGTCATCAAAAATATTCAGAGAGGAGGAAATCTAGCGAAGAGAGAAGTCAGATGGCTGTTGCTTATTTAATGCCTTGCTCGCAAATGAGGAAATATGAAGTAATTGAAAAACAAACTGAAAATTCATGGTTGTACATTGCATAGTATATACTGTGATAAAGTAAGTCATAGATGTTAGGAGAATCAGGAATGTAACTGATTGAGGATTTAAATTAAAGGAAGAGAGATAAGGAGCATGTTCTCCTGGGTTAAATACGCTTCACTAAAACTACACATCAAATATAATCAATACCAAGAAAAACTACTAGCTAGAGGAAGAGTGGCTGGAAAGCTGCCCAGTGGAAAAGGATCTGAGCGTGTTGACTGACAGTGGCTGAACATGAGTCAGAGTGTGCCCAAGTGGCTAAAAAGGCCAACAGCATCCTGGCTTGTATTAGGAATAGCGTGGCCAGCAGGACCAGGGCAGTTACTGGCCCCCTGCACTGGACACTGATGAGGCCAAACCTCAAATCCTGGGTTCATTTTTGGGTCTCTCACAACAAGAACGTTCTTGAGGTGCTGGAGCGAGTTCAGAGAAGGGACCAGAGCTGGTGAAGGGTCTGGAGAACAAGTATTATGAGGAGGGTCTGAGGGAATAGAGGCTTTTTACCCTGGAGAAAAGGAGGCTGAGGGGAGACCTTCTCACTCTGTACAACTGTCTGAAAGAAGACTGTAGCATGGAGGGTGTTGATCTCTTCTCCCAATTAACAAGTGATATGACTTAAGGAAATGACCTCAAGTTGCACCAGGGGAGGTTTAGATTGGATGTGAGGAAAAATTTCTTCACAGAAAGGGTTATGAAGCACTGGAACAGGCTGCCCAGGGCAGTGGTTGAGCTACCATCTGTGGAGGTGTTTAAAAGTCATATAGATAAGGTTCTTAGGGGCACGGTTTAGTGTCAGAGTTAGGTTATAGTTGGACTCAATGATCCAAAGGGTCTTTTTCAACCAAAATGATTCTATGATTCTATAATTCAAAATCCTAAATCCTAAAGCTTCTTTTCTTAATTTCCAAAAGGTCCCTTTCAAACAAAACTATTCTATGATTCCATGATCATGATTCTATGTATCTACCACCCTTAGAAGGCATTACAAAGATGTTTGGAAAACACTCTGCAGATGAAAATACTTGTATAAGCAATTACATATATCTACTGCCAAGAACAAGAAAGACAGCTTTTATGTATATCACATTATGCACATAAAGGACAATATGCTTGAGAATATAATTGTAAAATGGCTATTTTTTCACTATTATGTCACTGCTACATGCAACCTTATATAGAATAAAATATTTTAGGAGAACTTAAGTTCACCCCCCTGCCATGAGCAGGGACATCTTCAACCAGATCAGGTTGCTCAGAGCCCCGTCCAGCCTGGCCTGGGATGTCTCCAGGAATGGGGCATCCACTACCCCTCTGGGCAACCTGGGACAGGGTTTCACCACCCTCATTTGCAAAGTATTTCTTCCTCATGGATCTACCCTATTTTAGTTTAAAACCATTACCCCTTGTCCTGTCACAACAGGCCCTGCTAAAAAGTCTTTCCTCGTCTTTCTTATAGGCCTCTCTTAAGTACAAATGGCTGCTACGAAACCACAGGTGGACTAGCAAGCAATATAGGTTATCTCTGGGAGGGAGCTAGTGTAGAGCAAGTCAGGTGTAATCTGAGACACCTTTCACTGTGAACCTTATTTGATCTAAAAGAGTTTAAAGGCCTTGTATGCTGCAAAACTAGACGTAATTGCTTGCCCCTTGTATCTTCCTTCTCTGCCCAAGGAGATGCTCTGGAGAACTCGATGCTATTTTTCTAGTCTTTCTCTGCAATGCCTCCAAGATCTTTCTTTTTTTCCTGTGGAAAAAGATGAGAGTTTGGCTAAAACATATTCTCCATACTAGCATGTTGTTCCAAGTAATCACTGATATACATAATCAATGCCTAAATAAACTCTAATGCAATCACCACTTCTTAAACTGAGAATGAAACAGAGGTGCTGACCTTCTCTCATAAGATTTTTGAAGTCACTGCACCATGCCAACAAGAGTTTTCATTGCCAGAGTGATGAAGGCAAGAAAGATATATGCTCAACATACATTAAATGCATGCAGCATGTCTTCTTTACTGAAACCTTCCAAGAGTCAGCTCTGGAGTATATGATCAAGCTGATGAGCTCTTCTGAATTAGTGGTAATGGGCATCTCAAAAAGGGACAACATATAAAAAAAAACTACAGTGGACACAGCTGACAAGTTAAAATTTATTCTAAGCAATATCTGCAACACTGCATATAGTATATGCAGGATAATATCACAATACAACGTTTGCAAAACCAACCTTAGCATAGAATCATAGAACCAGATTCATAGAAGCATTTGGTTCGGAATGGACCTTCAAAACTCATCCAGTCCAACCCCTGCCATGAGCAGGGACATCTTCACCCAGATCAGGTTGCTCAGAGCCCTGTCCAGCCTGGCCTGGGATGTCTCCAGGGATGGGGCATCCACCACCTCTCTGGCCAACTTGGGACAGGGTTTCACCACCCTCACTGTAAAAAATTTCTTCCTCATGTCTAGAATCTCCCCATTTTTAGTTTAAAACCATTACCCCTTGTCCTATTACAACAGGCTCAGCTAAAAATTTCGTCCCCATATTTTGTTATAAGCCCCATTTAAATACTGAAAGGCCACTTTCAGTAAATGTTTGTAAAAAGAACTGTTTGTAAACTCATTTGTAAAGAGAACTGTTCATAGAAGTGCTGCAACTGAGGAATATTTTCAAGCCATGTATAAACTTTGTAGCCCTTCCTCCAGATTGTTCCTTCTTGTAGTCTGTTTCCTTCTTTCCAAATATTATAGAGATCATTGCCTTTTCTCTTGTAACAGTTCGGTTGATTTGTTAGCAGTGCAAGCACTAGCTGAACTGTGAAAGCCAGAAGTCACTAAGATACATCACACGAAAGAGATGTGAGTTAACTGTGATTCCGTACCCTTATTAAGACTCAGAGCCCCTTAATTACAGTGTTAGCCTTACTTATATGCCTCTTTCTTTCTAACACATCTGTGATAGTCTTGCTCAACTCCTTATATTCTACTTCTTAGTCAATACTCTGTTTGTTTAAAAAAATTGAAAATCAATCTTCATACAGAAATCTCCATCTTCAGTGTTGTCTCTACTGTTGCCTGATTTGCTTCTCCTTCATCTGCTGTGCATCTCACAGCATTTGGATGGCAGCTCCTGAATTTTGTTTTTATTTGATGTCATCCCCAGTGCTCAGGGGCTCCAACTCTCCTTGGCAGCAATAGACTGTCCATCATGTGAAGCAGACAATCACATAGCTAGTCTCTGTGTTTTCTAATCTAAGAGATGAGTCAACACTGTTTCTTCATTCCTATCTGTGTTGCCATTGCCATCAGTCACTTTACTATCAATGCCATTTTCATGTCGCTTTGTGAGTACACAGAACAGGACATCTTGTCCTCATGTTCCCATGTGGTGTTGAACAGTTTGAATTGAGTGGTAGGTTCTGTGACTCACTGATTCATTAGGATTGCTGGAATATGCTTATCCTTGCTCTGCATGCTTTCAGTTTCCTGATGCCAGCTACATCCCATAGCAACATGCCATTTATTTTCTGATGGTAAAAGTACCACCAATAAAAATCCCAGCACTTGGGATTTTGTCTAGCTGAGGGTGTCCCTCAGTTTACACTGACCAACTCTGCAATTAAGAGGAGATCCAAAGACTTCATCCAGCTATTCCTGTTCAAAGGTTTTCAGAGGAGTAGGAAGCTTATGTTACTGAGAGTACTGCATGATTTTCACCCTGGCTAAATCTAGTGGAACTTATTTAGTCACTCATTATAAGCATTGACTTCTTTCATATTGTATGCTAAATGTCTTTCAATCAATGCAGCTAACCTGGCCAAGCTACACTGCTACCATGCTCAGTGCTAAATTCAATAAGTGCATTAATGTGACCTTCAGGCTTCCCTCCAAATTACAGAAATTGTGCATGTGATTGAAATCAGTGACAGTTTGTGTAGTTTTAACTTTTTTTTTTTTTGGTCTCTGAATTTCCTCCTTAAAGGACATAATCTGTTAAAATGGTGATCAAGTTCACCACAACTTTTCTTCCTCTTCTCTCAGACCAAGATTTTAGTTACACTGAAAGTTTACTAAGGAGATAAGTTGAAGCTGAGGTTTGTGTTCAATGGTACTCCTGCATTACAGTTCTTACGAACTCCAAAGAACGAAGTTTATTGCTTGTCCCCTTTGTTTCTTTTACTAACAGCTTTAGATTGCCTGTGTTGTGTATGCCCTTTACTTGACCACATTTTTTCCAGCCTAACATTGCCTTTTATTATTTTAGTGGGTTGATATTTTGGTCAGGTGCACCATCTATCAGGAAACAAAGTGCTCTTTAATGTAAAAAGAGAATATAAAATGCAGCATCCTTCTTTTTCAGTGCAGCGAGAACCTTGGGATCTGCCAGGCTTGCTCCCTTCATAGTGTTTACTGTAGAAAGCAAGATTCATTCATTCGTTCATTGATTCCTTCTTTCTTTCTTTTTTTCTTTCTTTCTTAGAATGGGACATTAAATGATTCTTTTCAAACCCTATTTACTTCAGGGGCCATAGTTCAGGCATTTTTACTTTCACTTTCCTGTTGATTTGTATGGTTTATAGACTGGATTGTGCTATTTATCTTCCTGATGCTCTTGTCCCTGTCCAAAAAGAAGGCTCTTTTTCTTAGTCCTGTGAACTTATTCTGAGCTCCTGACTATTGCTGTCTTCAGTCTTTCACTGGACAAATTCTTCTGGCCTTGATAGTGGGCGAGGTCTCTCTGGACCTCTATCTCTTTCTCTCAAAAACATGTTCTAAAATCTTGAACCAACCGCCTTGCCTATGATGCTGCCCCTAATAAGGTTGTGCCTTATTGCCATAACATGCAATGCCCCCAAAGGTCCACGTGGATGCAGAAGTTCTGCACTCTGGTATATATTCTCTTTTCTGCTGCTTGCTTTTGGTTAGTTTCTTTTTTTTTTTTTTTTAAATCTCTCTAAAGCCTCATGTGTGTGTGGTTGCAATACCCATTAGTCAACTTTTCTGGCTCTTCCAGCATGTTATGCATTATTCTTGACAGCAGAGTTTCATTCACTCCTCATGCTTCTTCAATGAAACAAAAAAAATCTAACTTTTCTAACTTCATATTTTTTGTTCAGTTTCAATTCTCATTTTATTTTTTTCTTTTCACCTTTGGGTTACAATCCACCATCTTTAGAAATCTGAATCCCTTTATGCCTTTTTCTTAACCAATTTCCAGTTGTTCCCTTTTGACTTTAGATCATTTCTTCTCTTGGGGTTATTTTCATTATCAGGTTCAGGATACATGAGTGCATGCATAAATACTAACATGTGGACTCCAAGCATGTAAACCAAAATTGAATCTCTACCCACAAGTCTATTTATACAGTCAGCCAGCTTTAGTGAATGTTCCTGCCATGGCCATGTAGATTAATTGCCTGGTGTTCCCTCTAATGTGTTTTTTTCTCCACTTTAAATGCTTATTTATAAATTCTGTTGAGATCACAGCACCTTACTCCTTCTAATCTGAGGCCTTTGCACAGCTTCTGTTTGTGTCAGAATTTGTGATTAACTATTGACCAAAGCTCCATCATAGCAGAAAAATTTCTCATTTAAGAACAAAGCACGATTAGAACCTAACTCTTCAGAAATATTCTTATTTAACTCAGTCAGGACCTGAATCTGACTGTGCCATAAGGTACTGCCATCTGCCCAATTATCTCATCCTAGGAATCTACAAAGATATCAGCTGCAAATAAAAATTAACAATTTTCATAGAATCATAGAATGATAGGGATGACCAAAAGATAATCTAGTCCAATCCCCCTGCCAGAGCAGGAACACCTAGATGAGGTTACACAGGAAGGTGTCCAGGTGGGTTTTGAATGTCTCCAGAGAAGGAGACTCCACAACCTCCCTGGGCAGTCTGTTCCAGTGTCTGTCACCCTCACTGAGAAGAAGTTTCTTATCAAGTTTAAGTGGAACCTCTTGTGTTCCAGTTTGAACCCATTACCCCTTGTCCTATCGGTGGTTGTCACCGAGAAGAGACTGGTTCCATCCTTGTGACACTCACCCTTTGTATATTTGTAAACATTAATAAGGTCACCCCTCAGTCTCCTCTTCTCCAAGCTAAACAGACCCAGCTCCCTCGGCTTATCTCATAAGGGAGATGCTCCACTCCCTTAATCATCTTTGTTGCCCTGCCCTGGACTCTCTCCAGCAGTTCTCTGTCCTTCTGGAACTGAGGAGCCCAGAATGGGACACAATATTACAGGTGTGGTCTCACCAGGGCAGAGTAGAGGGGAAGGAGAACCTCTCTCGACCTGCTAACCACCCACCTTCTAATACACCCCAGGGTGCCATTGGTCCTCTTGGCCACAAGAGCACAGTGCTGGCTCATGGTCATCCTGCTGTCCACCAGGATCCCCAGGTCCCTCTCCCCTACACTCCTGTCTAATGGATCATTCCCCAACCGATACTGGAACCTGGGGTTGTTCCTGCCCAGATGCAATACTCTACACTTTCCCCTGTTATATTTCATTAAATTTTTCCCTGCCCAACTCTCCAGCCTGTCCAGGTCTTGCTGGATGGCAGCACAGCCTTCTGGCGTGTCAGCCACTCCTCCCAGCTTAGTGTCATCAGCAAACTTGATGATAGTACACTCTAGTCTCTCATCCAAGTCGTTGATGAATATATTGAACAGTACTGGCCCCAGTACCGACCCTTGAGGCACTGCACAGGATACAGGCCTCCAACTGGAGTCTGCCCCATTGACCACGACTCTCTGGCTTCTTTCCTTCAGCCAGTTCACAGTCCACCTCACTACCCGATCATCCAGACCACACTTCCTCAGTTTAGCTATGAGAATGCTGTGGGAGACTGTGTCAATGCCTTACTGAAGTCAAGGTAGACCACATCGACCGCTCTGCCATCATCCATCCACCTCATTATATCTTCATAAAAGGCGATGAGGTTGGTCAAGCATGACTTCCCCTTGGTGAAGCCATGTTAACTGCCCCTAATGACCCTCTTATCCTTGATATGCCTTGAGATGGCACCAAGAATAAGTCGTTCCATGGAAAACTTTAGAAATCTGAATTTGGGTAAAAACCGGCATCAAGCCAGGAAGAACATTCTTTACTACTGAGTTGTGGTATTTTATGGTTGCTAAAATAGTAATTATAAAAAGAAAAGATGATGTGTTTTCATCTTTTATTGAGTTCAACATTTAAATATCTGATTCTTTTGAAATGACTGCATCTTTAAGGATACAGCATATGTAAAAATACATAACTTATCCCCAGCATGGCAAAAAAACTGTAAGGACTTTGAAATTGACTATTGGTGCGGCTATCTGACACTCTTCTTCCTATGGACTGGCTGTAGAACTAGATAGCTAAAAGCTCAGTGGATTCAGGTCAGGAAAAATATGTTTTTTAAAATATCTGGCTAATAAATGTAATTACACTCTATTTCTTAGCTTTAATTAAGAATGTAGGTTACTATAAAGGTCAATACCAATGGCAATGATTTCACAGCAGTATTTCTCAAGGTAAACAATTAAATTTAAAAAAGTAAGTCCATGTGGAAGTCGCAGTCCAAATAACAGCAAAGCAATCTCTTCCCATAGGGTGGTTAAACAGGGAACTGCTGGGTAAGCTCAAGTGGAAGAGGAGAGTTTACAGATCATGGAAGGAGGAATTGGCCACTTGGGAAGAACATAAGGCTGTTGTCAGAGAGTGTAGGGAGGCAACTAGGAAAGCTAAGGCCTCCTTAGAATTAAACCTGGTAAGAGGGGTCAAGGACAACAGAAAGAGCTTTTTCAAATACATGGCAGATAAAACTAACACCAGAGGCAATGTAGGCCCACTGATGAATGGGGTGGGTGCCCTGGTGACAGAAGATACAGAGAAGGCAGAGTTATTTAATGACTTGTCTTCTCTGTCGGAGGCTGTCCTGAGGAGCCCCGTACCGCTGAGGCCCCAGAGGAAGTCAGGACAATGGAGGAGTCTGCCTTAGTTGATGAGGAGTGGGTTAGGGACCAATTAAGCAATCTGGACATCCATAAATCCATGGGTCCGGATGGGATGCAGCCGTGGGTGCTGAGGGAGCTGGCTGGGGTCATTGCTGGACCGCTCTCCATCATCTTTGCCAAGTCTTTGGGGACGGGAGAGGTGCCTGAGGACTGGAGGAAAGCAAATGTCACTCCAGTCTTCAAAAAGGGCAAGAAGGAGGACCCGGGTAACTATAGACCGGTCAGCCTCACCTCCATCCCTGGGAAACTGAAGGAACGACTTATCCTTGGTGCCATCTCGAGGCATATCAGGGATAAGAGAGTCATTAGAGGCAGTTAACATGGCTTCACCAAAGGGAAGTCATGCTTGACCAACCTCATCACCTTTTATGAGAACACAAGGAGGTAGATAGATGATGGCAGAGCGGTGGATGTGGTCTACCTTGACTTCAGTAAGGCATTTGACACAGTCTCCCACAGCATCCTCACAGCTAAACTAAGAGAGTGTGGTCTGGATGATCGGATAGTGAGGTGGACTGTGAACTGGCTGAAGGAAAGAAGCCAGAGAGTCGTGGTCAATGGGGCAGACTCCAGTTGGAGGCCTCTATCTAGTGCAGTGCCTCAAGGGTCAGTACTGGGGCTGGTATTATTCAATACATTCATCAATGACTTGGATAAGGGACTAGAGTGTACTATCATCAAGTTTGCTGATAACACTAAGCTGGGAGGAGTGGCTGACACGCCAGAAGGCTGTGCTGCCATCCAGAGACCTGGACAGGCTGGAGAGTTGGGCAGGGAAAAATTTAATGAAATATAACAGGGGAAAGTGTAGAGTATTGCATCTGGGCAGGAACAACCCCAGGTTCCAGTATAAATTGGAGAATGACTTATTAGAGAGCAGCATAGGGGAAAGGGACCTGGGGGTCCTGGTGGACAGCAGGATGACCATGAGCCAGCACTGTCCCCTTGTGGCCAAGAAGGCCAAAGACATCCTGGGGTGTCTTAGAAGGGGGGCGGTTAATAGGTCAAGAGAGGTTCTCCTGTCCCTTTACTCTGCCCTGGTGAGACCATACCTGGAATATTGTGTCCAGTTCTGGGTCCCTCAGTTCCAGAAGGACAGGGAACTGCTGGAGAGGGTCCAGCACAGGGCAACAAAGATGATGAAGGGAGTGGAGCACCTCCCTTATGAGGAAAGGCTGAGGGAGCTGGATCTCTCTAGTTTGGAGAAGAGGAGACTGAGGGGTGACCTTATCAATGTTTACAAACATATAAAGGGTGAGTGTCACGAGGATGGAGCCAGGCTCTTCTCAGTGGCAACCACCAGTAGGACAAGGGGTAATGGGTTCAAACTGGAACACAAGAGGTTCCACTTAAATTTGATAAGAAACTTCTTCTCAGTGAGGGTAACAGAGCACTGGAACAGGCTGCCCAGGGAGGTTGTGGAGTCTCCTTCTATGGAGACATTCAAAACCCGCTTGGACACCTTCCTATGTAGCCTCATCTAAGTGTTTCTTCTCCGGCAGGGGGATTGGACTGGATGATCTTTTGAGGTTACTTCCAATTCCTGACATTCTGTGAATCTGTGGTTCTGTGATTCTGTGACTGCCTCACTGTTTTGGACCATTTGAAACTATTATAGTTACGAGTAATTGAGACTGTAGCTCACACTC